>NC_136533.1:18021426-18666233 GCF_910591455.1 Pholis gunnellus | reverse complement strand
CTGCAATGAGGCGAATAGGCTTCTTCTGCACTTTGTCCCCGTCCATGTCTGTCTCCAACTCCAACAATCACAGAAACAAGACCGTACTTCCTCAATGCGCGAGGGGGGGGGCAATTTATAGAGGCTTGATCTGAGCTACCACCGCCCACCGACGTCGCGAGCTGTTATTGGACACGGTGGAGATGCAGCGCATCCTCGAGGGAATTTTAAGCTTCCATGCTTCAGTGTGTTTCGACAGAAACACCAGAGATAACAAGCGACCGTGTGATCCCACAGCAACGTGATTCGCTCACAAGACGGTCACAGTACTTCGTCAGGCTCCCTCGAGCAGGCGAAGAAAAGCAGAGAAATGAACTAGATTTTACAACTTGTTAAACTCTTGACATCTAATGTGAGAATTGCAGCCGATTAAATACATAAATAAATAGAAAGGTTGGTAATTAACACATGGCTTTACTTAAAATATGAACTAGTAGCGGACTATAGGGCACAGCATCACGTTTTCTCTGTCTAAGGGCACCGATTAGTGCAGTACATCTTCACTGGAAAGGGCAGATCCAAGAGGGCACTTCATTGTGTTTTTTTCCACTGGAAGGGTATCCTAGAAGGCACTTTGCCATGTTGTATCTACCATTGGGACATCCAAGAGGGAGCTTCATCGTGTGTTCTCCTCTGAGAGCACTTAATCATGTTTTATCGACCATAGAGGCATCTAAGAAGGCACATTTGTGTTTTCTCCAATTGAAGCACACTCCAGATGGCACTTTAACATGTTGTATCATTACCATTGCAGCATCCAAAAACACACTTTGTTTTCTCCACTGAAAAGGCACCAAAGGGCAATTTATATCAACTGTAAGGTCCTCCAAGAAGTTACTTCATTGTGTTTTCTCCACTGAAAACGCCCCTCCGACTCCACCAATGGACCTACTATAGGTTACTTAAAATGTGTATACATATCTGCAACATTTGAGGAAAACCAGATGAAAGGTAAACAAACATATGTGGAAAGTTATGTGATATGCAACCCAGTATCTCAAATGAATTGTCTCAAGTTCACATACAGTGTATAACTGCAAATACAGGTGACTGCAAATAAAATGTTCAAGTAAAAAACAAAAGGATAGGTCATTTATTGCCATTTCAATACAGTTAGAATTTGGTCATTCTTTATAAAAAAATAATACATTTACAATCACCTGGGAGACAAAAGCACATGCATTCACAGTGGAACTCGTAGAGTTTTGGTTACACATTATTTACAAAAGTAGTTTAGAAACCACAGAACCAAATATAAATAAGTTGGAAATTAAAACAAACATTTACAAAATGTAAAATGGTCTTTTTAAGGCCTGCTGTATCGTCAAACCTGACAGCCTTCCTTCTAATATTCCTTAAAAAAACGTTCTCACACTATGTAGATTCATGACAGTGTGACCTAATATTCTTCGTATGGAATTATTGGAGGCTTGTTTTTGAGAAAAGCAACAACTGTGTGTTATCTCGGTCATATGTCTCAGTGTCAACAGTAGCTGAGGGTGTCAGCCATAAACAAGAAATCTTCCACATTCTCCAGATTGTGTTGTTGTTGTTTCCCCATCACTCAGATGGGAATGAGATTTCAGATTTTGTCATTTTCACATAAAGAAGTAGCAGTCAGGTATTTAAAAAAATATCCAGCTCACTATATATGAGAACTGATGCGTAGATAAACATTTATCTGATTTAATAATCCGCTGAATTACAGTTTCACTGATGTGGGGTGCTGAGGTGAAAAAAGGGCATTGGTGATCATGACTAGTGGTTTTAACAGTTGTACAGTTACATACTGTAGTGGAAGACAATTGGTTTGAAGACTTCATAGATCAATTGTTTTCATCCTTTTATACTCCGCTTTCCCAGGGTTCTCGCTCTTCAATGTTAGCATTGTCTCTGAATTCCTTCCATGGTTCCTGAGATGTGCGATGTGTCCAATCTGGAGACCTATGTTATGGATCTATCCATGGTTGTTAGTTACAGTTACTACTGTGTGTCAGCTGAGGGCGCTTCAGGAGAAGATGATATCCCGATGACTGAGCGACCCTTTGTATTCTGCTTTTTGCACACTAGTTGCTCTGCCTCCAGGATTTAGAGCTGGGAGGAGCTTCTTCACGGCGCCGCTTCTGCGTGGAATTACCTCTTTCTGCATTAAAACGTAAAACACTAAAGTCAATAGATAGAACAGTGAAGTGAATAAACCTATCACGCTGTTACTTCCTTTTGCAGTTCAGCAACTTGGCTGAGGGCATTTTATTGTTTTTGAATATCAGAATCAGAATTAGCTTCATTTGGCCAAGTATACGTGCACATAAAAAAAAACAGGACTGTTATGCAGTTATCTACATAAGTAGAGGAAAATAGGAGGGAATGTTTAAGGTGGTCTGTAAGTTATAAACAAACATTAAAGAAATAAAGGAATAAATACTGAATGGATATACATGGACTGGATGGTTATGTACTTGTAAAGATGTCTGTAATTACATCTGGCTTGTTTTGGGAGCAGTAGTTTAGTCATGTTCGGTAATAAAGCTCAATATTCAGTTCCCAAATCCTGCAGGCCAGGGATGGCAAAAATGTGAAATCACACTGCTAGCTGACCCAGGTTTCATGGGTATCCGTTTTAGCCATGTGTAATGACTTTGCGTAAATAACATGTTAGTATCGTGTACAATTTTAAATGTATGTAATGTAACATTCAAAGAACTGTATTTTAATGACAATGTTAACCATCCAACCTACATACCTGTTCGAGATATTCCTGCATATGTGGGGAGGCCTTCAGAGGACCCTCCCGGACCATGACAGGTCCCTGAGTGGACTCCTCCGACACTACTGCCATTCGCACCATTGCTGGGATTGGCAGGTACTGTTGCCAGCAGACCTGCAAGGAGACCAAGACGTTTTAATTTACACAACTATAAAGAAACATCGGCTCTATATTTCTGGTCTTATGAAGGTGTTTCTACATGTGACAGCCAGGTGGTTTTGTGCCAGTATAGTTGCTACAAAACCGCAGAGCTATTACTGGGGTTTTATCTGCAAACTGCCCCTTATCGATCGCACAACAGAAGCATTTATCTCGTTGTGCTGTATTCTATTGCAATGTTGTGTAGTTTGCATTTGTCAAAAGGCAAAGCAATCGCTCTGAATCCAACAACAAGTAAGCTCTCAGAGCTGCTGTCCATCATCGTGGTGCATGGGGTTGGGTCTCATAACAGGTTTCATAGGGAATCCTGGATTGCATGAGTGACTAAAAAGTCAGAACTATATATAGGAAAAGCCATTTCCTTTGAACTTTGTTTTATCTGTATAAATACGCTACCTGTATTTCCAGATATTTTCAAATGCATTAAAATGATGGCAGGAGAGAGTGAGTCTGAGGTTATACATATTTGGTTCGTGTACCTACTCAGTCCTCTGTAGCTGGAGAGCTGCTGGTAGATTTGCTTCATGCGCTCTATGTTGACGCGGCTGGCCTCAGCATGGTTCACCATGGGCTTTGGATAGTGGACTCCTATGATACACTTGGCTGCCTTCTGCACTTCCTCTGGGGCATTCCAAGGATCATAGATGTATTTGGCTGGAAAGCCTCTCAATATGGGCAAATAACGCCTGGAAGCAGAGAGAGAAGAGAATGAAGATGGATTTGGAGTATAAACGATGTGTGGAACATGATATAAGGTAAAGTAGAATCTTGCAGCACACTATAGATACACGTACGTGTTGTCTGATAAGTTGCAGTAATGTTGTAGTGGATAAGTTATTGTTCAAACACCAGTAATACGGACTGTGAAAGCTCATTCTTTTTTAAATGAATATTGGCTCTTTAAATTAGGTCACACAATGTGCCTCATTGTTCAATTACTTCACATGACTATATTGTGACAAACCTTGACAAATCAGTCCCATGTGAGGCTACAGAAGAGCACAAGCTAACAATGAGATATTAGTTCCCCATTTGAAATGACTGCATGGTGCACAAATACCCACGACGTCATGAGCTTTTGAAAGGCCAGTGCTTTTATGTTCATGTGATGCAGATGGAAGTACTGACTGACCGTATGAAGTCCCCATTGGGGTCCGTGCGTCGTCCAAATCCCACAGGGCAGTAGCAGTGGAAAAACTGCTGGAAAAATGAACTGCACGAAAGCCACATCCAGCTGCCAGCATTTACACTCCAGTCCGCGTCTATAAGCAGCTCTTCAAACACCTGTACAAGACACACAGCGGACAGTTGAGACAATGCATGCTAGTAGCCTCAATCAGAGCAAGAAACATCAGGACAGCAGCAGCTAGGCACATTCATTTACTGTAACTCTTCCTTTTTTGTGCACCTCATGTACTCAGACACTAGATCCCTTTTCTCTGTTCTTACCTTCATGCCTTCCTCCCAGCTGACCCAGAGGCCTCCCCTGGTGAGGAAGCAGGCCACAGCGTGCCTCGCCAAATGATGGATCCACCCCTCCTGCCTCAGCTGGGTCATAATGGCGTCTATCCAGGGATAGCCTGTCCGTCCCTCTGCCCACTTGGCCAGCGCCTCTGGGTTTCGGTCCCAGGGGATCTGCACACAAACGGGGTTTCCCACCATCTTGTCAAAGCAGGGGTTGTTGGTGGCAGTCGTATAGAAGAACTCCCTCCACAACAGCTGGCCGTACAAGGAAAGCGGTGGGGTGCTGTTCTTCTTGACCTGATAAGATAGAGGACACAGTCTTAGAACAAGCTGTACTTAATCATGATTTTAAGATGTAGACGGTGTCGTCATTTTAATGCCTATCTCCCAGAGTATTGCCTCAGCTTATGCTTCTCACATCAACATAAAACCAATCTGAGTGAAAGCAAATTATGATAAAACGTGAAAAGGCTTTTTTCCAAATATGAAATGTTTGTGTTGTTTCTTGTCTGTGGTCCTTCATACCTTCCTGTAAAGATCAGTAAGTTTGAAGTGGAAGAGCCGACAGGAGAGACATCCAAATCGCAGGTAGGGGCTGAGGCCTGTGGGACTGGCCAGCAGGGAGTTGGCGTTCATACGTGGACGCTCAAAGTTTGCCACCCATGCCTGAAAAAATGAAGGTCAGTCAACGTTTGATTAAAATAATCCCACTGTGATCGCTGAGAGAAAACACATGACAGACATCAAGTGAAACATTTAAGTGTCAGGACTCAAACACTGAGGCTTAAAAGAGGTGAAACAAAGACGCTGTGGATGGTGATATAGCATATAAACACAGTGTGTGCAAATCCTAGAAACGTCAAAACCACATTGGTCATCTATGAAGTTTTTTTTTTACGATGATCAATCTTTTCTTTCTAGTTATGAAGAAACTGATCTAATTTTTCCCCATTCTAGACTAAATAGCATCCAAATTGTAAATGTAAGTCAAAGAAATGTGCAGGCCCTCCCTTGTCCATTTGTCTGCTTTACATTTCGTTCCGTCTTTGTCATCGTTATCTAACCAGCAGTGAGACATTTACCAGATGTAGGCTGCTTTTTACCATTTTAGTTCAGTTTGGATTCCCTTGCCTCAACAGATGTCTAGACATTAACATGACCGATACTGGATTTTTAAAGGCCGATACAACAACAATAGTTTCGTGCAGTAAAAAGCTGCTAGCCAATTAGTCGTCTGATACGCTCCACAGATATATTAAAAATTAAATAAAAATCAACCCGAATTAAGAATCTCTGACTCTAAAAATGACTCTACGAATCGGATAACTGTTAAGAAGAACATCTAAGTCAAAGTAATGAATAACAAAATAAATAGTGTGTATAAATCTAAAACTGAACGTCAAATTAAAATGAATAAATAGGGGTCGCAAAGGTTTAGCCAATATTTTCGAACCGTATTGCTTGGAGAATTACTTTCTGATGTAGTCTACATTGAAAAATGTAATTCAATGTGTATCACACAGTTATGACAAAAATGTATATTTACCTTTCTCTCCAGATGCCGCTCTAGCCTCATGAGGGCTTCTGTTTCTCCACCTGGCCATACTGCTGTGGTCAGGCCCTCTGTCTCAAAACCTGAAAAAACACAATATTCAAATATAGATTCAACAATTGTTCAAAGTCTAGGACACTGAGATATATATTCATGCACCTAACAAACTTACAAATAATAATAAAACTTTTTTTTTACCAAGCTCTTCCAGGGAGGGCACCGCAAACTTGTCATCATGGTCTTCGCTGATGGGTGTGGCACATTTTTTGATGACCTCAGATGTGATCGTCTCTGCAGGTAGCTCCACAGCATCCATACGGTTGATGAGGGCCAGGAAGCGCTTGTACGTGAGAGGAGACTGACCGTCGTTGAGTTCTATGATCCTTTAGGAAAGACAAATGTAAAGGGAATCAACACAAGTCTTCACAAACGCAAAGCAGGAGGGGAAAAGCAACAGCGTTTCAAACAGGTTTACTACTATGGGACATTTGCTTCAACTAAAACTGTAAAGTCACTCACTTGTCCAGATCGTAGAGGGTGTGAGCAGTCCGCACCATGACCTCCACCCCAGCCTCGCTGGCTAGTTTTTGGATGGCAGCATCACGTTCCTTGCCAAACGGCTCAGAGTCATACTCGTAAGATAGACGGTTAATCTGCCATTCCTGAGGGACAGCAACAGATATAATTCATTGTTGTATTCTGAAAGGACATGCATGAAAAAGATGGACTGACCACATTGTTTATAGCGAATGTTATTTTTTACGAGCAACAAATTGTTTTTTAACTTCAAACTTGGCTTCAAGACAACATGTAAGGGCACTTAATATGTAGCTGGGGTCATATGACTGAAACAATTAAATCTCTTAGTATTTAATTTTCAAGCAATTAATTTGGGAGGGCAATTGCATACGTTTACCAGAAACATGTTCCATTGTTTTTCAGCTACTGCTACATGAGCTATAACATTATGTTAAAACCATTTTCAAAAGCGAGTTTATTTCTTTACAAAGCATAATGTATAAGACTGCATCTTCTACTCCATTTCGTCGATCATACCTTAAAGATCCGAGGGAAGACATCTGTAGGCTGGCCTCTGATGACGAACAAGCGGGAGTTGAGTTTGCGCAGGCTGGCATCCAAGTCCTCTAAGCACTGCAACAAAAACCTGGAACCGAGCAGACAGAACGGTCAACTAACTGATTATAAACCAGAGGGTTACAAGATTCATTTGTTGTCATTGTACAACAGGATTGCAAACGAAATGCAGTTTGTAGTTCCATTATGCTGCCTCAAAAAACACTCACAAAATCAAAACTATATTATATGTGCAGGGTGAATTAAAGTGCCTCAAAGCTGCTCTAAAGTACAGTGCGGCAGCGTGCCAGACAGCAGCAGCCGGGTGAACAGACTGTGGCTGGTGTGCGTTTTGTCTTTTCATATCCTCTGGGCTCTCCAAAGGCACCTCTTGTCCCCAACATCACCATCGTCACAGTACGCAATAATACTTTTGTCACCATGTTTTGACAATGTCCGATTTAGCGATAGATAATCCTTCATTTCTTTTAATCAAAACTTTAAAATAAAAGACATAACCATACGGCTCATGTGCACAAATGACCACACAAGGTAAAAATAAAAAATTGAGACCATCAGTGATATTTACAAAATATGACATAAAGGCTACAGAACAAAAATCTCTCATCAATGGAAGAGAGTGCATGAAAGTGAGGCGTTTGAATGTGAGCAGGCAGCCCTCTGCTGGTGAAGTCTTTTTACACACACACAGTGGACCGTACACAGCTCCTGCATCATGTCACCAAGAGCAGCAGCAGACAGACAACTACACTTAACACAACGGTGAGTGTGCCATCTGTAAGGGAAGTAACTTCCTAACATGTATTACAGTGAGAGGCAGGAAACGTGAAAGTTCTTCCATGTGGTAGATGACGCAGCTTTTAACCTTTTCTCTGTATTACAACCAGCACAATCATAACAAACCAGCACCTCATACAATTCATTCTTACAGCAGTTGGGGAAATGCTTTTGTTATTTACTCTCCGTGCTACTGGACTGATTTTATTGCGCTTTTATTTTTGCTTCACTATTGAAGTTACTATGAAGAACTTTCATTTTGTGTTGATTTTGGCAGTCACTGTGGACAAAAGCGGTCGTGTTTCCCAGCACCAGAGTCCTTTTAGAAAACCTCTCATTTCACTGCAGCAGGCAGCCAGATTACGAGGTTTAGCATGTGTCGGCATTACAGTTGACAGAATTGAGATGAGGGAGAAACTGAGCATTTATTCTGAACACCAGTAAACACAGAAAAGCTGTCAATGTGCCCACGGTAATGTTGGAAAATGTATAGAGATAGTGTGCTCAACGCGGATTTAATGTAGGTCAAAATAGTGAAGCAGTGGTGATGATGTAATCACCATAACACTGACCCAATTTCTTCCGTTTAGGGTTGAGCATCAGAGTTAGTAGGCTTGGAAAAATGTGTTGTCATCGTGGTAGGGCATGCTTACTGCCTTAAACACCTCCTCACAGGACATGAGGGTCACAGCAGGTTCTTTACAAATGAATTGAATGATGGACTACAGTCAATTCATACTGAACTGTACAGTGGTACAATATGAGGCCAATGATACAATGCGCCATCTGAACGTCAGCAGAGGAGAGATTCGAGGAAAACGTCAGACTATTTGTAAAATGTGCTCTCTTTGAATATTATACATCTCTTTATAAAGTCATCATCTATTTCCATTAGTTGTATTTTAGCTAAATGAGCAGCTCCTTGTCGGCAGAACGTTACCAAAGCTACTGGGTGGCTAACTGACACGATCATGCCGACGGGTGAATCCAAGGAAACAAATGAAGACGCCATGCTCATCATGCTCTGTGGATTATTGATCATCATTGGGAGGACTGAGAGCAAAACTAAAACTAATGCATGCTGGAACGAAGAAGACAAATACTCCCAGTCATCTTTTATAACATCCCGTGTTATTGTACTTTTCAATCACCTCTCAAGTTGACTACAACACCACCTTGCCGTTTGTATTATAAAGCAGGATATGTCAGCCTAATCAAAATCACGAGGACTTCAAATGAATAAATCCTGTCTGGTTAAATAAAGGTAAAATAAAACAATGTCTATGGACAGGTTTGTAAACTAAATATTCAGATTGTATTACAGGTTTCATACAGTAAACTGTATGCTACGTTAGTCCTTTTGTGTTTTTCTTTAAGCACTCTATGAAAACTTGCTGTTACTTGTTTACAACTCAGGGGGGCGTGACCATGGTGACCTCCACATGGTGACATGTATACACACAGAGAAACACAGACTGTTTACAAAGTCATGAACTGTTCATTATATAGAGCAACATTTAGCTGCTGTGTCCAACTCATCTAGTGACAGTGATATCCTATATAGTGTATTTAGATTTGGGTAGAATGTGACATAACAAGTAGTGATAAAACAACGGTAACTAAACCAGTGCACTGCTTGTTTTGGTGAAACATAAAACCCACACCAAATGGTGTGAAGATATAAATCCCTACACAATTGTAGAAGCTATCATAGAGCACGTTGTCTGTTACAGATGCCAGCTTTGCTGCAAGACACCTTTTAACAGTAATAGGTATAACTGATTAAGATGAGTCTGACATATAACACATTAATTATACTCTTTAATATCTAGTTTCACAGTATTTACAAAGAATGTGCAAAAACACACGCCTAGGAATGATCCAAAAGTGCGAACATGTGACCCATTTGGACAGACAGACAGGTGGTTAAGTCAGTGTTAGTGAGACCATTGGATGGATAAGCAGAGTTAAACTGGGTTCACTAGATCTGGGGTGAGGTGCAGACAAATATTCTGTTCAACCCTCCACCCATCACCACTCCCCCTCGCTCTCAGGTCTAGCTTACCTCCACCTGTTGATGCCCACATTGGAGGACCCTGCAAACCAGGGGTCCAGGATGTAAACGCAGCGCAGGGAGTCCGCATCCCGGATGGAGTCCCTTAGAGACGGGTTGTCGTGCAGCCGGAGTCCCTTCCTGAACCAGTGGATGGTGTTGACCACCATGTCGCCTGCTTTATTTACTCCCAGTTGTGTAACAATGAGGGTAGGGGATCCCCAATAACAACAAAACAGCAAAATAGTCAAGTGTCCTTTCACAACCGTGTCCAAGCTTGGAACCTGGTCAGTGGGTTGATGGAGGAGTGGTACCGGCTGTGGTACTGGTCGGTCAGACCTTAAGCTTGCTCCATTAACTCAAACACAGAGGCGCGTCTCCCGAGCTGCAAAGTGGGACAGCAGACACCCGCAGCAAGACGCGAGAAAAACGGCCAAACTCTTGATCAGTAGCAACGATGGACGTTGATTCAACGGAAAGTCGTTCGGAAGAAACACGTTTTCAGCCAACAGCTTTGTTTAAAGTGATGTATTTTCTTTAGCTGTCGCACGTGAAGCCCATGTGCGACAAAGTAGAAAAGTAGAAAACGCTGAAATAGCTCCGGGTTGTCTCCGCGTGTGACGATAGTCTACACTAAGATACCGCACATCCGACCTCGATAACACGGTAATTATAACAGTGGATACATTGTAACGCCTGGTAAACACGCCTGACGCGCAAAACCTCCTTCAACATCTCGACCCAAGAGACTACGCAGGGAGAAATGCCGCGCTCTGATTGGTCAGCCTCAACTGTTATACAACGTGTTTCTGTCACGTTTACATAATGTGCTTTCTTGCAGCTGATTAGGTGACATCTGCAGCTGTTGTGAATGATCTAAAGGCCGATTATCAGTTGTATTCTCTCAACAGTTTGTGTTATGGGTTCACTTTTGCATTACATGAAATAAAGACACCCCCTTAAGTATCTGGTAAAGGGAACTAATCTGAGGATCTAGGTCGAGCTACGTGAGGTTACGTGGTGGACCCAGAAGTACCCGGATGAGCACATGCAGAGAAGGCAGCCCTGGCTCGATTTAGCACGGGGATCGCACCGCCATCACTGCCGCTGAGCGTTTGGTCGATACCAGCCAACCCCGCCCACTGTCAGCAGCGTTAATCGTAACCAATGGGAGCAAAGTTTAATTACATAAATTGTAATTTGTGATAGTAATATAACAGTAGATAGTAATGCTATTGTGATAATCATCGCTCTAGTTATAATGTCTAGGATATCAACCCTAAACAATTGATGATATTGTACTGTTATTATTATTTTTGGACATGTCAACATACATAGAAAGCAATAGCTCATCCCTGATAAAAAATGTGCTTCATCAGCACGTTAAATTGATTATATTACATCGTTGTACATTCATTGATGATTGTCTATGCAAATGAGATGTAATAATGTAATAATGTAGTTGTAAGACATCTTTTAGTTTTATTTGAATACTGTGCTTACATCGTGAATTAAAAAATATCGCTTTGCATAGAAAAGTAAAATGAGGGGCTGTCATTGTGCCCCATGGGATTTGTGAAAATGAAGAAAATTAAAGCTAAACTGGACAGTATGATTGTGAACTATGAAGTAGGTTGGACCCTTTAAATAACATTCTATTCATACTTCATGGCAAATCAGGCAATATTTAATTAAAATGTTTTCTTTGTTTGTTAAAGTTATCTCTCTACTCCACAAGGAATGCTTGATTTTAACTACGCTCAGTGAAAATAATCCATATTACAGTGTCATTACAGGGTCATTCAAATACTGGTACACGTTACTTATAGGCTATCAAAGAAATGCCTAAGAGGAAAGAGGAATGTGCAGTGCTGAAGTGAGAGGAACATACTGTATCACCCTGGAGCAGGCTGTCAAAACATTTGCTCCACAGACCCAGCTTTAAAGTATATGTACTATTATAGTAAATATCTACCTGTGCAGGCTTTTAACTTGCCCAGAGCATATATCTGACAAACTCTATTCATCGGCTATCAGCTTTGAAACAGCACACTGAGTGATGCAGGAACCAAGGATGACAGTAAACAGCAAAGCTCAATGTAAGGCAATCAGTTGCTTACCGTTTAGTAAGTTACCTGAGTTACTTATATAATTGCATGTAGTTTTGCAAGTGGACACTAGATGACAGTCTTAACCAGAATTGGTTCTGAAAGGCCTTGGAATCCTCTTCATCACATTTTTTCAAATTAAATTATTCCTTCATCATTTCTGTTTTCTCACTTCGAGGAGCAGAACGTTTTTTTTTTTAAATGTGTGTGTCAAGTTTTTTGTTGTTGTTTGCTTTGGTTAGAGCAGTCACAGCTGTGGCCAATGACTGAATATGACACAGAGTAGGTTGCTGCTAGCCTGTCCAACGCGCGTTCAGTCAATGCTCTAAGTTGATTGACGATACAATACAATCAGCACTACGCTGTGTATGATAGTGTGCATGTTAAGCGATGTAAATATGGGTTGCTTGTATAGCAGAATATGAGGTGATATGAAACAATACTAAGAGTCTACAGCCATGCTAGCTGCCCGGTACGGCTGCAGCTCATTGAGCTAAATGTTAATGTCAGCATGCTCACATTGACATGCTGATGTTTAGTGAGTATAGCCTATAATGTGTACCATGTTCTTAGTGTAGGCTGGCAGCATGCTGACATGGCACCAAACACACAAAGTATAGCTAAGGCTAACAGGAGTTTTTATTTGGTCAAAACTGTTGTATACACCAGAGGCAATCCATCAAATTGTATCTGAGGTATTTAATTCTGGACCAAAGCGGTGGACAGACCAACACCATCAGAACAACATTACCATACTGAAAGCCCCCACTTGGTTTGTGTTTGGGCTCTTGTGGGTTTTAAAAGGGCTTATGGCAAAAAACCCATCTTTTTTTTAATTGCCTCGTTCCGAATTGTGCTCCTTCTGACTTGATGCCCCCTCTAAATTAAGATTGAAGCAGACCCTCGGCCGTAAAGGCTAATTTGTAGCAAACACGGTAATACAAATTGTGGTATTATATTATCCTCTAGGAATATAAAAGACCTTCAAGGTGAGTTTTATAACCCAATTTAGTTTCACTTTCATTTTACAAGAAATGATTCTCCTAAATTCTTTGGTGCCCTACATCAAAGCTATTTTTTTTAATCAGGATAGAGCTGTCTCAGAGCAGTCAATGAGGTTACTTAGATAAATCAAAATAATTAAATCAATCTCTTTGATTCTCTCTCTGAAGCTGGAGGAAGAGAGCATTATCATTATGAAGACCATTCTCTCTCCTTTTCGTAGTTGTTTTTATTTTCATTTAAAAGATGACACCAAAATATACCCTTTCACCCCTTTATTGGATGATATACTAATATACTAGCTAGATACTTTATTTATCCACAGGGACATTTAGGAATAGAGCAAGAGAGAGATATAGTATTCTGTTTACTAGTTTCACATTAAGAGCAGTGAGAAAACTCACTGAAACATTTACGATTTCTATAAGTTTTGGAGAAACATGTTTTCTTTCACACATCCCGCTCCTTTCTTGTCCTTTCCTTCTGTGACCTTCACAGTCGGAACAGTATGTACGTGTATGTAATGAATAACTACACTATTTACATGCATCACATGCTTGTAATAGTATCTACTCTGACAGACGCATATCTCCAGTGAAGAATAAAGGATTTCAATAGACTATTTGACAGAAATGTGAGCCTTTTGCCCTGATAAATAAACTGAAGTTTGACTGTACAACACCAGGGTTCACTGTTGCTCCAGAGACGTCCAGCTCACAGAAGCTTCAGTCTCATGCATCTCAGATGTAAAGCAGCCACAGGCCCTCAGATCGATGAGCAATCTCCAGTTCATGGTTTAAATTAAGTTTCCTTTCCCACCACCTAGTACATTTATAGTCATTTGCGAGAACTGGTTTCAGTAATACAGTATGACTATAGTTATTTTCAATGCATTCAACTTAAAACAACTACCTTGCTGCTGTTGTTTATCCTTTAAATTGTATTTGCATGTGCATCCACCATTCTTTCAGGAATGGGGTTCCTGCAGATTCGATGGGTTTTGGGGGAAAACAACAAAATGGCTAGGTTAGTCCATGCAAGTGATCCCAGCGGATGACCTTGAAAGTATTCAGATCTTTTCAATGAGTTTTCCTCCAGAGGATTGGAGAAGGCTACATTATGCATGCAATCTATTATTAATAGTCTTGAGTCATGTTACGTTCAGACATGGGCCCTCAGAAAATATCTGAAAAGACTGATCCCTATGGAGGACTTGTCCCTTAAACATGATCGTATAATAGCAGCTACTTGTACTGTATATCATGTGATGTATTATTTACTGCAGTTGCTGTCTTTTACATTGTACTTTTACATGATAGGATTTCTGCACTTATGCTGTTCCAAAGTTTTGAGAAACTTCCCTAAAGTAGACTACAGCCAACAGCACCAGCATTGTGCTCAGTGTTTACATCGCTTTTATAAATTATTAATAAGGCTTAGCATGGGCTACATCAGTGACTTTTTATTGATCCTCTAAAGCGATCCAATTAAAACTCTTTGCTGCTTCATCCCGAGAGTCCATTGGCTGACAGCTGTTCTCGGGTCTCCACGGCCCCGCCTCCATCTGTCATGCACTGCGCTGGTACGGCTCCGTGTGACTGTCGATGCACTGGAGTGAGATACTACTCCTTAACTTTATACGACAGCCTTGGATGGACTTTTACTAAAAAACAGAATCATATTGGTAAGAATAGCTCGTGCAAGACGCGTGCGTATCCGAACTCCATCCGTCTTGAATATTTTCCTCCACTTCCCCAAGCCCTCTTTTACAGTATGAAGTGCAGTTATGGCAAGGAGTAGCAAGTCAGTAACGAGGACCCTGGAGGATTTGACGCTAGACTCGGGTTATGGTGGAGCCGCTGACTCCTTCAGATCTTCCAGTGCGTCGCTGTGCTGCTCAGAGGCGCATGGGGGGAATCACTGGCATTTAACCGAATCCATGCACAGTCGACACAACAGTCTGGACACTGTTAACACGGTCCTGGTCGAAGACGCCGAGATCCTGGAGAGCACCGGGCAGTGCGCTAAACTACCCGAGCTTGAGGATGTGCCGTGGAGCCTCGGGGAAGTGGCGAGCGCGCTGAGCAGGGACGAAGAGATGACCCTGCCGCCTCCACCGCAGGACGTCCTGCTCAGGCTCTCGGTGCTGGTCAGCCGGGTCCTGGTAAGGGTCGCAAAGGAGTCGCAGCGCCTGAGTTTGCGCTACGCCAAATGCACCAAATATGAGATCCAAAGTGCCATAAAGATCGTCCTGTCGTGGAGCGTCTCGACGAGCTGCATCAGCGCGGCCCTGAGTGCCTTGTCCATGTACAACATGAGCACGGAGGAGGACAAGTTCAGCCGCGGTAAGTCGGTGCGCTGCGGACTCATCTTCAACGTGGGGAAGTTCTTCAGGTGGATGGTCGACAGCAGGGTCGCGGTCAGGATCCACGAGCACGCGGCGATCTACCTGGCTGCGTGCATGGAGAGCCTCTTCCGCGAGGTGTACGCGCGTGTGCTGCGCAGCGCGCTGCTGGAGCGGGATAACGGAATCCCCAAGTTCACTGTGGAGACCGTGGACCAGGCCGTCAACACTGACGCAGAGATATGGGGGTCTCTTCAAGTTTGGCAACACTTGATATGTGGGAAGAGTGCAAGCGGTGAGTTGTTAATACTGTAAGTCCATGGGTCCACTCCATATCCTTACCACACACCGTTTTATGCGTAATGTGTCACTTTTATTGACACAATTTCCCCCTCTTATCTCTCACAGTAGATATTTACATCAGAATAACATGTAGAGGCTCATCCATATATTAATGTAACATGGTGATACTGATCCAGGATTTAAAAAAGGACCTCCCTTAGAATGTGCTTGCTGCCAGATCTCTGATATGAAAAGGTTATGCCACAATCTCTCAGTCTCTCTCTTGTCAAGGAACTGTGAACTTTAACTCAGACACATCAGTGAAAGAGCATTTCTGCAGCTGAAATGGTGCTTCCTTGTTCTCAGAGTGAGCTGCAAAAGCTGCAGGCAGGTGATGACTGACTGAGTAGATCAGGGTGGGAGAGAGTGGTCCTCTTAAGGCCAGCTCGCCTCCTCTGTCTCCAGTGCAGTGTTACATTGCAGACGTTATTTTATTATATCCTTCTTCTACTGTATGTGGCTGTTTTGTTAATGCACGAAATCAAGAAGCAGGCCCTGACATCCTCGGGCTTAATGCCTCACTTAGAGAGCTTTCAGTGAAAGGGGCTCTCCCTGTTGGTTTTAATGCCCTGCAGAGGTGAGTTCTATCCTTTTCACCCACAGAGGAAGGAGGTCTTTCATTCCTGTGTACATCTGCTTATTTCTCATACACACAATGCCTCGCCGGTAGTTTTCACGTCAGCTTTCCAAGTGTTTAGAAATACTTATTGGTGTGTGCTTTGCAAGTAAGTGTAATTGTATTCAGACTTCCCTGCCGCTCAAACAGCAATACATCACAAACCACTCTAACACATGCTTGCCCGTTTTGATGGATGTTGTAAAAATGCTGCTGTGGCTCCTCTTGCAACAGGTTTACGTAATGAAAGGCCTTGGGGGACCTATGTGCTATCATGCATTATGCAGAGTGATGTGAATAAAACTGAGTTATAGAGTGAGGGAGAGAAAGAGAGGCAGACCGGCGCACACAGAGAGAGAAACTTAGTGAGACTCTGTGACCGTATTGATGATTCACCAACAGAAGCCTGGCATCATGAGCAGCACTTTTATTTCACTGTACCTCTTTGTTTTAAAGGTACAGTGAAACATTTTTGTCAAGCAGCTTGTTCATCCTTTCTATGTCTGTTTGCATCCAACAGTACACGATTGTAAGGCTTCAGCCGCACAGTCAGTATCAGACTCACATAATGTGCGTTCATTGTGATGACAACATACAGTAGTGTCATTATATTACTGTATACCTTGACACATACAGTTCAGAGAGACTGCGATATAACGTCAGAGTTTAAAGTATGAGCACGTACTGTACATTATCGAATGTCAATATTCAGTCAATCTGCATACTCAGGCCACTTGGCATGCAGCAAGGCACCAGCTGTAAGGTGTGTGGTGTTCAGAGGTGCATTGGACCGGTGAATAGGATGAACTGCAAAAGAAAAAAACTTCTGGACCATGTGGAATGTTTGATGTAATGCCCAAGGCTAGAAAAGTATTGTGTAGTTCACAAGGTAGTAATTACTAGCCTGGAAATTGACTTGAAATTCTATAATTTTATAATAACAATACATCAAATGACCATGTGTAATGTGAAAGGAGAAGTATGGTGTCATTTAACTCATTGTTATGGTTTTCCTGCACAATGTTCATCATCAGTCTTCACCGGCTGGTGAACACAGTGGAGCATGTAGCAGTTAAAAAGACAAATATCTTCCTCAAGGAGTTGGTGGAGACCTAATCAGAGCTGAAAGGAGAGAGAATATTGGACTATTAATCGCCAGGTGGCCAGAAACATGAATACTAATGTTGCTATTCTGTTGAATGTGAAAATGAATAAACCGGCCTTAGACACAATAATATGTCAGTGTGTGCTGCCCAAAGTGGCAAAAAAACAGTTAATGCAGCTTTAAGTCTCATAATGTTCAACAGATACATACAGTATTTTGGCAGATTTCAAGATACACCCCCCCCCCACCACCACCACCACCACCACCACCAGAGGCCAAAAGGTCTGTTATTACAGGTTTAAGACTAATGGTTTACAGACAGGGGATGTGGGCGTCTGTTGGGGCATCAGAGGAAGACTGTTTGAGGTCTTATAGGAAGTTCCATATAGTGAAAGATTGTCATCCCATTTTCTCATGTGACACTGCAGGACCTCTAAACCTCAAAATACCCTCTATCTGTAGTGACAGATAAGGCAGCGGCACCAGTCAATCCGAGGGTGCGTTGTCCTTAACCAAGCCACAGCCTGCCAAATTGAACCTCTATATCGCTCCATCAATTCTCTCAGCCTCTTTCTGCCAAGTGGGAGCAATTTGGGTGATTTTGCCATATTATGCTAACGCTGGTGACCCATTGTCAGGAAGCCTTTATGAATATCTTTATTGCATCTCTTCCACCAAAGCTGATTTCCCTTTTGTGCTGTCACAAAGCAAATAATGTAGTTACTTCGTTGGGTGTCGGCTATTCCTTTATTAACTTTTCAGCTTCAATCATCTGGTAGAATAGATAGCCGCACACTTAAATCTATGCAGACAAGACTTT
Organism: Pholis gunnellus; assembly: GCF_910591455.1. NCBI lineage: Eukaryota > Metazoa > Chordata > Actinopteri > Perciformes > Pholidae > Pholis > Pholis gunnellus. Next base: position 18,647,990 of record NC_136533.1, on the reverse strand, counting down.
ATTTTTAGCTTTCGGTCTAAAGGACCTTCATCAGAGCATCCATGGTTCAGATGGAATGGCAGGTGTAGAAACAAACATATCACATCCCAATCACTGTATGCAGTACACCTCTGCACACCCTGGTGGTAGAGGCTCCGCCTCCTGTTAACTACAGCTTTAAAGTGCTGAATGTAGTACTGAGAGGTTTACAAGTGGATGCCACACTTACACAAAAAAGGTGGGTGGAGCACATTGTATACAGACAAAAAACAAATACAATCACGGAGCACCCTATAATAATATTATATCATTTCATTACATAGTAAATGGAGCTTTAAGAGGGATCAGTCGTGAGCCATTGCTAATCACAATAAGACAGAAAAAATCTCAAAACAAGAATTGAACAAGTATAGAACAAGGGGCTATGAAGGGGTACCAGGCAGGGGTCGTCATAAAACATAGATCCCAAATTCTACATTAAATAACTTGGATTACAGCAGAACACTCACATCAAAAGCCTCATTGAGACCAATTGGCTGAAATGTATCTAAAGTGTCAATCCAAAAAAGCTCCCATCTTTAAGGGGAGCTTAAAGAGTCTGTTTAGGACCTGACTTAATGTTGGCTCGAACCAGCTTATTGCGTAAATTAGGACCTCTTCTATACACAAAGAGGGAATGACCCTCGAACTGAAGGATTAATGCTGGATCAGAGGTCAAAATAGGCTAATGTATTAGTATTGTGTTCTTGAGAATATGCGCCTGAGGGCTATAGGTGGTGATGCAGGAAACATAGTAGCTTTTTCTCTTTTTTGACACTATTCTGTAAAAGATCAAAGCGGGATTTAGAAAAAGCAACACGTTGAGTGTAGCCTCTGTCCAAAAATATAGCCGCAGCTTTGTCAATAGATTTGTCATTAGAATGACATATGCATCTGAGCACTGCTGGCTAGGGGGAATGTGTTCCTATCAGTTTATCTTTGATATAAATCAATCCACATATCTAAAAAAGACACATGTTTATGATCATATTCCAGCTTCTATCAGCTACCTTAGTAATGACTTGAATAATTTGGCGGGTTTTCTCTCTTCTACAGAAGGTTAATGCAATAATTTGACATTTTGGGACAGGCAGTATCACCGCGAGTTGAATGAGAAGATTGGTACCATTCTTAGATCTCTATGTTAATTATAAAGCCAATTAACCATCAGCCAGTTAGCTCAATTTAGCATAAAGCCTGTAAACAGAGGAATACTGCTAGCCTGGCTCTGTCTAAAGTAAAATATGCCTACCAGTAACTCCAAATCTCACTAATTAACACCCTATATCTTTATGTGTTTAAATCGTACAAAAGAAAAAGTATAAAAACAACACTTTGCCGTGTTATGTGCCTGATAGTTTCTTGTAGAAGCAGAGGGATTTCTGGCACAACCTGATCATTTCTAAGCCTGTAGCCGTAACTTCCCCAGGTCTCCACTTGCTGCCTGGAAACAGCATGGTGACAACAAGACTTCAGGAAATGACTGCTTCTAGCCGACAAATAGTCTGCTAAGCTAAGAGGCTACTGGCTGTAGCCATACATTTACCGATTGGAGATTTGTACCAATCTTCTCATCCAACTCTTGGTTGTTTCAGTAATTGATATTAATTAATAGGCCTTAACTATAATTACCGTATTCTATAATGTTTGTTATACACCTACTGCACCTCACAGCTCTGCATTGGCACATCTCGCGTATGGCAGGCCTCCGACACACATACTAACTCGTAACACATACAGCAAGATGTCAAGAGCTCCTCTCGACATGTCTGAGTCAGTGTTATTTGCAGGTGGGTGTTGGATTTCCCTTTTTCGGCAGTGGTATCCTGTCAGAACAGGAAACTGCTCTATATGGTGGGATATTTCTTATGGCACCCACCAGACCCAGGAACACAGGGATTCTTTGATTTTCTTAACGATGTGTGCATGTCACAGTGAATGTCTAGGGGGAACATGATATCCAGTGCTCGGGGATATGTACCACCCTGAGGACGATTTTCTAATCACGCTTTAGGTGTGAGATGACTTTCAAGTCTGGGCAGAGCTTGTTTGATTCAAATATTTAAAGGAAAGTTTCATCCTAAAGTCATTTGAAATGTGTGTAGGTAATTCCTGGCTCATTTTATGTCGTTTTGATGTCCGTTTTCATCTCATTCACGTGGTCAGGTGGCCAAACATGCATGATACAGTTGACGTGGTAAGCAGCAAGCTAAATGATCATTTAGCCCAGTGGTCAATCTGTGGAACTCTGTAGTATGTAGCCTGGTGGGTCAACATAACATATTTCAAGCTGCTGTAATCACTATTTTTCTCATTGATAAATTGATGTGTATTGTAAACATTTTTCTCACTCTGTTTTGGTTTTATGGCCTACAACTTAACTGTTTTGGTTTAGTCTCAATGTTCTCATCAGTGTCGATTCCAGCATCAATTAGCCATTTTCAGAAAACATTCTCTGATAAACCTACTGCACACTACCTGCCCAACACCGAAAAGGCAGAAAGACAAAGTTAGCGACTAGCTGGGGAACATAGTGAAGCACTTAGCAGCTTAAGAGTCAGATATTGAGCTTTGGACTTGGCGGAGGCCAAAACAGAGCTTAAAGGAGAGCAAATATAGAATTTTTCTATGCTCCGTGTCTGCAGGGTTGGTGAAAAGTTTTCCATAACAACCTTATAAATTAATTCCTTACTGTTGTGTTTACAGCTGGATCCACTGCCCCAAAGCCACCCGAACAAATTAATTAACCATGGTCGTAATCTTTTATGTGTTCATGTAATTTAAGATTTACTGCGCTTCCACTGTATATAAAATCTTGTCTAATGCTATTTTTAGTTGTTGGAACCTGTGATGGAAACTGGCAAAAGCTACAACTGTGTGTTACAACATATTTGATATTTCTTGTCAGTATTCTTGCACCTGTTTAAACACATGGTGAAAGAGGCAAGGGTTGCCTTGTAGACTAGACTTAACATTTTACAATGACATTCAACAATCATTCAGAGGGCAATCCATCATAGAGCTGTCAGAGATGCTTCTCTGGCAGCAGCAGTAGTGGGCCCGGGCTAGTCGCATGTCGATGTGTCCTTGAGCAAGACACTTAACCCCAAAAACTGCGCCCGTAGCTGTGCCTACGGTGTGATAGAATCTGAATTGTAAGTCGCTTTAGATAAAAGCGTCTGCTAAATGAATCTAATGTAATGTAGAAATTCAATTCAGCCACAACTTGCATCTTTGTGAAGCTGTTGCCAGTAGCATGTGAAATATAACCCTGTTGAAGGGTAATTTGAGGTAATTTGAACAACTGGGCATCCTGCTCTGTGGCATTGTTCTCGCCTCACTCAGTCCCTCCGGCACAAAGAACACACATCTCTGAGTCTTGTCACAAGGCACTCTGGGAAATGTGGAAAATCAACAACTGAACACACACATTTTGGGAAGTGGGTGTACACAAAAATGATAAATTACAGCACTGCAGCATATCCCCTGGAAACCATCGGAACGTTACAGTGTGAAGTGTGCCACCAAAGTGGCAGAATATGACCCCACACTAAGCATCAAACGTTCAAAAGTGAGACCTCACTTTTGAGTCAAACGTGTATGAAAACCGGAACGACTGAGGCACTTGTTGAGGTTATGATGTAGTACTAGAACTGTGACACTTTATAGTTCTTCTACTGGGTAGCTTTGGGCTGCTTTAGTTTAGTTCAGGGGGGTGAGGGAGTGCAGGTCTCGTTCCATTCACAGGTCTTTTGTTCAGTATCCAATGGTCGGCGTTGCACTGTGAGGTCGGTGCCTGGTGCACACATGCTGTGGGGAAGGCAGGCAGACAGGAATGACTGCGGTCTGCAGCTGTACCACTCTGTACCAGTGGAGACCAGTCCCCATTATGTCTGGGGGGGGGGTGAGATAAAACATATCTGTGTTAGGGAAACCCGTACACAGCAGCATACACTTTGGCATATAAGGCAGCAACATCGACAGACTCATGCACACAAAGAGGGACACACGCACACACACAGTCGCATATGGCCCAGGAGCAGATCTGGTAATGATTGAAAAGAGTTTTGGAGGGAAATGAGGAATGCTGATGTGACATGGAGTCTGGTACAGTGAGGGTGAGCTCCAGCTAAGCTTTCTTCAGTTGATTAAGAGGAGACAGGCAATAGAATGAAGTTAATTCTGCACCCCTCTGGCAACACCTGCGATAGATCAAGTGTCTGTTTTTTTTTTCCTTATGTTAACATCCTTTTTTTTTTTCATGCACCCCTGAGGATGAATTGCAAGTTTTAGTTGCACAATGTCACTTATGTCACTCATGATGATTCATGACTAATGTCACTCACTCTGTGTGTTGCATGCAGCTGGTGGACCGGCATTAGGTTCAGTATGAAACAGCCACTTCATAAATGTGACTGTTGTCATTGTAGACAATAAACACAAACACGAAAAAGAAATTGTATCCTACTGTTCCTTGGTGGTTATTCAATATGCAGACTGGATGGAATTGTGCCACGTTTTTATTATATTGAAATCAGTGCCAATGTAATCAATATTTGGGGATATCTCCTCAGGGTAAAAAAACACAGCACCCTTCTGGCATTTTAGAAAAACACTGCTGGAGCTGCTGCATCGAGGATTTGTAGATTTTTGTAATTTTCATGCATGACCTTTTACACTGAAATGACATTTACTCAATTTTAACGCTGTCAGTGTCACTGAAAGTGTGCTTTTAAACCACTCTTTACATTCCCATTTACTGTCAGAGAAAAAATATTCAATATTTGTATCTCCAGGTGAGATATTATTGAGTGAGCTTCAGCTGCGTTATTTCTGTTTATTTCCCCGCTGGACTAAATCCTCTGGGATGACTGAGTTTTTCCAATGTACAGGTAGCAAATTCTGTGTTAGCTCACAGACAATGAAAATATAACAATGCTAGACCAAAATAATTTGACAATTGCTTTGCACTATGGAGCCAAATCCAGTGAAGCCGTGGCTAAGAATGAATTGTTCATGATGTCGACTTTGGAAGAAAAGGCAAAGGGAGAGGAGGAAGCGCAGATGGCAAGGATCAAAACAAGAAAATCCATAAGAGAAGCTGTGGGTGACAGATGAGACCCAGTCGAGCAATGCCTCCTTCTTATTATAGCAGGAAGACGACTCTGCAAACAAGTACCAGCAAGTGGATTAGTTAGGTGAAGCATCAGTATCTACTGCGCTGTTTTTTTGCAGCTCCAAATTCCTATTGTTGTGTAGAGGGAAATGATCCTGTTTAAATAACAGCCAGCCTGGCTTGAGGTTATGAAGAAGATACGGGCAAACACGCTTTTAACTTCCCCCTTTGATGTGAGCTGAACAAAAGTCAAAGAAATCGTCTCGTCCCATTAGAAAAGTGATATGTCTGATAGAGAAAGCGGCATGTCGCGACACGTCGAGACACTTCGGGATTCACCGTTGGCGAACTGTGAACCAAATTCCAAAATATTTACATAACACACTCAAAAACACACATACAACACAGTGCTTCAATCAACTTTCTTTGGATAAATGGGAAATACAGTTTTTTTTTAGCAAACGCACGATGGCATCTCATGTGGCGGGGCCAGCACCGGTCACAAGAGGCACTATGCTGATCCACTTATGCCCATCATCTCGCCTGTTGTTTAATCACAGTAACACAAATATGACAGTCAGAGGACCTGCCAGCAGCAACATAGCTGTGAAGTTCATTACTTGGGAGAAAACCACCTTCAGTCCCCGCTAGCCTCCTCTGGGTGTGTGTGTGGTGATCCTCGTCTGATCGTACTGTCACATCAGCGCATAATTTCCCTAAATCAAGGAGCAGTCCAGCACCACACATATTTTGGGATATGCACTGTTCGGCAGAGGGTTGGATGAGAGGATGAAGGCCACTCTCATGTCTGTATGTTAAATATAAGGTTACAGCCAAGACACAGGAAATGTGCTAATTTGACAGATTTACATGAGACTGAAATTGATCCTCTCATCTTACTCTTGGCAAAAAATATATTTCGCGTATTTCCTGAGATGTCAAACTATTCCTTTAAAGATCCTCATAGCTTGTCACTGAATCCTTGACTTTCCCTAAATCTTTGACAGGAGATTTGTCAAGGTGAGGAAAATCTGCTCATACAGTATATACCCTCTGAGCTGCCAACATTCAAGTCTCCTGCAGTCAAGCTAATCCATGGCTGTAGTATAGTAAGCCACGGGGTTGTGAACGTGTCTGGGATTTCTGAGGTGATCGTGGGGAGCTAAGCTTCTATTATTTCAGCCTTTCACAGACCCTTCTATTCGCGTTTCCTCTGCACTTGACGAATACAGAGCCATAAACACAGAGCAGATAGTTCATGTGACAGAAATAAACACATTCTCCTTCAGTTTCACCATGGGGGAAAAACGCATACTTTCACTGCATGCCTTAAAGTAGTTATCCTTCAATATATATACACTGGTTTGTGTTGATCACTGCTGCTGTCTGTTATGTCATGAATCCTTTACAAGCAGCTGGTGGTTTTGAGTCACCACTAAAATGATATACATATATACATGGTATATATAGTAAATAAGTAATATACAGTAAAAACGTAGTATATATATATATAAATACAGTATACAGTATATTTAAATCAGTAACTGATTTCCCAGAATGGCTTTCAGCAATCCCCTGGATGTGCCTGTACTTGTTTTATTAATTTGCAGGTGGAGGGATAAGGTGTGAAGGTGATAACACAAAGAGAGCAAGTTGTTCTAGAGAAATACTCAAGAGTTGCACCTCTTCCTTGGAACTGGCCTTGTGGGTGCAATGCATTCTGGTCTGTCGCGGTGTCTGTGGGTAAAGAAATGAGCATACGCAATGGACAGAGCTTTAGAAATACTGTTGTCAGTGTATTGAAAGTCCAAATAGGCAAATTATGAAAAAAATAGTTTCTGCAGGAAACACTGCTAATTCAACTTTTTTGCATTTATGACGACAATATTGGTCAAACTATTTGACATTAACAATGAATGTTCATAAATAATTGTGAAAAGTGCCATTATATTTACTGTTAACATCTGCATAGGTGCTTTTATTGGCCTGAAATGAATCTAAATGAAATACATAGGGTCTAAAAATACCGGAATCTGGCTAAGCACTGTACACAATGCATATACTGGATCTTAGTAGCAGTCTAGGAGGCGTTGAAGCTGCTGATGCACTACTGATTCTGTTCTAACGGACCTGTATCCCATTACCTCCCATGAGAGCTCAGAGCACTGACCTTCGGACTATGTGTGTGTTATTGCATTTATGCATGTTTGAGAAGTGAATACGCCATTACATTTTTCTCTTTCCAGTGTGCAATTGCCTCAATAAGAGCTTGTGACCTGAAGAATTGAGCCAGACTAATCAAGATGTGAATAAATGAATGCATTCTATTTGTCTATCCTCACTCCCTCTCTGTCTTTGCCCGTCTGTCTCGTTCCTGCTGCTCTTCTCTCTTTCTCTCTTCCTTGCTTCTTAATTTTCTCCTCTCGGTTTCAGCCCCGCTTTTTCACTCAGTGCAGATAAACTGAGTCCACATTGCGCCACAGCCTTGATGGAGAATATGTGCCGACTTGAGGTGACCTTGTCCCGTCCTACATGTCTGACAGTGCTCTAATAGTTCTGTCAATCCAGACATGGAAGGCCCCACTGGGGAGCCTCAGCCGAGCTCGCTCTGCAGACAGACACATGTCTGACCCATGACAGATCTCCTCCAGATCGAACTATAATCTGTAACCGTATTTTGTACTGTGGAGTGGCAGTGTGTGGGGGATGTGAGAGAAAGTCAATGAGAAATGTGCCAGTCAACAAGGCTGTGCTTGAGTATCAATCAACATGTTTACATTAGCTCCACACATCCAGTGTCAAACAGCCTTTACTCAAACTCTGTACTTAAACAGCATGAACGTTGGACGTCTTCTCAATCCTTCACTCCAACTGAGCGAGTTTGCTCAACCCCCAGCTGAACTAGTGGCATATGGTACAGATTACCACAGGAGAAGGTATATGTCTATTTTGTTCATGCCATTTTTTATTACTAACATATGCTGGTTCCTGCTTTACTCCCATTTCATTCTTCAAGTGGACCAGAGACTGGCAGAACAACAACCGTACTGTGAAAATACAGATGGAAGCAGCGACTGTAACTTCTGCCTGACATTTCACTGTATATTTTGTTATGGCAATCATAGCAGGGTATGGTACCTCAAACCTAAAAGATAAATGTTTCCTTGCAATAATGTAATTTAGAGCATATTGTATTCATCACTCCTCTATAGAGGACTGTTTTTTATTTTGTACATATGCTCTGCACAACTCACTCTGTCCCATTTTCAATGTTAGGATTTAAGTCTTCAAAGGAGATCATTGAACTAATGACACACAGATCTTTCCCAAATTCTGACCATGGGATTTAGAGAGTGGAAAAAGTTTAACATGCTTTTTAAAACTTACCTTGTAGAATTTGTTGCAAGTGGCACTGTAGTTCAAATTATTTGTAAAGGCTAATTCTTAGCTAAATTGAAGAATTCAATGTAGGGTTTGCTATTGCTAGTCTCTGGTAATCCTGCACTGTGAGGACAAGACCCCTGAATGAGTTATTGATTAGATGTTTCTAGTAACAGTGATAACTGTTGGTACCAGTAATGAGATGCCAGAGGTAGCCGACGTTAAAGCAAGACTCATTGCTAGAGGAATTGTGAGGCTCTGCTTAGGGCACATTTCCAGCAGATCCGGTGACGGAGGGTGTTTTAGCGCTTTCTATTAATTTCCTATGGAGAGCAGGAGAAGCAGTCGCACGGTGCATGGTGGGACTGTTGCGGCGAGTTTGGACTGGAGGTTGCGCTGCATCTTGACCCAAGCTGTCAAACTACGCAATGTAGCTCTATTGAATGAATACAGATTTTGCTTGGACTGCGGCACTAGTTGAAAGGTCAGGGATGACCAAAGTTATCAGAATTCATTCTGAGGGCATCCAAAAGTTGTTATCTCAATACAAATGTCAATCTCATGGTGCTGTAGGTTAATCAGGGGATCACCAAAGCAATTAGCATACATCCTCTGGGCACCATGGATATCTGTACCAATTTTTTTTAACTTTGACCTGCTGGTGTATCCTCTTTGTTTTTTGGACTTTGAATATCTGATGCAAGATTCATGGAAACCAATCCAATAAGTGTCTAAATATTTCATGCTGAACCACAAATTTCAACTTGCTTGTGGCGCGAGAGGAAAAGGCAGGGAATCACCAGTTTCAGTAGGATTCATCTTCTGGGGACAATGAATGTTTGATTGCCATCAATCAATTAGATGTTGAGATATTACAAACGAGACCAAAGTTGTGGTCAGAACCGACTGACAGACCTTGCCATCCCTAGAACCATGCGTCTAGCTAAAAATGCAAAATTTCAGAACATAAAAAAAGGCTTAAGAAAAGCATTCTATGTATGTTCTCAGGTCGAATTAATACATACAGTGCATTTTAGTGAGAAACAGTGAAACTTAAAAGCTATGCTTGTTTACACTGAATTCTCAAATGAGTGTTTACAAAGCTAATTTCTGGGAAACACCCACACAACTGCCATAGTACAATAGTGATCAAAGGCCACTCAGAAAGACTTGTCATGACTGTTATTTTAATTCAGGCACTCTCTCTCTTTGGACTGACAGAAGTTCAGAGTTCTCTCTGACTCACAGGATGGAGCGGAGTTGAGTGGATGACACACTGCTGGTGCAACAGATGTGTCTGTCAGTTTTATACCTGGCATGATGTTGCATCAGTTTGGCCACACAGCTCTGATCTACAAAGTCTCACTCCCAGCTGGAAGTGTGTTGTGTTAAGGACACAGAGAGCACTGAGAGGATGAGTTACAGGATGCTGGGAGGAAGCGCTGTTCACTTTCAGATAATCTCCAAACCCACTGAAAAATGCATGAAGCAAGGAATTTGTTATGCATTGCATGAATATTGTTTATTCACTTCAATTCAGTTTTTTGAGGCACTTCTGTTTATTTTCTCCCGATAAAAGGAATAAAACCTTTCTTTGTCTTGTGATTTGATTCCTGTTTTTTCCTGGGAAAGATCCAGAGTCGATTAAAACAGTTAACTAAATGCTCCCACCCCTGTTGGATGAGGAAATGTATGATCTAAGAGACAAAGTGCTGTGTGTTTAATAACTGAATACGATTTAAAAGATCAGACCTTAAGCTCTGGGGTGGAGATTCATACACCAGTTGCACCATCCTTTTGTTCCAGCGTCCCAGTATAATCATTAACCTTCTGTACCGAGTACCAAGAGAGAATGGTGGAATGAATCGCACCGATACACAAAGTCCCACCTCTGAAAATGTCAAATTCAGGCTCATTCTTCAAACAGGATATATATTATTGATCATCTCCAGGCGATGATGAGTGATTGCTATTGTAACCTTTTGCACACCTGCTGAACCGACATGGTAAATGAAATGATAAATTCAACCTCTGCTGACCTCCCACAGGGACCCGCAGCGTATTTTCTTTGAGTGTGTGCGGCGTGCAATCACACAGATGGAATTATTGAGAGAGAGAGAAGGGGAGAGAAGAGAAGCAGATGGAAGGCAGGATATAAAAACAAGGGGGGGAAACATTGGGACTGAGAGGCTGAAAACAAGAGACTGCACATTCTTTTTCAGTGTAAGTGTGTGTGACAGATGAGAGAGCTGAGATCTGAAGCGAACTATTAGGGTTGCCTCGGCTGGCGATGGAAGCTGCATCCATCCAATTTGGTCTATTTGCTCATCTGTCAGTGGCTCAAACCAAGTAAGCTAAGCAGCGCCTAAGCAGCGCTGCTACAGTGACTGTAGAGTCCAGCACTTTGTAGAGATGAATGACAGCCGCTCAGAGAGGGAGGCAGGAGATGCGGCAGTACACTAAACCACTGTGTGTTTGTGTGTGTGTGTGTGTGTGTGTGTGTGTGTGTGTGGAGGGGTTGGTAAACATGAGGGTTAATCAAAAGAAGACAGCTGGAAATATACAAGTCTGTGATAAGTATGATAATCACATGTTGATGCAAGATCATTACGGTCCTCTGCTAAGTGCAAAGTACATTTACTCAAGTACTCTATTTGAGTACAATGTTGAGGTACTTGTACTTGACTGGAATACGTATAACCTTTTTGGCATTTTACATTTTTACTAAACAAAATATTTCAGAAGAAATTACTGTACTTTTTATTGTACTTTTTTTGATACATTGATACAATTACTTTACATTTTTCATATAAAATCATTATTATATATATTATATATTATTAAATATAGTGCACCAGTGGTGGGCCGTCAGAGACACTGACAGAATCCCAAAGTTATAGCTATTTTATCATTTAATTAATCTTCATAACTACACTACATGTATTCTAAATAGTTTTCCCATTAGCTTATTATCTCATTACATAGTTGCTGTGTTCCTCAGTTGCATTGCAGCTTGTTTTGAGTAGAGCTTTTATCCAATCAGCTTTCGCCCCTATGCTGTCTCTAAGTAAAAAAAGTCTGCCCGGAGGCCTTCAGAATTACAAGTGCATCCCTTTGCAGTCTTCAACCAATCATATTTGTAGTTTGACATTTTGGGCGTTGTCTTTGACATGCCAGAGCTTCTGGATGGCCTACAAGTACGTCAGCATTTACGTGCGGCTTGATTGGTCAGTGGGCTAGTGTAGCTAGCAGAACTTTGTAGTAGTAGTAAGAGTTATATAGATATACAAGACATTTTTACATGACATTACATTTTTAGTGTTTATATATTATAATATACTGCCTCTGTCGAGCGGACATTTTCAGCCCTCAAACGCATTAAAACGTATTCAGGAAATACAACTGGGGAGGCTCGACTGTCATCACTGGCGTCCATGAATCGAGAAGGACTTGCTCTTGAGTGTGTGGCAAAATGCGTGTTTTAGTGCTGCAGTTGTGCTGGATTGTGCAGAGGCCTGTTGAATCGTGTTATTTGGGTTTTATGTTATTCTACCTGCTTTGTTGACATTTAAATATATGTGACTGGTTCTTGTGAGTTTGTTCTTGTCATTGTGTTAATTACATTGATCTTTTCTCCTGATTTGTTGACAATAAGTAAAAGTAGAATGGATGCCTGTCTATAGTAGTTGTGTGTTTGTGTGACAGAGTTATGATCTCAGGATGATACCGGAACTTATAGCCTTCGGGGGTCATCCGAGGTCACAGGTGACTTTGTTGATATATGACTCGACCTGCGCATGCACGAGAGAGAAGATAGATATCCAGTGTTTAGCATGGCCTCTAGCGGTCATCCAGGATTCACAGAACCGTAGTTACATCCGTAACTTTCGTTGCAGGTTGAAGCGCCATGTAGAGCAGAGTGCAGAGAAAAAGTTTAGCATTTACATCAGTGTACATCACAAAAGAGCTCCAGGTAGCAGGGAAGAGCCAGGAACAAGCCTGAAAGTTGTGAATTATGTATTTCAGTTCAATAATGTACAAACGAAGGCAATTATCCTCCTTCAGAAAAGAGGACTGGTAACAATGCAATGATCAAAATAGTTTGGTTTGTGTTCAACTTTAAATTGTTACAAATTTGACTTCATTTGTTGGTGATCTTTCAATGATAGCTTTCCCACTTTGATATACCTGTAGCTAGGTTCCTAATCAACCATCATCACATGTTGCTCTGAGCAGCACAGCTTCCATTGACCATATGTTGAAGACCTTAGATCATCACTTCACAGATATGAGATCAACTTAATGGCCTTCCCAAAACTTTTCCTACTTTTCTTTAAGCACCAGTGTCATCGTGCCTCTGTTCCTCTTATCCTGATGCCATCTGACTTCAGCTCTCTGCCGAGGGATGTTTTAAGGCAGATTCCTCTGTAAAAAAATGGGTTGGAGGGGCGTCGAGATAGAGACCCTGCCCTTTGCCCTCTCACAACACCTATGGCTGTTTAATAACAATAACAGAGGCAGAGAGAGAGAGCTCCTCGGGGCAGGCGAGTGATGTTGAACCAAGTGTTACCCCCTGTGGGGGCAAAAAAGTTTATCACGTACACATCACAGTTTCAGCCGCTGCAGCTGAAGGGAGCTGAAGGGGGTGTTGAGCAACAGAGGGAGCCTCAGGAAATGACTAAATCCATACAGACAAAGATTCAACATTTCATCCAGAGCATCAGGGGCAGTGCACTCTGCTCCTCCTATCCGTCGCTCTTGTGCAAAGCAGACAATATAAAGCTAAAGCATTGATTTTCAGATTGATTTCAGCTTTAATGGATGAAATGATGAGGCCAGATTGAGCCTGATAAGAGGCTCCTCATGTCACCTCTGGAAAGTTAAACAGTTAGAAGAGAAAGAAAGTGACTCTGTAAATGTACTTATGCAGACACTATTTCAATCCTTTAAATGCATGTCATCTATCCTCTCTTGAGTGAAATGTCTTCCTGCCTGTCATGATGTTTGCTGGCTGATCCCCGCCTCACAGTGACTGATATGGAGGATAGCGCCGCACATTGTCCTCTAGAAACCCATTCTCACTGCTGCTCTAATGTCATAGTATATACTTAGACCAGCCAAGGAGATAGGGTGTTTGAAGATGCTGTAGGATTTGATTTTCTCCATGGACAAGGATTACTACTTGAGATTCAAAACAGATATAAATCATTTGCATATTCACTCTGACAGGATGAGCGCTGACCTGCCTCATCCAATCTAATTCCATCAAAAGCCATATTGGATTTCTGATTTGAGGGATAACAGAATTGCTTGTACTCAGATTTTTATTTAGGGCAGGCATTGCGAAGGTTAACAGTGAATGTGTGATGATGGATGCTCGACAGGGTCAGTGTATGTATAATCAAAGTTGATGAACCATGAGCTGTGAAATTTGTGTGTGTGGAGATTTGAAATATTCCCTCTTTGTGATGCAGAAGCAAGACAATAAATCATTTCCGACTTATCCCACGTGGCACGCCTCTCAAGGCCTGATTGTCAGCAGGAGAAAAATGACAACGTTGCAAGGATGATTTTGATCTGCTCAGGGACCCGGGACAGATACAGTACATCATTCAGTTACCTCCAGGGGACAAAGTCACATTTTCAAGATTTAATTTTTCCTGAGAAAATAAGTTAACAATTGAGAAGTACAGTAGCTCAAGTAAGTGGAATGTGATTAGCTTCATGATAAGTTGTCATATAGAGTAGCTTACATTTTTAAATGAATCAAGACTCCAAAATATCTTCTTTGTGGAGTTGAATGTCAATAGTTATAATTAGTAATTTCTTTGATGGGGAAAACCCACATTTGTGAATCTCAGCCTTTATCAGAATATAAGATTACTGCTGTGAGAATGAGTCAACTCTTTTCGTAGCTTCTTGTTTTAGGGGAATAATCGTAGCTGTTTTGATACTTTGTAAGATGAATGTGAAGACACCTTGTGTTTATTTAGTTTGTACTCCTTTGGTTACTGAGAGAAAGTAGTGGACACCTGCAAACTGCCAGCGCTGAGTTGATTAATGAAACAACTTACAGATATTCGTCAGGCTCTACTTTCTTCTTTATATGTAATTTCATTCTCCTATGCACACTGTGCATTGGAGGATATATATTTTTGTGTGGAATTTCTCTTGTCAGAGGCTGTAGCATTTTAGAGATTCAGAGTGACATTGCTTTTACAAATTAGAAGGATTTGGTGCAGTTTATCTCTCAAATCATATGATATTCACACATCATAAGCACAAATCTCATCTAATGGAGGAATGGCTCCAAATATATTGAAGCTCTTTATTTTCTCTTGGATTCGCTCTGCACCACTGGCAGGACCTCAGTGGAATTTAAGCATCATTAAGGAACCAGTAAGAAGCTTTACTGTGAAAATCCATCATCTCACTTTTGAATTTCTCTACGCATGGAAACTAAATAATGTGGCTGGATCTCATGCATGGCTTTTACTCACGTAACACCGGAGCATGTGTTGAGCTGGAGCAAGAAATTATGAAGTGTCTTGTTCGAGTGTGTTCTAAGTCTTACGGTACACTGTATACCAAGACAGCTGGAGTTCAGTGGGGAAAACCAGTCAGTGTGTAATGCAAACATTCAGCAATTAATGTCTTGAAAATGGGGGCTTTAGACAAAACAAACACAGACACGAAAGACACCTTTATTAAACCCTAGTGTGCTGTAGTGCTATTTAGTATTCTCTGGGAATGTAACTGTGCTTTGAGAATGTGGATTTACAAACTCATTGAATGTGCTTTTGATTTAGTTTTGTAGTGGACGGCTCCACAGCCCATAATGACGGGTCTTTAACAGTGTATAACGGCTCATATGGGGGCCCAAACCACCGTGGTTATATCAGTGTGGAGAGGAAAGGAGCTGTATGGCACCCTCATTTTTACATCAGTGTGTCACATCAGATTGTCTGATCAGTGTTTATGAAATTAATTAGTCATTTCTGTCCTTACAAACACAGCAGTGTACACACTCAGCTGCTCCTGCAACGTTGGCTGCGGGGGACAGTGTTCATTTATAGTCGTTAATTGCTCATCTCTGTTGAACGTGTGTGGATTTCACATGTTCACAGGGAGCTTTGGTAATACAAATTGCCCCATGACATCACACCACACAGAGCCTGGTCGGACCTATTTGGATGAGGCAGCGTACTGAACAGAGGGGACCCACATGCTTGGGTTGTGGTCATGTTGGTTTTGGGGTTTTTAGGCCCATGGTGTAATGAAGGAAAGATGGCAGAGAGCCATGTGCAGAAAGGCCTATTATGTGAACAACATTCCCAGATACACAAGCAAGAAGCCTGCGAGTACACTTTAAGATGACAACATTCAATTTGCTGATGGCAGGAAATGTAGTTTCAGACAAGAATTGAAATAAGAAACAGCAAACTGTGGTCTTTTATTTCTTTTTTCTTCGTGGGCTATTGAGGCACGTAAACATTTGATACAAAACAAAAAATATTGGAAAGCTTTTCTTCTGTCTTCTTTAAGGAAATCCGCCTTTTTTACATACTTTCCGAGAGTGTGGTCTCATGTCTGTGCATTAAAGGAATAGTTTGACATTTTGGGATTTGGTTCTCTTTCTTACCGAGACATAACTAGGCTAAAGGCAGCAGCTGATTAGCATAGCTTAGACTGAAGATTGGGAGCACGTTGATTAAACTAATTTAATGTGTTAATTAGTGAGCTTTAGAGGTGCTGGAAGGCAGTTTTTTTTCATTTAGACAGAGCAACTCTGTTTCCCACTGCTTCACGTCTGTATGCTAAGCTAAGCTAATTGTCTGTTTGCTGTAGCTTAATATTTAGCATACAGACATGAGAGTGATATTGATTTCTCATCCAACTTTCGGTAAGACAGCGATCAAGCGTGTATCCAAAAATGTCAAACTTTAAAAACAGAGCTTTGCAGAGCAGAGGATGTTGTTAGCCTAGCTTAACGTACAGACCAGAAGCAGGGGGGAGGAGCTAATGTGGCTCTCAACAAAGTGAAAAATTACACCCACCAGCACTTCTAAAGCTTGTTTTGTCTACACAATGTGTCTTGCACATTTTATGCATTCAAAAATGAAAATTTTGGAAAGATCTAGGCTAGCTAGTTTCCCCTTGGTTCAGTCTTTATTCTAAAATAAGCTAATCCACGTCCTGAGTCCAGAACTACTCCTTTATTGATGAGGTTACAGGCTAAATGCTAACAGATTGGTACTGCTACAATAACAGTTGCACTCACACATTTAGGTCTGTGCTGGTCATGTGAGTGATTGTACTGTGTGAAAATAAAGGTAGACCGAGAATGTGAGAGGTCTGTAATCAGAGCTCAGTCACCAAACCCTGTGCTGACAACTGCAAACTGAATTTCCTCTCGTACCTGTTGTGTTCTGGTGGTGTCAGGTTCCCTGGGGGGAAGGAGATTAAAATGTCACACTGTGTCTCTGATCCCTCACCCTGTGTGCACTCATCACACTCTCTGCTGTGCTGCCTTTGCCCACATCCTCGGTCGGATCCAGCTTTTGACTGAACTCAAAAACAGCACTGATTTAGGAATCAAAAACAAGCTGCATCACTTTTTCCAGATGTTTGCTGTTTGCTGTTTCTTCAAACATAAAAATTGTCACTCACACCGACCGTCTTGTTTGTGTCCCATGAGGGAGTAATTAGGCTGAAGCATCAGGGAGCAGTTTAGGACAAAAGTAGAAGCAATGAAAAACACAGTTTGTTCGATTGGGAATCCATTGTTGCACAAGGAGTTGCAGGAAAAAAAGAGGATTTATGGGAAACAAATGCCTCGACAGTACAGGAAGATATATGCTTTCTGAGGCCGCTGCACACCATCCCCATGGGTAATGTCTCTCTGTGCCTCTGTCATCTCTTTAAACCACTGACACTGTTGGGGGCCAGCCAAAACACTTCTGAATACACGAAAAAAGAATCAATGCATGATCAATAGAGTCAAGCATCCAACCATTCAAATGGCTACACAGCGGTGTTTGATCATCATGAGCGAGATCAATGAAGGATTGCCCTGTGGGAGTTCAGCTGTGTGGGGATCTGTGCAATGATGACAGCATGCAGACCATGTGCCTCTCAAACAACACACAAACATAAACACTGTACAATATAATACAATCCAATATGACAACGAAGCAATCTGGACTCCAAAACAGGCATAGGGCTGACTCAACACCTTGTTGACACAATTAGTCATTGCACATGGTAACCTTTACAACAGTAGCAGCCTATTTATTGCAGGGCTCTTTTACTGCATTGTCTTATATTAAACAGTTGCTTTTGTTTTTGGGTTGACTCCCTGTGGAGGCAACTGTTTGCTTGTTGCTAGTGTCATCATATATATTAAACGGGGAACAGAGAAAGGGCGAGAGAGATGAAGAGGGGGATTTCTTGAATGTCACAGAAAACACACAAACATTATTCCAGTGTATAAATGTTGTATGCCTGCCTGTTCTTAGATGTTTGAAAAATGACCTACATTGCAGGAATAATTGGGCATTTTGGGAAATACGTATTCACTTTCTTTCCAAGAGTTAGATGAGAAGATCAATACTAATGTCTGTACGGAAAGTAGTAACAATCTTCTTGAGAAGGCAAGTTGGCCTGAGGTTGTTTCCAAAAATATTGAACAATTTCTTCTACATTCTTTGGATTCTTTGAACTATTTTAATATAATGTAAAACATTATTTCCAAAAGAGATTCTCTAATTTGTTCTGCATCTCATTTTATGTTGTTTTTTTTAAAGAAAAAATATAGCTTTTTGTTATCCACACTAGACTCACATCATGTGTGTCATGATAACGTAATATGACTTTATCAAAATTAAATTTGATTTAAAAGTGTATTGATCATTCACTGTACAATAGGGCTCAGTTATATACCCTACATTAGTATTTCAGGCAAGTAGATGATGTTATGCACCGTACGGCAAGGGGCTGAATTGTACTTTTACATAGTACAATATAATTAACTGTACATTGAATATACTGTATATTGTCAAAAGAGAGAGATTCAGCACAGAGAATATTTGTTTCTGATTGTTCGAATTGTGCATTATCTTTAGATAACCAGACGCTTGGGCGCTCCGTGTACAAACAAAGGGCTGAACACTCTCACCTTTTTCAAACACTTGCTGCATCAAACCTCCCTTCTCCACAGCTGAAGGCTGCAGGACATTTCCCCTTTTATGTTTAATTTAGGGCAAGAGCTGCTTTTTATGGCCTCGGACACCTGCGGGTCAGAAACCCTACACACCTACAAAGACAACCAGAGTGCAACCCTTTGAACTATTTCATTCTCCCCTCTGGTCATTCGCTGCATAACTCCTGCGCTGACAATGTTATTGCTTTTTGTCTTCACCAGTCTCCACACAGCAAATGCAGCCTGGCAGGTGTAATGGCCGGCATCAGATATTATTCTCCCTGCCGGCAAATTTAGACAAACCACGCAATTAATTTGACAGATGAAAAGTGGACGCTTAGAGAAAGGTCATCCCTATTCATTAGCCACAGTAGCCGTTTTATCTGCATTAGCATAATCCTGTTGTCTTTGGCATAACAGGGACATTGACATTGGTGCTTCGGTAAAGATTGGATCAAATTCAAAATTGTGCAAACTGAATTACATTGTGTCCACTGTTACCTATAAAAATGACAACTTTGTCCTCCGTTTTGGACGAGATAAGAGGTTTTTCCCTCAAGGTCTTTGCAGAAGGAGCAGGACAGGAAGAAAAAGAGAGGGAGGGACAGTTAGAGGACTGGCCTTGCAGTCCGCATGTTGTAGTCATTAGTTTGTGTGGTGGGGAGCTTTATTGCTTCCCACTTGTGTTAAGTCAATCCAACAATTTACTCTGCTGCCCTCGCTCTCTCTCCTCTTTGACAGTTTCATGTACGACTGTTATGTCTATGGACGTTTCTGGTCAATCAGTGCAATATTCTGGATGGGTGAGCCAGGGGTCTGTCAGCCCGCCGGTGGAGGCCGTACAGTTCCTCCAGGCAACATTAGGTTGGGTGGAGCTCTCTTAATCTTGGAGCCCTTAACTGGATGGCTGTAGGCCAGTGGCTAGCACAGCCTCCAGCTATTGATGTCATCGTGGCTTTTCTGGTATCAACACCCTCAGGATGTGTGCTCAGCCCTGGTTGTTTGTTTCTGTAGGACAACAGCAAGTCGCAATACTATCCGAAGACTTTTCCAGGCTCCCTTTGTGCCGTTGTCCTTATTTTAGCCTCGTCTAGCCGCTAGTTGCTAAACATAAGTGAAGCTAAATGGGGGACAAAAGCTAGATGAAGTGTAATGTGGTGGTGCTTTTAACACACTGATTACAAGGGTCGACAACAAAGGCCTATTTTCATCCTGTAAAAGTTGCTGACCTGGAGCTGACGGGGAACGATTGTGTTTCACATGCTCCTGCAGGCTCTTCTGTCCTGCTCTCGCAGCCCAGAGACAGACACACTATCACATTTTCCACCAAAGGGCATCAGCTTCTGCTCCAACCTTCAGATTGTATTTTTGTCTCTTCTTCGCATCTGGGCTCACAAGGTCACCGCAAGAGACAACAGAAGCCTTTTTGCAGCTGAGTGATAGTCACATCTTGGCAGGTTGTATCTCCATAATATTTGATGACAGGGGAAGTGACTGTCAGTTGCTGGCCGTGTCGACTCCAGATCCTCTCAAGTCTATTGACTGTCCATCACTGTCTCCCTGTTTTCACTGTTTTTCTCTTCTGGTTTCCTCTCCCCAATCTTCCTAAACCCACTCTTCATCACTCCTCGCTGTCTTTCTTTTTTCATACTGTACATCTGTCCTTTGGTCATCCAGGTCTCTCTTGCTTCCTCTAACGGTAAACATGAGTCACTGTCTAGAGCTAGCAGAGAGTACGATGCCCTCATTTCAAACACCTTTTGCCAAAAGGGGAAAGAAAACTTGTCTTCTAAATTATTTTAATTATTCTGACCTGAATTTGTAAGTGCAGGACATTAACATTCAGCACATTGTTTATACAGTAGGCCATACGCATAGACTAATTCATTTATTTTTATGTTTTAATCCAAATTAATTAAGGGACTGTGTGAAAATGATTGGGTCTGGGGAAGGAGAGCGAACCCTATCCAGCATTATATATATTTTTGGAGAAAAATGACATACCCTTCCCTCTAGTATCTCAAAATAATATATTTATGGGCAACATAACAACAATAAATATTCCAGCCACTCTATTTTTTAGATAAAGAGCAGCACCTCTGTATTTTCTGATGAAAATGATACATGCATCTGATCTGTATATGAGACCAGATTTCTGACTTTCCCTTAAAAAACAATTATTATGATGCCTATGTTGCGTTTCTTCCAGACAGTTGTTTCCAAGAGCACAGCATTAAACATCCAAAAGTATACCATCTTTGTATTAATCTGGGACGGGAAAAAGTTGAAATGACCAACTCACTACCTTCCCTTCAGCAAAAAGAAAACATATACAACCCTCACCTTTCTCTGACCCCTTCTCCCCTGCGAATAATTTCCTCACAGTCCCTTACATTTTGTGTATGTGAGGTAAACCCGACCAAGATTTTATGCGAAGCTCGCCCAACCACAGCTGATATGACGGTATGTGGCTGTGAGTAAGCTTATACAAAAAGTGTATGTAGCACAATATAATATGCAGCAGCACTGGATATTTGAATGTCCCTTTGAACCATTGAGTCACTTTCATCCGGTCAGAGTGAATTATTCACAACTGTAGTTTCACCAGGGCTACAGGAGAGAAAAACACACACGGATCTCCTTTCTGTTCGTGCATGTGTGCTCGCTCACGCACATGACTCCCCACATGGAGCATGGCTGCCGTCTGGTGCAGAGCCATCTTCTGCGGAGTCAGATTACCTGTCATTCAGGAGGTTGCCATGTCTGATGAGATGATGAATCCTGCTTCAGTGGCAAACATAAACACCGTGTTATTTTTCTGCTCATGGGCCCATGGGGTTTTCTTGCATTTGACAGATAAAGCTAAGAAAATCCCCTCATCTCCCCAGTCAGGTGACTCTATCAGGGATTTTCTTCTGTTTTGACCTAGAATAAATAAAGGGATCACCAACGCCATCCCCCCAGGGATGGTGTCAATGACTTGCCAGTCAGTCATTGGCAAATAAATATTCTCTGGCAAATAAAAATTCCCTGCAGGGGCTGAGCGGCACCGGTGTGGCACAAGCTGTTATTTTTCACTGACTTCCTTTCCATTCACAAGCTGATGGTATAGGGCCAACATGTACCTCGTTCGCACTCAGTAAACCATCCGCCTGTATTTGCTCCGCTGACTTTATACCGAATACTCACAATATACAGGTCATTAAAACTAGTGCTTTAAAGATCAGACACATTGTTCTCTGGTTAATTTAGGGTTCAAATTAATGTTTCACTTCATCTAAATGAAGTTTATTGATCAATTTAGTCAGGCATCCTTTCACATCACCACAGCTTTGATGGGGTTTTGTCATTTCGGTCTCACCGCTGGATGATTAACAGTAGAATTCTGATGCAGTAGTTTGTTGTAATTTGTTTGACTCGAAAGGATTTGTTTCCTCTGTGTGTGTGTGTTTGTAGATAGTTTTCATCCTCATTTCCCCAAAATAGAAAGTTAATTAAAAACAAAGTGGCTCAGAGATTTTAGCAGCTCAAGTTTTGCTTGTTTTTTCTCGTGATTAGTTAAACGGAAAGCATTAATAGACTATTTGTGGGACGCTGTAACACATGCATCCTAAATTGCTGCCACGAATGATTTGAGTTTTAAACGAGCGGTATGAAAGAGAGACATAAGATCACCTTGCAGTTTCTTTCTATTTCTACTCTAGATAATAATTTATGGGAGTAATGTACATCCTCTATCAATCAACCACCATTCATCATTACATACAACTGATCAGCAACGGTCGTCTTAAAAGTGTACGGAAAATGTAACCTTTTAACATGCACGGAAATGCTTTTTCACATTTTAAGTTTTAGCATGAGAATGAAAAATGTATGAGAAAGTATGAAATTATTCAAATATGATTCAAGTTATTTATAATCCAAACAAGCATGAGCATCCGTGTCGTCCCTGTCCAAGCATTTCCCGCAAGAAAAATGTCTTTCTTTCTTTCTGCCATTTCTAAGTAAGTGAGCCTTTATAGTTGTTTTTTAATATAACGTTCATCTTCTGCACTATACGAAGGCAAAGGATGCAAGGTGGCAAGGCAATTTCTACCATCAATTCATTGCTGAAATCACCCTTAATTCTGGTGTTTCTTCTTGTCTGAGATGCTGTAAATCAATAGGTTTTCATTTGTTTTCTCTGTAATGGTGTCTGCCTGTTTGTCATCACCGTATGCCAGCATAATCAGTTTTTTTATGGGCATTGAGTGGGTGGAGGGCGGAAAGAAAGGATCAATGAACGACTTAATCCTCACAAACAATAGCTCTTTATTTCAGCACCCAGGAGCTTCTTGTTTTGAATGAGCTGAGGTATTAATCACTGCACGAAAAGAAATTCAAGCGAGCACTACATAACACTAATGGTTAGGTGATAATGTTGCATTTACCAAAAGCGTAAGATGTAGAAACCCTTTCACTTGTGCCATAAGTCAGTGTTAACGTTCATAAAATGCGGGATTCAGATGTAAAAGAATAAAGGACTAATTCATGAGAGGACATTAGGTTCTAATCATAACTCTATAAGACCCTCCTAGTTCAAATAGTGACTCCTCCTGTTACAGATATCAGATCCTCAGCTTCAGCAGAAAGCTCAGAGGCAAGAGCATCCTTCAAAATGCTTCATTGAAGTGAAAATAACAGACAATTGCTTTTAAAAATGTGATATCATTCCTACCTCCCACATTACCAGGTTAATCTCTAGACATTTATTTGAACTGCAACACAAAAACAGTTCAGTATTAGAGATGTGGAAAACATCCGCTGAGACGTGATTAAACCCAGCAGCTGGATGCCAGACCAATCAGGAAATACTGGTTTAGCTGGTGCTAACAAGGGGCAGCACTGTATTTTTATACATACTCATCAACGGCCGTAAGTGAAGCGTGACTCAACAACTGCATGGCTTAGTTAAGTTTCCCTCATCACTTCAAATGTATTTATGAACCCTTTTAAGTAGAATGTAAATTGATATAGTTACAGAACAGACGTCATTCACATTTCAGGTTTCTCACTATAATATAATAATCATTTCTAAGTCTATCATAGTGCAATTCTTCATGCCCATAGCCTACACTGAAAGAGCTGTCACTGAATTCATTCCTTTCTTTCTTATTGACTGTACGACCACACGTCAACCTTCAAGATATGCAAAAGACTGCCCAAGGGGTCTTCCTCCTAAGATGCAAAAGTAGGGATGAAATACATACTTGATTTGGCTCAGACTGCTGAAGCCTCATATAACCTTCAGATAAACTTTTAAATATATTATTGCAGAGAATTTTGATCCTTGTTTCATACATTGGAGCTGCACCACTCAATGATCTCTTTATGGCCAGTATAGAGAGGAGTAATTATGTTTAAAGAAGAGTTAAATATTGGGATATTTTCTGTATTTTCCTAAATTATGCTGCTTTGATGCGAGCAGCTGGTTAGTTTAGCTTAGCATAAAGACTGGGAACCGGGAAACAGCAAGACTGGTTCCATGCTAAAGTTAATAAGCCTGTTGATTCTTACAAAAAACGTAGTGTACTTTGGGTTATGTGTCGGACTATTTCTTGGCTGGACACATTAACTTCCTGGAGTGTTATCGTCACCGTGAGGTTGCCTGGACAAGAAACAGTCCAGCACATAACCCCCCATAAAACCATAACTTTAATAGATGAGAAGATTGGGAGTGGTATCTATCTTTTTACCGACCTCTGAAAGTGAAAGAAAGTGATTTGCCAAAATCTTAAACTATCCCTTAACGGGCTGAACCAACCTTCTACAAAGTAATCGTGGTCTACACACATTGTGCTCCATTTAGCGGGGAACAAACATTCCAATGCTACCTGACATGTCATATTAGAAAACATACTGCACTAAATATTTTACTTTTAAACATGTTCGTACAGAAGCCTGGTCTTTTAAACAAGCACGTCTGACTCTTTAACCTATTAAGTGAAGTTCTTCTAGCGGCTTTTCCCCTCCAGCAACAACTGTTCAAAGGCTCCCACTGCTGCCTCACACACATCGTCTGCTTTGACCTCCACTCAGGAGTTTCTAGGTCATCGACTAGCGCTATTCTGGTTGACTTTGCAACAAACTGTTGCTGTTCAGCTTCCAACCGAGCCTTCAAGCCCTGCTACTTCACCTCTGCTGCCGACTCAGTATACCTAAGCATTTACCTTTCATACGCCTCATTGGCTGCATCTTCCCACCACACTGTGAGCGCCTCAGAATACACAACCTGCTGTGCTGTCTCACCACAACAGTCTGACTTTAAGGCACGATTTTCTCCAGGACTAGCAGCTCTTTACACAAAATTGATAACACTTTTCCCTGAGCACCTACAGTACCTACCCCCATAAATTCACTGCCTCGGATCACTTTCATTACAAAAGTAATATCTTTCTTCCTGTGAGCTAGCAAATTAATTTTTGCCAATTTCCGCTGTTGCTGCTCATGGTTATGTTGCCAGGTGCACTGGGACAAAATATGTCAATATTGTCATAATCAGTAGAATTTGGGGGATAGAGTGAGAGAGCTGGCTTTGTCCTCATATGGATTCTCCAACTTTCTCTCTCCTTTCTCTCCATCCATGTACGTACCTGCCACTGAAATAGTTTAGGTGAGTAATCTTCTTTATGAAGTGATAGATTAATAATATGGGCATGTGATTTTCAAATCATAGACATTACATGTGAAAACAACAACAACAACAACACATTTCATTTGATAAATGCTCATTTTTCTTTCTCTTGAATAGCAAGACAATATTTTGGGAATTCCTAATTCGCCCTTTGGGAAACACGCTGAACCTTTGTCTGAAGTTACTTTCCGACAGTTACTTTCCCCTTGCTTCCTGTAGTTTCATGTTACTGAGAATGATATAGAGCCTTTCATTCAACTCTCAGCAAGAAAGCACATAAATGTATTCCTAAAAATGTTACACTTCCCCATAAAGGTCCTGCATCGATGAGATACCTCCTTCACCGTTTGTGTGTTTATAGTCAGGTTTAATACCAGGACATGCAAACCAACATTGCTGCCAAACAGCAGCTCACATGATACCCTCAAAGCAGGGACCCTAAACTTTGAGGGACTGTGTTGGGATATTTGATTGTCAATATGTCTGTGTGCAGCACTCAATGTAATTTGGTTTGTTTTCAAGGCAGCTCTATCACTGCATTTAGACACACTGCTGTTGAGGACACATTTTCCTCCCCGTCTTCTGTGTTTTGTTTCCACATCAATCACTTTGGGCCGGACGGGTCCCTGCTGAGGTTCAGGATGAGATCTGAGAAAAGAAAAATAAGCTGTTGAAGAAATGTAGCAGAGTTTGTGATTGGGATGAAGTCACTGTCATGGTTCTTGGTGGGTGCAGTTGCTAAAGCAGGGTTTGTTATCAGGCGTAATGGCTGGAGTGAGAACGGATGTGTTACAGTCCCTGTAACAGATGCTTTTGTTACTCTACAGTCCAAACAGTTGGTCCAAATGTGTTACCTTGTTGGTTTAGTGTTTATTCACCTCCAATACCTGAATGCTAAGTAGCTCAGACCAGCCTGTTATTTTATTAAACAAGACTCCACCTCCAGATACTTTTATTTCACTGTGGCCTTCAGATCACACTGTCAGGTAATTTCAAGGTTTCCAGTTCAACACTGTTGGTCCCTTTGTGGACGTTGCAGTGACTAATGGCTCAGAATGAAGGCACTCCGCCTTTTTAAATAGCTGAATGACTTGATGGCGTTCATCGATAAGGTGGAGACATCTGGTTGATGGCCCATGACATATTCAAAGGCTGTGTCACTGTCATCCATCCTTCACTTTGACATGGCTGGAGGAGGGAGAGCACCGCACAACCCTGCACGGATAACTAAAAGGTAGCTAATGTGACATGGCATGAATGGATTCATAGAGACGACTACCACTCTTTCAAATCATCTAACGGGGAAAGGAGTCAAAGGACGATTAGCGACCTTGTGTGCAGACGTGCAGGCTGAACTCTAGTAAGGCAGAAAACACATCCATGCTTAAAGAGGCAGCTCACATGCTCCGAGGCACTTCATCTCCACTGCACGCGTTGCTGTCAAACATGCACTAATACCAGACTTGCACACTAGGGTCACTCATGGGTACAGTCCAAGAGGGGGCATTGTTGGAGAAAACGAAGGGAAATAGCAAAGACCACAAGTCCAATGGCCGAGATGTTTTAACTTTGATACCCCGCCCTGATTGGAACAGGCAGCTGAATGTTTTAGAAAACTGTAGAAGGCAGATTTTAGTTAGAGGCGTACGCCCTCTATTCATACTCAAACCCTCCATCAAGACCTTGGCTGTAATGCAGCCATGTCAGCATTATATAATGCAAATCAGAGTGTTTATTGTGAAAACAGAAGAGACTCTGCTCTTAATGGCTTGAGGGCACAAAGTGGCCCAAACAGAGAAAATCAATTACAGAACTCATTACTTAGGAGCAAAGCAACAATAACTCGTAAATGAAGAATGGATGGCAGTTCAAGCTAAAATCATAAGCCCATTATTACAAGTGTGGAGACTGTTAACAACGTGATATTAAACCATGACAGGCCTCTGGGAGTAACTGCTCTCATTTTGGACACAGGACTCATAAGTCTGGCAAAAGGCTTATGAGTCCATGAATTCTCATTTCATTTGCCCGCTCAGTGCAGTTAATTGCCTACAAAGAGATTTTGTGCAATAGCAGTCAACCAGTCATGCATTCGACAATGCCGGTCATTGGCACTTTTGTGCTAATCTTTACTGAAACACTCTGATCTTGACTAATGCCTCACTGACTTTGGGACCATAGAAGTTGGCCTCAAGTGGAGAAATGAGGCAGTAACAACATTTGGTAAACACGTTAACACTACACCCACCTTGAATCACTGGTTGATACTTTATGCAAAGCCTTTATTTGGAGAGGGATAAATGATACTGTTTGATGAGAGTACGTCCTGTTGAGGTGTTAATGCATTGTGGACACACACGCAGTGCGATTTGAACATGTTTGAAAATAGTAGACTTCAAATATGCAAGCACACAATACAAGCACACAACTCTGTGCATTGGCACATAGACTGTATGCTGTGGACTGAGTCCAGCATGTTGTGCGCAGTGGGCCTGACTTACACTCACTGCACTTCCTTTTGCTGCTGGATGCTTTGTAAAGCCTGCTTGAGTGACATGGGTGTTGGATATAATAACATTACGAATGGATGCTGAGGCTTGGCTGCGTATTTCAGGACTGAGTTGGAGACTCCCGGCAAACGCCGTCTTGTTTTACTTTCCTTTCTCTCGCTGGGAATGTTGGTATTGGTCGTGGTAGAAGAAGAAGTCTATTCCAAACCTTTTCTTTTGAAGTAAAACTATCCACTGTTAATAGTATAGTACCACTCAGTAAAAGTCATTCATCGGTTTCATGCTTCAAATAAAGAGCAGAGGCATTGGCACAATGTACTACTTCATAACTTTTACTGCTATTTGAATTTACTTTAGGTCGGTTCAAGGTGGAGCTATCCGTGATGCTGGATAGTTTTATGAATATAAATGCATTATATTGGAATTGTTGTATTTTGTGAGTCAAAACTGAATCTGCAACATAACCAGGGGTACAGTGAGTTTGAATATTAACATCATCAACACATAACAGAATAACACAATCAATCTATTTCATATTTAAACATAATAGATAACATATAGCTGTATATATGAGATATGACCTTGTACTTTTTAAAAGGCCGCTCTTTAAAAAAACAACAACTATGCTCTCCGGTGGGGCTAATTTCCAGCTCTGCTTATGCAACTAAGTGCATTAAGCTGTGCAGATGAAGTGCCACAGCCAACCAGCAACTTGTGCCTGCCTGGGCCGGGCGGGGTGAGGTCGGCCCGCGTTAGGACTCCATTGTGCCTGTGGCGGCCTGGGACTTGGCCACCATTAATTACCACTAATGAGTCGAGCATGAGTGATCTGGTGTTGATGGACTCAACATCCCCTTCATGGGATAGGGAGGGATATGGAAACAACGTTGTGATGGGAAATGGGGGTATGCTGGCTAGAGGGGGGAAGAGTATAGACATGATGAGGAGAGAAGTGATAGTTTCCTGATTTATCGTGCTGGGGGTTTAAGTCGTACAGAAACATTTCTCAAGAGATTTTCTTAAAATTTTAGAACAAACCATGAGTGTGAGGTCAGAAATCTCTGAAGTACTCGGTTTGAGTAGCCCACTATTTGTGTCTTTGAAAGACTTCAGTATCCATGTTTTGCTGTTTTAAACTCTTACTTGAACCCCACCTCAGGAACTGAGCAGAGAGTTGAAAAACTTGGCCGTTTCAACAATGACTCCCTTTTTGCATTTATGTTCCTGGCGTGCAGTGTGTATGAATCTCACTAATCTGCAGAGTGAAGCAGGAACAGAGGAAAAGAGGAATACTGTGTGTGTGTGTGTGTGTGTGTGTGTGTGTGTGTGTGTGTGTGTGTGTGTGTGTGTGTGTGTGTGTGTGTGTGTGTGTGTCTGGTGCACACACCACAGATGTGTAGCTCTAAGTGTGTGCAGGGATGCGTGTGTGAGCGTGCATGCACATTCCAGCTCCACGCCTGTGTATTTGGATTTGGAGTCGGCCTCCTCCGCCCGCCGTGCTTCTCACAGCAGACCCAGTGTGAGGCTGGGAAAACATGTGGCGGAGAGCCTGGAGGAGCAGGAGGGAGACCCGGCCTGTGTACCTGCTGCCTGCAGCTGACTGGAGTCAGTTGGTGCGGGGCAGGCACCCAAAATACGATACCTTCAATATTTGCTTTGGCTCGGTTTGCGTAATGTACTGTTGGCAATAGGGTGTGTGACATTTTTAACCTGCAATAATGTTAGGAACACACCCTTGTTTGAAACCTTGTGTTTTTGTATGCATCATGCTTATTATTGTGCTGATTTGTGCTTGTGATGCCTGAGGTAGCTGTGATGTTTCCGTCTGGTGAGTTGAATGGATTAGAAGTGTAAGGGCATGCATGACTTAGTGAATGATATTGCAAGTTGCTCAATTACAGCTTGGCCAATGTTATCCCTTAGTATGAGAACATTCGTTCATTCTGAAGACTTAACAAAGAGGACATTGTTTTCTGTCAGAGTTTCCACTTTTTACATAATATGCAATTCAGTTGAGGTGACCGGTGCTCCTCCCCTAAGGGTGTTGAGCTATGCTCAAAATTGAATGATCACATTTCCGATACGAGAGCTCTCACATTATCAAAGTGACAGGGATATTTGCTAACGGGCGCCCTGAACCGTGCGGGTCATCCCCCGGAGGAGGTCCCGGGGTAGGGGAGAGCAACAGGGAGCGGCACACAGCCCCAGGCCTCATCACTCTCTGCCAGGCATGGCCTACTTCCAGTCAGTGTCTGTGCTACAGGCGGCCACTTTGCAAAGTCAGAATGATAGATTACGCGAGGTGAGTTAAACAATTACGGAGCCATTTGGAGCTCTATGCCTCATAAATTGTCGGTCTGCCACCGTGAAACATCTGAGGAAGAGTAATGAATCAACATTCGGAAACGAAAGTCGGATAAATCGTCTATTCTTTGATGATCATAATAACAATATTAGGGAAATATTGTTTTTCAGACCCGCTTCTGTGCTGTTTTGCCTTTTCTAGTGTTTAGTTTAAAAAAAGAAAAAGGGAGCTTACTGTACAAAACCACAAACATACACACATACGCACATGCACCATTTAGATAAAGTTGAACATACAGCTATTGAGCTGAATTCACAAGCACACGACATGTTGTTTTTATTCTCCATTGAACGGGAGAACAGTAGCAGAGCTTCATAGCTCTACACTGTGCAGGGTGTTATCACGCAGACGACTGATAACTGACTCGTCTGCCCCATAAGAATACAACAAACCAGCGTTTAGAAAGCAAATGAGGAACGAGAGAAGAGGGCACGCGCCCGATGTGACTCAAAAGGGATGCAGAAGAACCCGGGGGTCTGGCCTGTTTGCTGGGGTGGCAGCAGCTATCAGATCATTTCCGCCAGTTTGCAGGTTTGAGACTCCTGGGAGGAGCAGGCGGGAAAATGGAGATAAATGTTGTGGCTAGCAGTCAGGTGTTGGTACTGAATGGATATTACCGGTACAGTAGCTTACATGCGTGGATGTGTGTGTGCACCATCTGAGACATAATAGAAAGGATCACAGGAGAAAATAACAGGAAAGTGGCCCGTTTGGAATACAGAAACGTGCTATTTTTGCTATGTAGGTCTGTTTGAGTGGTTACTGTGCACCACAGGAGCCACTGGAATGAAACATAGCTGGGCCTAAAGCTTGACCAGGACATGGCTGCTGTTATTCTATATTATTTTTACCATCAACAACCAACAACATGTCAGTCCGTCTCTAAATACTTTCTGTCTCCTCTACCCTGTCTGTGGCTCTCAAGCCCATTTGGTCCTATAGGACTATTTTCAGAGGCGGATTAATACAGAGTTGGGGCTCTGAGTGTTTACAGCACCAGGATGATGTATGTGGGATTGAGTCAAAATAAACTGAAGTGCTCATTGTAATGAAAGAACATGAGTGCAGCGGTGTGGCTGACTGGTGTGTTTTTAATACACAATGGAGGTCTCTGTCGCAGACAGTATTTGTAAGTGTAGATGATTTTATAGTTTGTTTTCTTGAGAATAAGAGAGAAAAGAACATCACCATTTTTCCTTCAACTGTGTCTCATTATGAGAGCAAGTCATTTTCACTCTATACATCCTTCACTGAACAGGCCGCGCGGTGTATTACAAATCCTGGTGTCATCGTTCGTCATCGCTCCTCACATCCAGCACTTTGTGTGTCATGTCCTCTCCACGATACTTTGAATCCTCCTCTCTTTCCCTCACTGCAAATGTATTGTTCACAGCATATTTCCTCATTCATTTTTAATATTTTGCTTTTGGAGGCAACATTTCCTTTAATGATGCTAGAGGAGGAGTGGTAAATGTAGCTGCCGCAGCAGGTTTGCAATCACAGAAATGTGCAGTGCGTACGTTTTCAGTAAAACAGAAGTTACTGTAAAAATGTTGGTACACACCATTAATAGTGCATGAGACTTGTGGTTTGTTTTTCTTTTTTGATACACGTCACACACTTGGACACGTATTAGGAGACACACAGATGCAAGCAGACGTAAGAACAAACATGTACACAGGCTGTGACTGTACCTTTCCCGCCTCGAGGATTTACTGTCTCATCTACTTTGCACTTTGCCTCATATTTACGGCGCTGAGTTTTTATGTCCGAGAGCGTCTTCACTTAAAAGCTCCCAGTGTTTACAAGCAGCTCAAAGTGATGTCACCCCTTCAAAATGACCCTGAGGAAAACATCCCCTCGCCGCAACTCTCACTTATATCATATAGCATCATATCCTTTATTTACTCCAGTGCCCTCGGTGATAAACGAGCACTCTTCAGAACATTGTTGCATTTAGCGTCCGTTTGTCAAAAGTTCAGAGGCTTTTCATTTTTTCGTCATAATTCACAATGACTCCATCCTTGATTTTACTGTAATGCGACAAACCCACTTCTTTTTTTCTTTCCCTCCCCATATCACATCTTATGAGATAATTGTGAGGGAGAAAATACCGTTGCTCATACAGAGGTAGTGCTGGGTGAGCAGAGAGATTACGGCTCAGTGACTTCAGATTTTTCCCCGCTGCTGCTGATTGCCAGTATTGTCTGGAAAGCATCCTGCGGGAAGCGTTCGACTCATGGATATTACACACAGACTTATTACCCTTGACAGGAGAAATGAGATGAAAAGAGAGAAATAATACTGAAAGTGCCTACTACCTCGGAGTGGAATAACACACAGCCTGCAGGAAGGCTGGTTTCCCTCTGATTGGAGAAGATTGCGTAATGCTAGTCGTGCCCTTGTTATGCGTCGGTCACCCGTCACAAGTCCCTCTGTGTGTGTGTGTGTGTGTGTGTGTGTGTGTGTGTGTGTGTGTGTGTGTGTGTGTGTGTGTGTTTGAGTGTATGGTCTATTGTGTGTTGATGACTTTTATAGTATGTGCTCACATGTGTGTGCTTGGCTTTTTATTAGCTTTTAGTTTCTGTGTGTGGCTATTTCCGAGCTGCCTGCATTGTATCAGCGGCCACAGTCTCTGCTCAGCTGACCTCTCATCTCTTTAACTATCTCTCAATTATCTTTGCTTTCTTTAAGCATTAGCTGGTTGATGCTATCTAATAAGTTCTGCATCAGATTGTATTACTTATGAGGCAGAACGATCATGATAATTAAAGGACCAATCTGTAGAACTGTAAACAAATGCGCATCCTATTGGAACCTGCTATGACACTCTCAATAGCTAAATCTAAGGTATTACTGCCAGAAGATGTTTAAAGTAGGGTTGTAAAATTCATCTTAGGAACTTGAAATGTAGGTTAGACATCTATATGTGCGTTTCCGCTGGTTTTTATACCTCTTTATTAATTGCAATTTTTTAATATTGCAATTTATTTTTACATTTTCTATTCATTTTCTGGCCACCTGGGGGCAGCAGGACCAACTGCAAACACAACACAGACATATCTTCACCTAAAAAGTTGTCATGGCAAACAGTTGCCTATTTGCAGTAAATGCAGAGCAACATTAGCATTCATTTGGAGTCAAATTTCTGGCCACCTGGCGGATTTCAGTCCAAAATGTTGTCTTTTACATTCTGTTTTGGTCTCCATCAACCCCTGAGGGAAATATCTGTCTCTTTAGCTGATAAATGCTCCACTGTGTTCACCACTTAGTCGCTAACTTTGTCTGTTTGGTGATGAGAAAGTAGCATCCAGTTGATAAAGAAATATTGATGAATGCAGCTTTAGGAATCAATCTCACAAATTCAATAGATGGTCCTTTGCTCTCTGATGAAAGTGCTGCCAACAGAGGCCAAAGACGGGATGGACTAAATCTGACTGTGAGCTCATTTGTCTGCTGCTTCTAGATCTGTTGATGTCTTATGGACACCTGCTTCAAGGAGTGTCAACGATGAGTCGTGCCTTCAGTCGAGAAAATCTAATCTAATACAAGATTACACAAAACGCATAACAACTAAAATGGCAACACGAAGTGATTAACTGGGTTGTTGATGCGTCCTGTGTAAGCAAGGAGAAGCCTGAGTCAAGTGACCTTGAACAAGATGTGAGACTATAACTCCCTATCAGATAAATGAATGGACCAATACAGTATCGTGCTCATATTTGCATGATTTGAAACAAGAGTTGCCTGCAGCGGGCTCTTCCTACACAAAAAAATAAACCCAAACCTACCGTGTGAATGTATTTCCTTTTGGTGTTACCCATGCTTGTGCAAGAACACATCAGGAGGCTTTTGTGTTTCTTTCAGAGCGACACACGACGCAAGCTCGGGAGCTTTTTCAGTCCTCTGTATTGTTGTCCCTAATACAGAGTGGATCTTCAACAGACTGGATCCTGAACGTGGTTTGCCCAGCAAAAGGAAATATTTAGTTTGGATTTATGTGAACGCATTGTTCTCCTTGCAGAGCACATCCCACTTCAACTAGACGTGAAGTGCCCTGGGATTAAGGCTTTTTAATTACTAATAATTATCTGTGTGTGGATGCAGCGTTCACATGCCTTCACCCTCTTCCAGTTTCCTAATTTAGACAGACATTTGCATGTGTCTACAAGTATTTTCTCACAGGACTCGTTGTTGTACAGTCCTCCTTTATATGGCTGGCACAAGGCTAACCCATTAAAGACTTGCGGCTACCTCAGACCATATACTGTGGTGACCTGGGAGCCCAAACCGAGACCGTACCTCTGGAGATTTGTAGTCAGTCCAGGCATAACAACACTCACACACAAAAAATGTCGTTTCATATCACATCTCTATTTCTACTATTGCACACATGGTGAAGATTATTCAGAATGAATAACGCAGTCATTTAGAGAGGGAGAGGCATTCTAACACGTCTTAGCACACGTCACTACTCTGCTTCCCGCTTTCCATCTCGCTATGATCACTCGCCTGGTATACATATGGTCGCCATCTGGCCTGGCAGAACAGAGCCGGAGCCTAGTGTGGGGCAGCACTACTGTGATCCATGTACAGTAACAACATGATTAACCCTTTAGAGCCACAATGGTGTACTAAAAAGAGTCTTTATCTTGTGTTTCCTGACATCTCTTGGACTGAGTTTGCATCTTGTTGTCTTGTCTCAAGTGAGCAATTACATCCATTAAATCTCATCCAAGTACTCCCTTGGTGTACCTGTTTGTACATTACATTCACGATTTGCCAGATCAAAGCTCGACTCTGCTGTCTCTGTATCTTATCCGTCTGGGAAACCCAAAGCCAGTGTCCCTGCAGAGCTGCAGTGTGTTTAGGGAAGTGCACTTCTCCGCGTGTCCCTCCAAAATAGATTTAAGTGCAGGGTAGGAGCCACATCGAGGTCAGTGTTCCTGTCCCACTGCTCTAGTCAACCCTGAGACACGTCAGAGTGGATCTCAACTACAGCAGCCTGCCCTCTGACAGACAGACCCAGAGAGAAATGTAGCTAAAATGAAAAAGAAAGAAAGTAATGTTTTTTTTAATTAATTTACAGCATTAGTGTCAACGTAGTGTGTAAGAAAAAAAATTCCAAAAAATATATATATATTTTTGGCACAACTCATAATGATATCAAATGATATGCATGGAACAATCATCATTCCACTCGCTGCCAGAAATGAGAGCAATAGTTCCACATTTTGGGGAACACACTTATTTGCGTTCCCAAAACCATTCCTGTGAACATCAAGAGGAAGTTTGTCCTTTTTGTATTTGTGGTAATATTTGAGTTATGTTCAGTGGCTTTTTTTTTTTTCTGGCAGTAAATGTGGAATATGTGTTCGACCATGCACTGGAACTTTTCTGTGTGGCTGCCTTTCACAGAATATGACTAAGGTGCATCCGGTGACATCTTAATGGGAACCTTTGCACTCATTACTTCTACTCCAGTGACAGTGTCACGCCTGAGCATCATTCAGCCTCCTCTCCTCAGCGAGGCTGAATCGCTGCTACATGGCAAACTGGTCCACTTACAGTGTGGCAGTTTCCTCATAAAATCACTCACTTCTATACATCCTTAAACAATAACCAACTGCTATATCATTATGATGTTGGCCAGTTAACAACCTAAACATCTTGTATAGTTTGAAACCTGTCAACATTAAAGAATGAAAGTCATCACGCAAGCACACACATGGAGAGAGCAGCGACAGTCGGCAGCATGTAAGAGCTCCATCAGTTCCTCCCTGAGGGTAGACGGTGCCTTGCATTAGGACGCGGAGAGCCAGTGAGTCACCTTGCCCCAGTCCATCCTTAGAGCATTCAGCACTTCACTGTCAGCTGGTCCTGTAATTCCCCTGAACCAAGGTTAAGGAGCTGCACAGTTGAAGCTCAAGTGTAACAGAAAGGTGTTTTTGTTCAGTGGTCGGAAGACTGAGAGGCGCTACACAAGTGCATGTCTGTTTACCGTTTACTCGTGCAGCCCTACGATACATGCTGGTAGCCCTGTGTGATTGCTACTGCGGCAGGAGCAACCCCCGACTTACAATCGCATTTTGATGACCGGGTTGAAGGTTGACAAGGTTAAAGTGAAAGATGCTGTTTTCAACCTCCTGAAAATGATAGTGTCTGCAGTGCAATGTTCAACCGAATCACAGCTGGGGGTCCTTTAGTTGCACATCAAAAGAGGTGGGTCATGAATTCCTATGGTCACGCTCCGAGCGGGCTATTTGCTTTGGTATATAATTGTTTGAGAAGAAAGTGGGAGTGTGGAAGGTGCCAGGGTAGCCCTCCTGCTGCTTTAAATGGTTTAAGAGGGATTTCCTGGAGTTTGGCCTCGCCAAAGATGGCACATTCTGAGCAATAAAAACAATAAACGAGGTGTTCCACAGAAATCCCTGCTGACAAGTTCCTGCAGACGCAGAGAGAAAGTTCTTCATGATTGATCCTGTTAGCTTGTCTGGAGCTCTGGCTGAAAACTGTAGCTGTTTAGGACACCTGACACTTGTGCAGCAGATGGTGATGGTGATGTCTCCTGCTCTTTGTTCCAGAGTCGTGCAGGTTGTCAGTAGCTCTCTGACCTGAACGCTGATGTGTAGATGAGATGGTGCTACGGCTGCTGCTGCTGCTCTGTAAGCAGCTGCTCTGTAGACTTATCAGCTAAATAAGTGGGACTTATTTCCAGATGTTTTTTGTCACACAGTTTGTGTGTAATGCATGGTGAATAGCAAGCATGAGTATAATCAGAGGCATGCCTTTGAAAATCAGCACTAAAAACAAGAACTAAATTGTCTCTATTGTTGGGGACTGTACAATAATGATTGGAGTAGGGAGGGAGGCTAAAGATCATGTAAGCAAGGCCTTCCCCAGCATTATCGTTATTTTCTTTGAACCCTTGACTAAGAGAAAAAATCCAACACCTTTAAATTGGTTAAGTTACAAACAAACCAATGTAAAAGCTATTTCTATCATAAGGAAGAAGAATGCGTGGATTGGCTGCATCGGTTTTGATCATGTCCATCGTGAGTCAGTATTTTAGGAGTGCAATGCTTAACTGGAGTACTCTCTTAATATGTTAATGAATAATTATGTTCACATAGCTACTAGAATAGCAAAATAGAGGTGTATATATATTGTCAGAATTATAGCAAACATAACGACATGATCCTGTTTACCAACAATTTTTATTATTGAAACAAGAGCATTCACTGTCACTTTATATAGCACATTATATTTAACCCAACCACTCATTATTTCACAGTCCCTTGCGTGTTTTAACTACTTTCTCAAAGGGAAAAAGTAAAATGGTTCGCCCCGTAAGCAACTGTCTGCTCCCACAAGATGAATGAAGAATGCCAACTTTGCCGCAGGCAGCATGTGCATTAAATTAGCAGCATATTATGAGAAAGAAGCCATGAAGCTAAAGCTAGATTTGTCAAAGTATTGTAAGGGAGTCACTGCTTTCAGCCATTTTATAAGTTCACACCCTGTAAACAATAAGAAGGGTGCGGCACGAAGCTGCAGAGGAATAAGAAACTGTCGGCAAAGCGAAATGGAGAGCAGTCTGCCTCGTCACTCTCGGAGCGAGGAAGGCTAACGATCATCAGAGGTGTGACTAATGAAAACGGATTTGAAATATTACACATTACTACCTTCGGGAGGAGACTCTGACAGGTGCAACTAGGAGGCATACATGCTATAAATAAAATGTATTTCTATAGCACTTTCAACACAACATGAGCTGAGCAAAGTGTTTTACAAGAAAGAAGACAAAAAAGTTCTCACTCTTTACAGAAATACACTTTACTATGACAAATATATAAAGGGAAATATTTGATATATTCAACTGTCTTTTTTTATTCCCCTTTTCCATCGTAATCAGATCAATGAGTTAACCTAATTGCATACACCTAAGAATCAGTCAAATTGTCCCTTTTCAGACTGTATTCTTGTGTTCTACCATGACATTAATGTAATGCCCCCTTCTGTCTCTCTCTCTCTCTCTCTCTCTCTCTCTCTCTCTCTCAGGTGTGCTCAGCCTACCTGAGGGTCTGACTCTCTACAGGGACCAGCAGCAGCAGCAGCAGCGAGCGGGGAAAAGCGGAGAGGGAAATGCCTACAGTCAGTCTGAGCTGCGCTCCATTGAACAGTGTTTACTGGCCACAAGAGTGGGCAGCATCTCTGAACTCAGTGAGTCGTGGGTGTGTGTGTGTGGGGGTGGGTGTGTGGGTGTGGGTGTGACAGGAAAAGACTGGGTGTAGAAGAGAAGGACAATGGTTCCCCTCCCTCATTACGTTCCGTAGTCAATGTGCCCTTGAGCCGTGCAATTAACCGCACAACCGCTCGAGTGGAGCTGCTCACTGGTCAGTGTCAGGTGATGATAATTTAGACAATAACGTGATTTCCTTTCCTTTTTCCTTTCTTGTTTCAACATGACGATGCCCCAGCGCACAAAAATGGTTTTCCCAAGTTTGTTGTGGAGGAACTTGACTTTCCTGTACAGAGCCCCGACCTCAAACTCATCTTGCACCTTTGGGATGACGCGTCGACTGCTAGCCAGGCCTTATCACCCAAAACCAGTACCCAAACTCAGTAATAGGCTCTTTCACCGCAGACACTTGTCATGGTAAGAAAAGCACAGGTGTTACTAATAGCATTAACAATGGCTCTGTTCTGTTCAAGTGTCCCAGTAAGTCATGACAGTGTGACTGTGAGCCAGCATGCACAATAGCAGGACCCTGAAACTGAAGCAGCACATTTAAATTCAGTCATTATTAATTATTCACACATTCTGTGAAAAAGGTCTTTACTGAAAATGACCTTATGGCTGAATAGGACCAAAGCCAAACAGCCAGGTTCCACAGTCTGTTAATGTCCATGGTTCTGAATTAAAGATTTTCAAAAGTCACATATGGGCATAATGTTTGGCCGTCCACATACTTTTGACGCTGCTGAATAAGAGCATGTCAGTATCGAGGTATCTACCATTTAGAAACACTGCGTGTGTATTAGGGTGTGAGCAATGTGGCTGAAAGATAGCTCTGGTTTTTAGCTGAAATTGCTGAAACCTGTTATTGTGGGCTGATAACAGTTTTTTAAATCGACCATTTCCAAGCCAAAACAACTTCAAAATACCCCATGTTCAATACTTGGTGTTTCCCCCAGAATTGTTGTGCTTTAAAGCATTATTTAAACCATCTGATACAAAATCTGAATTCATTTGAGTTGTTTTAGCAGCTCTCAGGCAGACTGACCCGCCACACTTATTCAGTGCATTTTAGCCATGTTCGTGGGATGGCTCTTATGGCAATGAGGGTCTATTGGTCCACCACTTTCAGACTTTATATCTTATATCACATCTCAACAACTATTGGATGGATTGCCATAACATTTTGTAATGACATTCATGGTTTTGAAAATAAATCCTAACGACAATAGTGACCCCTACGTTTTGATCTATCACCACCAGCAAGTCCAAATTTGTACTTATTCCGTCAAATATCCTATTAATAACTTGAATCGGCATTTGATTTGGACAGAAGTTCATTCTTCCGCAACGATGTACAGTTATTCATGGTACCCAGAGGATACATTCTAATGTTTTTAGTCGTACCCCTAACCTTCCTTTAGGGCCACCAGCAGTCCAAAGTTTTTACTTATCCAGCAAAATATCTCAACGCCTACTCGATGGATTAGAACAGCAATTTGTACACTTTTGACATTCTTGGTTCCCATAGGATGAACCCTGATGACTTTGGCAATCAGACTTTTCCTTTGGTGCCAACATGTAATTTGTGGATGGTAAGTGAATTGTCTCAATAACTATTGGATGGATTGTTATGAATCATCCTGAGGGTGACATGAATAACTTTGGTGACCCCCTGACTTTAATCTCGCCTCATCATCTGTGTACTTCCTCACAGAGCTGCTAGCATGGCTGTAGACTCTTATTTTTTTTTATAGATCTTTATCAATTAATTAATTAATTACAAGACATTTTGATTGCAGGTATTATTGAAGGTGTGCGGCTAGAAGTCTCCTTCACATTTGGGTTGGACGACATTATTGTCTGATATGATAATGTGATGTTTAATAAGGCACACATATTGTCCCATTCTATCAGTAAATCACTGTATCATAATCCTGCTGTGCATGCATATGTGCATATTTATATGAATGTGAATTAGTGCACTGTCAGTGGGAACAACTCTAATGAACCGGAGCTATTGATTTAGCTTATAAGTTTGACAAGCCCTCCAAAAGCTAATTGAATGTCTGTCCACTCACAATGTAACTATTATTCAAAGAATAATGGGAATCTGAATGCTTCCTGAATACACTTATACAGCACCAAGTCATTTACATAGGCTTGCGCTGTCAGTTTCTTACAATGATAATAGGTTTTCTGCTTCATTTGAGAAATAACATCGTGATTATGTTTCACCCTATTGTCCTTACTCACCAAAAGAAGTTATATAATATATATAACACACAATTCCACCAAACAAAGTTCAGCACAAGGCCTTCATTAAAGTTTCCACCTTATTTTCTGTTCAGGGGGAAATTTCTGAATTTCATTGGGTCTCAACAAATTTGCAGTGACAAGCTGTGCAGCAATCCAGTGAGAACCCAACTTCATGTTTACTCTTTTGATATAATCATAGAATCAAGATGCTCATTGGAAGTGAAGAACTGCTTCGTTTCTTGGTTGCGTGCAATTCTGCTGCTCATTCCAGAAAACAAACTGTCCTCAGACAGAAGAACAACAAATTAAGCCACATAAGCGCAGATTATCTCCTGATGCGCATGACAATATTTTTGACAAAAAGAAATTCCTCAAACCAAACAATGGGAACGTTGAATCTGTTTCTGTTGTCATGGCATTGGGATGTCAAGACAAGGCTGGGAAAAATATTTTCTGTATATCTAGTGTAAACATTTATCATCAGAGTAAACAGCGAGCCAATTCTCCTCACTGTATGTTTTCCCGGGAGCGAGGAGGGGAGGAGTGGGGTGCAGCACCGAGGCAAATCGCCAGTCCCCTGTCCATGTTGTATTGATGGGGTCAAGCAAGGACTCATTCTGTTATGTTGACACTGCAAACACACTCTGAGACAACAGAGCGTCTGAGAGATAATAGCGGAGCTTAGCCCAGTGGTAATGTTATCAGCTCTGGAGAGGAATTCTCTAAATAAGTATTTGCGAAAAGACACACAGCATAAGCCGGAAAATTTAATGATTGAGAAAAGCAGAAGAGCAGACAATGATTGCATTATCAGCCTGTCATATTGTGCATCTGAAAGAGCGCTAGATGGGAAACAGAGGAGAATAAAAGATGGGAGGGTTAGAGAGCTTCTTTCTTGGAATACAATAACGTTTGCTGCTCCAGCGCAGTCAAATTTGCATCCTATGCAGGGACAGTCTTTATCGCTGGCATTTAGACTCGTTTTAGAGGTTTGCCACTGATTTACCTCTTTGTATTTTCCCATTTTTCACTTCCGCCAAAATGTCAAATTAGCATAGCTGAAGTGACAGTCCAGGAAAAACTGCAATTATAGGAATCTTGGTGCGTCATCATCACTTTGTAATGCCGGACAGTAAATCCTGGTTTTAAATATGTTCCACAAAGTGTTGTTTGTGTAACTCAGTATATTGAACTCGTTGGTTGAAGCATGCAAGACGCATGCAGGCTTTCCCCATATGAATGTAGATCTATACAGCTGGATGACCATGGGATCAATGGGATCAGGTCAAATGGCAGTGACCTCTCTGTGCAGGTTGATGTGTGAACCAGCGGCAGCATCACGCACTGAAGCTCCCTCCCGTTTGACAGTTAGGGAAATATTCTCTTTCTTGCCGACATTGGATGAGAAAATCGATATCAATCTCATGTCTGTACACTCAATATGAAGTCTGGAGATGGTTAGCTTAGCTTAGCATAATTACTGGAAACAGGAGGGAACATCTAGCCTTGGTCCGTCCATAGGTAACAAAATATTTTGCCATACATTCACTGTACAGACATGAGAGTTGTATCAAGCTTTCTCAACTAACTCTACTCCTTTAATCTGCTAGATATATTAGGGAGGAAAACACACCTATTTTTCTTCTGTAAAATAGTATGCAGGTCAGACTCAATAATTCCTAAATGTATCAAGGTTGTTAAATCTCAAATCCCCCAAGATCTTTAGATCCATAGCCTTTCAGAGGTCAGTATAAAATGTTTTGCTGCAAGGTATTAATCTGGAAATCATCCACTGTGAATCTGGCAGCCTGACCAACCAGCAAACGGGAAGTTGTTTAGACGATGCCAGCAAATATTGCTCTGAATAGAAAACAAAAACAATCAGTCCAATCACCAATTTTGTGTATTCCCGTTTACAGCTTCCCTCAACCGAGCACAAATCTACTCAGCCGTGTTAGACCACAAAGAACAAAATTAAATTAGTTCTGGTTTTACTCTGTACAACTTTTAAAATGGCATTTCACATCTGTATGTTTGGTGTAACCGCTTTATCTCCACTAATGGGCCGCTGTAGTTGGATATTCGACTCGGCTTCTTTGTCACATTCAATATGGCGTTCAGAAATGTTATCACCTGCACCTTCAGTTGCCAGTATTAATAATGAATGCTTAGCTTAACATTCCCTGGTGGCTATACTTTCTCATACAATATTAGTTATTAACGCTGATTTTGAAAACACTCTTGAGCATTCATTTTCATTATTATTGGACACAGAGCACATTTCCCCACAACGGGGAAGAGGCTTTTCCGAAATTGTGATCTTTCTTTCTCTTCATGCCTCATCTGATTATTTTCATCTTTTGCTTCATAGGGCCTTTAGTGATGGAATCAGGATTGTTTCAGCCAAGAACTAATAAAAGATGCTGCTAAGAGCCATCATCAGTACCCTCAGTAATACCTTTCAAAGGTCATGTTGTTGGGCAGCAGCAGCAAGAGTGTTTTCTTAATATCTTTATATATATATCTTTATATATATATTTTTATATATATATATGCGCTGAAGGCTGAAGATAGTGCTCATTTTAAATGCCAGTTATTGGAATCTAATAAAAGTCGCTGAATCTTTTAGGAAACGGGGCAATGCTTTTACTGTAATGAGGGATCATGTCATTAAACCTTGACAAAAACAATATGCAATCAATGAGGGGTATTACATGGTATAAATTAATAACATTTTTTAGTGTCTAAATAAAAAAGGAAGTGTACCCACGTGGAACTTAACAAGGATGTACAATACATCGCATCTCTCATCCTCACTCCTCTGAGTGCATACCATATGCCATTGCTTCTCTAATAAACACTCCAGAGACGTCTGACAG
This sequence comes from Pholis gunnellus, assembly GCF_910591455.1. Taxonomy (NCBI): domain Eukaryota; kingdom Metazoa; phylum Chordata; class Actinopteri; order Perciformes; family Pholidae; genus Pholis; species Pholis gunnellus. The sequence continues at coordinate 18,604,349 of NC_136533.1, read as the reverse complement.
CAAGAGAGTCGTCAAGTGATGTGACTGTGTGTGCCGTCTTGTGCAAACTACGCTGCTCTGATTGCTGCAGGGACCCTGTGTGCTTGTTCCTATCACAGATTGCAATGTATGACTCCTTAGACCGTATGATGTGAAGTCACCCTGAAAGTTAAAGTAGAGATGGGTAATGACGAGGAAAGACCCTCTTCGTGAGAGTTCCACTTGTGACCCGACGTTAACGGGAACATTTCCTCAACAGTGTTTTATATTCAAAGAGTTCACTTGTTTCTGTTAAGCTGTTGCCTCTCCCCTAACTTTCTCAGCGAGTCTTTTTCTACTTAAATGCACTAGATACAGATGGAAATGATAAAGATAGCATGTTTTTTTCCCTCCCCTTTATCTTATATGTGTGTTAGTTGGTGGCTGAAAGCTCTGGCTGCTTTCGAACAGCCAAAGGATGGCCACAGGCGACCATTAAATGCAATCAAGGCCGCATAGCAGCAAATAATTGAAACACAGAAACGGTGATGGTGGCAGCAGCTGCACAGTGAAGCCAAGAACCATTCATCACTACCCAAAGGAAAGCTGGTTACTGCATATTCATTTACCAATAAAGCCTTGAATATAATTGCTTCGTTAGAAATGAGAGTTAATTCTACATTTTCAGAGACTGTCTCTCTTACTTTTAAACATTAACCAGCCTTCACAGCTTCTGAAGTAATGAGCAGTTTGGTTGTTGTGTGGGTGCTGCATTGCCGGTTACTGACATTAAAGGTGCCAGCTCTCATAAAATCCCTCGTAAATCCAAGCAGTATACGCTGGAGACATATTTGTGTGATTTTGCCTTTCTAAGGGGATTTTAAAGCGTTGAAAACAAAGAGAGAATCGGCCCAGTGCTTCAAGGTAATCACTGAAATACCTGAGGAACAGGATCTGCTGCGCGTGTCCTCCACCTCTCCTCTTCTTGTTAGCATAAAGAATTAATTACCCGGGATGAGGTATTGATTAAAGGCTTGAATCTTATAATGAAAAAGCTATTGACTTTTTAGCTTTTACACTGCTGTACTTCTGTCCATTCGCACTCTCTTTTGGCCAAAACAAAGAATCCTCACTGATACATGGTCACTGAAAACACTGAGTTAATCCATTTTCAGCAGTTATTTCTGCATATACACCTGCTGAAGGAGCGGCAGTAATCTCACATTATGTGTTAAGCTGCTGCTACTTCGCTACTGCTGCACTCTCTCGGTGTTAGAAATAATCTTCCTCCTCAGCCCTGCCAGCATAGGAAATGTCACAGGCCAGCATAAATAAGACATGAGACCTGGCTGTTGCTGACCACCTCAGCTCCCCTTACCAAGCTTAAGAGGGCACTGTTACAAGCTTATCTGAATTCCCGTTGGTACAACGGGTATTAGACGCAGGAGGAGCAACAGATCGCGACAGAGACGGCCTTTGCTTAAAGTTTGTACAAGAGGTAGTCGTTCCCGTCATGATGTGTCCTGCTCATTGCGTCAGTAGATGTTGTCCAGCACATTTCTCTATCAGCACAGCCCCACTGTTCCCAAAGGACTGGTGAGAATTTAACAGTTTTATTGCATGAATGCTCTTCCCTCGTTCAAGGCATCCTTTTCACACCCGCCTCTCACATTGTCGGGGCTAAATGGAATCTTGGCAGGCGCCAAATAGCGGATTTTTGATGCTAAGCAAACCCTTTTGTCCACGGATATCAATGTATTGTCTAGGCACACATACTCTGTAGTTCATTTAAAGCGGATTGTGCTCTAATACTTTTTTGACTTGAATAGTATCAAATTGACCCGGACAATATGAAACAGGGTGTTATTTTTTTGACCCCGCTTCAGAATTCCATTCCATTTTCTCATAGTGCAGAGGGTCTAAACAGGAAGGAGAAGTGACAGCAGTCAGTGAAATGGGATTTGGTTCTGTGCTGTAATACTAAGGAGTGGTGATACTATCGCACTCGGGTGCCACAGTCATAGTGTTATCTTGAAGTGGATGGTGATCTTGACTATCTGTCTGGCTGTGAGAGAAACTTCAAATTCATCTCTCGGTTTTTGATGAACTGAGTTCGCTGCACTAAAAGGCGGTCTGTTTTGTCCCTTAAGTATAAAAAAAAATGGGCTGAACATGCTTTTCAAAGAACTGTTTACTTTCTTTTAAACCTGCCTAGAGAATATTCAAATTTTTATTAGCAGAGTCCTCTCAAGCTTTGATTTTTAAAGCCCAACTGGATGACCTTAAAGTACTGACAAATTATGCAGGGGAAATAGCTTGGAGTAGCTAATGTTTATCCATAAATATTCATTCTCCACACAGTGCAGTCCTGAGCATGCTTATTCTCCTGCCTTCCCCCAGTGAGCAGCACAGAAAGGACTGCGATGAACCCTGTCTTTTTTCCTGACTATGGTGCGGAGAAACTCTCAATTTCCCCTGACAGAGTGAGCTCTAAGGGGGCTGGAAGGAATGAGGTTGAATCCCCGACGTCTTTCTAAAGGCCATGCTCTAAATATCTCTTCACCCTCATGCGCCGACATGAAGTCCTTTCTCATTACTTGTGTTCCTTTTGTGTTTCCCTGTATGATGTGTGTGTGCGTGTCTGTGTAGGTGACCTGGTGTCCCGAGCCATGCACCATCTCCAGCCGCTGTATATGAAGAACCACAACAATGGGACGCCGATCCACCAGAAGAGCAGTGTGATCCACTGGGCGCCCGAAGCGATCTACACGCTGTGTTACTTCATGCACTGCCCTCACATGGAGTGGGAGAACCCCAATGTTGAGCCCTCGAAGGTTACCCTACAAACAGAGAGGTGAGGAGCAGACGTGTAGATAAAGCATAAAGATAAGCTCCAAATTCCTTAACAACTGAACCTAACAAATGAAGGGCGGAAAGCATTAATTAAACTGCACAAATCCTCATTTTCACAAACAGAATTAATTTCCTCCACAAAAATTTGAAAAACTACACATGTGATGATGAACCCACAGATAATTATTACCTGAATTTGCAGTTCTCTTAAGTTTTAGTGTCTTTCAGCTCATTGTTTTGGTTGTCCGGCTCTTTACTGTATTTGGTACCAGTTCCCTCTTTACTCTGCGCTCTCATCAGCGTTGTTTTCAGTCAAAGCAGGCAGCTGTTAACAAAAAAGCTTCAGAAATCCCACTGCTCAGAAATAAAGAAGTCTAAAGAACTAGAAAGTTGTCAGTTGCAGTATTTGGATGTTTACCTCCCATCATATCTAAGCCCTGAAAAATGTTTTGTGTTCTTATACAAGGACTTTTTTTTAAACCAGAACAAGGCAAAATAATAGAGTCATCTGGTATTGATTAATCCATCAGACCCCTTCACCTCATTTTGTACTGTGGGACAGTACCATTATTGCACCTTTAATGGCCACTGGGACAATAATAAAAGAACACCAGACCACTAGTGAGAAACTCCCTTTTGTTTCCCACCATTTAGACTTTTGCATCACAGAAACTATCCAGCGGTAATGTTCCTCCTGCAGAGAAGTGCAGACATCATTCTGCTGTAACTGTACACCTCTGCAGACTTTTATTATATTTCTGGCTCGATTCTGAAATGGCACACCAAATGTTTTCCTCTGGAAGGAAAGTACAGTTTTATATAAGTGAATTGTCAACTTATTGGCTACTTGAGTGAGTCCTCTGGGTGACCTAAGTTGAAGCTTAGTCACTATTGATAATCCCAGCCACCGATTTATGCATGAATAACATAAGACTCAAGCAATGTTTCCATGGTGTTAATTCCCCTGATCATGTAGTTTTTGGATTCTGCATAGTTTTCAGAAAAGCACAAAACCGCCCTCACAATCTTTGCAGTTTCTACCTATGAAACAATTTTTTTTCTGCTGAGCTTATGATCTGTTTATTTAAACAAACTCATCATATTCCACTGTAGCCCTGATACCTTGAGCTGTTCAGTATTTCCTGCAGTTTGGTGGAAACCCCTGTCAGCATGCGTCAGAGGTGGGTAACAGTACTGACAGTTGAGCCTGAGCAGTCCTCTTCTGGGGCTCCAGACTGTATCGCCTGCAGTGTCCAAATCACGTCTGCTTTAGCCCTAATCACCATTTTGTAAAGGAAATCACATTAACGTACGTTTGTTTTAGTCATATTTAAGCACATTGCCAGAGCCAACATTAGGGAAAGCCTGGGATTGGAGACATCGAGACCTTGAACTGCTTGTGAACTAATGTGTCCTTGTGAGGAAATGCATTGCCGTTATACGTCCCGTGCCTCTTGATTAGGTGTCGTGTGCTTCTTTAACGAAGTCTGCAGAGCCGATAACATCACGTGGACTGTAGGTCGTTTGAAGTGAGTACAACAAAAGGGTTTGCATTTCTTGGAAGATCAGACAATTATCATAAGATCCACGCATCAACTCATTAGCATTGATGAGTAACTAATTAACAATGTGTGACAGATTTGGGCTGAGCATGTGTCAAGGACAGTCCAGGCATCAAGGCATCCTTTGTAAAGGGATGTGTTGGACAGCAAATCCCGGAGAACGAGACCAAGTTTCATGAAATACACATAGTATAGATTTATGACGCTCATACAGCAGCGTTAAAACAATCTGTATTAAAGATGCTTATGAAACCAAACTGCTTGTCGATGCTTTGATCATAATTCTGTTTTATATGATTAAAGTGATAAATACCATAAAGAAATATGAAATTGTCTGATTTGATACATGCTGCATAAATTGATTTATATAAACACAGACAACTAAGCGGTAAAACTTCACTTTTTCGAAGATTTTCTTTAGTTAAAGATATTAGCCTTCATAGTGTGTTAAACCAGCAGTCACACTGTATCACTTGTCTCATCATAATACTTAACATCATCATAATATCGTGGTGCTTTCTGCAGCCATTAAGTATAAGCAGTGTGGTTTTGTTTTGCACAATGTATTGATGACAGCTGGTTGTTTTGCATGAGTGAAGAAAGTGTGTATTTATATCCATAACATGCTGTCAGTACAGTAGCGAAGGTCAAAATGTAACTTCATGCAAATGAATCCTCATGCATGCATGCATGAGTGGAGGAGACGGGGAGAGTAGTTATTCCATTAATGTGGGGTCCGTGGAGCCTGCAGAGTTCTCTTTTAAGAGATTTCACTGTTAGCTCTGGTGTCAGGGGCAACCGTGTGATGGTCATTTCTGTCTGAGCTCCACAGCGCTGTAGGTTTGCAAAATACCAAGAAATCCTTAGTTTACTTTCAGCAGATAGAGCGCAAGCTGTCATACATACTGTATGTTGGCATGCAATAACCACACTCACTGGCTATTATGTTTACAGACAGACACCATGGTGTTCATCATTATAATGCCGTGCGAAACAGATTAAAAGCAGAGCAATTACTTTCCCTGTAAAGTGTTATGATGACACGCGTAATGCCTTGTGAGCGCTATAACGGGGCTATACGTTTTAAGGCATATAGAAATGATTATGCATCACCCATATGTTGCAATGCAATAGCTGGGTTTTCATAGCTCATTATAGATATGGGCTTCTTCAGTTTAACCTCATCAGCACTGTATTAAAATGTTACTCTGTCAAGCTTTGGATCTCTAGAATAGAGCAGAGCAGACAATGACGAGATTTAAGACAGAGCAGTTTAAAAATCTTCACAGACACTGCATAGATCAGAATAAACATTTTTGATCGATGGTCTATAATCTATGATGATCTTAGTTCCGTTTTAGACTTCCTCACACCAAAGTGTCTCTCTCTCTGTGACATACTGGCTCTGGGTCTTTGATTTCATCTGCTAGACAGAGTTCATCCTGTTCTCAAACATCCTCTTTGGCTGGCGAGATCTCTGAAATAACATGCAAATTCTGTGTGAGATGGATTTTCCCTGCAAGTGCCTATGCACACTCAAGTACCGAGTATGATTGAAGTTCAGCGTGAGTCTCTGGTGGCCAAAACATGTGCTTCTATCTCCCCCCACAGGCCCTTCATGGTGCTGCCGCCTCTGATGGAGTGGGTGCGCGTGGCTGCGGTTCACACGGAACACAGACGCAGCTTCGCGGTGGACAGCGACGATGTTCGGCAGGCTGCCCGACTGCTGCTTCCCGGAGTGGACTGCGAGCCCCGTCAGCTCCGGTACGGCTGTGCGCTTTGCGCTCACCCATAGGCTGTAGAGCGGGGTGCGCACCCATCCTCTTCATCTGCACATAACAAAACACCAGCAGGGACATATCTGAACTTGCACACAAACTCAGGCATGATACAGTGATCTGAGCATCCTTCTTGCAGTGTTAAAAAGAAAAAAAAGAAACCCGTCAGGTATTACGGGAAAATATGGTGCATTGCAAACGTTCAAAACAGTGAACTTGCATTGTGAACCCCTTTGTATGCTTTGCCTTTCAGAACGGATGACTGCTTCTGTGCCTCGAGGAAACTGGACGCTACCTCTACTGAAGCAAAGTTCCTGCAGGACCTGGGCTTCCGTATGCTCAGCTGTGGTCGCACAGACCTGGTGAAGCAGGCTGTCAACCTGCTGGGGCCTGACGGTATCAACAGCATGAGTGAGCAGGTTAGAGACACAGTCAACATATTAAATAATGCATGTGCAGGCACACGTACACTGATACACACACACAGCCTGTGGAACAGGTCACTTTGTTTGCATGGCTCCTTCACCTTGAAGCGCCGTGTGATCTTGTGAGCAGCTATAAATATTAAACTATATCCTGACATTTTTTCCTAAAGCCTTCCCGCCAAGTGGCTCTGCGTTATATCACGACCACCACCTCCAGTGCCGTAAATCGTCAGGGGAATATTGCAAGGGTAACTCGAGATTTTCCATGGAAAATCCACATTGAGTTTGGGACTGATCTAAGCAGAAACTTTCAAATGCAGAGTTTTGTACAGTACTTTTCTGTTAGACAAGCTCTGCTGGTGGCCCAGAGGAGATATTGATTCATATGGTATCCTTTAAAAAGATCAATAGCAGAATATTACTCTCATCAGACTCAAGGTGCCGGGAGTGGAACTGTCAAGGATACAAGTTTAGAGTAAAAGTTCGGCCTTGCTTTGTACTACTTTGTAAAAAGAAAAAGAAAAAACACAAGTTAAACTCATGTTGAAACTAGAAAGTGCAGATCTCCGCGATGAGTGTCTGCAAAGACTGTTGTATTGTGTGATTGAATGAACACAGTTAGCCAACCGCCAATGCGCTGTAAGGCACTATGAGTCACCGCAACCACGAAAGCTCCTTGAGCATGGAGCCATAACTGGGCACCCAAAAATATAAGTTTGCTGCAGCAGAATGCGAGATTAGTTGTGGACAGACACAGAGGTGCACCCTCACTCACGGACGCCCGCACACACGTGAGCGATCGCATGATTCTCCCAGAGGAGAACCATAGATAAGTGGAGGAGGGTATCTGTAACTTCTGAATCAATGTGAGTGCTCTTGTTGCTCTGTACCTGTGCTTGTGTAGGGGATGACCCCGCTGATGTACGCTTGTGTCCGTGGAGACGAGGCCATGGTGCAGATGCTGCTGGATGCAGGAGCGGATATTAACAGCGAGGTGACGTTTTTACTGCTATTCTGGTTTCGACATTGGGTAAAATTCACACAGTGCAGGATAGAGTACACATTGCCCTTGTCAGATAAATATAAAAATAAATCCACCCAGTGTTTTTTAAATTCTTTTGAGTGGGAGACTTTTGCATTGTATACGTCGAGGAGGGGTGACAAACTTTTGTGTTCTTCAATGTGTGCAGTGTTATACATTTTAGTCATGAAGTGAATGTTTGTTAGCATTGTAAACTATGTGTTTGGTATTTAATTGGAGAAAACCCATCATGTTGTCCCTCATCTCCCCTTCTTTGTTCTCTCCCATGTGCCATGCTGCTAAATGTGTAGTGGTCATGAGGCACTGACTGCTCTGCCTCATTAGAGGACAAGCAGCGCACAAACAGATTGAAATTCACATGCGCAATCAAACTCACTTGCATTTGAGTGTTTAGAGCATAAGACATGACTCAGAGGTTTGTTGCTGAGTCATTTTTCCTTCGTCGGGGAAAAGAAGTGATTAAGATCGCCTGATTTAACACAAACTGAATTCCTCACAGAGTCTGCAGAGAACGGAAATGGCATCTATTGACTCTGTGCGGACTTCAGAGAGGTGGTTCAGTTAAGGCCTCATGATCTCGGTCTTCATTAGTCACCTCAGCAACCACATGTCCCATCAGCCATTGTGCCAGAATTCATTTGCAGTCCACTGCATTCATGAACCCTGGCCAAAGCACAAAGCGCACTGTCGAAAAAGCCCCACTATCAGTTTATTTTCATGCATGCGGTTGTGAACCTGGTTAGAAATACAACAGTTAAAGACGAATGTTGTTTGGCTCTGATGTTTTGTTTCACCAGCTGGGCAGCTTCAAGATGATTCATATGCTCTTTAAATCCTCTCAGAGTCATTGGTAACACTTTATAATGCAGCCCGTCAACAACATTGTAATTTTGTTGTATGGATCAGGTACCAATGAAATAATTACCGGTTCCTACTAGTACTTAAATGTATAAGAAAACCAGACTATGGAACTAGGGAGTAAACTGGGCATTTTAGTAAATAATTTGGCTATTTTTTCAATTACTTTTTTTTCAATTACAGTGCTGAAAAACAAAACTAAAGTTGGGTGGATATGCTGTCAATAACACTGAAATTCTGCAGAAACCTATAAAGTAATTCAGTAAATTGAATTTCACAATAAGGACATGCGACCAAAATGGCAGCGGTACCATAAAGTAACTATAGGGATTTTGTAACAGCTCTCAAATCTCAGATGGAGGGGTTATTGAAAAACGTATGAGATCTATGCGTTATGGTCCCAGAATGCAGATGGGAGTACTCACCATTGCTGGGGTACAGCACTGTGGTTTTAGGGTATAGACCTTAAAGTAAAGGGTTACATATACTGGAATAATGAAAGACTTGTCAACCATATATGGAGCACAGGTACTTACAGATAGGGGACTCAACAGGTTAAAACGTTCTGCAAATTATCAATTTTTCCCAAACTTCAGTTTTGTTTCCCAGTTCTGTGTTATTTCATCTCCATGTCTCTCTCCTAAATATGTGCATTTGTGCTTTGTTCATGTGTCTCGTGTATGTTTCGCTTACATTTGGCACATAGTTATTCATTGCAGCCCGACCAGAGAGATGAGCCTTAGAGAGGTCGGGTCAGGGAGACCAGCTGAAAAGATCAGAGTGAAATCATTAGGACGAGACCTAACTTGAGGGATCAATCCATCATGTTCATTAGAAGGCGAACAAGGCGACAGGGTGTCCTCTGCAGCCCCAGGGTTCCTAGTTAATTACTCTAGTTTCTCCTGTAGAGCTTCCTGCCCCCCCCCCCCCTCCCCCTCCTCCCCCCTGCAACTGCTTGTGTTGTCCTCCATAGGCCGTGTAGTAGTATTAATGGCTTCATATCTCTCTCCCTCATCTTTCTCCCTCCTACCCACAAAACCCACCTACCTGTGTCCCTTCCCCAGGTGCCAAACTCAGTGCACAAGCACCCCTCAGTCTTTCCCGAAACGCGGCAGGCGACGCCCCTCACTTTCGCTGTGTTGCACGGACATGTGCCTGTGGTGCAGGTAGTGACGTCCTTTCTCACCTGTGATTCTCTCATCGTGACCTCTCGTTGTGCCTCAGCTCATGGTTGGTCATCGTTGTCATTTTTGTCATCAAAGCTTCTTGGTGGTGATGAGGATGATGATGGTTCTCCACCAAGAGTTTCCTCCTGTCTTTTTTGGTTTTGTTCTGTTTCATTTGATGCTGTTTGTGAGATGTACAAATTGATCTTTTTCGTCTGTAATTAGGGCATTTATCCAGTCAACCTTTAGATCTGAACAAGTGTGTTGAACATAGCCTCCTGTCAATTTCCATTTCAGAGCAAATGGATCAGAATGCATTTAGCGAGTGGAAAGTGGGAAACACAGCAGCCTAACTGTTATCGAACTCATTTTACTAATTCCGTTTGTCCTCTAAATGATCTGTCCATTGAATTTTGAATCATTAGAAAATGTTTAAGCCATCTGACACCGGAGGACATCGGCCAAAAGAAAGAATGAAAATAAAAAGATTACATTCTGAGTAAAACCATAAAGTAAATTGTTATTAACTATGTAATCATTTTACACTCAGTTTACTAAGATTAGACAAGGCATTTTTTTGCGTATTATACGTCATAAAGTTATGAGATTCAGGAACTTGTTTTGGTTATTCTCTCAGTTACACAAAATGCTAACTCCTCAGATAGATCTGCAGCATCTTTAATAAATGTCTTTCAGATGGTTTATGAGCAGGGTTATGTTCTTCAAAGAAGATTATTTATAACGTAAAATAAGCAACTAATTACACATAAAATATAATAACAAATCAATACAACAGGAAAACCTGATTCATGAGACTATTTAGCCAACTATCAAATATAGGCTCATAGTTATTAGTTCTGCATTAGAAATATCAGCAAACATTGAACAACTTGACATTTTCTGTTTCATTTTCATTTTCTTGTGGAGAGTTGGATGAAAAGATTGATACCGCTCTCGTGTCTGTACAGTAAATATAAAGCTGGAGCAGGAGATGGTTAGCTTATAGCTTACATGTTGCATAAAGAGCAAGAGAAACAGCTAGCCTGAAAGAAGCCAAGAAAGAAAATGAGTTCATTCGCCAAACATTCTGAAGAGCAACAGATTTGTCAAAGTAAAAAGTTGGCTGCACAGTACAGGCAGTATAAAAGTGAAATATTCACTATTCCCTGTACAGATTTGTTTTGCATCAAACAGTTACCAGATGAGAGAAGCTGAATTCTATCAGACTGACTTCACATCATTCTCATTAGCCAACCGACTCGTCCTCTCCTCCTCACCCTCCCCACCCTCCTCTCTCTCTCTCTCTCTCTCTCTCTCTCTCTCTCTCTTTCTCTCTCTCTCGCTTCGTGCCCCTCCGTGTCCCCGCCCGACCTCTGCAGCTGCTGCTGGATGCCAAAGCCAACGTGGAGGGGTCCCTGCAGGACGGGATGGAGAACTACACAGAGACCCCGCTGCAGCTGGCTGCTGCTGCAGGTACAGAGACACAGCGTGACTCCCATCCTCTGCCTGCTGTCCAACTGTATTGTAGCAAGCTGGCAACACCAGCTGGCCATCTAAAGCAACACCTGACTGTCAGCGTGATCCTCGGCTGAGTTATGACTTCAGAGGCATATTCGTCCTGGGGGATGGAAAAACAAAGAGTGAAGAAGAATGATGATCAAATGTTTGCTTCACTCTCAGTTCTCTGCTTTAATCGCATTGTGTGTCTGTGTGTATAAGCTCTGCCAATTGTTTTCTTCATGCACAGGTAACTTTGAGCTAGTGAGTTTGCTGCTGGAGCGGGGGGCGGACCCCATGGTGGGAACCATGTACCGCAATGGCATCTCCACGGCGCCACAGGGAGACATGAACTCCTACAGTCTGGCAGCAGCTCATGGACACAGGTGCGCATACACACATTCATGCTCAATCATGAGTACACACTCCTGAGTGAATGGACACTCAGGAGGAACACTCTGTTCATATTGTGTATTCAGCATATGATCTTGTTCAAACGTCAGCAGAGCATGTCTGTGAAATTGGCACGTCATCTGTTGAATTGGTTTGTTGAAAACTGTGTGACTACACTCATTGTGTGTGTTTTCTTTATGTTTTTGCTGTTGTTCCTCTTCACGTTTCTTTTTGTCTTGTTTGAGACGGTACACTGTAGAGACCAAAAATAACACAACCATATTGAATGTATGAAAATAAAGACTTAATAAAATACAGTGTAATTTCAATGTGCCACAGATTACATCGCTAAAACTACATTTCAACATTTACTTCCTCAACCTTTGCCCTATTTATATTTCATTTGTATTGTGGAATCTTTGTCCCACCATATTAGTCACTATATTTCACTTTATGTTAATAACTGGTATGGTATGCAGAATAGTTTTGGTTCTGCTTTATTTTACAGGGGTTTCATTTATACAGATTTTAAATTGTTGCATGTCCAGCCGACCTGCTGTGCACCAAATTACTCTCTCAGTTATGCTGTAATTAATAATAATAAGTAAGTAATAATTGAGTGTGCCTTTGATTACTATCTATTTTTCCCTATAATAAGTTTTCCTGAAAACTTTTTATTTCATTTTATTTTTATTTATAAGGAATTTATTCTGAAGTGCTGCTGACCTGTGAAATAGAACGTCTCCTAATTGCCAAAGCATTTTTGTGTCTTGTGCAATTTCAACCACACCTGGTATATGGCAGATGCAAGCAAATAAATCAAAGAATGGGCGTGTCCTATCACAATAGCACTTACTCACTGACGTTTTATCTGGTTTTCACAAAACAGATGTTTAGCGCTCAGGATTATCAAGCTTTCCTAACAAGACATGCCCCTGCTATTTTTAGGTGGGTTTAAATTTGAAGATTTTCTGCCATGATAGCCCATGTTCTTCAACCTATTTAATAACAATTATTGTATTTTTTTATTTAATCTTTTAGGTTTTTAGAGATTTTGAATCTCTTTTACGAGGGGTTCCTGGTCAAGATGGAAGGGTAAAAGTTTCCCCACATAAAAACACAGATAACATGCATAAAAAACAAAAATGCAAAAGGTGACACCAAGATGAGGGTCCCAACACTTTAAAAGCACTTTCTCCCAGAAAGGTGCAGGTTCTAGGAATGACAAACACAATTCATCCGCAAGAGAACGGAGGTTGCAGCTACTGTTTGTGGCATCAGTAGAGAACGTAGTAGATTGTCCAGTCTACAAACCTGCAGTTACTTCTTTGCAAGCCTTTCAAGATAGATAAATGCCTATTTGCATAAAATTAGAAGCTTTTGCCCTTTAAGTATTTTTTTGTTTAAATCCACTAAGCATTTATTTATCTAACCGTTCTTGTTAATTAAAACTGAGCCACTTGCAGCAATAACAATCAAAGCTGCAAGACAGTTAACTTCAGTCATATCCCTTTTGTTATAAGTGTGTAAAATAATACAAATGCAACCGTTTGCCATTTGTGGTGATATTGGCCTGGAGACTCGTGCTATGAAAAGCAATTTAATAGAGCCTGTATAGAGACCAATCAATTTAGAATTGTCTTTTATTTTGGTTCTTCTAGAAATGTGTTTCGTAAGCTGCTGTCCCACACAGAGAAAGGGAAAGGGGACGTCTTATCCCTGGAAGAGATTCTGGCAGAGGGTTCGGAGCTGGAAGGTAGAAGTCCGTCTCAGATTGACCAGATCAGAACTGGGAAAGCCAAACTTAAAGCCCTAAAAGAAGCCATGTACCACAGTGCAGAACATGGGCATGTGGACATCACCATAGATATTCGGAGCCTGGGTTAGTTGCTGTTAAGTCTCTCTAAAACATGTGCATGCATTTTCTACCGTATCACATTCCGTTTGCAACATTTATAGCTTCTTTGTGCGTGTGTGTATCTGATATGCTTCCGGTGTATTTGTATTTACCTCTGTAATTATTTCTCAGGGGTTCCATGGACTTTGCACACTTGGATGGAGTCTCTCCGCACGTGTTTCCATCAGCACCGCCGACCTCTGATCCAGGGTCTTCTCAAAGAGTTCAGCTGCATCGAGGAAGAGGAGTACACTGAGGAGCTCATCACACATGGTCTGCCTCTCATGTTCCAGATCCTCAGAGCCAGCAAGGTACTGCACTGTTTGCATTTTCACTCTTCTCCTAAACTTTCAAATATATCTGCTTTGTTTACTTGTAATTGTCATCACGCAGTCAGGTCATCAGCTTCAAAGAGACTGACGGAGCCCCCGAGGCCTTCTCAATATCAATAACCTAAGATGATAATGATTTATGACATGCCTCCTCGCTCCTTCCTGATGCAGCTCATTAGATCAGGGCCCTGTCTCCTGACTTGAGCTCATGATCCCCTTGGTAGGCCTGTATTAAGATTTAAAACATCCCGTCTGTCACCTCTGTTTTTGCCCTGCTGGCATGACGAGCTGTGCTGTCACTGCTGATATGAGAGAAAAACACTGCAGCGTGTGCACACACACACAAACACACTCATAAACAAAACACACAAGCAGACCTGCAGAGACTTGCATGATTGTGGAATCCCAAACCGACAGCATGTCTTTCTCTCTCACACACACACACACACACACACACCCACACACACTGATACACTCAGGCCAGGCTAGCCTTTACTAGATTGCTGCAGTGTCAGCCCAGTCTCGCATGATGCATGATGGGGCCAGGGATCCTCATCTCTATAAGGGCCTCAGGGACCCTGGCAAGGTCCGCTCCACCATGAGGTGCCCACACATCAAGGTATGGGCCGATCATCTTTCATAGGTCTGCTGCCTCAGGCCACTGGACTCTCCATTCAACAATTTAGTTAAACACAGTTCAGTTCAGTTTGACTCCACACAAATCACTTGAATTCAATTCAGTTCAGCAGAGCTCACTTTCCTTTCAATTCACTTTCACCTCAGTTCAGTTTCACTCCATTCTCTCTATCCAGCTATCTAACCATCCACCCACCTACCTTATCTTACCTAACTACCTACCTTACCTATTTACTCATATTGTCACTGGTGAGACAATTTTGAGAAAAAACTGCAGACATGCATATTTTTCCCTGGTGGAATAGGCGGCTGTTGATAGCGGTTTGTTGGCGCCGTGCTTCAGTAAGAGCAACCAGCCTGACTGCACTCGTTGGGCTTGTAGTATCGCGCCCCGTTGCTGCTGCAGCTGAATGGCACTGCCAAGAGGAAAGTTAGGTGTAACGGGAGGAAGATCACACTCTCCTGTCTTTCTCTTTCACACGTCACACTGCTATAGCTCGGATTGTCATGGTGATCCCATCACAGTCCTCCCTGAGGAACCACGGGTGTAAGAAATCAGCCTGATATTCATCTGATCCCCTGTCAAAGGTGTGAGATAGCCGACGAGTGGCTTATTGGAACCATTGCTTGAATAAAGCGAAAGTCGAGCGCGATACAAGGCTGCAGAAGTTAGACCTCTCTCACTGTGCTGGTAATAGTGTTGGGGATGTTTGTGTAGGAGAGGAGCACTAAAGTAAGTACTTGTGTTCTTACGTAACATTAACTCCTGTGTGTTGGCTGAGCACTGCCCGCCCAAGCAGCTCTCCCTACTCTCTGATGTTTTGTTTCTCTGTCTGTGTTTTGTCAGAATGAGGTAATCAGCCAGCAGCTGTCTGCAATCTTCACCCAGTGTTATGGCCCTTACCCAATCCCCAAACTGGCAGAGATCAAGAGGAAGCAGTCGTCACGCCTGGGTGAGATTGTGAAATCTATACTGTTCATGTAAATGTGCAGCATTAGGGCTGCACAAGAGCATTACATTGATGGATTTTATTTGGAGTTGGCTAAACGCATAATGCATGAAAATAGGAAGTGCACAAGACGCCATCTAGTGTTCAGAGACTGGAATAGAAATTGTAACAACGTTATTTTGAAACAATAGCTGAAATGTGTCTAGAATGGTGAGTTAGGGAAAGTTGTACACCCCATGTGTTTTTTTTCTATGATAATCAGAAAAACAAAGTTTTTTCTTGCCTCGTGTTTTTCAGATCCTCACTTCCTGAACAATAAAGATATGTCAGACGTGACCTTTTTGGTGGAAGGGAAGCCTTATTATGCCCACAAAGTCCTGCTCTTCACAGCTTCCAGCAGGTACACTCACTTTAACATCGGCTTTCGAATACCCAAGTACAGGAAATATGTATGTTCAGTATTTTTTCTGTCAAATGATTCTGCTGTTCAGTATATGGTGACTCTATGAAGGCTCTGAATGTGTAACTCTATATATTTTAACGTCAAAAGATGAATGAATTCATACAGCGATGGCTAAACACTTGGCATGCTGTGTCGATATGTTGCTGTCAGGGTTGTACATTTTTTCCAGCCATGACAGGACGTCCATTTCACTCTCATGTCATGTTACATTGATGAGAAGCCTTAATGGGACTGAAGAGAGATGACACATCACTCAAGTGTGTTGTTGACAATATGTCCCCAGGGATGAACATAAAATAACTAACTAAAAATAACCCTTTGCTGTACAGTAGTTAAAGGTTTATTATGCTCTATTAAAAACAGGCTGTGTTACACTAACGGTTATCCTTTAATTCCTCTCTTTCTCTTTTTTCATCTCTTAAGGTTTAAATCTCTTCTAGCAAACAGACCTTGCGGTGAAAACACATGCATTGAGATCAGCAATGTCAAATATCACATTTTTCAGGTAATGCAATTATTGTAAACAAGGGGCACTTTTGAATCATCATTCATCCTTGTATGGAAGCTGATATGCGTTTCCTCTTAATAGCTGGTGATGCAGTATCTCTACTTTGGAGGGACAGACGCTCTGCACATCAGGAGCACTGACATTATGGAGGTTAGGTCCTTATCACAGACAACTGTATTTGAGTTTACACTGAAACCTTTACACTATAAAACAATTTAGAATCTCAAGGTCACCTAGGTCTTGTTGCACTGTTCAAATGTGACAGTAATGTTTGTCATCTAATACCAAACTAGATGCTAAACTTGCTTTTGCGTTAATTGTTATTTTTCGTTGCAGCTTCTGTCTGCAGCCAAGTTCTTCCAGCTGGAGGCGCTGCAGAGGCACTGTGAGATGATCTGCACCAAGAACATTAACACTGAAACTTGTGTGGAGATCTACAATCACACCAAGGTGCAAAAAGAGAATAGACTGAATACGCCCACACTAATACTACTACTGGGCAGTACAAAAAAAGGCTATGCTACAAAGCAATTCAAGTTGTTTTGGATAAAAAATGTCCACTAAATTGAACTACTGTTGCACAAGGCTACAAATTTGATCCGTCTTTTTTGAAAATGTGTTGCAGTTTACAGTGATGAATACACATTTTTTTCACAGTTTCTTGGTGCTCCAGACTTGGCTTCCTATATTGAGGGCTACTTCCTAAAGAACATGTTAATCCTGATCGAGTTGGAGCCATTCAAACAGCTGCTGTATGACACGCCTCCAGATAGCCCCGGCTCTGACATCCTGCAGGACCTCGAGAAAACCTTGGCCCTCCGCATCCAATCCATCCACCTGTCCTCCTCCAAGGGATCCATTGTCTGATCTCCTGACCTTTCTGAACACAGGGACAGAGAATATTTACCAGAGAGTATCAGCAAACATGACACTGTATTGAGATAAACAAGAAAAATAAGACTAGTGGTCTGTCCAGTTGCGATCTTTGCCTCTGTGAAGCTCATCAGTTGCTAATATGCTTCTTGTTATCTTAGCAAAGATGGTCTGTCAGTCTGCCTTGTTGATGTCTGTCAACTATGAGTTACAGTAACACACAATGACCGTAACAATTTGCCAATAACATCACATCACTGTAACAATGTCCCCCATTCAGCAAGACTTTTCTCTGCTAAATATTACAGCCTGTGTGTTACATGTTGAACTAAATAGATCGGGTGGGACTTCGGATACTCAGAGGAAGAGTTGCAACCAACTGCAACAGTCAGAGCATCTGAATTCAAGGATGCAATGTGCTGAGATGAACAGCCTCAGTGTAATGTGATAAGCCATCAGTGTATCCCCCTGTAAGGAAGAACTGCTGCCTCATGCTGTGATTATTTGCTTGAACATGTGGACTTGTACAGAGTAATTAATTTGTATATTTGTCACTTTGCATTATCTATGCTGATTACTCTTTAAAGCCAAACAAGACAAACAACTGACAATACCTGTAATGTGACTGATGCAGAAGGGGGACTTTCACCACGTGACTTTGGGCAACTGGGTGGGAAAGAGGACTTTTCCTCCCTCCACTATACTGTGTAAATATTGTTCATAAAAAAACAGAGCTATTGATAATGTAAGTTAATGTACATATATACCCACAGATGTTTTCTCATGTGTCTTACTGTTGGTTATCGCTGTAAAAACAAGAAGCTCATCTTTTAAAAATCGATGTTTGAATGTTGCATGTCAGAGGGATGACTGTGTGTTGTTGTTTTTTCTGTTTGAATTGTTGGAGGATTACGTTGAGGAGCTGCTTTCACACTTCTATGACTGGAAGTTGAGTGAGGATATTTTTGTCATCAGCATGGGTCACTAAATTTGTAACAGTCTAATGGGTTGTCGTCATTTCCTGTGTGAAAGAGTCAAGGCCTGTTTAGTGTTGAAGTGGGAACATTATGTCGTCAGCTGTTCCCTGGGGATTGTGAAACCACATGACTTGATATATATTTTCTCTATGAAGATTAATATAAGGAATACTATGAATCTGCTCATAGATTATTCTAATGCAGTCCCTGGCTCAAAAACACTTGCAAGGGGACATCTACTATTCAGTCTGATTTCAAATTTTGAAGGCTGTTGTTTTTGTTCTCTACAGCTGGAAGGTTACATATGAGCGGGAAGGTGGTTTAATGCAATGGTTCTCAACCTGGTTGTTGGGATCTGTTTTAAATATAGCACACTGCAAGCCAATGCAGTCTTGGATAAATAACCTGAAATCAATAACCGAAAAAGAGAAAAGAACAGGAAAATCCCAAGTTCCTTATTCAAAGCACACAAAATGACTTAATAGAAATACCTCAGCCATTGCATGTAATGATAAAACCTAATAGCTGCATATTGTTGTGAGATTTATGTATAAACTCTCCTAAGTTAGCAAGCTAACACCAGTAAAGCTAGCTTGCTAATGCTACTTGGAGGTTCCCTGAGACCGCGCGTCTATCGTAATAATTATCTTCATTTTCATGTGCATGCCTTTTGTCTTCATCAAGAACGATGAGGACATGTGGACTTCTCCTTGTCATTGTGGAGATGTACATAAATTGAATGTCTTATAATGTCAAACAAAAACCCTCCACTTAGCCTTAGCTAGCTAAGGTTGTGTCCAAAATCACCCTCGTTCACGCATTCACTACTCCCTTTATAATAGAAAGTAGTACATCCCATATTTGTTTGAGTTTTGGAGGTAAAATTGTCAGACAGTAAATCTTGCACACCTGTAAATAGAAAGAGATTTTGGACACAGCCTTTGTTAGTGTTAGCTTGCTAGCTGAAATGCTT
This sequence comes from Pholis gunnellus, assembly GCF_910591455.1. Classification (NCBI taxonomy): domain Eukaryota; kingdom Metazoa; phylum Chordata; class Actinopteri; order Perciformes; family Pholidae; genus Pholis; species Pholis gunnellus. The sequence goes on along the minus strand of NC_136533.1, from coordinate 18,585,208 downwards.
TAGCTACATACATACAAAAGTTTACACAGTGATGTTACAGCATATGCACTAGGACGATTAACAGGTGTTCAGTATATATGTTTAACTATGTGTTTTTTCGGGCAAGCTAGCTAGGAATGTTACATTAGGAAAAATAAAGATGTACAATTTAATAGGTGCTAAGAGTTTCAAAATAAAAAAGAGCTAGTTAAAGATAAATGTAGATAAATACAATGGATTTCTATACTCTCGCTAACAATATTTCATTATTGATGTTTATTTGGGTTTATTGTTTTTGGTTTTTTTGGGCTTGTTAGAAAACCCTTTACTACATTTCATCAGTTTGCTTCAAACTGATATGATAAAGTGCCTGTTATTTTAATGTCAATATGCTGTAGCCTATATTTCATACAGATTGAAGCAGTTTGCAGATGTGCCGGAAAGTACAAAGAGGTGGAGGTTCAGAGGGGTTGTCCCGGTCAGAGAGAGACAGACAGACAGATGTAAGGCAAATCAGAGGGGAAAAAGAAACATGTAAAGAGCAGTAGAAAGAGAGAACCAAAGCTGTGCAGAGATAACAGACGCAGCCTTGTTCTCTAACCTACTGGTTCTCTCTCTTTCAAAAGAGGGTAAAAGCAAAGTGTCGCTCTGTACTGCTGTTGTCAATGAGATGCTGCACTTCTCATGCAGACATGCACTGTGTACATATTTAAAATAACCGATTGATGGTGCTGTTAGGCGTAGATGATATTCATTTGTACAATGATTGTAATTTTGGCCCTCGGCTTTCTGCCAGCCTGCTACAGTGAAACCCAAGAGCCAAACATGATACTGATATTCATTTTTCTTGATATGACACAAATGTCAGAGACAGCAGGCTACTCAGGGTTTGTTTGGCTCCACAATTTTTTAGATGTTTACAAAATGATAAACTCCCACAATCAAATTATGGGAAGTAAACAATCCTGTCCAGACAGGCTTTTCTAATTCAGTTTTTTCCATTCCCAGATATTGAATTGTGTCTCATCTTGTTAGTGTTCCTCACATCCCCTTTAACGTCTCCAGGGAACTGTTGCACTATAGTTTCCTCTCTTTGAGTGAGTTTGGTATGTGTGTTGGGCAGAGACATTAGAATGGCGAGGGACGGGGGGACAGCAGTTGTTAAGGAGTCACCATGGTTACCACCGCCCAGGAACAATGTTGAGCTGAGAATGCTCCGCTGTGTTAACGACTGAATGGAATCCCGAGGTGCACATACATGTACATGCTTACACACTCACACAATATGTCATCATCCAATAGGATTTACTCCTGAACGTGTCGTTGGGAGAGTCTTATTTAAAGCAGAAAGTATCCATCATCAGATTAGTTGTGTCAGACTGGACACCATGTGACTAAGCTGTGGAAATGTTTCTGTTGCCTCTTTTCTAAAGCACTGCTGGGCATCTTAATTTACTGGGCTGTGAACTGCAAGTATAGAGGGCTAAGTAACAACAAGGGAAGTCCTGAGGGGGACTCCAGAGGGGGACACATTCAACTATTATGGCAAAAAACAACTGATTGACACTCTACACGACGATTAATGTGAATTTCCCTCTGTAGCTGCTTCATTTGTCTTGCTATAAACTGGAGTTTGTAAACATGTGTCTTCGTGTGTTGCCATGCACTCTCATTTCTGAGCATCTATTGTTCAGTTATGTGAGTGGGTTTGATGTGCATGTGTGCATGCATGTGCAAATGGGAGTGAAAAAAAGGGTGTTTGCCCTACTAACTCTGCCCCCAGCGCGAGCCCCTTCTTCCTCCCCTTGTTGTCATGCACAGGCGCTCTCTCTTTGGCACAAAGTGGGCTGGCAGCACAAGAGCCATGTGTTTTAGCTCCACGCTTTGAAGGGCTCAAAAAAAAACTTTTCAAAACTGAGAAGCGTCCTGTAAAGGGAGAGAGAGAGAGAGAGAGAGAGAGAGAGAGCGAAAGAGAGAAAGAGAGAGAGAGAGAGAGAGAGAGAGAGAGACGGAGAGAGAGAAAGAGAGAGAGAGAGAGAGAGTAAGTTTGAGGGGGAGAGATGGGGAGCAGAAGAAGCTGCAGACAAAAACAAGTTGTCTTCCATGTGGTGATCTAATCTTTATGCTGGACAATATTTCTGCAAGAGACTCAACAACAGGTGAGTATGGAGGGAGCAATATGGTGAAAAAGAGGTGGATGGAAAAAGTGGTGTCCTCTTTGCTCAGGCAGACTAAAGGAGGGGGTGGGTTTTGACATACTGCGTCAATAGTCTAATGGCTCATTTTCTTTTAGTTTAATGCACTTTCCATTGATTTTTTTCCTGATTTCCTATGATTGTCATCCTCATTTTGAAAATGAACTCACGAACCTCATGTTGAAGAGAACGGCAGTGAAGAAGCATGTTGAAAACAGATCAGAAGACATAGGTACCTAAACTTATGCAGCTTTTACCATTTTTTGTTCCCTTTCCCAGAGGCTGTCATCCTCACTCGGCCCATCCCATCATTGAAGTTAGCCACCAGCTGTTTCAGAGATGCAGTGTGACGAGCTCTCAGGCAGAGAGGAGTTCACCTATAGCCACATGCCCATTCTGGAGAGGGGCGGTGGGACGCTGGGGAGAGGGGGAGACAGGAGATTGGAGAGAAGACCAGACAGGGGGGAGCGGTATAGGCCCGAGCGGGACAGCTTCACAGTGGACGTGAGGGCCAGTGACCTGCAGCTGGCCCAGCCGGAGCCTCTAAAGCACCCCTGCTTCAGCTACAGGGCCTGGCTCTACAGTGTCCTCATAGGGGTGAGAAGAGCAAAGGAGGCACATCACAGGGTGTATCTATTTAGTCCATAACATGCAAAATTTTAACGGTTGGGGTCTTTATTTTTCTTCTGCTGAGACAGTATCCCAATCTAGAAATTTTGAGTGGCATGGCGACACAAAGTCTTGTTGTGTGCTTCCACATTTAGACGAGGAGAGACAACAATACGTCTCCAGAATGTGCAAACTCTAATTGAATGCATTTGCAAAGTTACTCTGAGGAAACAAATAAATATATTCCAAACGTTATTAAAGTGGATGTGGATGGATGTGATGGGTTTGCTCCCTGTCAGTATTTCAAATGTCAGCAGTTTGTTACGTGTATTGTGTTATATCTGGTTAACTGGGCACTTCAGAGTTATGTTTAGCTAAATATGTGTGTTTGTGTTTGTGTGTGAGAGAGAACATCGGTACTCGTGTGCAGTCTCACCCGTTGAACACATTGATGAGCTTCTGTATTTGTATATGCATGCGTGCCTCTGTGTGTCCTCAGGGCAGTCTGCTCATCACATCTGGTTTCTCTCTGTACCTGGGAAATGTGTTTCCTGTTGCCATGGACTACCTACGCTGTGCCGCAGGCTCTGTAAGTGACCGTCATGCAAGTGCAATCACAGTCGCATAACTATACGGCTGTACCTTGAGAAGTGTTTACGTGCTGTTCAGATTAGACTATCTTGTCAAAATGCCTGTCTGCTAAAATAGAAGAATTCCGCAGCTCATTTCTTGTTGTTCTTCACAGGGCGTCCCCGCTGCCATCGCCAGTTTTGCGATTGCCAAGAACAGACATGTTGCAGTGAGTAAACAATGAACACACCAAAGGCAAAAAGATCATTATGTTTTATTAATGGGTTTTTTATTGAATTTCCTCAAGGCAATTGCGGCTTGATACCAATGAAGGTCATGTGTCTTCTTGTTGTTTTTTCTTCAAGGTATCAGATTTCCAGGTGGTGTATGTGTCAACATTTGCGGTGACGACCACATGTCTGGTTTGGTTTGGATGTAAACTGGTCGTGAACCCTTCTGCTGTCAATGTAAATGCATCTTCGCAGTAAAATGGAAACTACCAGTCCTTCGGTTGCACATGTGGGAATCAAGTTATTTTTCAAAATCAAGCATTTTTGTGTCTCTGCTCTGTTCACAGATCAACTTCAACCTCATCCTGATGATTGTGCTGGAGGTGTTGATGGCCAGTACCGTCATCCTGTCCGCCCGCTCTGCAGAGGACTGCTGCTGCCACAGGAAGGTGTGTATTAGTGTGTGTGTGTGTGTGTGTGTGTGTGTGTGTGAGAGAGTGGCTGATTGCTTTTAAGGCCCCATCTGATGTGTCTCCTCTTTTACTCTCCGTATAGCTTTCACTCTTCCATCCTAACTCCTCTCAACCTTCATCCAACTTTTAGCCGGTGACGTATGACAGGTCTGTGGTTCTCCCGCCTGCAGTGTTCCCCACTCGACTCCTTAAAGCCTATTCTGTGAGTAGTTTTCAGTTTTGTTGCATAATGATATTTCTGTCTGGCCAATGCTTATCAACCACTGAAGAGTGTCTCTTATAGGTAATCGAAGTAATTGTGGGAATTTCTGCCGTGTTCGGAGGAATTATTGCCCTCAACATGGACGCTTTGCTACCCGGCCCCTACTTGTCTGTCACATTTTTCTGGATCCTTGTTGCTGTGAGTTTTTCTTACTAAAATATGATTTTCATTATGATTCATTACAGCTCAGAGTAATTACTAAGATGCCTAACTGGCCTTATCACATAACCTTGTATCTCATCTTAAATCCTTTGCAGTGTTTTCCGAGTGCTATTGCGAGTCATGTTGTGTCAGAATACCCCAACAGATGTCTGGTGAGTACAAGACAAGACTCTGCGCTTAATTCTTTTGAAGGATGGATGTGATCAGTTCAAATCGTCTATTTAGAGCTGTGAGTGTTTGTTAAAACTGCTCCACTTAAATGACTGTGACCTCAGTGGGAGGTAGTATGGAAAACAGCTCATCTCAGAGTCTCTGAGAAGAGATCTGATATCTTGATGCATGTTGATGCAGGAGAATGCTCTGTTTTGGTATTGATTTTAGTGTAGCATTTTTTGTTTTACATTTTGAAGCACTCTGTGACATTCTGCTCTTGAAAGGTTACTTGTCTACCATATGTAATGGAAGTTAAAAAGGATGGGTGTCTGCTGTGGAAGGATTATCTTTATCATGACCAAGAAAATGTAGAGTCTATTTTTTTCTAGAAACCTTTCTTCTCCGTTCCTTTATGCGCTCTTCCTGGTGTCTCTCAGGTGGAGGTGTTGATTGCCATCAGCAGCGTGACGTCTCCCCTGCTCTTTTCAGCCTCCGGCTTCCTCTCTTGCAGTGTGATCAGCTTTATTGACATTTTCCTGCATGATGTGCCTACAGCCAAGGTGAGTTTAATGACGTCAAAATTCACCAGTGCTTTGCAGTGTGCAGGCTTTCCAGGAGGCATTAGCTATCCAGCCTTGAGCTCCTTTTTGCATGAGAAATAAAAGAACAGATTTCAGAGAAAACTCAAGATTGAATCATTGAGAAATCTCATTTAGAATCATCTCATTTCATTTGGACCAGCAATCCTACGACATCCTGCTGCTGATTCTGATGGTGCTGCTGCTGGTGCAGGCAATTCTAACTTCAGCCACTGTGGTGCACTGTGCCTCCTACAAGAGTCAGCTCCGCATGGGGGCGCCAGAATACGATGACCGAATGCAAACCCAGACCCATTACTGTGAGGTAAGGCGGGTAAATCTTTCTTTCTTTTTCCCTCCTTGCCTGTCCCTCCACCTCCAACAAGAGACATTTGTGAATATGACAAATGATATATATTGAATTATCTTCCAGATGTTTCTCACCAGCTATAGCTCATGTAAAGGACATTTTAAATATGATGACGTAAAAATATATGAGCTAGAAACATATAAAAAAACCACATTGTGCTGCTCATCCTTCACACATCATTTATCTCAACATTTGGTCATCTTTCCCCTTCTACATTTCTTCTCTCTCTCCTCCTGTTCTGCTCCCTCAGCAGCAAGCAGCCAATGGAACGCTGCAGGATTTTGACAAAGACAGAGCCTGGAAGGCAGTTGTGGTCCAAATGGCCCAGTGAACAGTCCTACAGCACACAGAGAAGTTTGATGAGAAGTGGAAACTCTGTACGAGTACAATCCTGAGACAGAACACACTGGAAGAAAGAAAAAGCAATAACGATGTGTTCAGAGATGAAGAGAGAGCGAGAGACATTGATTGAGAGAGAGAAGTTTGAAAGAATTGTTTTGTTTTTGATTAAAACCATAATGCGTTCAGCATTTTTGATTTGATATCCGTTTTCTGTTTTATTTTTTTATATAATGTTTACCTGCTTACTGTAGTGAGCATTATTTGACCTGCGCAATTAAAACGTTCTCTGTAGTTTACTTATTATTTTTCACATTGACACTCGGGCCTTAACACATAGTTTTGTGATGTCTCAAAATATTTATACTTTGTTCTAAATGCATTCAACAGCATTTATTCTGGATTTATGGATTATGCTATTTTGTCAGCATTATTTTGGAGGCTGTAGGCTGTAAAGTATGACAGTATAAAAATCAACAAATGAAACAGTGGCAGATGTTATTTTTTTTGCAGATTTGCTTTCCAAGTAGTGACACTATACACTGACTTGTCTTTGCACTCTGTTGACTGAAAGTTATATTTTGTTCAGTAGTTGACCTCTTTGTGTCTTCTTGTGTACAGTGGTGTGCTAGTGTTTGCAACAACGTATTACACCATCAATTATCAATGTTGCAGATTTACTGACATTTTAACTGAAATTCTGTTTTATTAAGGAAAATGTGTTAGCACCTGTAAGTAAACATGTGTGTATGATGGTTTATGGTTGTTTAATGTTGCTCCATTAATAAAGTATGAATGGCAAGAAGCAAAAATAAATTTTCTATGACACTATTTACCTGAATCAATAACATTCTAGGAAATATTGTTCAGTTATTATCCTACTTTTAGATGTCAGGATGTGATCTTTACACTAAATGGGATTTATATTCACATGCATGTTTACTGAAAAAAACTTTTCACTCCCCTGCTTTGTTTGGAAATCAGAATTGTGTTCTAAGTATTGCTGTACCCTTGTTTGCAATTATGCTAATTTGCCTTCCTCTGTTAATTTCCTCCCATCCCTCCAGTTCTCTCTGTGTTAGACACTCCACCTGATATATTCTCATTAAAAGGAGTCATTTCCCTCCCTTATATAGAAGATTATGCCTCAGACGGCCAAGGTGGCACATTGAAGAAAACACTGAAATATTATGAAAAACATTTATACCACTTAATTACTTTTGTACAATCTAAATCAAACCAATACAACTGTTCTGCTAAAAACTACTTTAATGAATATGTTCAGGTTTTGTTGACACTGTCATTTAGTTGTTAATTCAATCATATGTTTTAGAATTGAGGTCATGGTGTTCCTGATATTCAGTACAACACCCTCTTATGACCTCAATGACTAATTAAATTGACACATTTATGAACATCATAAACTTCTAAAGGGTACAATGTATGGCAGGGCTGCTGTACTGAATTGCAGTAGAGTTGTACCTTAAAAAGAGAGCACTGAGTATATTTCAGATCATATGAGGCCCATAAGGAAAAGACTGGGCTTTTGTTCCTCGAAATGAACATGTTCAAGGTCTCTGTAATGATAAGAGAGAGACATTTATATATAAATAGAGACGGACAGACAGAGAGAGAGAGAGAGAGAGAGAGAGAGAGAGAGAGAGAGAGAGAGAGAGAGAGAGACACTATATTTGGAAGCAGACGTAGTGAGGTGCGGCTTCCCCAACCGGCAGAAACCGGCTTGAGGAGAACTGACTTGTGGCTCGGTCCGGCTGGCGCGCGCGCGGAACACATAGCCTTGAATCCTAATGGAGAGCACGAGGCTACTTGAGACCTCAAGCAAACTTACCCAGATGCTGTAAAACTGTACCCGTTCAGCAGTGATTCGGCGAGAACATTATTCATAAATATATTTTATTATAGGAATTATTTTCGCTGGGCTTCCCTAAAAGACTCTATTGTAAATATATCCACATACGCATAGCAAGTCTCCTTCACTATCAGTTGCAGAGGGCTCTACTGTATTTCAAACTTCAGGTTACCCTCCACTGCATCAGGACACCCAGATGTCCGTCACACCCCTTAAGGTTGAATGACAAGCATCTTCGTGGTTTGTCAGTCCCACATCTGCGCAGGCTGGATAAACCGATCGATAAAAAAAAGCCAGCGCCTTATAGTTAGGTTGTTGACTGAACAAACGGGTAACCGAAGCCGATAGTTATCCAACTAGACTATTTAGCCAAATGAAAAATAGACAATTTATTTGTATACTCTCAACGAGAGTAACCTCTTACGGTATTTTATCACCGATGATGTCACCGTAACACTTGACCAATTTCTTCATATAGGACTTTAGATCTGTAATATTATATTATGTATTCAATGATAAACCTCTAAAAATGATTATATGAGTAGGATATTGATTTCTCCATTAGCCTATAATTGATTTTGTCTTTTCAGCATCTCCTCTTACACACCATTTGTCCTTGTGAATCTCGATCGCATTGATGATGGTGCTCTGAACCGGAGAATCTTAATGTGTTATCTCATCCCTTGTTCCCGAGGAAGAGGCAGGGCAGGGAGGAGAGAGAGGAGTGGGTTGCAGGAGGGAGGGGATCTGGGGGTGAGAAAAGGCGGAACAAACCGGTGCGCTCGGATACATGCTGTAGCTGCTCGCCCGCACTGCAGATTAACTCTTACCGTCCCGGGAGATGCAGCAAAACATGGTGAGTGTTTTTTTTTTATTATTATTTCCCCCTACTGCATGCACATGGCTCGCGTTGTTAGTACTGCGGAGTGAGTGTTTTTTGTTTTCTGGTGCTGGTCTACCTTCCAGTGTGGACAGCAGGATCTCCTCTTCTCTCATACACACACACACACACACACACTCACACTCACCTACACACACACACACACACAGAGCAGCACGCTCACACTACCACTTGATGTTTAGCAGCTCGTCTCCGGCTGGCTATTCGGGAACTATCCGCCGCTCAGGTGCTGAAACGGCTCGTCATCTGCGGGCAGCTGCAATTCACTGCAATGCAATGTCTCTGGTGGAAGTGTGGTCCTCCTGGTTGCGATTTTGCCAGAGTCCTGGTCTCAGAGACCTGTTAGGGTTCAACACAGGCTAACTAGGACATAATGATCCTCTGATGAAATGTCCCTGCAGTGTTCCCATAGGGGACTCACCGATGAGTCAAAAGTGAGCAACACAGTGAGGATTCTTTATGGTGGTCTTGTATCTGTATTTGCATCTTTCTCAGATGTATCATTGGTCTGCCAGTTATCAGATGTGTTATCTGAATGTCTGAGAACAAGTGTCGGCTGGAGCGCTGACAAAGTTCTTCCCTCTTTCGGCCATCATCTAATTAATAAGGAATGAATGGGGCTGGTCTCCTTCAGCTGTTGTCCTGGAGCTGAGCTGTATCTGCGCGGGTCATAGCCAAGCAGGATGCTGTATGTAGCCAAAGAATGTGGGATTCCCTCTTTAAACACCGATAGCATCGTCCCAACTGAAGGGCATTATCCGGCTTAGCAGTGCAGTGCAGCTACGAGCAGCTAGAATGTGATGCTGCCCCTTTAAATTTAAATTATGCAAAGTTTATTTCCTCTTTCTTGAGACAGTGTTTGAGGATGTGGATAGTTACCTTGAATGTCGCTGGACAGAGCAGTGTAAAATCTGTACTGTATGGTATGTCATGAGGGGCAGTTATAACACCAATGACTGCAGGTTGTCAGCATTAACACATGCAGCTTTGAATATTTCTTCTGTGATGATATTTCAAAAAGAATCCTCTCCTTATGATCTTTCTCGCCGTGTGGGTGAGAGTCCCCTTTACTCATGAAACAGCAAGTTTCCCTCCTGGAGATATTAAGTACACTTTCCAGCCCTGGATTGGAGCGCTTGGCTTTTAAGAATTTCACAGATGTGTGTTTTTGCATCATAAGAGGACATTTAGAGGAGAGCAGAGGGAGCACTGGGGAGGGAAAGTAAAGGGGGAAGAAGGAGAGCGAGAGGTTGAGGAAGGGCTGATGTATATACACACTCCTCACCGAGGACATTTACATAACTTTCAAGTCAAATGAGCAAGCAGCAGGCGCAAATTTACTGCACAAGCATATGCATGCTCATGTATGTACTCACACGAGACATCCCGCTGACTAGAGTGTGAGCTCACCTGACATCCCAGAGTGAACATGCTGTTCCACAGAGATAATGACCACCAGGAGTCCAGAGACGGGCCGGGGATGAATTGTGGAATAGCATAGTCAGTGTATATAGGTTGTTAATTTCTCAACACAAACAGAGCATTTGTCAAAACCACAGAATAAATTCAGTTTTTTTGTGAATTCCAGGTTCACAAAAAAAAACAGGAAATAAATTTGCCCTTTAGTGTCCTTGCTCGATCAAAGGCAAACACCCCCTTACGATGTGACCACATTCACACACTCCACTGGTCACAGAGGGAGGGTTAGTCGTCCTCAGCTACATGACTGCGCTATACAGGATGATGAACGGGGACACAGAGGTGTGAGACAATTCTAATTCACAATATGGCTTATTTGAAGATGGTTGTACTAATTACCTATTGTGTATATGTTCCCAGATATGGCATTTTGTACCACGCTGTACGATTTAACATACTGTCCCGTCCTAACTGGTTATCTTTTCTTTCAGGAAAGGATTGGTCAGAGCTTCTCCTGTCCGAAGCCTGTGTAACAACTCTTCAGCCAGCAGTCCCTCTCCCTGGGGATCACAAGGACGCCTCCTAAGCTCAGCCCATTCTTCAACCTGCCACACAGAGAGTAGGGACTGAGGCCGGGCGCTGTAGAAATGTGGCAAAACAAAGGGATGTACATTACAGAAGCCGAGCGAGGAGAGTGCTTCTGAACGCCATGGTTGTTCTTCTAAAAGACAGGAGCTGTGGGAAACTGTAACTGTAAAACCCAAAGCTCTGAACGCAGACTTAACACAATATGACCTGCTGCTTTTCCACACATGGTGACAGAGGCTGAAGTTGGCCACACATTTCTCTGTGTGTGTGCAAGTGTATCACACTGTGTTGAGGAGTATTTAACTTCAGCGGGGAGGGCCTGGTCTCCTCTCCAGTCCAGAGGGAGGTTGTAGTGCGCTCCCTTTGTGTTTCCGGATGCAGAACATCCTCGATCAAAACTTAGACATGGCCACGGCTCTACTCGCCGGTGAGAAGCTGAAGGAGCTGATCCTGCCGGGTTCCTCTCAGGATGAGAGGGGCGGGCTGCTGGCCGGCCTCATGGTGCAGCTCAAACTGGAGTTGCCCTTTGATCGGGTTGTCACTATAGGGACGGTCATCATCCCCATCCTGCTGGTCACCCTAGTCTTCACAAGGAACTTTGCAGGTGAGACTTCTGCCACTAGAGGGGGTTAATTGCAACAGTAAACTGTCAAAGCGGCAGCAGCATCTGTATATTTCGAGTTGGCCATGCAGTGCTTTTGTGTCTTCTGTGACAGACAGTGATAAGAAGAGATGTAAGCAGATTAGGCAAGGAAGGAAAAGGAGCATTTACAAGTGGATCACAGGAGCAGACAGAGAAAGCTAGAGAGGGCTAGAAAGGCTAGAGGCCGACTGGAGATAGGAGGGGGAAGAGGAAGGTTACAGGGCGGCTGTGATGGGAGAGACGTTAGTTCACTGCTGAGTCAGGCTCTCTGCATAGCAGCAATAACCATCTGGGACTGAGCGTTTGAATCCAGCAGCAGAAAAAAAGTGGGTGTTTAGACAAGTTCTTCAGTGTTTCCTCACTACTGTGTTTTATTATGATATTTAGGGATTTGCCAAACACATTTTGAATGACTCAGCATCCTGCCCTCTGTGACTGGAACAAACTGATATCGCTGCACATATTGTCCTGATAACCAGGAACATAAAAGATTACTAGCTAACTTTTAAAAATGTCTTTTTCTAATAGTTTTCAGTACACATGATGAGTTTATTTAGACAGCAAGTGTGTCCTTTGTGAGTTCAAAAGATTAAAGTAGAGCAGCTGCAGCCTTGAACCAGATAGAACTGATAGAGAACAACTTTGACAGGAAGAAGTGCTCTCACTTCCTCTATCTGAGCCAGACAGATATTCTTTAAAAAAGTGTTATCAGAGACACGCAGCTCTTTGGGCTGAACAGATGAATATGCAAGATTCTCTGAGATACGACGTTGATAAAAAAAAGAATGAAACAGATCACATAGATGAAAAACGTTTGCTAGGAAATGTGAATATGTTGCATTTAACACAAAATCCCCATTTTAACTATCATCTTAAGCACTGTGAAATGCAGGTGAGCACTAGCGTTAACTCTGTTTTGAACATCTGTTGCACTATGCAGTTACTAAATGGTTACATTTTGACCTACAGTATTCAGCGTAGTTGTGTGTATGCAGCTTTACAGTACAATGAAGGATTGCAACAGATATTTCAGGTATGTGTTCCTCCTTTCCCTTTCAAATAAGTGCTGTAGATCAAATTGTTAAACTGGGGGATTTGTTTCAACCCGTCTGTTTGTCTGACCTCATCTGTTTTCATATTGCCAGATCTTGCCAATAAAACGTCATAGTTGATAGGAGTGATGAGTGGAATTCTGAAACTAAGACCCAGGATATAGCATTGTAGCATTCTTCTGTCAGAGAATATACTCAATTTATATTATGAGCTACAATCATCCAAATGTTACAGTAATGTTTGGGCTGACTCTTTCTATCTGTACTTTCCTCAGAGGAGTCCATATACTGTTACACACCACACAACTTCACCAGAGACCAGGCTCTATATGCAAGAGGCTACTGCTGGACGGAGCTGCGGGATGCTATGCCTGGCGTGGAGTCTCACCTTTGGCCTTCACTCTTTGAACACAAGTTCCTGCCCTATGCCCTGCTGGCCTTCGCTGGAATCATGTACATTCCTGCTTTGGCCTGGGAGTTCCTTGCCTCTACGCGGCTCACTTCAGAGCTCAATTTCCTGCTTCAAGAGATTGATAACTGCTATCATCGAGCCGCTGAGGGCCGAGCCCCAAAGATCGAGAAGCAGATCCAGTCCAAAGGACCTGGCATAACTGAGCGAGAGAGGAGGGAGATCATAGAGAACGCAGAGAAGGAGAAAAGCCCCGAGCAGAACCTGTTCGAGAAATATTTGGAGAGACGGGGCGAAAGTAACTTTCTGGCTAAGCTATACCTGGGACGCCACCTGGCTATTATCTGCCTCAGTTCTATCCCCATTTCCTACCTGAGCGCCTACTATGCCCGCCAAAGGCAGAATGAGTTCACCTGTGCGCTGGGTGAGCCGCCAGACATTAGCAGCTACTACGAGCTGAAGCTCAGGGTCAACTGTAAGCTGCCTGCTGTGCAGCTGCAGCGCATCATGGCTGCAGTAGATATCTCTCTGCTCTGCACCATGAATCTCATCATCCTGGTTAATTTGCTGCACCTGTTTGTGGTGCGCAAGTCCAACTTTGTATTTGACAAGCTGCACAAAGTGGGTATTAAAACACGGCGCCGCTGGCAGAAGTCTCAGTTCTGTGACATCAACATCCTGGCCATGTTCTGCAACGAGAACAGGGACCACATCAAGTCGCTCAACCGGCTGGACTTCATCACCAATGAGAGTGACCTCATGTATGACAATGTGGTCAGGCAGCTGTTGGCTGCGCTCGCACAGTCCAATCATGACGCTACACCCACTGTGAGGGACTCTGGGATACAAACACTCGATCCTAACATGGACCCCTCTGATCTTGGAGTGGGAGAGATGGCCGGGGAGCCGCTGGTCATCAAACGGCCCCGCAAAAAGATGAAATGGATCTCGGGCTCAAATCCTCTTCCTCAGTCGTTCAAGGTAAGGCCTGAGTTGCAATTTACCAACATTTATTCAGCATTCAATGCTAGCAGAGGACAAAACATTCTACTGTACTCTTGAAACTACAATAACTTGTTAACTGCAGCGCAGCAGTTCATATGAACACGGACTTCCATAAAGGCCTCTTTCTCTAAAGAGGCAAAGGAAGTGGCCCTCTACTGAAGTTTAAGCTGTGACATATTGACTTGTATTTGCATTTTTCTGTCCTTCGTAAAGGAACCTCTTACCCTGACACGTCTGGAAAATAACACCAAGGCTGAAAAACCCAAACCAGTCAGAAGAAAGACAGTGGCAGACAGCTTCATTGCACCACTTCTGGATACCAAGAGCACACAATATCCTGCAATAAAAGGTATCTACTTCTATAAATAGTAAGTATGTGAAAATGTTTATTTCAAGCTGTGCTCATCAAAATTCCTATATTAGCAATGGATCAAATGTATTATGTGAAAGGGATCGCTCGTAGTGACAGACCCACAGACAGTTATCATCAAACTCTGCAGTTCCTCTCAGCTTTAACGAACTTTAAAACCAAAACAATTAGCGTCTTTCAGCTAATTGCTTTTGGTTTTACGGCCCGCAACTCAGCTTTCAGCTTTCTGTGTTGTTTCCAGAAGCACACTTTTTTGGATGACATGTTTTTTTTCTGTTTTGTTCTCCTTTTAAGTCAGACTGTTCATTTTGAATCGTAGATTTGAGTGGGATGGAGAAAAAGCACACTCGCAACTTCTCTCTGGACGTCCACCCGTACATGCTGACCATTCGTAAGCCCAAGGTGGAGGCCACAACCGCGGAGCCTCTTCCTTCAGAGCACAACATGGATACAGTATACCTTGAAGGCACACACACTATTGTTCACGTGTCTGGTGCCATTACAGGTATGTCTGATCTCTCCATCACACTTGCTTTTTTCTGGTTCAGGGTTGAATTCATCACATTTTACTGGTCAAATATGAAAGGAATTAGTATGCAGCTCCCCATCTCATAGTTGTACCTTGCATATGCCTGCAACCACAGCCTGGTCCAGACAATGGGTATGATGTTTGTGACATGTTGTTATATTTGGTAGATTGCCTAATGAATATTGCTAATGCTGCCTTCCGTGATGGCCAATCAGTCTTAGCATGCAAAATGTGCTCACCCTTGAGGGTATGAGTATAGATGTTTTTTTAGAAGGGCTGAGCTGCCCATACTTCTTCACTGAACAATTAGATGATCTCCTCTACTTTCCTTCTTGTCGCTTCAGAAACGAAGGTTTGCTCTCCAGAATCGACCAACACTGCCTTTGCTACGATGACACTACCCACCACGACTTACGTAAATGGCTTGAGCCCGAACCCTCCCTCCAGCGAGGACCCCCTCAGTCCCAAGTCCTCTCCTCCTCTTCCTCCTCTTCCTCCTCTTCCTTCTCCACCTCCTCCAAGGGAGCCTCCCACCCAAATGGAAAACCCTGAGTGTGACCCACCACCCCTTACTAGAGCGCCTACACACCAGCTGCTGAGTATACATCATACTCTCTTTGAGGAAGAAGAGGATGAAGAGCACCGCAGGGACAGACTGGCAGAGAGACCCGGGGAGCTCATCGCTGCTGGGGAATGTTGAAGGAGGAGAAGAAGAGGGACACTTACACCACACTCTGCACACATGACCACCATGTCAATCACAGCTGTCGACAGCCACCTCTACTCTTTAACTCACACACTTCTGTGATGGGTGGATTGGACCGTGAGGAAATGACATTGGAACCCTCGTCGTAAAAGCAAGCGGGCTCAACTTTTTAGATAGGAAAATTACTCAGTGAGGATAAGACAAACGTTTGTGTGTTTGACAATGTTGACCAGAGTATTGCTGTAGGTTACGATGTCACATTCATGTCTCAGGATGACTGTGTACAGCTAAACAGCCTCCAATGAAACCAGCAGTGATTCAACAGGGTGCTACAGTGCAGGGTCAAACAGCTATACTAAAAAAAAGGCTTAATGAAAGGATGAGAGATGAATGAGCGTTCTAAAAAGAATTAAAAAAAAGATACACACTTTACAGATGCATATCTGCAAATAAGCCTGCATTATAGCTTCAAACTAAATGTATTTAAAGCACATATGATAGCGCTTAGTCCCTTTATCCCAATAGCCAAGTAGAAAGGTAGCTCACGCAATACAGTTGAGATCTGCACAATTAATATGCAAAAGATCACAATATATTTGTGGCAATAATGTATGCGCTTGCAGCATCATATTTCACAGAACGCTATACATGTATAGACACTGTATATGATGTGTTTGTGGGGTGTTACAAGCAAATATAGCACACGTATCATGGCTTTGACATTTCCATTTCACCATTGATTAGGAACGTGTAGCAGATCTTGACTCGACTATCTGCACGTCATTAATAACAGGTAAATTGGCATATTATATAAAGGAGCAGCAGAAGAACAGAAGGTGGGCTGTGAGGTGACGTGCAACTACAATATTGCTCAGAGAAGCTGACAGATTTATCCAGATATCTAAGACAGAAATGCAGCTCCAATGAACGGAGCTGGACTCAAAGTATGTGACTTTTTGTGTTCTGCTGTGATGTGAAGTGATGAGAAGATGTTAAATCATGCCTCACTGGAAGGTTTATTACATGACGACTAAGCTTTTGATAGCCATCTCCGACACAATCTCAACTTCTTTCGGTAGTTCTGTCTTGTCTCACAATGTGCCAATATCTGCTCTAAGAAGGAATTAATAGTTTGAATAGTTGGTCTGTTATTTGTAGTAGAAACCAAGCCATTAAGGTATGTCAGCACTTTTCACAGGGAAAGAGTGGACAGGGGGATGGGGGTCTACCACAACCTCTCCATACGCATTTCTTGCAGCTGCATACACGATTACAGCAATTTCATTAAAGGAACACTGCACTGACGTACACCAATATGACATCTACTGTAGAAGACATTAGTACTGTGGTTCAGGGGCTTACCTACATGATCGGTAGCCCTATACTATACTCGTCTTTTTTTCTGGGGCATTCAGTAATCATACACTTTTTTCCCATTACACCAATTATCTTTTAGTGGGGATAGCAAATTATCCACCTCATTGTCATGACACAGGTTGGCACAAACTCCCCTCGTTGGACTGCTCAAGCACACTAAATGCATCCAAAAGCACTTTAAGACTTGTAGCACGAGTGTGTGTGAGAGCATGTTATATGTTGAAACACAACTCTGCTTATAACCGATTTTCTGTGTAGATTTGAACATTGAGACAGTAAAGGACGTAAAGGATCTGTGACAGTCTAGTGGAAACGTGGAGAAAAGAGTCCAGACTTTGATTGTACTGTGTGAAATGTTATAACAGAAAGTGATTAAAAAACATTTTCACTTTAAAAATAAATGTGCGTGTCCCAGCGATCGTGTACTACATGCACCAGAATGCACTGCGGCTGTCAGATTCAGCCGAGCACTGTAATGCTACTGCTGTACTGGCGTGGAGCACACTGACATACGGGCAGGCTTGCTCAGTAAGTTTTGGATATTTTTTTTTAGACAACTATTGTGTATGTTACCAAACATCTTGTACCTGATAATGGCGGCATTTGTTGTCGTGAAACCGTTTCAACGTGTATGATTTGACGACATTCTTACCGGACTTGCTAGCTTACATTAGCTTGAATTAGCTGTTATCATCATCCGGTAGCTAGCCAGACCGATGAGTCCACAGGAAACGCTCAGTGTTCGGCAGTGCTGTACCTGAAAGTTACGTTAGCCCTGGCAAGTTACTTCTTATTCAGTTGTGCAAAACTCTTGTGTTGCTAACATTTAGTCGTAATAATGGCCTCGTCGGAGATATCATTCCTCTTCGATTTTACAGTTAATACATTAGTGACATTCGCTACTTTTCCCATTAACGGTGTATGTAGTGCCTCAATTGTTTGCTACGGTTAGACCTCACACGTAAAGCAACGTCAGCAGTCAACAACGCTGCGCTACAGCTAGCTGTGTCCGTGAACGTCTCACAGTAGCGCTACAGCTAGCTGTGTCCGTGAACGTCTCACAGTAGCGCTACAGATAGCTGCGTCTGTGAACGTCTCACTGTAGCGCTACAGCTAGCTGTGTCCGTGAACGTCTCATTGTAACACATGTCTGCATCCTGCTCTCTGTCACACGCAGCTTTCAGTGCTTCAAACATGGATCAAGACAACAATTCAGAGGTTTGTAACCCCTACAATACGTTATCCTGCAGTTAGTTCGTTTTTTTCAAACATTGCAATTTTAACTAGCCCTGAGTTTTACATCACTATGTGAAATCAGCCCGCTTTTCTCAAACTGGCTCGATTTAGACAGGAATAATCTCTTAGTCGTGCACTGATGTAAATATGCCCCCTGTCTAAGATATAGTTTGGTGTTTTTATGTCTGACAGGATGAGTCAGTCGGCCCATCGGAGGACCCATCAGAAGAGGAACTGCCTAGTCTACCTGCAGGGCTCTGTAGGTGTTTTTAATTACAGTGTGTATGCTGAAAGACCTCTTTGATTGTTTAGCATGTCATGTCGCTGTTACGCAAACGTCAATATTATTCACAATATAAGTCATTGCAGCAGCCTTTTTTTATATTGTCATTTCTAATTTAAATAGTACATGCATGTTACAGTAAATGGAAATCTTACAAGAGCATATGCCCTAATGCTCTGACATGATACCTACTGGAGCAATGGTAGATGATCTTCTCGTAATCACATATGCAGTTTATTCCAGATGCGACTGAATGTGCTAATGGTTTTGTCACTGTCCTCACTAATAGACTTTTTCCCATTTTTACAGTTCCACAGACTATGGGGGAAAAAAAATCTCTTTTATACTTTTCTGGTGTGCATGTAGTCCCTAGAGTTCTCTTTAAGTGTAACAGATGTAACTTAACTCTTGTTATGTGTACTAGGACGTGAATTGCAACAACTATAGCTAATGCGTTCAAGCAATTATTTCTGGAAGATTTTAATTTAGATAAATGTCTGTTAAATCACTATCTATCACATAATGAGGTAGCACAACGGTGATTGATCCTACATCAACTACAGACAATGAAACTTTAAAAACAAGTGAATGTGAGAACCAAAATAAATAGGGCGGCCGATTGTTTCTATTTTCACATTGTGGTTTCTCGTGATCGCCAGTAAGTGATCTGAGTTTTGAAAGTTTTTAAGTAGCAGAGTTAAAGTTAAGTGATTATTTATAAAGGACTGTGAACATTTAATTCAAAATAACAAAATATTAAAAACTTAATAGCAATGTCAACGTTTCTATTCAAACGTCGGCTCCCTTTTTAAAAGTGTGTGCGTCATTGCTTGGTGCGACAATATACCAGCATCATGTTCTGTCTTAATGTTCTCTTTATGTCACAATTCAAATTCATGTCCGACCACAACAAGGGCTGTACCTAATAGTTTGAAGCTTCATTCATAACATTGACATTCAAATTGAATTATTATTAATAACTTACAGAAACTCTCTTCCCCTTTCTCTGTCACTGCCGCTGTGTCTCGGGTCCCTCACCAAAAGTCAAAATCTATTGAAAAAACAGATTCACAACATGTTTTCATGCTTGGTGCAGGGAGGCTCCACCTGTTTTAACAGGGCAGTCTAGCAGCAGTCTTAAAGCACCATAAGTATTGTAGTCTTTTTTTTTTATCAGGTTGATAACGTCAGTAAATATAATGTAAGACATTCGAAGCTAAATTCAAAAGCCACAATAGAAGCTTCAGATAAGAAAATATTAAAAAAAAGACATTTGACACAACCATAACTGTGCTTTAACTACTCAGAGCTATGTTTTGATGTTTAGGCATATAGAGAACGGAGATGCGAGGAGTCAGGTCCATGGAAAAAAGGCAGCAAACTGGTTTATAATTAAGGAATCCGAATTTACTCATGCTGATTAACCGGGCTCAGTGGGCGGACGTGCTGCTCCACCAGAAACATCTCTAAATGCACAGTAGGGCGCTGATTCTAGAGATTATTTGATAACATCATAATTCTGATGATAGTAAGTTAGTTAAGATTGCCTTCATATCAAATATCAGCTTCGGAAAAACCAATCATCGGTCATCTCTTCAGTCGTCGATATATTCAGCTACGGCTTAAGTGCCACCAAGTAGTTCAACTTGTAACTAAGTAAAATATAATACAATTCAAAGTTGCTTAAAAATATCCTTAATATTTCATATTCTTACAGTAAGACATCAAGCACTATAGTCGTTCTGCTGTATTTGTGTGTCCCTTTAATAACTGTCTCTGTTGTTTCTGTGTAGCGGACGGTGAAGCAATGGAGCTGCTTTGGCAGTTGCGATCCCAGCGCCGCCAGTCGTCCCCCGAGCTCCCAGAGACGGTGACCCGTCTTACTGCCCCCGATGGCAGCCTCCTGTACCTGGTGGGCACTGCCCACTTCAGTGACAGCAGTAAAAAGGACGTGGCCACGGTGAGCCAAAGACAATTTACAACAGGATTTGTACAGCGGACTCAGCCAGTTACAGCCTCTTTAAAATGTGATATGCTGTGAAATAGTGGTGTAACTCTCTGAATGTGGAGAAGCGCTGTAGAGTAGCACCTTTTGAAGATTAGTTGGCACCATCTGTATATGCTTTAAATACAAGACTGGCATTCCTCTTTTGCCAAGCATAATCCTGTCTTTTCTTCCACAGTGATGATGTAGATTTTTGTTTGTCTTTACTTCCTTCCTCACTGCTCATTTGTCTCTTTCTTACCCTCTTGTGCTTTCTTGTTCCGTGTCTGTCACTTGTCCCACACAGATGATCCGCGCTGTGCAGCCAGACGTTGTGGTGGTGGAGCTGTGCCAGTACAGGGTGTCGATGCTTAAGATGGACGAGATTACGCTGCTGAGGGAAGCCAAAGACATCAACCTGGACAAGGTTCAGCAGGCCATTAAACAGGTCAGGCGTCCAGGATGATGGGAATTACCAATGTGTGAAAAGCAGCGAGAGCAAATACAGCTAAGAAAGGACCGTATATTCTGAATAAGGCAGTAATGGTGGTGTTTTGATATTTGAACCAGCTTTTGTCCTATGATGGGGAGAAACAGTGAAGCGGATCTCTCATTGTTAATGGGGAAAATAATGATGCACAAGCAGGATTAAGTGTCAAAGCTTTAAGTCTGTGCACTTGTTTATGTAAGCATGCATAAACCCACAGAATGTGCTCTGCTGTCAATGTATTTAAATTCTTTCTGTGAATGCTTGTTTTGTTCCTGTCCTGTGTTTGTTAGAACGGGCTGATGTCTGGCCTCATGCAGATTCTCCTGCTCAAAGTTTCAGCTCACATCACAGAGCAACTGGGCATGGCTCCTGGAGGAGAGTTTAGGGAGGCCTTCAAAGAGGTAAATCACACACAAAACTAACATTAACATTGTGCTTGCAAGATTCAAGTCGGTAACTATAGCGTGCGGTTGACAAACAGTAAATGTAATCTGACAGTGTGTTAAACAAAGAGCCATGTCACTGTTCCCGAACCACTTTCAATATTTTCACAAACACAAGAGAGGCCGCAGCCTGACGTAGCGAGTTGGAAAGCGAATGGCGTGCGAGACGATCGCTTCTATGTGTCGTTAAGTTCCAGCGTATTCATTTAAAAGGGTGAACAGACACTTTAACTGGAACTACTTAGCTGCTGTCCATTATCAGTAATTAATTGACACCCTGCAGCCAATCAGAGTCAAGTCTTCACCCAAAACCATGTACGGATGCTGGATATAAGTTTCAGTTTATTTCATTCTGTTTTTTATTCTTATTTTTCTTTCCACACAGGCTGGACAAGTGCCGTTCTGTAAGTTTCACCTTGGGGACCGGCCGATCCCTGTGACGTTCAAGCGAGCCATTGCGGCTCTCAGTCTGTGGCAGAAGGCCCGTCTGGCGTGGGGTCTTTGCTTTCTGTCGGATCCAATCAGGTACAAGTTCACCGTCGTCCCTTTACGTCACACCACGCTGTGTCGTCAGACTGTCTTTCTCAATATCTATGCACAACGTGATCGGTATGCACGAGGAAATGTGGGGGTGTTGTTGTTGTAGTGGGAGCAAACATTTGAGCTCTGAGCAATTGTAGCTGCATTCATAGCTGTCTTGTGTGTTCTGTGTAGAGCCAGGGCTTGTGCGCCCACACACTTTACAGAGTACGTGCAACTCTGCCAATTTGTTAAACTGACAGCGTCTTTGAAATCTGACTTGAAGCTTTTTGCATAAAGTGATGTGTCTATCTTTTAACATCCATTAGATTGAGCCTGTTACATTCTCTGATGTATAAAACGGAGAGCTAAACTGAATATGTGCTTGAAAGTATGTTTTTAAAAAGTCAATTTTCTGCCCACTCTACAGCTGTGCCCCCGGGTTGATAATGCTGTCAAAAGCTCCTCTAAAGCTCCTGATATGTGTTCATTTTGCATTAAAGGGCAGTAAAAAGAGACACAAATTATAAATATTTAAGAATAAGTGTTGTGTACACCTTTTATAGACACTTTTTAATAGTGGATGCAAAAACAAATGCTTAAAGAACATAAATGCAAACTGAAATGGGATTTTGAAAGAAATAATACAGACTTCATTCGGCCCATTTCACTGTTTGTTTGTTCCTCATTCTTTACTTAATACTGTGTGAACAGAAACAAATGTCTTCCCCTTTCCTGTGTGGCTACCAACGATGGATGGACTGTTTGTCGTGTTTTCAGTAAAGAAGACGTAGAGAAGTGTAAACAGAAGGACCTGCTGGAACAGACCATGTCGGAGATGATCGGCGAGTTCCCCGCTCTCCACCAGACCATCGTGGCTGAAAGAGACATCTACCTCACGCACACGCTCCGCCAGGCTACACGCTGTGTGGAGGCCCCCCGTACTGCTCAGAGTGCGTATGCAACTGTTGAATTGAACATTTAAATTGTTTGAATTGTATTGTTCTTTTTTTTTTTTTTTTATTACGTTTTTTTCCCCCTAACAAGACATGTCGACCTGCTGTGTATATCTGTCATCACATTTCTTACTAAATTCTTGCGTAATTAACCAACCGGTAATGACAGCGTGGTTTGAATGTTACAGAGACTGATAATGAAAATGCTGAGTCATATTGTGTTCATAACTTATTTTCACAGAAACCGTGTGATATTTTTTCCCTGTTTTACTGAGTTTAAAAACCAATGTTTGCATTCATGGTGAGACCACATCAATTGATGCTCCGTGAATCGTGTCGTTTATGCTCAGCGGAGCATTTTGTCGGGATCATTTACACTGAAATCCATCCCTAAAGCATTGGATGATTCATTTCTTAGTCGAGAGAGATGACCCGTGGTTTCATACGTGTTTCAGAGCATGTGGTTTATGTAACCGAATATTTCCTTTGTAGAAGTGCCTGCTGTGGTGGTGGGAGTCGTCGGGATGGGTCACGTCCCCGGCATAGAGAGAAACTGGGAGAAGCAGCTCAACATAAATGAAATCATGAGGTGAGTTCAGGACGTAATGGAAACATTCTTGAACTGTGTCTGGACCATCCCACAGCTGCTCAGTGTGTCTGTCTGTCTGTCTCTTCCTCAGTGTTGCACCTCCCTCCCGTTTTGGCTGGGTGTTGCGCACGGTCATAAAGGGCGTCATGGCGGGAGTGCTGGGATACGCCTGCTACCGTGCTGGAGGGACTTTAGGTCGAGCCCTCCTGTCTTCACCTACAGTCCAATCTTTACTGGAGACTATGCGGCCACCCGCTGCTCTCAGCCAACAGTGACACGACCTCTGACCTTTTGAAACAATGCATTTTTCACCAATAGCCTTAAAAACAGGAGGTGAGGCTGGAGGAATGGTTTCACCAGCCCACACTATGAACTAACAAGGATTTCAGGGGGTCAAGAGCCTCCCACCCCGCCGCATATGATGTCCCTGCAGGGCTGTACTGCCAAAGAAACCATGACAGTACTCTTCGCTTTCTTCCACATTTTGTGCAAATCCTGCATTTTGTAAGGTTTACAAATGCCAATAATTTCTTTTGAATAGATTTACAACCTTACCTTTTTTTTTTAAATGATTTCATTTTTATTTGACAAGTATCATCAGAATCATCTTCAGTCACGTGCGCTGATGCGACTGAACCATTTTCCAAGAGGCACACTTTTCTAACGCTGTCTCTTTATTCCTTCCTCCTCTCTGGTGCCTGACAGCAATTTTGGCAACTAGTCCATTTCAAGTCCAGCACTTTATAACAGAGTCTTGTACTGTACATGCAGCTTATGGATGGGGAGAAGAAGTCAGTCACTATACTCATAAATACAATCTAGGAGTAATCTTGGTGCATAGAGTGACCCTCATGGTGTGAGATAAATGTGCGGGGAAAAAGAAATCATCTTCTTAATTCTTGAAAAATCTACTATTTGAAATAAGACACAAGTGTTCCCCATGTGCACGGTGCTGTCCACGTCAACAGAAGAGTGCCTCATGTTGCAGCAGGAAGGGCCGATAAAATAAGCATATGCATCTTACACCAAATGGTCAATGCAATTTTCTAATATTCTGTCTTTATATCATTACGATGGACCTTTTTTATATATAAATACTGTTGCCCTTAAAATAGCCCATCTACTTTGTGTTGTGTTGGCTTCCGTTGAGAAGACGCCATAGCCCCCTCATTTTATGATCGTTCATACTTTCAACAGGATGATTGACAGGCTTAAGTGTGCCTCAGGACGAGCAAAGCATTTGTCTATTTGATTGTACCTCCAGTATAACGCAGCCTCACAGATTGGCTTGAAGTGGCTCCATCTGTGAGTAAGTTGTTCATACTTGAACCAAAAAATATGCATCTTGTACAGAAAGACATCTCTTGAGAACATCTGTAATTCAGCGCACCAGCTGTTTGTACTTTTATGATGTGTGCGCGTTATCACTTGCCAGTTGGATTGTTGAATGAGATAGAGATGATAGAAATGAAATTGGTTTGTTTCCTTCTCATTGAGTATTGAACTTGACTGTAATGATTTCTCAGTGGAACTTTGTTGTGGACTTGTTTTGATTACTGTGAAAGAAACGGAGAGTTTAGGTTGGTCTGTTTGAAGGTAAAGCCTTACACTGCTATCACTGCTGCCTTTGACCCTCAGATTACCAACTCTGACCTGTATTCATAGTGCAGAGCTTCTTATTGCACGTTTAAAAAAAGAAAATGGTAAGACATTCCTGGAGCTTTATGTGGAAGATGACCCAATAAATCAAATCGTCTGAACAAAGCGTTAACAAGGTTGCAAGGGGATAAACCAACATATTTTCCAAGTATTCCTAATATTTTCTTTTAAGTGATTTTATGCACGGTACTGGAATGATTTAGATGTATTTAAAAGAGCTATGACAGTAGATCGTTTGCTGTCTTTCGTTTGTGAAATGGTCCAATGGACTCGTATGGGACTTGAGTAAAAGAAGCATTGCTACATATAATTAAGTCATCTACACATTAAACTAACTCAGATAAACTGTCTTCCAATTGATAAATCATGTATCTTGCTTTAGAGATGAGGATACTGGGAACAGATGTAGTCATGACTCTATCCCTCAGCCGTATGATGCATTCAAACTTTGTGTCTGTGTCCCGCCCACGTTATGTCCAAAGGTTTGTTCTATTGTATGTTGGAGAATTGCCAAGAGAAAACTGAATGAATGCCTGTATTTACTGTGGGATTTCTTTCCCTGTGTCCGTGTGTGGTATTGTCATTGTTACCAAATGTTAAATCCTAACTTCTGTAATGAATTATAAAACAGTTTTCAGTAAAGATAAACTCTATTTACCTCACAAATGTTGCTTTTTTCTTAAAAAAAACCTGTTGCATTATATTAACTACCAAGATTTGAATGCACTCAATGATGATTACATTTCCTGGAGTCCAGTTATTTCATTTGATTACAATGCTGTATGTTTTGGTTGATTTCAGATAATATAGAACTTTATTAATCTGGAAGTACATTTTGTGACGGAGCTTGATCAAAGATTACGACAGAAGAATTGGAAAAACAATTGAGGGGAAAATATAAATGTATATAAACAATAGAGTAATAAGTGTTAAGTGTACAGCAATAATAAGTAAATAAGAGTAAGATGAATTTAGTAAAATAAACTAAAATAGGAAAAAGTAAATTAGAACAAGAATAGAAACGAGTACAAATATAAAGAAACTAACTCCAGTGGCTAAGAAAACTAACATGATATAAAGAATAGAAAAAGTGCACGTTATGTGATGTGATATTTAATCAAGTAATGACGATACAAATATTATCTCAACCTTGTTGACTTAGTTTGATATTGATTTTAGTGTCGGCCCGAATGGTTCCGTGTTCACTGCGTGTGTCCGGACAAATAAGGATGTAACACAGTCTGTCTCGGAAACATCCGCTAAAGTTAGCAGGATTATAAAAGCGTGACTACATTGTAACTGCGCCAGTGAACATAAACAAGCAGGCAGATGGCCCTGTTTGGATGGCTTATTTAGGACCTCGGCTCGGACAGTCACGCATCTTTGTCCCCGGTGTGTCCGCCTTCAGACTCCTCGGTACGGTCGGGATGGCCGACATGGGTCTGGCGATGAGCCGTTCCCCGCTGGAGCGGCTCGACTTTGACAACGTCGCCCTCAAGAAACTCCCTGTGGACTCGTCCGAGGAGCCGGGGGTGCGTCAGGTGAATGGAGCGTGCTTCTCCCGGGTGAAGCCACAGCCGCTGACCAAGCCCCGGTTCGTGGCTGTGTCACACGAAGCCCTGGCGCTGCTGGGGCTCAGCGGAGAGGAGGTCATGAACGATCCGCTCGGGCCGGAGTACCTCAGCGGATCCAGAGTCATGCCTGGATCCCAGCCCGCTGCTCACTGCTACTGCGGCCACCAGTTCGGACAGTTCGCCGGGCAGCTGGGCGACGGCGCGGCCTGCTACCTGGGGGAGGTGAAGGTGCCACCCGGCCAAGATCCCGAACTGCTGCGGGAAAACCCGAGCGGTCGGTGGGAGATTCAGGTGAAAGGAGCTGGGTCGACTCCTTATTCCAGGTACAAGGGTTTGTTGTTTGTGTAGTTTTAGCAGGATTCATTTTCTTATACTCAGAGATGTGAAACCATGGAGAAAGACTTTGATTCCCTTCTTTTTTTTAATTTAAAGCTATAAGCCTACAGATCATTTAAAGGTGCAGATGTGGTTGAAGGCGATCACTAGAGTTAAACGGGATTGTTAACCTTTGACACAGTTGATATGTGCAACTTAATTCTATCTGGATACCGTTCTTTATGATGTTATTCTGTCCTCCATAGACAAGCTGATGGCCGTAAGGTCCTGCGCTCCAGCATAAGAGAGTTCCTGTGCAGCGAGGTGATGTACTTCCTGGGTGTTCCCACCACCAGAGCAGGCTCCGTAGTGACCTCCGACAGCCGGGTCGTACGAGACGTCTACTACAGCGGGAATCCTCGCCATGAGAGATGCTCTGTGGTCGTCCGTATTGCCCCCACCTTCCTCAGGTGAGTGCCGATTGTATCCCACTCTCATCTACCGTGGACGCGTGAGCTCCTCAAGATACACACACACACACGAGAGTCGTTTGTCTCAGTTGTGCGCTCTCTGTGCAGGTTCGGATCCTTTGAGATCTTCAAGCGGGCCGACGAGCACACGGGCCGCCAGGGTCCCAGCTATGGACGGGATGAGATCCGAGGCCAGATGATGGATTACGTCATTGAGACGTTTTACCCTGACATCCAGCAGAATCACCCAGAGAGGGTGGAGAGGAACGTGGCTTTCTTCAGAGAGGTCAGGGCGCACGATTCGCACGACATACAAATCTCAGCCGGTGAAACGGCTCTTGAGTAATGACTGTAATAAAGGCTTGCACGTTTTCCAACGCATACTCGAATCAGCAGGTAACAGATTCAAGGTCTGACGTTACAGGTCGGAGCCAAGAACATTTGGATCCTCTTACCCTGTTAAGCTGACTGCCTGTGCTGAGTCACTGTGACATCGGCTCAATATGAGATTAAGACTTTAACACGGGAATTAAACTCTGGAGAGAGACTTTTCCTCATCTTATTAGTAGGAATCGCAGCGTTCATACTCCCCATGTGTTGTTTTCAGATGTTTCTGGAGATACAGAACAACCCTCTAATGTCAGATTACTGTCTTGTCGCTGTCTGTAGGTGATGCTCCGCACGGCTCGTCTCGTGGCTCAGTGGCAGTGTGTGGGTTTCTGCCATGGAGTCCTGAACACGGACAACATGAGCATCCTGGGACTCACGCTGGACTATGGTCCTTATGGCTTTATGGACAGGTCAGTGTTTTAGCCAATAGGTCTGATTGAACAGTCATTATGTTGTTATTTAATAGTCCTCATCATACAGGTGGAGTAGGTGGAAATGATTGTGAAACAGTAATCATAAGACCCAACTTCATCCCTCTCAGGTTTGATCCAGATTTCATCTGCAACGCCTCCGACAACTCCGGCCGATACTCCTACCAGGCCCAGCCAGCTATCTGCAGGTGGAACCTGGTGAAGCTGGCGGAGGCGCTTGCTCCAGAGCTGCCACCGGACCGGGCTGAGGCCGTTATGGACGAGTACCTGGATCTGTATAACGGCTTCTACCTCGAGAGCATGAGGAAGAAGCTGGGCTTACTGAAGAAGGACGAGCCAGAGGATGAGCTCCTGATCACGGAGCTGCTGCAGACCATGCACAACACAGGTGGGGGTGGAGTCGTCTCCTCTAGTGAGAGGCAAAGAGTTTGAGAATACAATTCGTACTGAATATAAAACAAATGTAATAGTCACTGTCTGGTGCCGCATCAATGTTGTAACCTTTCCTGTTTCTCTCCTGCAGGTTCTGACTTCACCAACACCTTCCGTAGCTTGAGTCAGATTTCCTGTCCCACTGAGGGGGGAAGTGAAGGAGAAGAGGAGCTTGTGAGGAAAGCCACAGACCTCCTGCTGGAGCAGCGTGCCTCCTTAGAGGAGCTCAAGGCTGCAAACAAACCCACTATGGATACACGGTGAGCTAGCCATGCATGCTGCATGTTTTATAAACACACTGTGTTTTGTCTATTTCATACCATCACAGAAGAAGAATATTAATGTTTACTGTACTGTAGATGTTCACGGGTACCAGAAAATGAATGGTACGATTTGTACACCTTGTCGACAAAACTTGTATATGATGAACAAAAGAAGTACGGTAATGTTGCCATGATTTAATTGAGCACATATATAAGAAAAGCTCAATTATTATAAATGATGTTCATACTGTCCAACATTTTTGTTTTGTTTGGTGTGATGCACATTGTAGCCTCCGGGTGCCGCTAGTGGGGCTTTATATTATTGGTCTTGTGTATACTATGTGACTATATATTATCACCATCATTACTATATTAACGTATAATCAGTTCAACATGTCTGAAAACAACATTAACTGAGTCTTTGGTCAGTTCAGGGCAGCGGTAAAAGCTGTAATGACAACTTAGAGTAATGAGAGTAACACCTTTAAACCTGTTCTCTGACTTCCTGCATGAACTTGTATTCCTGTGCATGTAAACAGTCGGGGGACCAATCGTGTCTTTGTTTTGTTCATCTTGTTCCCTCCGATTCTCCGTATTGTATCGAACAACAGTTAGAACCTGGATATATTTTTCTCCAACATGCCAATAAATCATGTAACCATTGTGTTTTCTGTCTGCTGACGACAGCGAGCTGGCGATGCTGCTCTCTATGGCTCAGAGCAACCCGGCACTGTTCCAGATGATCTCAGACAGGACGTCAATTGCGAGGCAGTTAGACAAACTCGGCAAACTGAAAGACCTGATGGAGACCAGCCAGGAAGAGCTGAAAACCCAACAGGCGGAGGAGTGGAGCCGCTGGATCACACGCTACAGGTGAGATATGGGGTGATTTCATGGGTGGATAAAGGGAGGAAGGCAAGATATAGGAAAAGGAAAAGATGAGGAGGAAAAACAGCTGTCACATATAACAAGAGGTAGAGGGTGGAGGGACTGCATGGACCGGATAAGAGCTTTGTGGGTGGATGGTCATGGGTGGAAGTGTGACTGATAAAGGGAGCTGACAGACAGAAAGAAGAGGAAATGGGGCGTTGAGTCTGCCATTGCTCAGACTGAGCGTTTTGCGTTACCCCTTTCCACAGGAAGCGTCTGGCTCGGGAGCTAGAAGGCCAGAGTGATGTGCAGGCCGCGCAGGAGGAGAGGGTGAGGGTGATGGACAGCACCAACCCTCGCGTGGTGCTCAGGAACTACATCGCCCAGAATGCAATTGAGGCTGCTGAGAATGGAGACTTCTCTGAGGTCAGTCTTGGACTTAAACTTTTGTACAACTGAATGTCAATTTATCATAACCTTATATTAATTTGGACTGTTGTGCATCTGAGGTAGAGAAGTCATTCAAATGTTACCAGAAGAAGTTTCTGCAGCGGTTTTTTTTTTGTTGCATTGAGAGCGGTTTCAAAGCAGCAAAACTAAGATTTGAATGCACTCAAGTTACAAACTCAATTCCCTTTTGTTGTCTTCATTTTCAGTGTTTCACTTTCAGGGTGTGTTTACCTGCTCTCACTTCTCGCTTCCTCTCTGTGCTGCAGGTCCAGCGAGTCCTCAAGGTTCTGGAGAAGCCTTTCTCTCAGCAGCCAGGTCTGGAGCTACCCGCGTGGGTGGGTGGTGGCGCCGAGGCCTCCAAACAAGGAGATGAAGGAGAGGACCAACAGCAGGAGGCGGCCTCTACGTCCACAGCCAGAAACCCTGTTCCCTATGACAGCAGGCCCCCAGCTTGGGCCCATGAAATCTGTGTCACATGATCTTCGTAATAACTTCCCTGATTGTTTTGCTTTCCTGCCGAAAAAGATAAGAGAGTTTATTGGTCTTTTAGTTCATATTTGTTTGTTCTTTTATTTTACGTCCCTTCCACAGCTCTCCATTACTTCGGCAGGCAGCGTCAGGGAAGTTAGCATGAGGCACGACACCACATAGGCTACCGAGCTGAACCAAAGCAGACAGGCGGTGGGTTAAATTTAGGGGTACAAATGCATAGAGATACAAATATGATGTTGCCACATATCTGAAATGTGCCATGAAATGGCTTTGAAGTGATTAATTGCCTCCATTGCTGCTTAAAACAACATCAGAAGTGACTTGATGAGTAAATTGATAGATGAGGAGTTTTTTTTTTAAGGTGGATTTCTTTTAAATCTCCTTGAATGCACGATGCATTAGGATAACTGGCACACAACAAAAGATGGCAGAAGAAATACATCCAAAGACATTTTGAGAAAGACATTATTCTTTTGACTTTACAAAGAAGCCCCTCAGCTCGTCCCCTGTCTGCTTGGTGTTTGACTAGCTATTAATGACGACTCAGACAACAAGTCCTACAGTGACCTGTCTGACTCTGACAAACTGTGAGGTGCCACCTCAACATATACCAAATAATGTGTGTGTGAGAGAGAAAAGATGATGATGATTTTGGGCATGTATTTGGGTGAATGGGAGTGATTGCCGCAGTAGAGAAACACACAATACTGTTTATTCTCCTGTAATATAAATAATTGCCTTTTGCCTCCGTCATAGCACCACTTTATAGGCATAGAGCCGCAACCATAACTTACCACTTTTGTTACCCAACATGTAAAGTAAGCAGCGATATTAAACAGTGAATCTAGAGTCCAGCAAAGGAAAGATGGGAACTGTTTAAATGTGGCTATTTTAGTTGGGTTATGAAAAGATTTATTTCACCTGTGATGCCTCAGCACTAATAACATGCCGTACTTGAAACATGATCCATTTGTTAGTTTGGCCAATACATGTATATTAGTTGTCAAAATCGGACTATTAAAACTTAACATTCGCACAAAAAGTGGCAGAATTGACATGAAAGGAAATCGTTTCAAAGTTGTATATTTCCTAATAAATATGGACTGTATGGTTGATCGCTTCCTAATAAACTGAGCAGTCAATAGACGTCATGTCCTCTTTGTGCCAAGTGCATACCTGCCATAGCTGCCTTTTCATTCCGTGAACTCAACTCCACCTCCACATTTCTGTGTTGCCTAACATTATACTTGTTGTTGCCATTAGATTGCTCCACTCTGGTAACAGACACACTGTAAACTCGTCCTCTTTGTGTAAATGCCATACAGGCCGAGCTGATACAATCTGTCTTTATAACACGAAGGTGTCCTTGACTCATTAACAGTCGAGCGTTCCTCCGAACCACATAGTTGTGTTTCTGCAGCCCAGGGTGTCAGTAATGCTCATGTCCCAGCAAGTCTCAGACATTTGCTTCCCTGCTCGTTCTCAAAGAGCAGAGGAACTCCGCATACACAGTACACCTTGCCATTTAAAGGCCAGCGCTTATTAACAACTCTTTCAGGTTGCTATATCCAAACTGCGCGCACCTACCAACGCATTACAAAGTAATGTCAGCTTAGTTCCCGTATTACTCACATTCCAGTCTCCTTTCCACCTTTAATTGTAGGCCTCCCGCGGGACTCGGGAGTGGCTTTTTTGTGACCTCAGGGTGCGCCCTCAGCGGCTGACACGCAGAGCTGCGCAATGATCGAGGGTGAGAGAGCATAGGTGGGATCTGGAACAATGGGTGTGTAGCGACGAAAGAGACACAACAGCCAAAGAAGAACCTCTCCTGGACGTTTCGTTTGATTTTTGTTTCATAAAAAGGATGTCCAAGCGAATCAGACCCGGCTATTACCGCCAAGACGTCAACAAAACCTCATGGGAAGTACCGGAGCGGTACCGGGAGCTGAAGCAGGTGGGGACCGGGGCGTACGGGACTGTATGGTAAGTGGATTCTGCCAAACTCGGGGAGATATAGACACAACACTGGTCGCGCAGCGGGTTTACGGGGGAGCACGGTGACAAAGAACGCGATCGGAACAGATGGTGCCGTCCAGGCAGCCGCACGGTGCCGCGGCCAAACAAAAGAAAAAGTGTGTGCGCTCCGCTGAACACATGCTGTTTCACTTCCTTATATGATGG
Organism: Pholis gunnellus; assembly: GCF_910591455.1. Classification (NCBI taxonomy): domain Eukaryota; kingdom Metazoa; phylum Chordata; class Actinopteri; order Perciformes; family Pholidae; genus Pholis; species Pholis gunnellus. Next base: position 18,552,392 of record NC_136533.1, on the reverse strand, counting down.
AGTAACAATTGCAGCCATAGCTTCGCCTCGCGGCAATCACCCATGTCACGCGTAGTGACACGGATGGCTCTTTGAGAACTAGGTGCGCTCGCTCACCCAAGTTCTGTCGACGCATAACAATGAGGAGCAGCTATATTAAGCCACCTTGTGCGTGTCGCAGCATGCGGCCCCTTTGTTATTAACTCTGTGGGCGGGCACTAAACTGCCCGGACTGACTCAATGCAACTTAATAACACATGAACAACTCTCAAAAAGAAAGTGTGGTCGGATACGAAGTGGAGATGCAGCCGCCTGCCTACAGCCATCACTGCTGGAGTACAGACATGGGACGTACCGTGGCATATGAGTACTGGGGATGGGTGAGGGGGCTGCGGGGGGGGGGGGGGGGGGGGGGGGGGGGGGGGGGAGAGATGGGTAAATACACGTTTGGGCATTCCTGATCAGAAGGAAGATCTGCAGTTACACATCAGATCAGGGGACGGAAGTGTGTCGCCCTGATCACAGCAAAGTTCCTACTATTTGCTTATTGTTTCCTCATACTGGTCGTGTTGCAGAACAGCTGATGTTCTGATTGTATTGTGTTGTCGCCCTCAGCTCAGCAGTGGACTCCAGAACAGGAACCAAAGTGGCAATCAAGAAGCTGTACAGGCCTTTCCAGTCGGAGCTCTTCGCCAAGCGGGCCTACAGGGAGCTGAGGCTTCTCAAACACATGAAACATGAAAATGTGAGCGTCAGCATGATCGTTAGTTATGTGGTCCAGGCCCGCAGGGATGCACATCTATTTCTGATTACATTAGTGCACTTTTACAGTTCAGACGTGATGACGTTTTTGACAAGCAAAGCAGCTTAAAATGTAACTAGAGCATGCAGCATTTATTTGTTAAGAATGGACCAAAAGTGTAATAGATGGTCTATTTCTGTCTGGTACAGGTGATCGGCCTGTTTGATGTTTTCACTGCTGACCTCTCTCTGGACAGATTCCATGATTTGTAAGTGCTCTTTTTGCTTCCGCCACAGCAGCAGGACAGTATTGATCTATATATACAGTATCTATTTGTTTTTAGTGCACAGCTTTTCGCGAAATGATTTCAAAGTTGCATCCGGTTGGGAGTTTCCCCCCCACTCATAACCTTTACTTCTTCCTCAAGTTATCTGGTGATGCCGTTCATGGGGACAGATCTGGGGAAGCTGATGAAGCTGCAGAAGCTGTCGGAAGAGAAAATTCAGTATTTGGTTTATCAAATGCTCAAAGGGCTCAAGGTGGAGTACTCTCCTTTGATTGTTGATTGTGGGCAATTTATTACTTTACTACCTGAGTTTATTGGTTCTGTTGATTAAATCCCTGTCGTATTCTTTTATTACAGTATATTCATTCTGCTGGAATAATTCACAGGGTAAGTTGTTTGTTGTATTTCCACCATGTATGTGTGGGATAAAGATTGCGTTCAAACATTGTTATCACATTTTAACAGGAGCTGGTTCTTCCTGTTTACGAACTTATGCCCTCACCATTTTATTACACGACTGGATTTTAGTTTCCTCTTGCTGCTTTGGTACAGACTCACAGTCATAGTTGGTCTTTTCACACGGGTATTTGCAGGACCTCAAACCAGGAAATCTCGCCATCAACCAAGACTGTGAACTCAAGGTACAGTTGTACACATCCTGATAACACAAACACCCATCCTGTGCCTTCATCTCAAGATATTTAATTTGATGGAGTTACAGTTTAAAATGGACAATCCATAACTATAAAAATCATTAACGCATTGCCCAGAGTGTCATATCCAGAATGTCTTTTAACCAGGCTTGCTTCATCATTATAAGTAAGATGTTAATGCCGCTGTGTCTAACCCGACATGTGTTTCATTTTGCGTTCTGTCAGATCTTGGACTTTGGTTTGGCGCGGCAGACAGACAGCGAGATGACGGGGTACGTGGTGACTCGCTGGTACAGAGCCCCAGAGGTCATCCTGAGCTGGATGCACTACACGCAGACTGGTAATGAAGAGCTAATTAAAGGGAGAAAAAGCCCTGACATCTTTCATCAATGTGTGGTCATGTTCAGTGCTCCCCATTAGCACTGCGTTAGTTGTTTTAGTCGTTCTCACTTGCCCTCAGCTTCGGGCTTCTGCTTCAGCTAGTGATTTACTACATTTCCCAGAATGACATTTACATCCCCTAGGGTTTTGTTGCTTTGCTTCTTTATTTAAAGATGATGTGCACATGCATTCTAGTACATCGAGGCTACAGTCAGTCAAGACAATAACACTTTTTCCTCGTTTCAAAGATAGATTTATCTGTGTGATTGTGAACAGTGAGTCTATTTCATTGTAAATATGTTTGAAAAATAACTCTTTGTTTTAAAGTGGTTGGATGTGGTGTTAAAAAAGATCTTTGTTAATTTGAGTCAGATGGTAATATTACGTATTTCCCACTAGGTGGTGGTCTCTTAACACTTTACCTTCTGTTGCAGGTGCTTTGTTAGGGAATGCATGCATCTTTAGCTGCTGGTCACTAGCCCACAATGTCTTGTAATTATATGTTGCTTAAGATTGTAACAAAACATCTGAAAAGTGTTGTTTTCTGCTTCTTTCTCAGTGGATATTTGGTCCGTGGGCTGCATCATGGCGGAGATGCTGCAAGGAAAACCCCTTTTTAAAGGCAGCGACCGTATCCTTTTACCTCACTGACCCTTTTCCACAGAAATTCATAACAGCAATTCTTGGCAAATTCATGGCGCTGAAAGTAGGAGTGTAGTTCTTGGCAGGGTCAAGTAAAATTGTACAATTATCTGAAATACTTATCTTGTAAACGTGAGTAGTCACATTTGACCCTTGACCCCCGTTCTTCAGACCTAAATCAGCTGACTGAGATCATGAAGCTCACAGGAACACCGACTCAGGAGTTTGCATCAAAACTAGAATCTGACGACGTGAGTTCAGACACGTATAGAAACTTAGGAATACACTCTACTAAATTTTAGGAATTGGAAGCACAATCGGGCAAAATCTGTGGCTTTGTGCTGCATTAAAATTGGCTAATTTCTTTTCTTAGGCCAAAGGCTACATCAAAAGCCTTCAAAAAGTGGAGAAGAAAGACCTTCAGAATGTGTTTTCTACAACTAATCCACAAGGTAAGATGTGCTCCGCCTGGCCAATTGATGCATTTTTCAGTTTGACAGTCAAACTGAGATTTGACTTTCCGTTTCCCCTCTTTCGTCAGCCGTGTCCGTGCTGGAGCGCATGTTATTGTTGGATCCGGAGAGCAGGTTAACCGCTGCAGACGCTCTCATGCTGCCTTACTTCACTGAGTTCAGAGAACCAGAGGACGAGACGGTAGCACAGCCGTATGACCACTCGTTAGACAACACGGACCAGTCCTTGGACCAGTGGAAACGTAAGGATGAAGGGGAGGAGGAGCTGTGAAGGGGAAAGGAACAAGAGGAAATGAGCTGTTACGTTTTAATGATCAGTGGTATGCTTCTTTCTTTAGGTCACACCTTCACAGAAATCTTGACCTTTAAACCAGTTGTGCCAGATTCCAAGGAAACCGCTCTGTAAGAGGAGGTGCAGCGCGGGACCAGGATAAACTATCATGTCTTTTTTAAAATCTTGAGCTCAACTGGGAGAACTCTTTGATCACAAGGCTCTGTGAATGCCTGTGGACCCAGTTCACAATTCTCTTTTAATTCTCTATCATGTTGGTCCGTCCAGTAGCTTTCTTCCTGACTTTAGCATGAGACCTTTCCATCATGTCCTACAGTGCTGAGGATGATAGTTCAGTTGCTGTAAGTCAGGTATTAATATTCTTTCATAAGTAACTAGGTTATCATGGAATTATGGGGTGTATTACTTCAGTTACTTAGTTTTAATTTCACTTCAGTGGTACATATATGTTGTGTGAGGGTTTTATTTTTAGACGACCTACTGATGTAATGTGAAGTAGACTACATGTCCTTAACAGACATTTAATTGGCATTAGTTGGACGTCCTTGTGTGCGTGCATCTGTGTGTGCGTGTGTGTGTGCGTGTGTGTGTGTGTGTGTGTGTGTCTAGCCTACATGTCTGCTCTGACCTCGTTATTCCTCCCAGTGGCCTTAAGATAACGAGAAAACAAAAACACTGCCCAGGTGCTGATTATTATCATTAAAGACTCTCCAATTACGAAAATGATCCATGTGTTGTTGTTTTTTTCTTTGCTTGGATTTTGGCTCATCATGGCTCTATAAAGTATTCAAGAGATGCAGCAAGGGTAGAGATATCTTGATTTTAAGTTTCTGTATAGGAGTCAAGCAGCAAGCTCCAAAAGGGCTGGATCCTACATTACCCATAATGCAACCAGTGGCAGATTTTGCTAGATCCTTCCTGCCTGGTAAATACCCCCAAACGTGTAGTTTACGAGTCCAGGCTGCGATCAATCACAAACCATGACTAATAAAATGACCTGAATGTGTAAAATTGGCAGAGTTTCCCTCTAAATGACAATATTGCATGTTTCATATTTATCCATCCGTTAAAGCAGATGGGGCACTTTTGTGTTGCTCATATTAACTAACACTAGGTGGCAGCACATAAACAAGTCATGACCAGGCTGCATCTGGAGCTCTTGAGATGGTGATGGTGATCGGTCCACCACTTCAGGTCTAGGCTGAAATATCTTGACAAATTTGCTACAGATACACAGAGATGATGATGACCTTGGTGATCTTCTGACTTTTCATCTAGCACATCTTATACCGTGAAATATTTCCAGATCTAGTTGTCTGGATTTGGCACAAAATGTGGTGCAGACATTCATGGTTCTTGAACAATGTGTCCTAACTTTGGTGACCCCCAGACTTTTCCTCTAACACCATCATCAGGTGAACTTTTAAAAGTGTCCAATAATTTGTTTTTTGACTAAATACCTCCAACACTAATGACATTCCCATCAGCCTCAGCTGTACCATGAACATGGGCAACATTGCATCTAAAACATCAACACGTTAGCGTGCTGACGTTAGCGCGCTGACGTTAGCGTTGAGCTCAAAGAACCACAGTCCCTGAGGCAAAGCCCCGTCTTGTTATTCCCTTTTTAGTAGATTAAACCTGTCACATTAGTCGTTGCATTGATTTATTGTATTGCAGTTAACACTGACAACCTTAGTTTTGTTTTTAATATGATTGATGACTTCAAGTATCAAGCGTTTACACATTCTTGCAGAATGCCTGTTTGCTTTTAGATTCTGCACATTCCTCCACACACTCTCCGTTGGCGGGTGTTGAATTTAACAAGCTTGTCTTGAGTGGCCTCCAGTTCCTTCACTCCCAAGGGTGACTCTACCCGAGGACAAGCTCCCTCCAAACCCTGGGTGCATGTCGTGTCCTCCTCATGACACGCACAGTGGGTAGTTCACTGGAAAGTCAGAGAGTTCTGTTCCCGCAGCAGACAGGAAAACAGAGGGGAAACCACTTTCTTTTTTTACTCCCACAACCACCTCCTCTCCCAACACACAGAGACACACGAACACACTCCCCCTCTCCGTCTCGTTTGTTGACCCCGCGGTTTATTTTCAGAGCATGTGGGATTCAAGCCGCATATTTTCTAAGAACATAAGGTTCACGTGTGTGTGCACCCGTATACATAGATACGCCTGGCATGCACAGTTGGATACACACATCCATACACTTTAGACTGACACCGACTCAGGGGGGAGTACGCGTGGAATGGCAGCGATGCCCAAACACTGATCTGACCTGGGTCACTGCTCTTTCTTAAAGCGGAATGTCAGTTGTGTTTATTTTATGTGTCAGGGGGAGGCACATCACTGTGAATCGCACCATGGTGATCTTGATTCCTGTGTATGAAAGATAGAACTTTTGTTTTTTTTTATCAGTGATGAGCTCGGAAACTTTTCATTTTGTCTCATTTGTCTCACAGTAGGAACTATGATAACTAATGATCCGATAAATAGGAGCCAAAACTTTCAATTTATTTCCATCCTAGCTCATCAGTTCTAATTGAAATGAACCACACTGACGGAGCATCATCAGTGAGTGTTTATTCTCCAAATAATTTGGGCTGTCATGTCCTTGCTGGAGATCAAATAAACAGATTCGAGGGCTCAGCGGAGACAAATTGATTGGAGTTTTACCAGGAGGAGAAGTGAATATCTGTCAACGCACTGAATGTCCTTGTCTGTGACTGTTTGTGGGCTTTACACAGATTCATACATTTACTTTGCACGGTATTTGTGTAGAAGATGTTCACCATGTGACTGTTTGCTTAGTTACAGATGTCAGTTTGGATCTGTGCTGCTGCTGCTCTGTGGCAAGTCTACAGAGGTCTGCGTTTCCTCATACATGGCTCCATGGACACTGTTAAAGAGACAAATACTCCTGATGAGAGCCAAAGCATTTTTAAACACGAGCAAGTAACGGCTGTTTAATTGTGCAAGTCGTATTTTTGAGCTGACAGCTGTTCAACGGGTCCAGCTCAAAATACATTTTCCACATTTACAAGAGAGGAAATGCTGCTTCATCATTTCTCAGTTAGGCATGTTTACATGTTTTCTATTTGCTTTTTTGCTTTAGTGAATGAATACTTTTGTTTATCGCCTTTCCAGCTTCATTATTATTTTGTTTGTGTATCTGGCCCGGTGTTTGTTTGCAGGGCTTGGCAGGAGGGTGCATGTGTGTGGAGGTCAAGCTGCCCCGACAAAAGTGAGTCACGTGGCCCGGCATTCTGTAGCTGAGGGGTTTCTGTCTAACTCGCTCACCCTTCGCCATTCAAACCTTCTTCCGTCCTTACACGTGTTTGTTGAGTGAGCCTCTATCTCGGCCATGATCATCGTGAGATGTATACAGAAACACACGTGTCGGCGGGAGAGCGGGACCTGCCGGGCAAACTATAAAGAGGAAATTCCACAGGCTCACATGGAGCTGGTGAGTCTCCAATTCTCTGAGCTCAGAGGGGGCACAAGAACTTGGGTGGGTATAAGGAAGTAAATTGGGAGGTTTAGGAAGCAATGATATACAAGGGAGGAGGAGGAGGAGAGGATTGGAAGAAAGGGAAGAGCAACAAGTGGAGGGCCGGCAAGAAAGTATGGGTGGATGAAAGCAAAGGAAGGGGAGAGAGACAGAAGACATGCAGAGGGCCCGAGGGAGAGCCTATCTCAGCCAGAATGGGCAGTTTAGTTTACATTAGCTCATTCATTAGCCATCCACCACACCTCTTTTAAGACTTCTATCAAATAGGCAGTGCAAAGAGTGCATGCCACAGATTGTGATCCCTCTCCCAGGACAATTTTGTGTCCATCTGTGATGTGTTGACGTACGGGGTTTGTGGTGTGTCACGTTTAGAGAGGCACTACAGACCCAAAGGAGCGATGGGAGCAAGCTGCTGAACCAAGACGAACTGCTGTAAATTGTGTTGAAGTTGAAGTTGCATGCATGTACAGTTCGCTTATGAAGAGATTGACCAGCACATTATGAAAATATCTTTATCTATAGTTCAAAGTTATTGTCTTGTGATTAAAAGCACAAACTGTTTTCAGACATCCATGTTGCTGTGTTCGGGTGCATGTAAACATACATGCCTTTGAGATTTTTGTCAAAATAGTCAATACACCATGATGTATTGCCACACAATAACAAATCCACCAAACATACAAAGGTGATAAAGTACAATATGATAAGACGATCGTTAATCTGTTGTAATTAAGTTTCTTATTTCTAGAAGTTGGCTATGCAGGCAGTACTTAAAAAAATGTCTTCCTGAAAAAAAAAAAACATAATCTTTAAATAATGAAACAAAAAAATCTACATTGAAATATGTTAAATATGAATGTGGAGAAAAGGACACATAAGGGTTTGAGTTTGGTTTCAGAAGTGGAGGGGGGTGGGGCAAAATAAAGTCAGAGGGTCCTCAATAAAAAAAGAGAGAGGGAGAGAACCATGTGGCTAAGTTTGTCAAACCTAACCAAATATAGCCACTGAAACATAATTTACATCTTTAATGCAGGGAGCACTATCCTATAATAACAAATCTCTGAATAATGTTCAATGCTAGCTTGTTTTTTAGTGTGAAAGTGTGAAATGAAATATAGTTTAAATGAAAATATGCAGATGAGACTTTTTCTCAGTTCTGAGTCTTGTCTCTTGTGCGAAGAAAGTCCAAAATCCCAATGTTGCTCATAAAGCTTATTACTGTTATATGGTAATAATTGAAGGCCAATCAGATGAGTATGTCAACATTTTGATCAACTCCCCTCTTCTCTCTTCTTGATTTTGGCAGCCTGACAGTCAGAGGATACTATTTTGAGTTTTAGTGAATAAATCAAAAGAGACAGTAAAAGCAGGGGGCACAATAAGTCAGTAAACATGATGCCAGAAGCACAGTACATACGGCTGTGAATGCTCCACCTGAAATCTGTCTTCTGAGTATCAAACACTCACCCCCTGTCGGCTTGAAAGGTGGCTGGTAAATGTTTTCCACTCAGACACAGAACAGCAGCTTGAATTCATCCTGTTAAAATGAGTCATGGTGACATGATCTTTCATAGTGAAAAAAAAGACCAGTATCAAAACACCCACAGGAATTTCTCGGACATGTTGTGTAATCCACTTCTCTGCTGCCATGTGTGTTTGAACGGTTTCTTCTTTTTTCTTTAAAGTTGATCTTATCTTATCATAAGGAAAACCAGAAGCCCAGCTGATGTTCATATATGCGGGTCCTCATGATTCTCCGTAGGTAAGCTGCAGATGACTGGCAGATGATAAATCCTGATGGATTTTACGGTCAAGTGGACACAAGACCTCAGTGGTGACCTCAGCGGTGACTTCATTGTGGGGTCACAGCTTCCCGAATGTTATCCCTTACTGCAGGCGATAAACCGGGACAAGGCCTCCAGCTGAATCATGGGTAGGACCTGACTCTGAGGTGAGAGGTCATAGTATTTCACAAAGCCTGTGTTTGGCTTTTTGTATCGAGGAGAGCTGCCTCTGCGGCTGGGTCAAGGTTAGAGGGAACCTGAAATGCCCTCCAGAGGGAGCAGGAAGTGACCGGAAGCCAGATTAGAAAAATAAACAGGCGTTTGCATTAAAGTCCCCACCTCGTAACCTTACTTACAGTACACCTAACACCTAATGTTATCCAGATTTTCAATTACTTATCTACAAGCTGCAGTAAATGCCAGACGGCTTCTATTATGTTGCCCCTGCAAATGAAATGATAAATTGTTTTTCTCCACTCTCTTATATGAATGAGGTGAAACACAATCTGAAAAATAAACAGGCATTATCGCACAATGGTGAATGAAAATGCACCCAGAAGTCAAAGCCCTTAAAGTCGGTTATACAAGCCTTCAAAAATCTTCCCGAGTCTCCCCAGCTTGATGTGTTTAGGGCTGATGATTGCTTTCAGTTGTAAAGCCTTACTGGGAGAGCGCAGCGAAACACAAACCGTCACATTTTTTCCTTACTAAAATCCATCCTTGCTTGAATTAAGGAAACTCTTGCAGACGCAGATGCATCAGTGGTATGGCAGGGAACAGAGTATAGGGCCTTTTTTTTCCAGGGGGGGTTGTTGGTGGTGGTGAGGAATGTCAGCATCTGTGTTGGGGATAGATTCTGTTTTATAGCTGTTTTCTCAGAGATGCCAGTGAGTGCGACTGGGCTCCCATCCCAGCCTCTCTACCTCATGTCTGTCCACTGGGCAGCAAGGTGAGATACCAAACCAGACATAGTTCCTAAACCTAACCACCGTAACTTAATGAAAAGACACCATGATTTTGAATTCTTTGTGTTATTCTCTTTGTTCAGACAGTGCGTTTATGACTCTCGCTCTCTCAGGACAGGATGCTGCTATCTAGTTGCTCTATAAATACCCACGGTAGAAGTCGTGTTTCTCTTCTGAATAAAGGATATTATTACATGGTACAACACTCATCATGTACTTGCATGGTAAGCAAACTTCCCTGACATGACCCAGAAGGAGTGACTGCAGAGGAAATGATGTGGTAAAAGACAGGCATGATTGATAAAATATATATAGTCTCTCAAAATGATGGCAAACATTTCTTCTCCGGGGTTAGTCGGTCTACTGACGTGGTTTACAGTTTTTTTGGGCTGACGTGAGCCGAGTTTCACAAGGAGGTCTACCTGGCGGGGTGGATGCCCTCCCGTGGAAAAAAAAGCAGACAAATGAGAGCGGATGGTGTGTGTGGCAGATGTGCAGGGTTATAAACTGACAGGATGTTTATCAGGAATGCAGGGGGGGGGGGGGGGGGGGGGGGGGGGGGTCACTGTCTGTAACAGTAACTCCGTAACAGACCAGTGATGATGTGGTTCAAATACATTTCACTCTGGTGGCCTCAATGTGATGGGTCGACTGCTCAACCTGATGTAAATCTACTGACTTATTATTCTAAAGTGACAACTAATAGGCTGCTTTAATTATTTAAAATCGTATTTCCCCCCAAAAATCTGAATTTACTATAAATTGTTTAACATGTTTGGTAAATGTGCTTGCCAGGAGTCAGATGAGAAGATTGATGTCATTCTCATGTCTATATGATAAATGTGAAGCTAGCCGGCTCTGTCTGAAGATCCTGCCAGCATGTCTAAAGCTCACTAATTAACGAATAATATGTTTCATTTGTTACCTATGTACAAAAACTGATATATAAAAACAATAAATTTTACTTTTACAGGGGTTAGGCTACATGCTGGACGATTGGCCAGGTACAGTGACTTCCTGTCTCTGCTGGTTGGCACAAACATGTCATATTAACACTTCTGGTTTCTTTAAATTAATGAATTAAGCAAACAAGATGTTTTCATTTGTGAGTTCTAAAGGTTCTGGTAAGTGGATGTTCTTCCCAATCATACACATGGACACCGTTCCTCTGTTGAATGCACACATTGAAGGAACTGGCGGGATTATCTGTATTTCACTGTAATTATATGGTTAGGCTACATGTGATAATAATCAAATAAAATGGATTGGTTGATTTTCAGTCGTTGTGCTAAGCTAATTAAGCTATATGCTAAGCTAACCATCTTTAACATACACTTATATGGTATCTTCTTATCTGGGCAACAGAGTGAATAGGCCAATGTGCAGCCTAATTCCAAAATGCTGAACCATTCCTTTAAATCACAGGAAACAATTTGGGTTGAATTAACGTTCCCTGTCGTTTGTCATGTTTACTCAGCAGATTATCTGATGCAAAGTGAGGTGATCATACTGTTTCCTGAAAACAACTAAGACCCACTCTGGGAGGAACAAACGATCATTAACAGACGTGTGCGTGAATACACAAATAAAGCCGAGGAAATCCTCCTTTGCATCTCAATCAATTGTTCCACGGGAGGACGGGGCTTCACTTTTGTTTGCGTGTGGGTGGGAGGAGGGGACGAGGGAGGAAAGGAGGAGGGGGTGTTCCTCCTTGACCCCTCCTCCTCACCCACTATATGCGAAGAAGAAGAAAAAACTTGACCAGCCCCCTTCCCATTCCCATGGATCGTATTACGGGAGACTCCAGCACCGAGACATCTGCTCCGCCACTAACAACGGAGCGCGTCCCCGCGTCTCAGACCTGCGACCGATCCCGTCTCCCGTGGTTGCCCCCCCTCCTCCTCCTCCTCCTCCTCCTCCTGTCCTCTTCCCCACAATTTGTGATCTCTCCGTTTTTTCCTGTTCTGATAGGGCTCTCTTAGGGTTAACGTTGCGGTCATGAGGAGCCACAGTGCATGTCCCCTCCACGTTTCCCGGTTGTAGTTCACCCGGACAAAGCGCATTCCCCGCGCCATCCCTCTCCCGTGCATCCGAGAGGCGAGTAGCGGCGGCGGAGCGAGCGAGCGGCGGCCCCCCACCCCCGGTGCCATATCGAGCAGCACGTTTCTTTTTGTCCGTGCGCCCCGCAGACTGCTGGCTGTGGGCTTTTTGCGGCTTTCGCATCCTCTCCGCTGCTGGCTTGCGTTCTTGTAGGAGAAGACAACGAAGGGCGGATGAACAAAAACAAAGATCTGCATGTCTGCTGTTTTGAAAGCGGATCTTTAATCTGAATTTTTTTTTGTGTGTGTCTTTCTGCGAGCTTTTTTTTGTTTTTGTTTTTGACACCATGGAGTCTGTGGAGAAGGAGTGTGGAGCGCTGGGTGGATTATTCCAGGCCATCGTGAACGACATGAAGGTAGGTGACACGCATGCAGCCTACGGTAAAGTAGACCGGGGTGAGATGTGACCTTTGTGGTAGCACGGTGGCTGATCAGACGCATATTTTTACTGCCTTTGTCTCTATTACCGGGTCCTCCCCCACTGGAAACACCGCTGCAGGTCAAATTGGGAGATGAAACATGTTTCCCTTTGTGTTATTTGCATAATGTGCAGCAGGTCCGTCAGTTTATATGTAACAATACTTCAGCCAGTGTGTGATCACCATATAATACCTGCTAACTGGAACTAAAATGAATAACTAACATGTTTAATTTGTGAAATACGTGGTGGGGGTTTAATGTGTTATAACCTCATGATGATTAGAATCAAATGGATCAATCACAAGACGGGGAACGAGCTGTAGAAATTGTGAGGTAATGTCTACGAGGTGCAGTAATCTCAGTACAACTGTTCTTCGGTGCCATTTGACCCCCAAACAACTGTTCCTATACCTCATCCCAGGCTCCAAGGTTTCTTAGATTATAAATGACACAGGTGGAAGCTCTGAAAGAAAATAAACGGCTCCATCACCTAAAACCTCCCGGACAGAAACGGCCATTAAAGGTTATTGATTGTGCTTCCTGATGTTTGGCCCTTGTGGCAGGAAATCTCTACTTCAGCAGTGTGTCGCCTAGTTCAATACACAGTTCATCCAGGCACTACCTCGCTGAACGGAACAGACTCACGCCGCCTGCTTTCTGTCTAAAACGTTTTGTCTTTCTCTCAACATAGTTTTACAATTATTTCTTAAGCAGGAACTAGATGTCTCCCATTATTTATAACCCACATACAAGTGTGTGTGTGTGTGTTGGGGGAGGGTCAAGTCAAGGAAGTTGAACCAGGGTGGTCTGTTGTTGTTCACCACAACAGATGGAAAGTGTGAACGTATTCATCAGGCCCCGTTGGCAGCTCCCAGTCTTCTCATTGTGGGGGGGACGCTCATGCTACAAAGTGTTGAGAGAGCAGTTAATAAGTCAAGCATCAGGCGGCGCTTTCCACCCAACAGATTTCTCATTGATCGCTGGCTCTCGGGGGGGCCGCGGTGCCTTTTCGGACGCACTATTTATGGGCCCTCGTTTGTCAGGCTCCAATGAAATCAGCTCTCGGCTATTGGCAGCGCTGGTTTGGTTTCATATATTTCCCCTTTCTGTGGTGTGCTCATGCCAGGCTTAGAGAGACAGACGGGGGGGGGGGCTCTTAGAAAGAGGCAGTCTGTGTATTGATAAGCAGCAAAGATGAATGAGGCTGAAGCCCTTAGTCAGCACAGTGTCCACTGTCGGAGACAGGCATCTGACCTCATTCCTGCCGCCTGGCTGGGCCACGCAGGCCTGTCAGACCGGCTTTACCCCCCCCCCCCCCCCCCCCCCCGGGAGCAACGCAGCAGCGCGGCTCTCCTGTGCTGATCTCGCCGATTGGGAGCAAAGTTACAGTACAGTGTGCAATTACCCACATGATACCCAAGCTGTGCACTCGGAGAACTTAAAAAAAGAAAAAAGGCTCTTTTATGGACCAAACAGACAACATGCATTGACATACGCAGCACCTGTTGGTTGTATAACAGTCTGACGAAGCTGCAGGAAGAGATGCAAAAGAGTAGGAGGTGGTAGAAGAGGAGGTAGAGAGTGAGAAGGAATACAATGACTCAGCTGGATTACATCAGCAACATCAAGAAATAGGTCAGCAATGGATGTGACTTCCAGGCTCTGTGTGTGTGTGTGTGTGTGTGTGTGTGTGGGAAAGCAAGCACTTCTTCAAGATGAACCGACACTGCCCGCCGCCTCCGAGGATGATAGTTTCGGCCTCCGGTGAATGGCGAGGCGTCGGAGGAAGAGCCCGCCTCTCCTTCCTGTCCTCCTTCCCTCCCTCTGTTTGTCTCCCCTCACCTCCCTGGGAGCTGCTGGGTGTGAATGAAGAGAGAGATGCTTGTCCCACCGTCCCGCTGCTCTGCATGCAGCCGCTTCTTCGCCCTCCTCCCTCAGCTGTCTTGGCAGCGCATCCCTCCTGCCCCTGGGAGTCGCAAGCCACACAAGCCAATTAGACACCTGTTGGACTCAAGTTCAGACAGCGAGGCTTAGAGGATCACGGCAAAGGTTTTTTTGCTGGAGATGACGGCTCCTAAATCACTTTCTAAGGCGGAGAGAAGCTGCGAGTTAAACGCTGTCATTTCCAGAATGGTGGTTATACCAGAAGTGATGAAGAGCAAGACTGTTGCCAGATTGCACGCTGACTATATATAGTCAGGATGTGCGGCCTGTTTTGGCTCCTCTCCATCGAAGGGGCACATGGGGGTTATGCCCTGCCTCACTCTTTCTCCAGGGGCTCAAGCTCTTGCTCTAATGGGATCTAACCTCGAATGTGTTTAATGTTTGGCTTCTGCTCTTAGAGCTCAAAGCAGCGTGCGATGATCCCGAGGTAAATCTAATCCAGATCTTTCAAAGACCAGCCATACTGCCGGCCCGGTGCACATAAACAGCCATGATATATATATTATAGAAGTTATGCAGATCATGCATGTGCAAAAGACATTTGCACACGCAAACCAGCCCGCACCAAAGAACGAGAGACGAGGGCGGTCAGGTTGATTGAGAATAATAATGACAAAAGTGTGCAATGAGAAATCCCGTTGACCTTTTTAAAGACAAGTCAGAGCACGGAGCTTATGCACCAACCTGTTTCCAACCCCTGGGGAAGAAACCAAGCTCCCTTTGAGTTATTGCAACCTTATTTCAACTCAGTATTAATGCAAAAAAAAAAGGGAGAGAATTCTATTACGCTGTACCAGACTTGATCCTGTTGTAGAGAACATTATGTCTTTCCAAATGCATTGTGTGTGTGTGTGTGTGTGTGTGTGTGTGTGTTAGAAGGTATGTCTGTGCACTTAAATGTCCTTGGTGAGATATTTGTTTGACTCATTTCTTTCCCCCCTTTCTTTTTTTATTTATCAGAGCTCTTACCCCATGTGGGAAGACTTCAGTGCCAAGGCCACAAAACTGCACTCTCAACTCAGGTGAGAGAAGTGGTTCCAGTGAACGTCGGAGAAATATTGTAATGTTTACGGACTCCTGATGCGGTCACGGTGTCGTGAACGTGTGCCTATATATTTACAGGACCACGATTCTGGCAGCGGTGGCCTTCCTAGATGCCTTTCAGAAGGTGGCGGACATGGCTACCAACTCCAGAGGTAAGGAGGGGTTTCTGGTAATGCAAGCTCTCGCACACCGTGGACTTAAGACTCTGAAAGAAGGGGGGGGGGGGGGGGGGAAATACATTGATTTGTTGTTGTCTTCATGGAGTGTTGCGCACTGATTATTTGTGTCTCAGATGTAAATGTTCACTTACCTTGAAGTGACGCTAGTGTAACTCTGCATTATGGTTAAACCACACCAGCGAAACGTTTTGTGTTGTGCAGTTTAACACTCATTGGATTCGGTATTGTGTGGAGCTCGGGGTTATAGCATCCCCCCCCCAAAGACTGAAGAAAGTGGGCAGTCTAAGAAATAGGGGGGGGGGGGGGGGGGGGGGCGGCGTGGCGTGGTGTGGCGTGGCGGACTCAGAGAAGTGAAAATCTGAGCTTATTGTTTCTTCGGCCTTTAATGAGGTCTGCTGATCTGCTTTGTCACACTGCTAGTGGCAGCAGACGGGCTGGCCAGCGAGGCAGCTGATTTCCTTCGGGTTGATCGTCGAGAGCAGTATGTAGGTCAAAAAACTCGGATGAGCTTGGAAAGGCTCCTGACACACACAGTCATAATCACACACACACAGACACACACACACACACACACACACACACACAGTCATAATCACACACACGCAGATATTCAAAGAGTGACAGCTGGTAGCCGGCCACCTGACCTCTCGCAGGTCACATTCCAACATGCTTTTAAGCAGTTTGCACTAGCGCAGCCCCCTACTGACCACTTACTGCCGGAGTAAATAAAAAGGCATCTCTTCAACGGTGTTCACACATTCTCACTAGTTTTACTCCTATAGCTTGTCCAGTAATAGTAGAGTTTATTGCCGTGGCGATCCATCAACCTTAAATGATTCCTGATGTGAGTGCAAGAGTAGAGCAAGGTAGGCTAGCCTCAACCTGCTAGCAGCTGGCAGCCTGCTTCAATAAAAACCGAGGTATGGACCGTGGCAGGACTGGAGTTCAAAGGAAAAGTCTACTGTAAAAGACGGTAAAACAGCAGAATGATCGATGGGCCAGAGAGAGAGGGGCGCTTTGAGTTTTACAGCTATAGATGCATAAAATCCCTCTAAGTGTGTCACTCATACGCCCACTCCCTCTTCTGCTCCTCTCCCAGGGACATTAACTTTAGGATTAATGTCATCCCTCTGAGGGACTGTATGAGTGATGCAGGGAACGCTATGTGATGAGAGACTTTGTAACAAGTGAAGGGGAACTAATGAAACATGCTCTAGGGTGGTGCAGATGAGTAGACTATGACATTTGTAGCGTATAGAATCAAACATTTGATGGTCTCAACAGTCTCTGTGGTCGGTTTGTCGTTGGTCAGTCAAACGCCGTTTTGGTCCAGACCAAAATATCTCAACAGCTATGCGATGGATTGCCCTGAAATTTAGCACAGATGTCCACAGTGCTCGAATTACTTTGGTGATAGCCTTACTTTTAATCGAGCGCCATCTTTAGGTTAAACATTTTGATTCGTCCACTCCTTCTTTATGACCAGTTTTCTGCAAAACTGATGTGATTTGCTTCAGCTTGCCCTGCTACCATTAGCCTTTAACTGGGCCAAAGTGCAGTGTGGCTGTAGACTCTTGACTGTTGGTCAGGCAAAATAAGAAGTTTGAAGTCATCACTTTGGGCTCTAAGGGGTTTGTGATTTGTAATTGTATAACTAGAAAATAGAATAGAAAATAATTTGATGGTTTCAATGTTCAGCTCATTTGACACCAATTGAATCGATCGGTGCGGTTGCTTTTTCCTTTCTTCCAACAGTTATTCCGAGCAATCTAAAAGAGATTGTGCTCTTCACCAGCGAGCCGTGTTCGTCTTTGCGTGCTCTGAAACCCAGCAGTTAATTTTGGCGGGAGGAATGTCTATATTTACTGTAGTGCATTGGGATAAGTTTTGAACCCCCACGCTGCAGGCTCCGTGGACATGATTTAGGCAAATTTGCCCTTCCGGCTGCTGCAATGTTAAAACCTATTATCCTAAATATATTGGCATCCAGATGCCAAGTGTTTCTGTGGCTGTTTTTCCCCCTTTCGTGTGTGTGTGTGTGTGTGTGTGGGGGGGGGGGGGTCTGTCTGCCTACAGTGATCATGTTTATCTCAGCGTCTGCACCACCATATAGGGCTGATTGCACCACAGGGGGCAGGCCCTCGGCTGTGAACTGTTGGCCGCCTTGCTGTCACCCCGATTCCCCTCTCGTGTTCAGGGACGAGCTGCAGCTGCTGGCACAGCTGGAGGTTTCATCGCGTTCGTCTTCTGCTTCCTTTAATCTACCTTTGACACACTCACCCCGTCACCCCTTTAACTCTCACACACTCTCCAGACTGCACGTCTCCCTGCCAAGAAAAGCAACGTTTCCCCTCATTCAGTGCCTTTTTTGATTGAGCCAGGGTGAGAGGACGGTGAATTAAAGTAGGAGTTCATGATTTCCTGTCTTGACGTGCTTTGTTGACTGTTTCTGGGAGGGCAGCTTTTCATACATATGCCTTTTAATAGCTGTATTGTGTTTGAGATCACTCCCCCGTTTCCACCTCAAACTCTCTCCATGTTCATGTTCAGGCTTCCTCTTGTCCATTTTTAGAGTTTATGGTCACGGCCGTGGCGTCAGCGTCTGTGTTTTATGAAGCGGCTGGAGGAGTCGGCAGCCAGGCGTTTTGGCACTGACACAGACACTGACAGCGCTGTTTCTCTAAGCTGTGCTGATGGACCTATGTCTAAAGGCACGTCTGTCTCTCGCATCTGGGTTCAATAAAGGTCTGCCAACCACAGAGTCCAGATCTATGGACTTGGAGAATCTCAGCTTTCTTAAATATAAATGTTTCTTTTCCTGGGATTTAGTTTGAGGTCAGCCTAATGGCTTTTGGTGTGTTGTCTAGACCATTTTTGTCGCTCATATTGCATTGTTGTGCGATGTATTTAAGAGGACTTACCTGGAGAATAGTGGGCTCTGTGTTTGGTGTTTTCTTGTTGCTAGGCTAGATGTTTTTAATGGACGGTTGACTTCATTTTTGGACATGGTTGAATGAGATATAAGTCAAAGCGCCATTGAGTTCAGGGCTAATGGTCCATCAGGGTATGGGATATACAGGCTCGGAGAGTGCGGTGGGCCTAGTTGCGGGGGGGTGGGGGGGGGGGTGGTGGGGGTGGCTTGGCCATGGGTGGGGGTTGTGGTTGGGATTTCCACAGCTCTGGGTATCCAGGCTAGGCAGAGGCGTTTAGCTAATCCTCTTAGCCCCACTCTGTAACACACGGACACAGACTGCCTTCGCTTCCCTTCCTGATCAGCCGTCCACAGCTTTAAAAATTCACACTCGGGGATCACCGGCCAGACTGCGATGCACTGCAAGTTTGTGCTCAGCGCTTACGAAACCGTTTTCTCTTTACATCTATGCGTGCCAGAGCCTGTAGAGCACGCACACACACACACACACACACACACACACAAACACACACACACACACACACACACACACACACCATTACACACCATTACACAGACATAATATCCCAATGGGTTAACTCTCTCTGTCTGTCTCCTTCCCTCACCCATTCAGTCCACACTCAGTGGTGGAATGGAGATGCGCTAGTAGATCAGTGTCTCAGCGAAGCAGTAATCTGCTTGGCCCCTGTGCTTCTCTGGGATGGCAGATGGGACGGATATCCCTACTTCGCCATCTGGACGGCCTGGCATGGACGAGTTGCGGCCGTGGCCTAGTGCAGAGCGAGATCAGGGGATTACTGTCCTCTGCACTGTCCCAGCAGCCCAGCTATTTTTACGGACATGTCAAATAATGAGAGTGTAGCCCATGTGACCGGCACTGACATCCATCAAGCTTGACATTTCATGTTCGAGCCTGATATGAGCCTGTATTGTCCCAGTACAGGGCCGTTAGACGTGCATCTTATATGTGGGATTGACTGCGTGACAACAGCTTATTGAGGGGTTTTTAGATTGGACTTACATGCACATGCAGTCTCTTTTAATGAATGATGCGGTGTGGTCAGCTGTGCCTTTTGTATGCGAGGCTTCCCAGGTATTTCACGACCCCCAGCCGTAAAGTCGCATACGTATCAACTAGGGCCTCTTATTTCTCCCTCAGCTGTCTACCTTCTCTGAAGGAACTGCTCCCAAAACAGCTCTCCGTGTCTGTCTGGAGTTTACAGGCTTTGACCTCAAAACTCAATGTGGTCGCTGCAAAAATGAATGTTTTCCAGCTATTGTAATGACCACATGCAAAGGGTGAAGTGGCTGGAACAATGATGCGAGGAACAGACGGAAAAAAAGGAGGGAGTAATAATGGAAAGAAAACAAATTCTGTTCTGCTCTGCATAACCTTCGTTCGGAGGGTGAATACCAAACTAAGAAGACAAACACGAGGCTGGAGGGGAACACTGTGTTCAGCTATATCCTGAACACGAAGTCAACGTGGAAGGGAGCCGGAGAGGGGAGGGAAAACACGAGAGAGAGAGAGAGAGAGAGAGAGAGAGAGAGAGAGAGAGAGAGAGAGAGAGAGAGAGAGAGAGAGAGAGAGAGAGCCTGATGGAGGAATGTAAGGGAGGACATTAAAAGAGGTTCTGAAAGGGATACATGCATAGTTTTAATCATCTGAGGTGGCTGATTTAAAAACAGTTGCTGAGGGTGGAGGGTCACTGGTCAGATCACACGATTGTTTGATTATTTTCAGAACAAATATTTTGAATGTTCTCCCTATTGTTTTTTTTCTCCACCATTTTGCTTTATTACCAACATCTTGCCTTTTCATTCTAGCATCATGGCTCTAAGGATGGAAAGGTCGGCCTGTCGGTCCACCACTTTGGTCCAAACATTCATAGTCCCCAGAGGACGAATCCGACTGATTTTTCTCACTTTTCCTCGATTGGCTTGACATTTTTGAATATAGGGCAATGTCTTAACTATTGGATGGATTGCCATGATATTTGGTACAATGTTCCCTGCAAGATGAATTTTAATATTTTTTGTCGACCCCCTCACTATTCATGTAGCGCCATCATCGGGTGCAAAGCTAATGACTCTCAGTCGGCGTCGGCTGTACTTTGTGTTAGGTGCTAACACGCTAAACTAAGAAGCTGAACATGAACGTAATATTTTATGTGGGCTAGATATAAGAACGTTAGCATTATCACTGTGAACATGTTAGCATGCTGACGATAGCATTTAGCTCGAAGCAGCGATAGAGATACGTTTTTGGGTCAGCGGGGCTTCCAGCTCCACTCTAGCTCTAAATAGTTGAATGCAGGTTGAATGTATTGTGATCGGAATGACTCAGCATGAAGAAGAGATTTTATTGTTGTGGTTATAAAATGGAGGTGGCCGAGTGGCCGATCGGTACTCCCTCATGAAGACTTTATAGGTTTATAAAGCAGACAAGAACATTTCAGTCCCAACCACCCACATGGAAACATTTTATTATCACGACGTGACTACGTACAGACTTTGTATTTGACGTCTCGGCTCTGACTGGTCTCTCCCCGCAAGCGCACGTCAAGCTCGAACGGGGAGCGATGATAATAAACATCCCCTCAGGGTGTCTTATGACTCAGAGGCTACAGGTGGAGCTTATGAAGTGCAATATGAGCAGCGGCGGAGGCGTCGGCATTGTGTGGAGGATTATCTGCTCATGAGTAAGGCTGGCAGAGCAAAGAGTGGGCAGAACATCGGTCCGCTGAGATAAAGAGAACCATATTGCGTCGGGTTTTAAAGCAGGACAGCGAGAGTCATCGGCATGAACTGGCTTGCAGGCTTTGCTCCATTAAAAGACTGAGTCATTCTCAGACTGCTGCCTCAACGTCTGCCTCTTGCTGTTTGTATTTGGAGTTTGGACACATGTGGGGGCTTTTTTTTTTTTAATTGAAAATAGGATCTCCAGGTGTCGTCCTCCCGAGGTGAGGTGAAGGAGAATTCCCCCGTTTAGTTCTGCTCTTTCCACTTTCATGCACAGTACAGTACTTCTCTCCTTTCCTTACTGAACACTTTCTTCTTCTTCTCTCTCCGTCTGCCCCTTTTCAACTCCAGTGAAAAGCACATCTGGTCAAGGGGCGGCGTTTATTTTTAGCAGCGTTTATGTCACTGAGCAGGAAGCTCCTCCAACAGAAAACTGAACTTCCTCGTTGTCCTCCTCCTCCTCCTCCTCCTAATGTACTCCAGAGCATGTTTACACCACTTCAGGACACGGCGAGGTCTGTCCGCATCCGTGGGTGTTTCTGGTTGTGAGGTGAAACTCGTTGTGCGTACCGGCCAGACAACAATGGGTTGAGTGTGTGTGTTTGACTGTGTGTGTGTGTGTGTGTGTGTGTGTGTGTGTGTGACTAAAACAATTTATCCTAAGGCTGTTTCCTCTGCCTTTCTTTTATGTTGCTGCTGGTAAGAAGAGACATCCCATGTGTAAGGAAGTGACACAAAGGTTCTGAGTGCTGTTTTGATTTCTACTGCAGACATACAGCACCTATAGCGCATATATGCGTTCACTCAGGTTATTTACTTCAGCTTATTTACAGTCACTTTTCTCTTTACTGCATCGGGAATTTGATATTTTGGGGTTTTTGACTGTTCGGTCCGGACAAAGCAAGTCATTTGAAGACTCGTATTGGGCTATGTAATAAAATAAAATAGTATTTCGTGACTTTCATCAAAGTTCCATTCCAGTTTGTGGCAAATGAAGTTCAATACATTTCTACATATTTGGTTTTATTGTGTTCAAAAGAAAAGAAAAGATGTCCCCAAGTAAAATAGGGTCATTATTTATTATTGTTCGTTACACATCAGTGGGGTCTGTGTTTTAGTTTTTAGCGTAAAGACAATGAATACAAACAATGATGGCCTAGTTTTTTTTTTTCAAACGAAGTCATTTCAATATGAAAGCCCTCCCTCAAACCACATTGGGCTTTGTTTACAAAGTAAAACATGCATTTCACCCCAATCTGTCAGGGGATATAACATTTCATAAAACTGAGTGAAACGGATGTTTACTTTGTGTGTTACAACCATGAACAAATAATCTTATGAAATGCGTTTTGTCTTTTCAAGCTTGGCTCTTAAGTCTGTAAATATATTCTCGCATTTTAGATCAGAGATTCTGGAGAGTTTCTCAAAAGACTTCAGCACTGTCTCTGTCTGTCATCCACAATTTCTGTAACTTCAGTCAGATCTATAACGCTCTTGTTGCAGGCGCTCAGTAGTGTACTCTTGGTCCACAATCAATGTCCACACGAGTCTCTTTTATCCGACTTCTCTTCCCTCCATCAGAAGCTAGTGCTCCCCAACCAGCAGACGGATGGGATGCTGCTTTATTTTTTTAACTGACTGACTGACTACACCGCCAGAACTCCAGCTGTGCTTTGAAGCGAAAGGGTTTGATGATGTGAATATGTGATGTTTCGTCTGGTTCTTGAACTCGGAAAGCTCAGCTGCGTATTTGCTCAACTGGTAAATAAACGGGACAAAATCAAAGCAATTCCTCCTCATTCTCTTTGTGTATTTTGAAAATGTTTTCATTATGGTTTTCGGTTCCTTTTGAAAGGAGAAACACACAAACTATTTGAAGATTTTGATGATGTTGGAAAACATTATATGAGCCATTCATAAATCATATATTTTCTGGGCCTAATGTGGGAGATTTTGTCCTGGCAGCGCCTGTTGCACCTGCAGCAGTCAGCCAACACTTCCTCTGCCCTCTGACCAGGCCGGCACCTCGGCAGTGTGTACTCTCTTTCTTCCTCCCCCCCTCCTCCCCCCCGCCTCCCCTCTCATCCCACGGCCCCTTTCATCCATCAGTGGCCTCCGCTGTGTCCCTGCCAGTTCACATTGGGTAGCACTTTAAAAGGGGCGAGGGAGGGTGAAGGCAGGAAGCGTACAGGCTATGCCAGCCCGCGGTCAGCTCCGCCGCCAAGGTGCCAACGTGAGGAATAACCGTTGTCTCACGGATGATGGAATTTCCTTTGCTAAGCTGTCCGACTGTATAAGAGCTAAGTAAAAAAAAAAAAAAAAACCCTTCATATTCCTGGAAGTGTAACTGTGTGGGATGTTCTGTACCTTTTTCGCTCTACAGCCCACATAAACATGCTTTATTGACACAGGAAGCAGAGAAAGAGGGAGCACCCACTCGACTCAGGAGAGCCCGATTCAACTTGAAAATGCAGAATCGAACAACGGCAGAATCTCACTCCGGCTCGGGCAAATGAAACGTGAGCCGAGCAGCAGGGTTTTAGATGCTGGAAAGGCAGAGATAGTTAAGCCAAGCTACCATGCTGAAGACATCAGGGAATGAGACCCGTGGCAGCTTAGCTCCCGGGCTCCTGGCAGGAGAGCCCCCCCTATAAAGCAGACCTATTAAAACGCTCCTCCTACCTCGAGGATTTGGGGGAGTTAACCAGAACCAGAGCTCTGGATGGAACCACTCACTAAACACTGGGACCACGCTGTGCTGGTCCTGTAAAACCCAACAATGAGGGCTTCACCTTCCCATCAACAACCCCCATGAACTTCTCACATCAGACCTGATGGCAATTAATGTTCAGTAAACATATTGAACCAGGTGCCATCGGCTTCGGCGACATGCCTGGCAGTGCTGTTTATAATGAACTACACATTACTGGGCTGTTCGGTTGCTCCAGTTGTTTCCTCCATGTCTTAGATCTATCGCTGGGATGCATGACCGCTCTATTCCACCCTGGTCTGTGTTTTGCGTCATTCGTGCACATGTGGCTGTCCGCCATGAGGTCGAGCCTGCTTCCCCCGAAAGCCCCATGGGTCCAGGTCTGCTAAATAATCACTTTCCCAGCTCCCAGCCACGTTTCAAGCTGCACGTTACAAAGTCAAGTGTTGATTGATCTAAATAGGGAGATAGTCGAGTATATTTTTTTATTTTTATAGTAGCACCAAACCACAAATCACTAAATTGCCTCAAAGCGCTCAAATAAGGGAAAAAACTATATTAAAAGGCCGAAAGAGGAAGAAAGTCAGGAGGAGCAACAGAGATGGATGGATGGATATTCTTTATTTTTTTCAGTTGAAATCTACAAAATATAAAAACAAACCGTCTTCCTGGCTTGTATATGTTTGTCACATGCCTGTGTGAGCATGCAGGTCTCTGTGGGAGTGAATCACTGCAGCCCTGTCCATCCGGTCGAGGCCAGAGGCCAGCAGGGCTCTTGGACATGGACAGGGAAGCCTCTGGACCTCCCCAGGATGTTAGCTGTCAGCTGATCCCCCTCTGGGAGAGGAAGAGGAGGGGGAGAGGAAGAGAATTGGCAGGTGTGGATGGGACAGGAGAGTGGGGGTTAGGGGCTCTCGCCGGCTGACAGTGACATTGGGAAGGTCTGTTATACATATAAAAGAGCCCACATTACTCCCGTCCGTCCGTCCGGCCCTCCTTCAGTCTCCCTCCGTCCTTCAAGAGCTGATTTGCAGCTGCGGACGCCTCCCGTAATGCTTTCAAGAGGAGAAAAGTCAAAAAGGAGAGATTGCATAACCGGCCCACACGAGTCCTCATACGTCTTCACAGTTGTGAAGCAACGAGCCTGTCGGTAAAGAGGCCGTTACATGACGGATACTCAACACCGGTCCTTTTTAAAAGATCCTTTCGACTATTAATAGCAAGCGCTCAGCGTATAGTTTCCACATGTTAACTCAAATCACTTCCTGCTGGTGTTTTAACGCCTGCGTGTGATACAGCTGGATGACCTCTCACCTCTAACCCTCCCCTCTCTCTGTCACCTAGAAAAGCAGTGCAGACACAGGACTGCCCGCCCCCCTTCCCCTTCCTCTTCCCCAACACACACAAGTTATTCTACATCTGTCCGAAGATTGTCTCCGTGAGATGGAGTCCAGATCGGTTGCTCGGTGTCTTTGAACTGGTGCAACCGTCACCGACGTTGACAGCCGAGTGATGCAGTGAAACGTTCTTTGAACTGGCAGCGTGACGTGATGTCAGCTGGAGACGCTAACCTAGTTTCTTTAATGTGCGGAAACCGGAAAATAGCACAGATCTCACCGGAAAACCATGTGAAGCATTCCTTACTCCGTGTCTTATTTCATTAGTTGTTTTTCTTTTTTCACTCTGTGTATCACTCTCTCTTGCTGCCTGTTTTTTTTTCTTCTTCTTTTTTTTTGCAGTGCCGTGTTAGAGCCAGTGTCTTTCTCTCTCTGTCCGCCCTGCATGAATGGTGTTTAGGAAACAGAGAGAACAGGAAAGGCAGAGCAGGCATGGAAGAATAGAGGGATATCCCCTTACAGGGTTCCCTCCTTTTTCCTCCAGGATAGAGTGGGGTGAGAACCTCGGAAAGGGTGGGGGGGGGGATGGTAAATCACACCACCTGTCTATACACACACACCCATGCACCCTCGAACCTGTGCACATGCTCCAAAATTCATTCATGAACACAAATACAACCGTACATGCCTTGATTCTGAAAGGCCCGCCTGCTGCTGAGAGATGTCCACCCTCTTTGCCTGAGTGTGTGCGCGCGTGTGTGTGTGTTTGGCGAGAGACCCTCAGATTAGCTCTATGTGGCCCAGATTACAACCGGATCACTGCTGCCACATATTACACCGGCCTGTGAACCATCCGAGGGACAGTGGGCCAGCCTGGGTTTTAGGGGCTGAAAACCCCATTTAATTACACTTCAGCAGAGAGGAAAAGTACAGTAACGGATTCACACAAGCTGTTGTTTTTACGCCGTGGTGTGAATCGCACTCGCAGTCTTCAAGTGTCAAAGGGTGAAATGCATGTTTTTGTGAAGAGGGCGGGAGCGTAGGCATTTAGTTTTCTGTGTCGCCTCTGCTTTCGCCAAACAAATGTGACATTTATGGGCTCTGCCTTTACAATCAGCCCTCGTCCACCTAGTGGCGGCAGCTGGAAACGCCTCATTGGCAGGGAAAAACACGCCCTGATAAATCCATCTGACAGGAGAGAATAAACCTTTCACAGTGCTCTCTTGATGTGTTATGTCTCCTTCATAGAGAATTATATTTTTCTAGGCCGAGAGGCATATCTGTGATGCGTAGTTCCAGCCTCTTATATCCTGGGTGACAATCTGTTTGTTTTGTCTTATCCAAGGTGCCACCAGGGACGTCGGCTCAGCTCTGACGAGGATGTGTATGCGACACCGCAGCATTGAGGCAAAATTACGCCACTTCACCAAGTAAGTGTCACCCCTCCACTGCAATATTCTCTCTTCGCTTCCCTTGAAGGGATTAATATTCCCGGGTCCCATCCCATCTCTGTTGACCTTCCTCTGTGCCACACTTCCCTGAGTGTTTTTGTGCCGTGGAAATGAAGCTATTTATTATGCCTCTCACACTCTCCTCTCATGTTGTGTGTCTACGCGCTGTAGTGCTCTTATGGAAGGCCTCGTTACGCCACTCCAGGACAGGATAGAGGAATGGAAGAAGACAGCTAATCAGCTGGACAAAGACCACGCCAAAGGTGAACAACCTGTGAACACAAACTATATCTTCTTGTTTGTGAGCACTGTGTATTTGGACAGAAATTGATGCGCCTTTTTTGACTTGCTGTCCACAGAATACAAGCGGTCTCGCCAGGAAATCAAAAGGAAGTCGCTAGATACCATAAAACTCCAGAAAAAAGCAAGAAAAGGTGAGAAAAAACTAATCTGTTAATTACGACTCACACAACTTCGTTGAGATTTAAATCCAGATATCAATGTCTTACGTCAGCTTGGCCGCTGGTCTGTACCAATAGTTCAGAGTGAACTGGCGCCATCTAGAGTGTAGAGTCAGAAATGACAACTCAACCGCATTAAAATGCCTGGCACTATTCCAAAGACTCCTTTGCAGCTTTGGATGATTTGTCAGCTTCTACCTTGTAAATCAAAGAAATGATCTTCTCTCCTGGCTGTGCTTGCATTATCCACTACTGCTGGATGTAATTAAATTCCTATTACCGTGCAGGATTTACACCAGTGGTACCGGCTGGTCATAAACATGCAATGTGCCTTGATTTGATGCAGCTAACACTGCCTGTTCTTCTGCCCCCCCTCCCCCTCTTTTCCTGCAACCTTCCTCTACTTCTTTCTGGCTATTTCCCTGGCTGTAGAGCTTCTAGGTATGTCCGTTGTGCTTCATGAGATCATTTTCAAAGGCATCGTAATCATTCTTAGATCAAACTGCCAGACAAAGAAAATCCTGTGTTGTCTTAGCATTTTTTAGTTAAAAGAAGGAATTGTTTGACATTTTGGGAAATATGCTTATTTGCTTTCTTGCAGAGAGTTGGATGAGAAGATTGATACCATATCTCATGTATGCTAGATATGAAAGTACTGCCGGCAGCTGTTTAGTCTTATTTTAGCATAAAAGACGGAAACATCTCACCTGATGAGTCTCTTTTGTTTAATCCATACAAAAACGTAAAGTGTAAAAAAACGACACATTGCTGTTTTTTTGGATTCACTCTCCAGCTCGCTGCCTTCCCCTTTTTCCAGTCTTTATGCTAAGCTAAGCTAGCTTATTCATTTTTACAAGCTGTCAGATCCTTATGAGACCCTTAATTTAATCAGTGGCGTATTAAATGCTGGTGCGCTGACAGATTAGACAGTTACGCTCTGATATGTCTTCAACATACGGATAATGGTACGACCCTTTAAGTGATTACGGTCCGCTCAAAGCTATATTCCTTACTTGTATATTAAAGTGAGTCCATTGGTTTGAGATTCAACCAAATATGCTAAGATATATTGTCGGGTGTTTCTATCTGGCAGTGCATCTCTGTCTAAATCATGCAATCACAAGAGTGACAGAAAATGTGGCACCTCTGTGGTCATCATCATCATTGCATCCTTTTCGCCTGCCTTCATCTATCATCTAGTGTCATTGTTTGCGGTCTTGGAAACGACTCTCAGACATTGTGTTTACTTTCGTGTGTCTAATCGCATCCATTTCAGGACCTACAAGTCACCGCCTAGTTGCTTTGCATCGACTCGTGATTGATGACATGGTTCAGCGTCCTCTCATTCCAATGTGCAGTGTTTGTTAGTGCGTTGTCCTCCAGTACACAAGCAATTTATCATTATGTGTTCTAATCGTCTCTCATTTTGTACTCTATCCCCCTCCTCTCTGAACTGTGTGCCCTTTTCTCCCTTCATGTCACTTTCGTAATTATCACCCGCCCCTCAAATTCCCAATCTCTCTTCACCCCCCCCCCCCCCCCCCCCCCCCACCACCACCACCTCTTTCCTCCTTCGCTCCCTCCCCCCTCCTCTCTGCGTCTCCGCACCCTTGGCTCGCCTTGCACAGGCCGGGGTAACCTGCGTCCGCAGCTGGACAGTGCCATGCAGGATGTCAGTGACTTGTACCTGCTGATGAAGGAGACGGAGAAGCAGGCAGTGCGCAGAGCGCTGCTGGAAGAGAGAGGCCGTTACTGTACATTCATTAACCTGCTGCAGCCCGTGGTGGTGAGGAACATTTAGCCTCCGTTTCACCTGAGAGTTGTGGGATGTTTTACTCCGATTGCTCCTGCTGTTGACGTGGTGGCCGTTAAATTCCATCCCCTCCCGTTTCCCCTCCAGAACGCAGAGATCGCCATGCTGGGAGAGATAACACATTTGCAGCCGATTGTTGATGACCTCACTCTGCTGACTGAAGACCCACACAAGCTGCCACCGGCCAGTGAGCAGGTAACAGAGGTGTAATGCTACTGATTCTACTAATGCCCAACACGTTCACTCTTGTTTGAGTGACATTTGCTTAAATGGACAGTGCCCTGCTGTTTATTGCCACTACAGTTTCACCACAAAATGTATTCACCCCTTCATATGTCGCACAACACAGCTTGAGAAATAACTATCTTGTGTAAAAGCCATGTCGACGTGTCGATTGTTTTCACCGTATGATTATGTGTTGCCGCAGGTGATCCGGGACCTGAAAGGCTCCGACTACAGCTGGTCCTACCAGACCCCTCCTTCCTCCCCCAGCAGCACCGGCTCCAAGAAGAGCAGCATGTGCAGGTATATCCCACACACACACACACGCACACACACACACACACGCACCCGCACCCGCACACGCACACACATGTCTTGTTTCGTGTGCCGTGTTTGATGTGTTGCTAATGGTGAATTGTATTCATACTGGAAGTGAGCTAAGTGAATCTGAGCTGTTTCGAGTAAACATACATGCACTTTCGTGATTTCAACTCACTTATTAACACACTGGTAGGGAAGGAATGAAATATTGAAGGTTGTCATGAATACATGAGCAGGTGACCCCCACCCTCCCTCAGCACTCAGCCAGACACACAATCGACATAGAGCACATGGCGTAACTTGCCAGCTCCTCAGCTCTTAGCACCTGGTAGATTTGCAATTCTCAAGCTTCTTACAGCCAGATTAGCTCCAAAGCTGTGAAACATTACAGCCTGACAGCCATGAGCCTACACGAGAAACCAAATTCCACATATTTGTAAGTCTAGTGGTGATAGTTCAACAATTTAGCTATGAAGATGGGTCAGATGTGCTTTCTAGGTCAAGTAAGGAGCTTTTCTTTGCATATAAACCCTTGCAATATTTAATTGTAAATGAATGAACACTGCAGCCCTTTATTTGTGTCCTATATTCATTTACAATATAGCCACTGACTATATGTTAGAGAGTTATGTATGTTTTTGTAGGGTAGAATAAGTTCATATAAGGTTACACCTCCCAAATGGAACTTGGAGAAACAACCTTGGTCTCAGCTTGACCGATGTAGATGTTTCAGTTTATCTGTAAAAGCTTTTTGATAAGCTGAAGGTCAGAGTATTTTCTCTACATGTCATGATTCAGTTGTGGAGAATCACAAGCTTGATTTGGTATATGGAAATTTAAAAAGAAACTTGTGATCAAGAGACGAAGGTCTTGGTAGCAGAATGGAAGAAAAACAAGCTCACTTTGTACTTCTTTAAAAGACACAGATAAGAGAGAACCAGGGCATAAGGTTAGTGTTGAGTAATGAATCATTTAGGGATATTTAATTTGTCATATTTAATTTGGCATTCCACATTCAGCCTCATTCTAGAGGACAAAGATTAAGGAGAAATGATACCTTCAGATACATTCCAGAGGGAGGGGGGGGGGGGAGCAGTACAGAGGGAAGGTGAGAAGCATAAGCTGCACATTTTTTTTCAAATCTGTGGGCGACAAAGAGAATCAACGCTGAGTGAGAATGACAGAGCAGCAGACAAAAAGCGCGGAGACGGCTCTTAATGTTCAGAAGAAAATGAAAATCAAAGACGGGATAACTGCTGAATGCTCTTTGATGCACCCGAATTAAAAGAATGGCATCGTTTAGAGCTCTCACATAACACTGCCTTCATGTCCTCAGCTTTTATAATACATTTTTCATTTAGCCTTTTCCTCTTTCTTTCCATGGCCTACACATAAATCTTCCCGTAACAAGTTTCAGAACAAAATAAGGGGGGGGGGGGGGGATGCTAGAATCACAATCCTGTTTAGCATGCATGGTGTTATATTGTTATGGAAGATTTACGATGGCCAAATGAACACAAATCAAACCGGGGGAAAAAAGTGAAATAGAAAATGTTGCAATATGTATTCCCTTCTGTATTTTACGCTGTCATCATTGAATGAAAAACATACTGTATGTTGTGAGGACAATTCATTATCTTTTCCTCCAATCCGATTGGGGAGTTGACTATTTTAATTTTGACATAGATGATGCGTCCTTCTCTAGGGAAGTTAAATCTGCCTTGCGCCTCATCATCCATTTAGTATTGACACGTCTATGCTGCTCGCTGCTGGACATCATGGAAATGCAATACACCTCTTCACCTTGTTTTCTGTAATGTCATTTAATTTCATATCATGATATCACGTCTCAATCATTTAATACATATATATTCAGTTTTTTTGTAGGAAGCAAAAGGAAACATGTTTTATTTATGCACACATATAAAGGAAATACAAGTGACTTTTTTTCCCTGTTTTGATTTGTGTCCATTTGGTCATTGTGAATCCTGCATACATGTTGAGTTTTATACTGATTTGAAATCCTGTCACCAGCCTCCTCCAGATGCCCTCTGCAGGAGCCCATCGGCTCAGCAGCGTCTCCTCCCACGACTCGGGCTTCGTATCCCAGGACGCCAACACCCACTCTAAGCCTCCGTCGCCCATGCCCTCTGACATCACCAGCCAGGTAGTAGTCTCAGCCGTACCACTAAAGCATAATATTCTTTGATCAGTGGAAACCGAGTTAGCTAGCTGTAGAGATTCCTCAGTTAGTAATGCTGCAGGGCAGGAGGACACAGTAGGTCTACAACAATTCTCTCTTTTTAACAATCATCCTTTTCCAATTCGGCACCTTCAGTGTTGACATGTTTGCATTCCAGAGAAAAGCCCGTATGTCTCAATAAGAGCTCCAGAACCCAAACAGAGCTTTTTCATTTGTTTTGCTGCTACAGAGCTTTCTCTTTTATACGAATGTTGAATTTTTCTCCCCCCGGTCTGATAAAAGCTATCCAGACTCTCGCAGTCTGAACAGAGTGTAATGTACAGAACACACTCAGCGGCACACAAGCACACCCAGTGATGCAATGTTCTGTTCTGAATAAATGATCTTACAGGCTACTTTATTATCGATCCCGGCTATGGTCTATAGATCCCCTCGGAGACCGAAATACCTCCCTCCTCCTAAAGCTCATCAACACTCTTCTCCAACTCTCTCCCTCTTCCTGAGCATCTCTCATCCCTCTTCTCACCTACTGTTCTCACCCCATTTCTTCTTCCCCTCCACTGTTTTCTACTCCATCTTATCCTTTCCCAGAAATCAACAAGCTCAGCCTCCTCTGAGGCTTCAGAAACCTGCCAGTCTGTCAGCGAGTGCAACTCTCCCACGGCGGTTAGTACTGCATGCAACCCACCAGAACTACTTGCTTTATTGGAGACACACACACACAAACACACACACACACACACACACACACACACATAATGTGCTTTGCATTTCACTCATTGTTATCTATAACTTAAAGAGGCTGGTGGGCTCCTCTTGACAGCCGCAGTGCGGTGTGACGTGGTCTATTCATATTGTTGAGCACTCTGACTCAGACTTGTCTGTCCGTTCTGCAGTTTGGCTCATGCTCATCCTTCGGTACCTTCCGCCCTGCTTTCTCTCACACTGGCACCATCAGGCCTCTCTCTGTCATACTTCCTGCGTCCCCCACATTTAACCACTCCCCTGGATCCAACACCCCCTCACCCACATCAAAGATTCCTAGCTGGAAGGTTTGTTTTCATTTGCAATTTTTCTTTTGGGTTTGCTCTTTTAAAACTTTGTTGCTTCTTTGCCTCTTGTGTTTTATTGCCTTCATGCACATTAATGAGCCTCGAGATTAACCTCACCGTCACCATTTTGCTGTTGCTCATCAAGCTCAGTTTTGAAATCTTTCCTCACAAAGGTGTGCGAAACTGAGGCGGCTATATCACTTAACAACACTTGCGTAGCTTGATGTAGTCTGCCCATATCTACATCGGCGTCTAACCAGTTCATGAGCCTAATCGGCAGCTTCCGTGTTTAACTGACTTGCACAACTGTCGGGTGGCAAACACCGCAGACGCACAGTTGTAGGACAGTCTCATTGTTTCGTCTGCTGCTGTAGGACTGGGCCAAATCCTGTGAGCCTTCATTAGCCAGCACTCTGCAGCGTAAGAGGGAGTCTGTGGATAAGATGAGAGAGCTGGAAGCTCCGTCCAGTCCACTGGGTTATTCTGGGATGCAACCAGATGATTCACACAGAGCGAGAATTATCCAAGGAACCATTGCAGCCAAGGTAAGAAGTCCTCATGGAGTAAAAATGTTTGTATAACTCGAGACTTGTATTATGGTGAATTGCATATATAAATGTGTGCTAATCTTTATGTTCTTCCTACTTGCCTGTGTGTGTGTGTGTGTGTATGTGTGTGTGTGCCTCAGCATGGTGAGCCGCTCTCTCCAGCAGCCAGCACTCTAGCTATGGTTCTGACCAGAGGCTTGAGTATGGAGCAGCAGAAGAGCAGCAGGGACTCTCTGCAGTACTCCAGCGGCTACAGCACCCAGACCAACACCCCTTCCTGTTCCGAGGACACCATACCCTCACAAGGTAACACTCAACATCCACACAGTCTGTTCGGATAAAACACACTATGTTGTCTGCATACAGCGCAGAATTTGTGATTGCTGTTGGTGTGACTGTGTGAAACACTTGAGTAATTTGGAAAGTGCTGTACTATTCAGTGTTAATTCAATTACTGCATGCGATAAGTTATTATCTAATAAAGCTACAAAATAGCTCTTCAAAACATAGTTGCTTTCAGTGTTCTTTATTATTCAGTGAAAAAAAAAAAAGTAGACGCTCATGACTCACTGTCACTTCTAGGTTCTGATTATGAGTGCTACTCTCTCAACGGGGATGCTGACAGCGAAGGGCGGGCAGACTTTGACAAGTCCTCCACCATCCCACGCCACAGCAACATCGCTCAGAGCTACCGCCGCATGATCCAAACCAAGAGGCCTGCCAGCACAGCAGGTCTGCCTGCAGGTAAGACCCTGCAGGGCACTCCGAACGGTGCGGGCGGAAGCGGTGCTGGGGCCATCACCTCGGGGACGGCGACCATTCGCCGGACTCCATCCTCCAAAACCGGAGTGAGACGCACGCCGTCCACATCTGGCCCCATTCCCATCCGGCCCCCCATTGTGCCAGTTAAGACCCCAACAGTGCCAGATTCACCGGGTTATGGAAGCCCGTCCCAGCATCGTGCGGGCAGCGAGGAGTTCCTTTATGGTGATGACCCAACTGCTAGTGACTACATGAGGGCTTCTCCAAAGCGGATGAGCCTCCCCGACGCGGCTTGGGGCTGTGGAGGAGGAGGAGGAGGAGGCGAGGCGGACAGGACCGTTTACGCTCAACAGGCCCCCGGCATGGCCGCCCACAGAGCGGAGGAGGACCCTCTGCTTGCTGCCAACCGCCACAGCCTGGTGGAAAAGATAGGGGAGCTGGCTGCCAGCGCCCGCGCCCTCGGTGAGGGTCACTTTCCTTTCTACAGCCCACTGCCAGGGGTTCCGGCTCAGCGTGTGCCCCAGGAGCCGTCCTCTACGACCCAGGAGGACATGGATATGCTGGTGACGATACGCCGGGGGGTGAGGCTCCGCAAGGCGGTGACCGACGACAGGTCGGCTCCCATGTTTCTGCGGTAGCCGTCGTAGAGGAAGGCTGCGAAGAAGCAGCTGTGGTGCCCTTATTTACAAACTGACACTTTGTAGTGAAATGCAACTGCACCCACGTGATACATGAACGGAGGTACAAGTCATGAAGAGGATGTGATGTGGTGATTGAAGGCCAGTTCACAGAGTAATGAGTGACCATGGACAATGTCAAGTCATTTCATGTCATGTATGTATTGTGTACGTACAAAGTAATCCATATTTTTTTGGTTTTTATTCTTCTCTTCTGTTTTGTTTTCGTCTGTGGGCTTGGCGGCTGTGCACCTCTGCTCCCTGCGTGACCAGTTGTTTCAGCCCAGTTGGTCCTTCTTGTCCCAGTGACGAGGACATCACTACTGTCGGGGTTGACTGCTCTGTCTTTGTTCTTGCTCTTATGGTTATTATATTATTGTGCATTTCTTAATTAACACAGCCAGCGGTCAGTGGAAAGTGATGGGCGAAGTGCTCTGTGAGCTTGTCTGTATGTTGTGTTTCTCATCATTACTGTACAAGTACCGTATTACTGTTTTTGTTTGATAAGCTGAACAGCAGCTGTGTAAGTCATGTAAAATAGAAGCAATATGGCAGTGTTTTTATTGCTGTACTGTACTGTCAATATATTCTGCAATTAAACAGCCTTTTTACTGTTAAATGGCTCGATTGTCTTTGTCAGAAAATGTAAAATCCTCCTATAAACTTTTTACCAACATTTATTAGTTGACTAGTATGTTTGCATCTACAATGGACTATTTCCTCCAGTTCCACAAGTTTAATTTCGTCTTTACTTTCTCCACTTTAGATTTTTTGTATTTTATTAGTATTTCCTCAGGAGCTTTCTCTACTTCACATTTCATACTGCAGTTAAACTCCGTATTTTATGAATTAAATAGTACACTAATCTTAATTTTCCAGCTTTCTGTGCGGTGTAGTTTTATCTAAAACCCAATTGCATATATTTTCTAATTTTCTGCTTAGTTCACGTTAACGTTGCCCTCAGTCATACTATTTACAACACTGCAGTACCGTAAGACGACGTATGAGGTCGCCAGAGATCCTTCACTGTAGCCCAGCTAACTGGCGCCAAGAGGAAACGGTAATGGAGGATAGAGACATCACTGCTTCAGTAAATATATTTGGCAGGCTGGAAAGAGGAGCGATACGTGGGACAAAGAAAGTAAGAAGAAGGTTCCACAGCCTCCAGGACGAACTACATTCATGTTACATCAGTGACGCCACCAGAGGACCACTCATGTTTATAAACACACAGAAACGACCCAAACTCTTATCTGTTCACTTGGGAGTCGTCAAATGACCAACAGGCTATGAGGCTAACGTGATATCTCACACACAGGTGAACCGTGGACAGATTGTATTTGCAGCAAAAGATGAACCACCGTATAAGGAGATTCCCTCAAAGTGTACACATTCATTTTGGCCAGTATTTCGTAGCTTTTATTTTGTAACTCTCAGGACCTATTCAGAAGCAGAAGCATGTGAAATGAATGTTCCTGGGAGCTGGTTAAAAACCCCCCTCATCGAATGATTGGTCCTGCTGGAAAACAGCTCCTAAACTGACTGTCAAGCCTTTTCCCCCCTGGACAACAGTGATGATTAACCACAGGGCCCTTCTCCTGGTTAAGGGACCTCTATTGGAGGGCACCAATGTATGATATATGAACGTTAGGTCCATTGAGACGTGCTCTTACTAAGAAGCCACTTAACAGAGTTCAGAGTCAGAGGAAGTTAAGGAATGAGCCAGGGTTTCTAAAACAGAAGGGAATATCCCTAATCTGTTTTAATCTCTCTGACACTGAGTCATCGCTGACAGTTCTCACAGTTTTACAAAGACAAATGGAGGCTGAGAAGGTCTGAATATAAGACGAGAGGATGAAGATCAGACAGTTGGATCCAGTGGTCTAACCATTATTAATGGTTGGGGGGGGGGGGGGGTGGAGGAGCTGTGTTATTTTGGTCCCATGTGTAAATGATTAGAGATGCTGCAGGACCGCTACAGCTGAAGACATGATTAAGTCTGCTTGGCTCGGGAAGCCTTCAGTATTTTTTCAAATTCTCCCCCAAATGGGTCCCTCATAATCCTCTCATCCTCGTAAATATCACATTATTGAATTTACACTATTAGTTCATAGCCTTGAACTGGCCGAGTAATGGAAACCTGCCTAATGGCTTGCTGGGATAATTTATTGAGGAGGTTCATTATGCGTTCGAGGTTATGTTCTCACTCTCTTAACTGTGTTTCAAAGAGAACATCATCACTGCCTCTTTCAAAAAATAAATCTCACCCCTTAGAAGGCTTAGATCGTCAGAGCCAGAGGGACTCCGCGCTGTGCTAATTTTCGTTTTCTTTTATTTTTCAATGACCATCTCATGTGTCCTTTGATCCTGTGAGAAATCTTTTGATGTGCCGATAGAAAGCCGTAATTGTTGAAATCAATGGACATTTATCAATGTGCTAATCTCTGTGTCAACCCCAGGCTCCACCAATCACGATGCAGATATAATAAAGCGCTCTTCAGACAAAGACGTGGGCCTGGAGTTTACACATTTTGATTCTATCATAACAACAGGCCATGCATTAAACATTAAAGTGTTTTTGGGCTTTGTCCTTCAAAGCGGCTGCTGTTCTCATTTCGTTGTACTTTCCGAGTCTTTCAATGAACAACCGTCAGCTCTTATGTGGCATTCTAAGAAAAGGCTAAAGAGACGCTCGGTAATTAGATGGTTTGGTTTTGTTGCTGTTTTTCCACACAACTGACATTTTCAAAACCAGATGGTACCTGCATTGCATTAATAGTAGTGAAGGGAAATTCTGGTTTCTCACGTTGCTCCATAATTAATACCTCTATTTGTAAACAGTTTTGGTTTCTACAGCACAGCTTAAATACTACAGTAGGTGGTTGGAGCCTTAAGGGGATCACAGATCAAATCTAATTAGCCGCACCAAATACATGAGGGAAATGTCTTTATATTTATCCAGCTCCTCCTAAATGCTTTTTGCCGTCAGGTTGTGATGAGCGAAAATGTCCTGAGGGGCTCATATACAACACAATGAAAGGCACTACAGAGCTGTCATGGTGTTTCCATAAATGGCTCTTTGCAGCTCATCCACGGGAACATGTTGTCTAAGGTTTCCATAAATGTTCACTATACATGTTCACAGATGAATAGCAACCAGAGAGCTGGATGCGTAGTCATCCATATTAATTGCCCTGTCATTCTTTAATATACCTGCCTGTTTCAGACAATTATTTCATTGACTTTTTCTGAACAGACTATTTTAAACTCTACTTACTCTGTAGCATAAACTGCCTATTAACTGATGTTGGTGCCAGTTCCTCTTAACACTACCTTCCATCATTTCCATTTTTATTTTTTTTAACCCGGCTTTTCCAGGAATAATGATCGACAACCTGCAACTTAGAGAACAGGAAAGCTGCAGTATGGGACCTTCACCACCCCCCCCCCCCCCCCCCCCCCCCCCAATCCCAGCATCCCTTGTCTCTAAGGAGCACACAAGCAAAGGTAGAATGTTTTAAATGCTACAAGGCCTCAACATTGGCCTTCAGAGGTTATGTCTGCCTCTGTTTGAGTGAAGGGAATGGATTTGGTCAATTATTCATCAAGTAAGCATGTAGCATTCTAATGTTCGTCGGCCGCTTTCTTCAGTTAGATGTTTTTTTCCTTTCATGCCCTGCAGCTCTCAGTTATCTGCTGGAGAAGATGGATGATGAGACCGTTTCATGATTAAAAAAATTAATTCATTACAGCTTTGTTGTTTTTACGTGGCGTATGTTGGCGTTTCATCTCGGTGGATGACTGCTGCTGCTGCAACCCTCAAGTAAACTATCCCTCACACTGGCCTGGCCCCCGTGATTGAATTAGCCTTTGCTACAGCTATCTGCCATGCTGGCGGTCACGGTGAATTTCACCATGTGAGACGACGCGATAAAAGACAGGATTTTGATTTGCATTCATGAAAGCACTTAGGAAGTTCAAAGAGAAGTTACAGAGCAGAATGGAGGACGCAGGGTCCCCTCAGACAGTGTCTATTTTCGATTTCACAATTTCACCTTAAAGGTTACATTTGGTCATTTCCCATCGACTGTCATATTTTGGTCTCAGGCTGTTTTGGTGGACATGTATTGAGTTGCCTTTCCTACCTGTGGTCAAGGATCGTGAAAACACCAGTGAGTGTGGCTCATGGGATGTGGGGACGCAGCCCACAGCTTGCTTGCACCATGTAAGCGATCAACCAATATGAGCTTTGTGCTCCAGCTGCAGGCTGTGATTCTAAATTGTCTGGGGGCTCACTGCCAGTTACCGGAGTTATTGCCTGAAAAGAACAGTTTACTGCGGAGAGTGGTTTCGGGTAAAATTGCGGTGATGGATTGGGGTTGCAAATTGATAAGGATCTTTCAACAGGAGCTTTGATGAGTTTCCAAACTGAATACAGATGTAGTCAATGTGTGAGCGGAGGAACGGCATTGAATTACTGGTCCAGTCTAACATCAAACCCTCAATGCATATGAATATTGATCCATGCACGTCTAAAGTAAAGGTTGATATCGCATGGGAGTTTACAGCCGGGCTCTCTAGCCCATTATTTCCTCATCTTTTGACAATTCCTAGCCTTGCTGTCCGGGTAATATTTAGTATTCTGACTTGTCAGAGAAGTGAGGGGAATTGGAAGTGTTCCGTCTGTGGGAATTAGCAGGAGACACCTAGATTAGGTTCCGAGTGCTCTGGGTGCTCGGCAGCTTAGCAGAGTGGGTTGGGAAAGGAGGAACAATCAGGGTCACAATGTTAATGTGAACTCTGATGTGCACATAACACTGGCTGCTAAGACAAATGGAGCCACGCAAGGCTGTCTTAAATCATCATGTTTTACACAGTTTAACAGCCCAGATCCCAGCAATTGCATTTAAATGTATGCCTCTTCCAGATTTTTTTTTTTTTAATCTGTAAATGAAACGTGATTGTGTGAACATGTGATTGCAGAAAGGTAGAACATTGAAAGAACTGTAACCTAAAGTTTAAGGAGGGATTTAGCTCATGGATTTCCTCATTTCCTCAGACAGGCAGGGAGACGATGAGTGTGCAGTGCACCAGTAATTCCTCCTTCAACAACAACTGTAGAAGTGTTCTTGAGCAAGGCAGCTTCACCAGAGCCAGTATTTGTTTCCAGCCCGAGCGTCGGAATGAAGGATAGCCTGTGTGTTAACTCGACTTTCTCTGGACAGGAAGGATGAGTGATTTTCTCTCTGTCTCTATCTCTTCCCGCTGAGAGCGGATTTGCGGCGGCCGGTGTTCTACAGCTGGGGAGGCTCTTGCTGCGTGTGCACAGGCTCAGCGGAGAGCTTTGAGGCGGGGACCCACCTCACCAGCACACAGGGTGGGGTTCACCGAGGAGCTCCGTCCCTAGTGCGCCGCCACGCCCCCGCGCTTGGCGCTGTCCGGTGCTCTGGTGCTGAACGCTGGATACGAACACAGCCAACTGCCTGCAGCGCTGTGGACTGCCTGCACGCAGCTGCATGGAGACCGGAGACGGATCTCCTTTAGGATGAACACGCTCTAAGTTGAGGGGGGGTTCTCCTGGAAGGATTATAACGTGGATAACTATGAAGGAAATGTTTCTCAAGTGTTTCTCTTTTCTGTTTTGATGATTTTCCACCAACCCCCCCTGAGGGGCACATAACTTGCCACCAACATGATTTGGGGTGTTTTGTTATGCTGCCTTCTGACGCCGGCTGCTGGACATCAAACACGGGAGCGACTGCCTTTCTTTCACGGGCATGTTTTTGAGAACTCCCCGTCGGCTTCTAAAGTAAACGGACTGAGCATTCCGGCGAGGCGCATCGACGCGCAAAAATGGTGCCCACTCTCCGGGATGCACTTCAAACTGTACGGAAACGGCAGCGACGATTTCCGCGCCTTCGCCCACCACAAGCGGGGGAATATAATGCTCAAAACTTCCAGGGTTTTGGACAGAGAGGCTCGCTCAGAATACCTGCTGAGACTTGGTCTGTGTTGCCAGACCTGCGCCTCGGAGTCCGTCGTCTTCGAGGTCGCGTCGGTGAAAGTGGACGTTTTGGACACCAACGATCACGAGCCGACCTTTCGCGGCGGGGACGCCGTTCACATAACTTTAGATGACACCACGGCTCTCCGTAGCGTGGTGTACAGGCTGGAGGCTGTCGACGCAGACAGCGGCAATAACGCGGAGTTGACATACATTTCCATCCCCAAAAATGGCAGTTTCTACGTTGTCCCGAAAACAGGGGAAGTTTTGCTGGTTGACTCTATCCTGGGGCTCCCCTCTAAAGTCATATTCTATGTGTTTGCCAGAGATCACGGGTGGCCCCCTCTGACCAGTAAAGGTGTAGTGGTTACTGTTGCTCCACAGCGGTGGGCGACGCGTGCCGCTGAAGTAGCGGGGTCAGGGAGGGGAGGACGGTCGCCGAGGGCTCTAATTGACCCAGGCACAGCGGTTTCCCTCAACGTGTCTGAAGACGCCAGCATTGGCTCAGTCATAACGAGCCTGAGTCCCACCAGGTTCCCGTCAGCCACCTACGAGTTGGTTTACCCGGAGTCAGAGAGCTCTCCGGTCACCGTGGGGCGCGAGAGCGGAGATATCACGATAAGCAGGAGGCTGGATAGGGAGACAGAGCCTCTCCTGGAGCTCACTGTTAAGATTCAGGATAAAAGAGGTGTGTATTATTCCTCCATTAATCCGCACTAAAGTGAGGTCATGTAGGCCTACAACCCCCCCCCCCCCCCCCCCCCACACCTTCTTTCCCAATAAATGATTTGCATTGTGGAGTGGAGATGATGCCCTATTTTAATGGCATTCTGCACATTACATGCACATGGTAAAACTGTTCTGCCATCTGGACACATCACCCGTCATCAGCAGGCCTGACATATCCATCATATCCATACAGGGCTGTCAGTGTAGCTGCAGCACAGGATCATTCCACAGGTGTGCCTCATTATCATCCAGCCATGCCACATATCTGGAATATCACCTCTAACATTGCAATACATTAAAAAAAAGTATTTCAAAATGTATCCAATTTATTAAGATATGCATGAGATATTTCAATTATGGTTGAATATTACAAGCTCATTTGCAGCAGGGAGAAGATTTTTTTTTCCCTCCAGTTTATGTTTAAGTGTCTTTGTGAACCGGTTGCAGTATGTCCTTGATTGACAGTTTGCAACTGTGAAGTTGTTTTCAGAGCTAATCCTTGCAGAGTGGCAAACCACTGTGACCCTCGCTCCCTCTCATCTACTGGCATTACCCCTCTAATCCTCCTCTCATTCACTCTCTAGTCCCAGGGATTTGAGTATAGCACTGCCACAGGCAGGCAACCTCTCAAATGATTGGAGGAAAGGTGAAACTAGCGTGTATCAAATGTATAAGTTTTGTTTTGCTCCTCCAAAAGTTAGACTTCTTAAAAGCAAGAAAACAAAAACAAGGAATTGAAAACGATTTGCTTTGTAATTGAGCTACGCAGCGTGCAGGAAGCAGTGTCCTCTCTTTTCATTCGAGTTGCCTGCCTCTGTTACATTGCACAGCATGCTCTAGATTGTGATTGCATGCCTGATTGGGACACGTTCTTGCAATAGGGCGTCTGGAGGTTTTTCAGAGAGAGCAAAAATAGTCAGGAGAATTATTTATTTCCCGCACAGATGCTTAACAGAAATAAGCCACTCCAGCCTGACAGATATTCAGATACTTTCCCACCATTTTACCTCTCTTACCTGCGAAAATCTCCTCTCCTGATCAAAGGCATGGCATGTTCTTTATCCTGCTACTACAGCTTTCCAGACAGAATCCTGATGCGAGTCTGGGAGGACAGGCCTTTCTTCTGCTTGTCTCACTCCCAATCCCTGCATGCACATCTCTCTGAGTGAATGAGTCCATTTTAGCTGTTTTTTGAGAAATCTTTTTTTTAAAAGATTCCACCCTAATCTCTCTTGTGAATTAGCTTCTCACCGCTGCTTGTGGGTTTGCTTGGGTGTTGCAATAAATCCGTTGTCCGTTGTTCCATAGATAAAGGAGTTCCTAGACACAAATAAAGAGAGAGAGAAAAGAATGAGCGAGATGCTTTGTATATGTGAGTCTTTATAGGTTTTTGTTTTGTATGCAAGTGTGAGACTGCACGGTCACACTAAAATCGACCCCAGGCACGATAACAACAGTTTTAATAAGGCCCCATGTGTTTTATCTTCTCAACTTATTTCCCAACCGTGG
This sequence comes from Pholis gunnellus, assembly GCF_910591455.1. Lineage (NCBI taxonomy): Eukaryota > Metazoa > Chordata > Actinopteri > Perciformes > Pholidae > Pholis > Pholis gunnellus. The sequence goes on along the minus strand of NC_136533.1, from coordinate 18,509,514 downwards.
ACTCTCTGTAGCATGGAGCTGTCCGTGGTGCTGACAGTCACCTGCTGCATGTCAAACAGTGTCAAGCAGCAGTCTGCCAGCAGTTCAAAGAATATTCAAGTCAGTGGCATTCAGTGCGAACCATAAGAGTATTTACGACATTATTCACACACGAGGGGGTGGACACAATGATAGGCGCACCCTGACAGAATCCAGAGCCACAACATGTCAAACCGGGGCCTCAGAAACCAGAAGCAGAGGTGAAATCACGCCTCCCAGAGACAGGTACTGCCTGTGCCTTTGTAACAGTACAGTCAGGTTTTTTTTTTTTTTAGGATTCTATTCTATTCTAATTGTTGAGTCTTCCTTTCATTTCATTCACACACCTTGTGTATACTGTCACTTTCATTCTAACACAGATGTACCAATGGTGAAAAATCTAGCCTTTCATCCTCTTCTTCTACAAAACTAAAATTGCTGCGTCCTCTACTTTTATTACAACTATTACCACAATTACCATGAAGCCATATCGTCTTTCCTGTATGTAAATGATCAACCTTATTGATTTTCTTTTAACAGGCTCAACTTATTAATGTTTGCTCTCCTGGATAACTCCAAGAATGCACACATGTTCGTCACAGTCTGTGTGGGGAAAAGAGTGCTGTGGTTATTAACTGGTGAATGTAGATTTACTAAATGTGAAGTGAATGTGTTCATTAGCTGGTTAATGTGGGCATGAGATGCAAATCACACTGGTGCGAGGCTTTCTTATGTTAATAAGGTGGCAGTGGGTACATCATTATGATTAGAGCCATCACAAGAGCGGTTATTTGTGCTGTTCAAATGGAGATTAAAAAGTCTAGTTTGACACTTAGATATCTCAGATAAATTATTCTGGCACGCTGCAGATAAGGGGGAGATGGAACAGCAGCACTGGATTACTCTCAGTATGGGGTCCATCCTCATTGACATACTTACCTGAAAAAAAATGTGCTAACCAAAAACTCATCCTCTGTCTCCCCCCCCATGCCTCTAAGATGTCATTTGTTTGAACACTGAGCCGTCTTTGAATTCTGTTGTATTAATCCAAATCCATGTTGAAATGTTTTATTTGAGTAAATGTTGAATAATAAGGGCTAAATATGCCAAATTATTTGACTATCAGGACAGAGTGCCACAGTTGTTTGCACACAATTTACCCAGGAGAGGCACCGTTTGTCATCCATTTATTAAGAGATACACAGGCCTACATCTAGCAAATGTGGTTGCTTCTCATAGTCATGAATAAAATTAAGATAATTTACCATATCTCTCATATCTCTCATATCTCTCATATCTCTCATATCTTTCATATCTCTCATATCTGATATAATTAGTCATCGTCGTGATTGCAATTTTCTGCAGATATCGACCATTTAATGTAATCGTGCAACATATTGTCACATACGACCGCTCAGTGTAAACAATGACTTTGCTTAACCAGTTTGGGATTCTTCTTTACTCTCTCTCATTCCTGAAGTAATATTCTTATATTACATATTACCATCACTGCGCTGTGATTCATTACACCACTTACTTTTTAATCACACCCACAAAGTTAGGAATTACTTTCTCTTTCGCAAAAACAAAACAAACATTTTCTCCTAATTTCTTTTCTTCGAATCATTACTGTGCCTGAAACCCTTTTACGTAATCAGTCTATTAGGTTGTGTAACTCATTATTAGAGTATATGTATGTATGGAGCATTATTTTCAGATAGCTATAAAAGATCATAAGGAGATATTTTGGGGGGGATCTAATAACGACCTTACTGCATGTGCATAGACAGGATTTCAGGACCCCCTGACAAGCTTTGACACTGTTCCTCTCACTCATGCACTATATTTTGTGTAACTACTATCTTGCTCAGGGGCCCATGGAAGTCTTCCTCCTTTCTCCTTGACTAGATCCCCTGCTAATGTTGGAGACATATTTACCTGCTAATCTATATTCAGTACACCAATAATCCCCGGAGAAAACAATGAAGTGATATTTTTCTGACACAGCCTCTGTGTATGAAACCAGCGGTATAAGAAGGGAAAAAAAGTAAAAGTAATGGAAGTAGGCCATGACTCATGACTCAGAAACTGGTTATGTGGTGTTGTTTTTGAAGAGAGGGAGTGAGGGACCTCTACAGCTCTTCCTGTAAAGGATTCCTGCTGGCCCACAGAGGACGTCAGTTTAGATTTGTATTGGTGGGGCTTTTTTTTTTTGGCGTTTTGCTTTTGATTTGTCCCACCCGAAGAATTCTTCTTTTCTTCGCACCTGAGTAGGAATCTGTTAATGGTATTTGACATTTTAGGAGGGGTATTGAATAAGTGGTGCATTCCTTTGTGAGTTGTGAGTCGGGGATGTTGTAGTGGTTTCTCCCTCTCCTTTGGGTATCTGTGGGCAGGGTGGCATTCAGCTTGTGGTAATCACCTCGTCTCAGCCTGTTTGTCAGGGAACAATATTCTGCTCTCTCTCCGTAGTCTCTCCTCCTTTCTCCATCTCATAATCAGCATCTTGCCTCATGCTCTCTTTAATCCAATTTCCCCTTTCATACCCCCCCCCCCCACCACCACCACTACTGTATTTGCATATTCATCTTGTAATGTGAAATGAATTGAGAAGAGACCCGATCTCATTTTTGTTTGTAATTTGTGACTGTGGGGCTGTTTGTTTAAGTAGAAAACAATTTCACAAAAAAAGCTGTCTGCATTTATTCAATTTAGTAAGAATGCCTGTGGTGATTATGCTTTATTATGTGTGTTCAATTGTGAGCATGTGGGGTTGCATGTGCATATGCACGAGACATTTGTTCACATGTACAAATCTTATTGTGTAAATGTGTTTGAGTATCAGCCTGTGCTTGTGTTAAATGTTATCATTGTCCTTTCAGTATCCAGATTCCCTGCAGCAGAGATTTTCAGATGTGTTGCCTGACAACATGCTGTGAAACTGTAACATGCTTGCAGCATTTGGTTTCTGCTCTGTGGTCTCTCAGATATCAAATGGATGTGTCTAAACAACATCCCTGCAGCCCTCTCTTCTCTCCTTCTATGTATCGGATGCCATGTAGGAGGGAAGGGGAGTGTGTGTGCCACAGTTTTTTTTTTTTTTATAAAGATGGGATTAAGCACAGAGAGCAGGGAGAGGAAGGAAAGTAGCTCTCCTGCAAATGTAGAAGAGATATTTAAAGTGGGTACAAGGCACTACTATCGGGGCACAGAAAGGTCAGGGCAAGCTGTAATGCTGGAGGCATGGTCACAGAGTGTGGCTTTATGACCAAGAAGGTTAAGTGAGGCAAAGGTGAAAAAACAAGGAAGGATGGAGGCAGAAAAAGATGGAAGGAGTGTGCAAATGCATGTCTGTGGGAGATTGTTTTTCCCCTCGTGCCTATGAGCTTGACTGAAGATAAGTAAAGGGCAGCTAGATCAGAGGCAGGGAGTTGTGTACTGCTGATGAGAGGTCAGCCTGGTGAAACATAATTGTCAGACGGCGGTTAGAGGGCAGAAAGTGAGAAACTATTTGGGTGGCAGGACGGGAATGAGGTGTAAATTGTAGAGTGGATGGCTGCAGGGCACAGGGGGTATAGTACTGTACTGTACAAATGTGAAAAGGGCAATGTGAGCTAGTATTTGTCTGAAGATTGTTGGGGGGCAAATGGGTGTTAGATGAGGAAATAAGTATGACCTACCCTTTGGAAGGGCATTAGGAGAGAAAGCAAAAGATTGAGAGATAGAAAGACATAATATTGTGTGTTCTCACCCGAAACGATACCTTCATTTAAGGCAGCTGTATTGAGACATACATTTGGAGCTCACTGGGCTCATTGTTGTGTATGGTAACACGTCACAATAAGTTGTTTGTCATCGCCCTTCGTCAGCATTTTCTGATCTGACACCTCTATCAGCAGGACGACATTATCTGTCTGCGCCTTCCAGAAGCGTTACAAGTAACTGCTGACAAGGCTATAGGTTTAGGGGAAGATTGTGTTTTGAGTTGAAAAACATTACTTTGTTAAAGAAACAGTATATATGTAGCATTTAGGGGGATCAATTGGTACAAATTGAATATAATATTATTAAATATGTTTTCTTTAGTTTATAATCCCCTAAAAAGAGGAATTGTTTTGTTTTCGTTACCTTGGAATAAGCTGTTTATATCTACATACAGAGCCGGTCTCCACGTCTCTACAGTCCAACAGATAAAGCGAACAATGGCTCTAGATAGCGTTTGAGTGTTTTTGCGTTGACCGCTATAGTTTTACTACACGCTTGGCGACCGGGAGAGATTTTAGTGGGGTGTAATCTGTAGCCTCACTGCTAGATGCCACCAGATCCTACACACCAGACCTTTATGGTTAGATTACCTTTGTCGTCATGTTTAAAACAACAACACTCACTTTTGTTGGTGGTAAACAGAAAGTGAATATCAAAGTCGGACATTTTGAAGACTCGTCCAACACCCAGACCTCTTAACTTTGTCGGACTTTGTGACTTCAGAACGTTACACTTTCGAGTCATAATTCCCAGAGGTCTCCGTCACTTGAACGTTAACGTATGTCATTGTTGGGCATTTGTAACGACATTGGAGCTGTTGCTGTTCTTTTTCTTTGGAGAACACTATGCAGGGATTGCTGTGGCACTGAAACTGGGTCGGTGGCCTGCCGTGACTCAATGAATATATCTGATAGCATAAACGCAGAGTTTTATCAAGACATTAAAATGACAATGACAGAAACTGCATTCGACGTGAATCAGTCAAGTCCGATCTCCCTGATCCGCTGACCCTCACAGCAGATCAAATTGGCGGAATGAAAAGAGAAACAGGGAGGAAAATATCTGCGTGTGTATGCTGATGTCACAGCAGGACAAGTTGTCCAAAACATAATTATACAGCCGAAGATGTGAAATGAGCGCAGTGTGTCTGTCATTCTGTTTACACGAGCAATGCGTATCTCATTACAGCAGAAACCTCAACAGTCGACCCAAATAAATTACGCTGGTTGTGTGAGGTGTGGTAGGAGATGTGAGTGCTGCAGAAGGCACAGCGCTGTGAGGACAGTCGTGGCGACATGGAGTTTTTATTTGGCCAAGGGTCTGCATTATTGATGCCCATTACCACAGACATTGTCAACTCCAGACATTGCACGGAGGCAGTCGCTGTCAGGTAAAAGTCTTGCTGACCTCCAGCGGCACAGTTTCCCCGAATGCCTCAGTGCAACCTGGTGTCTACCTGTGTGATAAATGAGGACGACTTGCACATTGTACAATGAGCTTATCGCCAACTGAGAAGGTTTGGTTTCATTCAATCTAATCCATGATGCGCTGACAACATCTTAGTTGGAGACAAAGGTTTGAGGGTTTCATTGAAGTAATTGAATCTTCTGCTATTGTGATTTGACACATTTGGAATCATTTGGAATGAGCACAGTAACAGTTTATTTCACTGGCTGTCCCCTCCACACCTGCCATTTTGCCTTTCCATTTAAAACGTGTGTTCTGGCTCCACCTTTGCATGCCGGAGAGCCTCTCTGTGGCTTTCCTCTAAAGAGCTGAATTGATTTTGTGCTATTGATTAACCCAAAGCTGTTTTGCTCCCAGTCACAAAACATCACTTTAAACAACAATTTATATGTCGCAGAACAAGCTGTGACAGACTGTTGCTGATAGTTTACAAACTCGTGGAGAGGTAGGTGTGTGATTGAGTCCGAAGGCTGAAAGAGCTATCCCGAAGCACTCTAATGAATCAGCCTTTCAGACAAGACCGCGAGAATGAGCAAGGGAAAATTGGAGCTAGCGCTGGGATATGTCATGGGAATTCAATGCTTGTGCTTATTTATCTATTTGGTGTTGAATTTCTCAACCTTTTCGTACCCAAAGGTCCAATTAACTGAGCATAACAATGGTTGCAGCTCCGCTCTCGGTGGCCCAAAAGAGGCACTGACAAACACACAGGACACAGACAACTTTGAAAGCTTTACTGGGTGAACTGTGAACAAGGAGATTTTTAATGCTGGAAAAAAAAAAAAGATCACATGGCTGGCCACGTTGCCCAGTGATATGTTTTGACATGCCGTGAACTTTGCTTTGGAGGAAAGCGCGCAAATTGCAGGAATTGCAGTAATTGCGCAACACCAATTTGCAGTGTGAGCGTGGCTTTTGTTGAAAAGATGAAAATGACTGCCAAGCAAAAAGAGATGTTAGAATGAAGAGCAAGACTTTTGAGTCTTGCTGGCAAACAGAAATACTCTGTAGAAGGAAAAGGGGACTGCAGCTCAGATTAGAAAATGTGTTTGAAGACAACGTCCATCTCATGGTTCAGTTCGCTAATCAATTCCAGGAAACAGGGAGACGGTCTACAACTCCATCACAGCCAGAGGATGACTTATTACAGTAGCAGGTGTTTTTGATGGAGAGAAAATGTAGTACCTCTCAGGGCTGATGAGCCTCCAGGAGGGAGCATGGGCTACATCGGCCGTTTCATTTTCAAATGGGAATCTGAGCGTGTGAGAGTTGCAGATATATAGAGAGATATGCAAATAAAGGATCTAAGCAGCACAAAGGAGTACATACAAAAGACCATTTTTGTTCCCGCTTGTTTTGTGATCTGGCTTGGACTGTTTATGTTCTTCTGTATTTGGACATTTCTGTTATGTCTATTCCAAACTTGGTGGGTGTGCGTGTGGCGCATGTCTGTGAGGGTTTCTCTCTGTCTTTGTTCCAGCTACCAATTTGTGTCTGTTCTCAGCTGGACCATTGAACGTGGATGGCTTTCTTTCTATCTTCCTCTTTGCCTCGACAGTGTAGGGCTTAATTCTGTGGACTGATCAGACCATATGGTCTCTACAGTCTTATGATGTGCTGAGAAGGATGGGATAGGGATGCTGCTGCGTCGTTAGTGGTGCCAGCCTTGCTGTGGAAACACATAGACACGCACCACTGCCACACATTAAGGATCAACATCTGGAACGGAGTGCACAGTGTGTGCAGCAGTTCTCAAAAGACCTTTTACTCAAAATGAAACAAAGAAAAAGATTAAATACAAGAGCGTATTTTGACGTAATTTTTCACAAGTTATCGACTCATAATTACTCTTGCCCTTTCTGCCCGACACCACGGCTTCTATTTAATCATGTCTTTCCAATAATGAATTGTTTGAATGCGCGTTAACTTGGTTTTGATGGATATCGCTGACGGAGAAACGGCTGCATCTGTCAAACGCTAAATTGAGAATCTGTCCCTAAATTTTCAGTTAGCCACATGAAAAATCATGCGCTCCAAGTTACAAATGAGTCACTCAGCCTGTCTTGAAGGGAAAAATGTGCCACCTTCTATGTGGATGCCCAATTCATGCTGATGGTAAATGTAATCCGCAGAAGAAATAATTCAACAGGGCTTATATATTGACCGAGACAGTAGGGGTGTCCTGCTTGCAGAAGCTGTGTGTATCGCGCGTGGCGATATGCTTCGTTCTCTTTGCTTTTTTTAATAAAATAAATAAAATAAACAAAATAAACGAGGCACATTTTTTACACCTAAACAGAAAAATACAACGTACACCTTCTGAAATAATTCTCTCTTTCCCTGAACTGAGACAGGCCTGATGGCCTTGTTACCTCATTGTAAAACACACTCAATTTAAACTGGACTGAAACAAGATTAGACTCACCAAAACCATCTTGTTTCACTGTTCCAACGATCAGCTACTCTGGTTAGGCAAAAATGAATCCTTAATTCACAAAGTAAAATGCGAAAATATGTAGGCTCTGCAAGTAGGGCTGGGGAATAATTTGTCTTTCAATGGAATCATACTGTGATAAAATCATAGATCAAGATATCGCAATACACAATAACGTTGTCTAGATTGATAATAACAACCACCAACTAACTCAAATGGCTCAGATAATTGGATAATTTTGCTGATTTCTCAATGAAATGAGAAAATAATCAATACTTTTTATATGGCAAGTATTTATTCCACGCATAGATAAATAGGCTTCACCATGTGGCTATTTCATACAGACTATTTATTTATTGAATTACCAGAGAACCTGCTATATCGTGATGTATATCCTTATTGAGATATGAAATGACCTTTATCGGGATAGAAGATTTGTTCCACATCATCCAACAGAGGTTCTCAAGCGGCATTGTGGCCCTCAGCTCCCAAAGCTGAAGTAGTGCTCTGTAGTTTTTCCTCAGATATTTTTCGAATTATGTCGCTGGATGCAGGAAGAACAACACTTTGCAGCTGTGTGACACAGAGAACATCGGCAAGAACTGCCGACATTAGTCACACTCGGATAGATAGCTGTGAGGTTGAAAATATATAATATTTGGATTGAGTGCGAGATCACAGTATATTTACAGTAAATCCTACTGATGGAGCATTAGTTTAAAAAAATATGTTAATATGCGATCACGTTCATCCAATGTGAATGTGTGAACATTATCACAGATTTGGGGCATTAAAGTTGATTCATTTTGGTTTTTACATATGGTAGACATAATCATAGATTTCTGTTTTTTAGATTTTTTTATGTAGCTCAGATAGCAGACATTGTGATAAATCCTGATGAAGTGGGGGAGTTAAACACTTGGTTTCTCTCTCACACAGTGGGTGATAAACATTGATCTTGTTTAATCTTGCTGGTAATGACGGGAGATGATGGTCCTCAGAGGACAGACTGCTCACTGGATTAGATATCTAAATGAGGACTTTATCCTCATCCTCTCTTCCTCTTCCCCCATTACCAATAAGCCAGGTCACACGCTGAGTTACAGTTTAATGCATGTGACTAGTGCAGTGCGTTTTTTGTGCACATGTGTGTGTGTGTGTATGTGCAATACAGACAATGGACAACCCATATGTTCTTTTTTTTTTTTTTGCGTTTACATTGGAGGAACACTGTCAGAGTCGGCTGCTCCATAATAATCTGCTGCACTTTCGCAGAAATACATTTGCAGTAATACAACACATTATTGTACCTTTGCACAATAACAGACAGTGATAGGGTGTTCCCAGAATGCCTCCCTCTCTGGTGTGCTGAACAAACACGGACCCAGGTTTTGGTTTCAGTGATAGATTAATGCTGTCTCACCCATACACCGTTGCTTTTCCCCCCATTATATCTGTGCGGCTCCCTCTGTTGCTTCTGCCTGGCCCTGGTCTATCTGTGCTTATGTGTTTGTGTGTGTTGGCATCTCTAACTGTGCATGGGCTGTGTGTGTGTGTGTGTTTGTGTTTCTTTGCCAATATGTGTGCTTCTATGGAAAGATATCGAAAGGGCTCCGAGGACAACCCCCATCAATCACCAACTCAGAAGGAAATGGAGAGAGGAATGGAGGATGGAAAGAGAGATAGGGGTCGACACAGGAAGCAGCATTTGTAGAAAAGGAGAGGGGCAGACAGAGGAAAAGTAGATGGAGGGATGGAGCAGTCCGGGCTGGCTCTGATTGAGCTGGGTAGTGTAGTTTATATCCTTTAGAGATAAGGCAGCACTGCTCAGCAGCTTCCTCCCCCTGTAGCTTGAACTGAGCATGATAATAAGAAAGTGTGAATGGGGCAAATTGAATTAATGCCGCGGCACACCATAAAAGCCCTAACTATAATGCATTTTAAAATCCTATAATGAGCAGAGAGCTAAAATAATTTCACACTCCAGTGAAGAAGATGGTCCTCTAACAGATTTTGGGCCTGGCTGACACCACCAGGGTTTTTGTCATTTAATGTGACTCTGGGTGCTATGTCGAAATGATACTTACTCTTACTTCCTGGGGTACAGCAGTGTTAGGCAAACTTAGTGAACAAACCATTCGAAATCCCGCATCACATGCAGAGCTTAATCAGAGCGAGGGAGCGGCTGCGTGCATGCTGATGTCTCGCTTGGGTCAGCTTTACAGTCTCGGGGTAAAACAGAATTTCAGGGAGGGCACATCTGCCATGAAAGTACTCCCTCATTACTCTCTATTAACAGCCCATTCAGTGATGGGGACAGCGGCAGGAGTTGGACCCTATCCCACATTTTTCCACACACACACGATCATACGAAGGCACAGATGTGTGCTGTTATGTGTACACGCAGAGGAACACACAAAGTATTTTTCCCACCCTGACACGCTCTCAGCTCTCACATCCTCAGCACTAGAGTTGTACCGTCATAAAGCTGAAATTACCTCTCTATCATCAAACCGGGGAGAGCGAGATAGATAGCTCTCTGACACACTAACACTAACAGACGGGTGCTTATAGAGACTAATGACAAAATGAAAGCCTCTGCTATGAACAGGGCACGTTTCTGGCTGGAATGGAAGAGAGCAACATGGTTTCTATCGCCTTTTCCTCTTTCCTTCTCTTTTCGACCTTCACGAACATCAAACCCAACCCATACTCACTATTCCTTGAGGACATTTTTTTTTTTTGTCTGCATTGGGTTTCTTTGAACTCCTTACACGTTCCACTTAACCCCAGGCAGGTTTGTGCTGAGGGGGTGAATAGGAGCATCTCACGCATCTGCTTTCGACTGGAAACACAAACACACGTCTACACACAGCTACTGTTACACATCAGTAAACACGCACAAAAAGTACGTCACGCTGACATCACATCCATACATGCAAAGACAATTTCACACACGTGAAAGCCCACAAACACGCATGGATGCACAAACGAGAGACATTTCAATACTCTGGCAACACCAAACAGTATAACACACAAACATACACACAGGGTTATACACATTGGGAAAGCATACCCACTACATCCACGGCCAAACCACAATTTATGTCTTTGCCGTTGCACATCCATGTATTTTGTCGTGTAGTTGGTTGGTGGGTGGAACGGTGGGCGAGTGCACCGCACTGTATGTATGCATGAGTGCATATTATTTCTACAGTAAGTGTCTGCTTGGATAGCAGCTACATTGTTCCATCACAGATTTGAGGATAGAGAGCATACTTCACAGACAGATCTAATTATGTCTGATATCACAGATAGTTGTGAAGATACAATACTTGACTACTAATGTAGTGCTTATGTAAATGAGGCCTAATACTTTTCTACAGTTATTTCCCCCCACTTTCATTTGAGAAGAAGCAAGGAGTCCCACACACTGTCAATCACTTTAATTTAAATTGAAAAGTTCAATTGGTTTATTTACATTCACCTGCCCACCAAGAGGAAACGGAGCTGTATGACATTTATACAACTGAGATTTTAGCTTCTTATGTTGCTTTCCTGTAGTCTTTGAAGTCCTATTTAGCATTTGCTGAAATGGTGAGTGGACTATTACGCCTGCTTTTCTTTTTGTGTTAGTGCAACTCTTTCGCTTTGTGTAGGCTTCACTGTTTGCGTTTCTGATGTTTTGTCACCAGTTGTATTGTCCAGCTTGACACAATAAATGAACACTGCGACAGTTGGGGGGGAATTAGTATGCACTGCTGCCTAGAGGCAGAAGCAGATAAGAATGTCAATATCAACATGATCTCTGTGCATCTAGAGCAGCCACGCTGAAGGTCAGGGATGTGTTTAGCACGACGTTAGCTTAGCACAAAGCCTGTGGGAAACATTAGCCATGGCTAGTGAAACTTTAGCCTACAAATATTAAGCCTGTATACTGTGCAACATGAGAGCCTGCAAGTTACAAGTTTAAAGTCCTGTTTGTTAGCTCTCCTGGCAGACAGACGGTAGCCCCCCAAGAATACTATAAGAGATTTAACCTTAAAGTTGATTTTTGCACCTTTCTCCACCTGAGTGGGTTGTATCACATGAACAACTGAATCCATTCTGTTCAGCTCAAATATGTTCAGTTTGTATTGTTTGTGCTGATGATTCAACTGGGAGAGTTTTATCCTGTGTAATTTGGGAGCCTTGGATGCCTGAAATAACTAGGGCTGGATGAAAAACCCAATATATGCTCGGTCGATCAACATTTCTTTATTGATGCAGGAGGGTACAATAACTGCTGGCACATATATGTGGACATTTGTTATGTGGCAGGCATTGTCCAGGGCTGGTATATTTTCATTAGTCTGCCTCAGTCAAATATATAATAGATTTGAGCTCATTCAGTAAAAGTGACAGTTTTGAGCATTTGGTGTGGAAGAGGCTGATAGCTGTGTGATAAATCACTTATCTTTATTGCAACATACTGTGGCCAAGGTAAATACGGAGGACGGTGGGGGGGAGGACCAAGACAAAATCAACCTTAGTGTTTGTGCCTTCAGGCCTGCGTGGAATGTTTATACCGATCGACAGACCTTTGTTTGGTAGATAATGGGAGTGTTTGAAGAATGTTTGAAAAGTATGTCTTCCATACATGCAGTTCAACGCAGAAGAGTTTGTGAAAAAAACAAGTATTGTCACTGTAGTCTTTCGGACGCGATCAGACCTTTTTCTTAAGAATTTATAGTCAAAGTCATCGATATATAAGGTGTCCTTTGTTAGGACGTGAGGCAACACGACCAAACATAACAGCAGATGTAACCAGGGATCTTTTCATGACGCTGAGGCCTTTGTGTCTCGGAATTGTAATAACATGACTAAAAAGATCCATGGCAGCATGACTCCCTTTCCTTTTAACAGCAAGCCAGACATTACGGTGTGATGGAAAATTGGAACTGGCTCCATTGACAGCTATTGACTTGAAAGTAATCCGAAACATCAGAAACGTTTTGTGGAGATGGTATGAAATTTTTATCTCAACGGTGCCAAATATAAATTCCTCCTGCCTTGCAGCAAAAAATACCCTTAAACTATATCAATTACAACAGGGTTAGTTGGGTTAGTTATTGACACAGACACTGATCAGACATAGCGTAGGGCTCCATGCAGTCCGAGACTGAAACAACTGAAAAAGTAAATTTCATTTATTTTTTGCATTCTATACAATGTGGGCAAAATAACAGATCATCCCCTCTTCTTATACTACTATGTAGAGCAACAACCATAAATACATTTTATGTCTTTATACTCGTAAAATGTAGGGTACATTTTCAAAAGTTATTCAAAGCAAATTCATATACACACAAATATTACATTTGGACACAGATTGTCTTGGTATGTGAGACACAGAACCACTGCTGACAAAAAGGAGTCTCCTTAATGAAATATGCCATAACTACAATTCCTCACAGATAGAAGTTCAACCTTAAACTAATGCACCATTGTTTGTTTACACCTCTAGGGGCCGGGGGTTTGTGCTTGAAGTATTTGTTGGACTTCATACATTGTCTCATGAACACAAAACAAAGTTTTCGTAGCATATTAATTTGACTGAGGTTTCTGGGCTAAAACCCGGAAAAGTTTCCGCACAATGGGGAAGAGAAGGCCTGCTTTTTAGTACAGACATGACATTTTGATTATCTCAGTTGGGCAAATTTGTATCCTCATCTTTATGGCCTGCAGGAGTGTGATGACTCATTTTCTAGTGACTAAGGTTCCTGTCATGGATGTATTTTTGCTTCTCCTCTCTTCTGTCGGTTCATGTTCAAATGATGTCTGGTCAGCATGTTGCTTCAGTATGTTAGTTAACAAGCTTTGCATGGCACAATCTCAATGTCAGAGGCAACGCCGTCCACACGCAGGTGTTGTTAACACAGCAGACATTTGACCAGTCAAAGCAGGAAAATAATTCATTGTATTAAAGATGGCTTCATTCCATTAAGGTGAGCCAGTTTCAGGGCTTTGGTTATGTGCATGCTCATACTGACATGGTTCACTGCGACACTTTATTGATGGGGCCACTGTCAATGTGATTGCTGTCAACACCTATAGTGTACATAAATAAACGCATAATAGTAAAGTACTTAAAAGCCTTATACAAATCTAGTTTTCTCCAGAATATGCTCCATGGCGAAACATTTAGATCATGCTAGACCACATTTGCTTCTGCTAGCTACAAGTGTCAAGAGTCAAAGCTCACTGTGCGAGCTGCTATCAACACATGATACAACCTTTCTAAAGCCAACTTTTAAGTCTACACAGGGCTGGTGTTTACCCAGTGCAATGAAAAATACATTTTCCCAGTCTTAATCCTTTGTGACTGTGTTATCTGTTCGTATATCTTTTTTTAAATGCCAAATATATGTAAAAACAAAAAGTTTTAGTAAACGTATCTAAAGCGGGGATATAAAACCACACTTTGTGGAACATGGTAGATAGTAGTCTAATTAATTCAAGGGAAACTTTGCCAATATTAAATGCTCTCTCCATGCGGCCTTTCATCTGTATTTACTGCCCGCGCTGCAGTGACACAGAGTCCTCTGTGGCTCCATATCGTGCTAAACTGTAACTCCGCCCCCTATTCAGTGATCCAATCAAATGCGAAGGATTAGATTTAAATCCCTCTTGTAACTGTACACCACTCAAATCTTCTGTTTCACTGTGAACTACGTCACAATACAGAGGCTAAAGACACTCTAAATTCAGTCGTAAAATATATCTTTATATAAGGTTTGTTTTGGCATTTAGTCAAAGCCTTTGAAGACAGGGAGTGAGATTACATGCAGTAAAGTTGGTGTAGAATAACAATGCGTTGACTTGACACAGTATTGGCCTTAAACCACAGGGACACCTGAGTTTACTGAATGAACACTGAATGCTTTTACCTTAGAGTCTGAGATTAGCTGTGTGTAGGCACTGCCTGCAGTCTTGCGGGGTTTTAAGCCTTGGATGGAGGATCCCACAGAGGGAAGAGTATAATCATATAGGCATTGAGAATTCTATAATGTGCAGCTGCTTATCTGTCGTTGTCTGTGGCTCTGCAGAGCAGCACACATTAAGTATTGTATTGTATTGCATACATATTGTTTTCTCCTTTTAAATCAGTCATTAACCAATCATTTGTAAACTTATGTGTGTTTTTTTGTTGCTTTGATTGTGAAAAGAAAAATAAACCTTATTCATTTGAATGATGCCCATTACCTAATCAGTTGATCTTCCTGGGGTTCCCGCCTGACATCCAATATCATCTGCATGCCAATAAATCTGCATATTCTTTTTAAAGTATGATTTATACTACACAATATGACCGTTATCAACAATCTGGTGTTACTGCAGTAAACTATCTGGTCGAATATAAATGTTGGCATCTTTGAGTTAATGGTACAGCTGAACAGAGTAGCCAAGCTCGAGGTTATACTTTATGTAACTTTAGGGTTTTAGCCGCCCTGTTTTGTACAAATTGTACTTTTGGGAGGATTGTTTTGGATGCAGACGATATGTTGGTATGAATAATGAATGTATAATTTAGAAACTTGACCCAGCATTTTCTATCATTGATTGCAAACCGCCGGCTCACCCGTCGCCATGTTGAGATCCGTTGGGAGGCAATAGATATTCTATGAATTCGGTGTAGAGAACGTGTGTTACTGTGTGTAAAATATTAGATGGTAAACGTCTCACAGATATGATAGGTTGCAGAATTGAAAATATTTAACTATATAAATATTGTAAGTTATTTAAGCATGCAAAACCAAATGTATAGGCCATGCAAATAAATCATATCCCATAGTTGTTTTAAATGGACTTTAAAATATTTCACCTAATTATATTTCCTTTCCCTGAATGTCATATTCAGTGCCAGCATATCTCCATTGAACACTTGCTCCTCTGTAAATCATTTTCTTTTATGGAAGTGAATGGAAGTGAATGGGGCACATTTTTCTCTGCTCTAGGTAATGAGAAAAATGGATTGAATTACTTTTGTAATTCTTTTGACTGAACTACAGTGCAAGAAAAAAAGAGCCCACCAGAGAAGGGTTTGAGCCGACCACAGCATGCATCTGTGATTAGAGATATAGTCAACATCTTCAGTGGAAGAACCTTTTATACTATTAGGGCTTATATATACTACTTACTGCTGTGTGGATCTTTTGTGTTCTCTACTTTGCTCTTCATAGCGAATTTTAGGTATTGCTATCTATTGGATTGGTGAGTCACGCATTTATCCATACATGCATCTAACTATTATTCTATCTATTTATATCTCACTGCTGAAGAAGTGCAATAGTCACTAATTATTCTTCCACAAAAGTGTTTCGTCTTTAGTCTTGGTGGCTATTTTGAAAATGATTGTTCCTTTGAAAGACATGAAGCTTTAAAACATGGTCTGAAGGTTTGGGGATCACTAAATGTCCCCATAAGCTCCATTGGAAAAATAACACTAACACCCACTAACATCTGGCTTTTGTCTTTAGTGGGAAACAGGTTACAATAGGCATTCATTCCCGGAACCAATGACCCTGCAGTAGTCACAGGTATTTATTGGCTCCAGCTTCGATCAGCAGTGATGGAAAAAAACACGGTACATTTTCTTTGTGATTTTTGTGTTTTTAAGTGTGTTTGTGACATCGAACAATCCCGTCAATATTGTTCGCACATGTAGTTCCTGAAAGACACATACAGGCCGCTTTATCAAACACTTTTATATGGATTTTCTGCAGAGATGCAGATTTGGAGTAAAAAGTGCGGAATTTGAAGGTGTCTCCCATTTCTAATTGTTCTGGGTTGAAAATGCCTGCATGTGTGTTTACATGGTTGGTGTGTCAGCCTTCCTGAGCTGCAGAGTCCAGTGTGTGTGGTGTCGGGATTCCTGAGTTAATAGATTTCTGTCCCCGGTGCTTTCAGCGTGTTGATCTCTTGCTGACGGCTTCACACTCTGCTTTAAGCGTAATGATGGGGGGGGGGGGCTTAGAATAGAGCCTCCTTAACACTGCAAACACTCAGTTAATGTACCCTATTACACCCCCATTGAGCTGATTTTCACTTTCCATTCACTCGCTGCCAGAAAAGCACCACTGAAATTCCATGTCTCGCACGGGCCATTGGTATTTATGCTTGCAGACGCAATTTGTTTAATTCCACACAGAAATGTTTGTATCTTAATTTCCTCCCTCATTGGACGTAGGAGGAACAAGGGGTCCATAAGAAAACCCTCTGATATTAATTTCACTGTATGTTCTTTATCTTAATTTTCTCCTCCTGTGGTCGGCGCTCAGCTTCTGTATGTTTTCATTCCAAACATGGATGCTCCCAGCGTCTTCTGTTGTGCTACGCTGTTTGTTGAGCTTCCCTTGTGCTCTCGTCTCGTGTAATGTTATTTTATTGCTTAGCATCACACAATACTCCATCCTCCACGCTGCCTGCCTTCTCCTCCTCTCTGTCTCTTTCTCTCCCTCTGCAGATATTTGTGTTCCTGTGTCTGTGCCTCTCTCCTTCACTCTGTTTCCTCTCATCCCCTTCCCCCACACACACTCATTGTCTCTGCACTGTGGGCAGTGTACATGTGTGCACAGAAGCACTTGAGACAACTTTTTTTTTTTTTCATACCGGCAAGCCACTTAGCAGCTTTATATAGCAACTACCCAAGGAGAGGATTAACAGCAGGAAACGTCAACAGGCAGGCTCGCAGTAATGTAGAACACACACGCACGCACATCTCGCGTGCACACACATGAAACACACCACACTCACTGTAGTCACTGAGCCGTGGCCAAACACACACACAGTGCACCCCTGTCATCCACTTTTTTGCAATACATTGTTGTGTTAGTCATCCACCAGATGCGCTTATACTTATGGGATTGTAGTGTACAGTATAGACCGGCTTTTCATCACACTGAGCGAGCAGAAAGCACATTTGACTCCAGTGGAGCCTGTGAGCCTTCTGCCTTCTCGCCCGGTTATTTGATCACATCTTTTGTCTCGGTCAGGCGGGGCAGGTTGTGTCGGTTTGGTGCTCATGGGGCATCGCTCACAGCCACTCCCTCTTAAGTCACCAGGTCAGAGAGAAATCACACACGTTTGCAGCCTGAGAACATGCAGCGTGCACTCTCGCTTGCCCGTGCACACAAGCGATCTTTCGCCTCGCAAACACACGCGCATACACTTTCACACTAGTACGTTCTTCATTTATCATTCCAGAGCTGATAGGCTCTAATTATCTGCCTTGGCTCTGATTAGTCTCTCTGTAACAAGCTAATTAGATGGAGCCTTGTAAAATTATCACCACCATTACCACAGAGACATGGTTTGGAAAGACACCAACAAGCAGGAGGCAAGAAAAGTGTATTGCACTGCTCCCCGCAAAGATTTGATAGTCGACTAAATGTTAAATGCTGGAGCTCTGATTTATTTTTGATTAAGTGCCTTTTAAACCCCTTTACTTTGCAAAAAGATCCTTTATCCTTTCTCATTATTCATCGCGAAAGGATTGTTCCGTCTTACAGGGCAGGATGATCTGGCTTAAATTGCATGAACTGCCGCTGTCGACATTTTAAGCAGATAGCATCTGAGCATTGATTAGTTTCTCTGCCCCCACGATACAGTGGCTATTTATCCAAAACCAACTATCGTCAGATCCGAGTCAGAACTTTTCTCTGCGCAGAGCAACTTTAAAGCCTGAGCAGAAAGCTAGATTAATTCTCTCCTCTAGCTCCTTCCTCCCTCTGTTATTATCCCTCTAACAATCCTTTTAGGAGCTGTCACACACTTTATAGCTATTGTGTTTCAGCTGTGAACACTCCAGAGCTAGTCTGTAGTGCAACACATTGTATTTTCCATCAAAATGCATCTTAACTGTAAGCCAGTTGAAAAAGAAATTGTGATCTCAGCATCTATTTTCTGCTTTCCAACTCATCTGGGCGAAGACTACTGTAGGTGCTGTAAAAGATTAATTGTAGCAATTCATACAGTTTGAGGACTTTATACCATTTGCTGCATGCATGTACCGCTCATTACCAATATATGGTTTTCTATTATCGGCTTTAATCGACTTTAAAGACACACCATCTCACAGAATATTAGTGAAACCGACAAGGTGGAACTGTTTTGTAAAGCGACAGCACGTCGGTGATGTCGGCCCTCAGCTAGTGAAAGGATGCACGGCAAACTCCTACTGCTTTTGTCTTGGATTAAAAAGTACATATATGGCCTGTGGTCACACACAGGAGAGCTTTTACATAATGGGATTTGAAATCCATAGTTACCATTAGCCCTTAGGTAACTCACCTCTCTGCGTAAGTGTGCACTGCTATGTGTGTGTGTGTGTGTGTGTGTGTGTGTGTGTGTGTGTGTGTGAGAGAGAGAGAGAGAGAGAGAGAGAGGAAGATGGAAAGAGACATCAAACTGCATCAAGTGTGCAAGCATGTGTCTGGTTGTGACGGGATGACTTGCCTGTACGTGAAATGTCTGCAATCGTGTTTATATATGTGTTTGTCCTGGCAGGGGGTTCTTCTTCTCAGGGGTAAGGCAGATGGCCTCTGTGGATCGCAGCCTATACTCAACTGCTTGGCAGCTCTTCTGACATTCCTTCATGCCACATTGACACAGGATCACAGCCAATATCTGCAGATAGAGTGTCTTAGCTCACAATACTGTGACTTGCCCCACTTTGCAGAAATAGAGTTTGCCCAAAACGTGCCCTAGATCGGGCCTGTGACAATGTCAGGAGTTTTTTTGTGCATGATGCACGATCCACTACCATCAGTTCCAGCAAAAAGCCCGCTACGCTCTTGTCACAGGGACGGCAACGCAGTTGTACACGGCTCCTCCTTGCACTCTTGCGGTCTGCCCAGACGCAGGGTGAGCGAGTAGGTAATTGGAGTCTTGGAATCTTCTTATTCACTCCAGTGAGGCAGTGTGCAGGCGACAAAATGCCTGCAGCCATGAGGCATCATCCCTAGGCCCCTGTGGGAAGATCAAGGTAGCTTTACACAGACTTGTGGATGAGATTGTGGCTGAGGCTCTCTCTCCCATGGGAACCTGGATGTCTGGATCCCTGAATGGGAGCCCTGATGGAGAATGGATGGATGATGTCACGTCCACCAGCCTCCACCATCGGCCCAAACAGCACTCCTGACATCCACTTACAACCCGGCAGATATGGTGAAGCAAAAGGAAGTGGAAAGATAGCGGGTAAATTTCCAGGATAGTGTGGTGATTTGCTCTGACCAAAACTCTAAAGCTGACTCAAGACGGTCTTGGTATCAGTTTCCATTGCAGATACAAAAATGACTTGACAAAATACCAAGAAAACGCAGAGGCACTGTCTTTTAAAGGTCCAGTGTGTTAGGATTTAGGGGGATCTATTAGCAGACATGGAGTATAGTATTCATAATTATATTTTTATAGTTTATAATCACCTAAAAGTAAGAATCGTGAGCCCTTCATATCTACATGAGGAGTGGGTCCTCTTCATAGAGCCCGTCATGTTGCACAAGCCATGTGTCGAGAGTAGCCCAGAACAGACGAACCAAAATCTGGCCCTGCAGAGGAGCCAGTAGATGTGTTTTTACACTACGTGAAGACCACCAGAGATCTCCGACACGCTTGGGAAGGGAGGGGTGAGCAGAGGGGTATTTAGTTGGTTGTAATCTGCAATCTCACTGCCAGATGCCACTAAATCTTACACTGGCCCTTTAAACATGCGTTCAGCATCAAGCCTTTGACAGAGAGCCAAAAAGGCTATGCCATGACAATAAAGGCATTTTAATTGTTTAAAGCCGGGATAGGTAATGTATTTTAGAAACCTTTTTTTTTATACTTTTATACCCGACAGCAATCACGAAATTAATTGCTCTGACAAAAGCAGTTTAAAGAAATCTGGTATCTGTGGCTGTTTCAGGACTGTAATAAGCCCACCCAATCATTTCAATTGACCCGAATGTGCTGCAATCTACTTCGTTAGAAAAGAGCAGGCAGCACTGGGCTGGGTTTTTCGGTTGGATGATTTCAAAATCTGGCTTACTCTTGCTGGTTCCTCCAATTTTGCCGACCCAAGCTTTGAAAGAGAGTGCCTTGGAGTTTTTTTTGTAATTTTTTATCCAAAGAGCCCCTCAAACCAGGAAGCGCTTCTGCCCAAACATATTTTTAATGATGAGCTGTATATGCTAAACGAGCAGCATTATGTTTTACTATATACTGGAGAGGATTTAAACCTCACATACCTGTACCCTCAGTTGACTCGCTGCTTGTCGGTGCTTTGGATTCCCCTGGCTGCTTGTCTCCCCTCCACACACACAGTTACATGACAGCTGTCACTTTCAGTAACCACAGTTTCGTCACTATCTCTGCACAATCCTCCAGGCCCGGACTGGTACCTCAACAAGGTGAAGCTGAGGATCACTGATGTCAATGACAACGTCCCTGAGTGGAATATGAAGCCGTATCCCTACCTGGCTGTAGTGTCCCCTGAGGCCCCCGCGAGAACGTTTGTCTACCAGCTCCAGGCTCAAGATGGGGATGAGGGCAAAAGCGGAGAGGTGGAATACTTTTTGTCTGATGGTAAGCTTTCTCCTGTTTACACCCACACACACATGAGATGTATGAGAAGCGGTATTAAAACAGGCTGTGTTGTTGTAAGTATAGGTCGGCAGAGCTATGGAGCCTTGGAAATGAATATAACTCAAACACCATGCATAGCAGACAGCCACAGGCGTTCACACATCCATTCATGCATTCATACACTCTTTAGGTGTCCATTAGTTTCTCTGTCACCCTACCTCTCTCTGCCTCTGTAGCTCCATCCCTGTCTCTCTCTCTCTTCTACACACACACACACACACACACACACACACACACACACACACACACACACACACACACATAGGCACACAGCCAGAGGACTTCACACTTTTGTTTATACACTTATCATGCACTGTTGTCTGTCTGTCTGCTTCTTTTTGTTTCATACACACACAGAATCACGCAGGCATGAACTCACACACACAGTGGGCTGTTGGAAGTCTGCCAGAGTAGTAGACCCCCTGGTGGTTGAAGGGATAAAGGCTTGTTGGTATGTCAGAGATTGGGGGGATGTGCTAATCTTGCCAGTGGGGTTTTACAAAACATTACAAACTTCCCTTTGACTCACATTAAGCTGTTGCTCAACTCTTCTTATGTGCATGAAACTACAATTACAACAACAAGGTACCCATGGTCTATATGACCATGCTAACATTTTTGCAATCAGTGAGGCTTGAGCAAACTGAATAGCTTCCCTTCAAAGTAGACCAAATTTCAACAAATGTATTTATTTAACCCTCTTATGCTGCGCTTAAATTGTAAGACCCCGAGAGGATAAGAGCTGGCCTTTTGATGAGCGAGGTCAGTCTATCCGATCCCATTTTATTTGTATTTAACAGTAAAGGAAAAAGATCTTTTATTTGAAAGGCACCCTGTGGAGTTTTCTTGTGAACAAACAAAAGTTATGTTTACATTCAATGTATTTCACCAAAAACAAACTTGAGGTCCTTGTGGTCTATAAAATGTGTTGAATGCATTTCCCTCCCTCTAAAACTTTTGCCAAGTCAATTTTTAATATTTAAAATGATACATTATTTACATCCACTTTTGCTTGCTTGCAGTCTTCTTCTGCATTGCCTTTGGCGCATTTTACATTTGTTGGTGTGTTACTGCCACCAACTGTCAAACCGCAGAACAGAAGAATGTAACAAATGCACTATATACTCCTGTTTGAGTAACGTAACGTAAAAACTACAGTGCCAAGCTTTTTAAAGAAAATTAAACTTTATATGTGTGAAGGTTTTAAATATAGAGAAGGTTAGCCACCATTGATATGAAATTCCAAAAAATCCATAACCTTCTTTTAATCTTTTACTCTAAGATCAAGATCGCTTTTGCAACAGAGACACGCGGAAAAACACATCCGGTCAATAACAATCACACACAAACAGCATCAGCGACAATCACACACATCACGCCAAATGATAGCATGTAGTTCTCTTCTTGTTGACCAGCCTACATGTTCATGTAGTGTACAGTGATGAGAGCGAACTTTCATTCAGTACAAGTTTGAAGTAATGCAGAAATGTCTGAAGAATGTTAAAGGCATACTTCAATAGAGGCTTGAGTAGAAGAGCTATGTGCATAAGAATGGCATCATCTGCATAGCAAGCCTTGGGAAGGTAAACAAATAGTGAATCACGTTTTTCTTTGTTATATTAAGAATATTTCAAAAATAATTTGAACATTTGGAAGAAGTGCATTCATCATGCCCTTTGGTCCTCAAGGATAGACTGGTGTTTGGTCCCCTTCTCTTCATATAGACCACCATAGGTCCAACTGTCTGCTCTCATGGTTTCGCTTACTGCTGTGCTGATGATACCTAGATATATCTGTCCTTCCCTCAGTGATACCTCAAGATGGATGAAGGAACGTCACCTTCAACTCTCTAAGACTGAACTCCTGATGATCCGACCAAGTTCTACGGTTTAGCACCGCATTAGTATAAAGCTCAGCTCCGTCTCAGATGCCCCAACAAAGTCTGCAAGAAGTCTAGGCATCGTGATCGACTTTCACTGAGAGTGTTTCATCTGTCACTTGCACTATATAACATCAGAAATATCAGGTCTTATCTGACAAGCGCTGGTCCTTTCTCATCTTTACTACTGTACAGATGTCTATGAGAAAATGACCCTACTTTTCATCTGATTTATTTCCTCAGTAAAAGTTGTAACCATTGGTTTATGGTCTCATTGGCTAGTTTCAAGTATTTGTAGCTCATGAAAGTTAATTTCCTTTTTGGTTGCCTCAAAATATTCGGTTGGTAGGTGTGAGGAGGGAGGTAAGCGGAGGGAGCTGTAAAGAGTGAGGTGAGAGGAAGGATATGTATGGAGGGAGGTGAGAGGAGGGAGCTTTGAGGAGATAGGGGAGAGGAAGGATGAGGGAGCTGTAAGAAGGGAGCTATGAGGAGATAGAGGGGAGGAGAGAGGAGAGAGAAAGGAGGTGTAAGGAGGGTGCTGTAAGGAGGGAGCTATGAGGAGACAGCGGAGAGGAAGGTGCTGTAAAGAGGGAGCTGTGGGGAGATAGGAGAGAGGGGGAGCTGTGAGGAGGTAGGTGAGAGGAGGGACGAGGGAGCTGTAAGGAGGGAGGAGAGAGAAGAGAGCTGTTAGGAGGGAGCTGAGGGAAAATAAGAGAGAGGAAGGAGGTGAGAGGAGAGAGGAGGGAGAAAGGAGGTGTAAGGAGGGAGCTTTGAGGAAGTGGGTGAGAGGAGGGAGGGGCGAGGGAGGTGAGATAAGGAAGATTTGAGGAAGAGTTGTAAGGAGGGAGCTGTGAAGAGATAGGGGAGAGGGGGTATCTGTAAGACGGTAGATGAGAGGAGGAAGGAGGGCGCTGTGTAGAGGGAGGTGAGAGGAGGGAACTATGAGCATGGAGGTGAGAGATCAGACTAAGAGGTGGGAGGCAAAACTAAAAGGGAGCTGTGAGCTCTGCGCTCCAACAAAGTGGTTGCTGATTGTTTTCCAGTCAGTCCGGTTTATGAACCTTCTCATTCGCTGCTGCGATCTTCAAATGAACAACTACTGCTACCATTCCTCGTGTCAGGTGACACATGGAACTGAGTGTTGAGGACATTATTCTCAGGCTTCTCTCAATCTGTTGTCTGTTGGATAATACCTCATTTGTACACCGCTTTGGCGCCTGCCAAATGAATACATGTAAATGTAAATTCAGCTTGTAGTCACTATTGAACGTCCACCATACTGCCTGAATACAAAGTAGCAATTAAAGTCCTTTTAATAAAGCGGCTTTCAATATCCTGATCCATTGGGTTTTGTGTAATAGTAGAGCCTTGTGTTACCTTGCCTTTATGTTGTTTAAAGATACTCAGTGTCTGAGTTAGTTTGTTTATTTCTATGTCCAGACTTTTAAGATGTTTTGACACATAAATTAATTGCACAGAAAGAGTGCATTAGAACTGCAATTTGAACATGAATCACACCATAAGTATAAAAAACTTCTTATTTATCATTTTTATCATTTATCTGTTGTGAGCCTTAACCAAGCAAACCAAGCTAGACTGAACCACCTATTTCGAATTGTCATTTGGGTAACATTTCCGAGTTAGTATTCAAGCCAGCAGTATTGGATTGGTTTGGATCCAGCTCTTGAAAATAAAGTCATTGTATTTCCCCGTAGGTGGTGACGGCTGCTTTGCAGTGGACAAGAAGACAGGCCAGGTGGTGACCACAGGGTTGGTGCTTCAGAGCGATAGAGAGTACTTGTTAAGCGTTGTGGCCCTTGACGGCTTGGGCAGCCGCAGTGCCCCTGCCATGCTCTCTGTAGTGGCAGGAGCCAGAGCGCCACAGTTCACCAATACTAGCTACGCCATCTCCATACCAGAGAACACGCCTGAAGGACAGCCGTGAGTACTGCATGTGTTAACATTCACTCACACATACGTAAACAGGGATGATGAATTAGGGCAGCTATATACAATGTATACTGTGTGTATATATATATATATATACAGGACTGTCTCAGAAAATTAGAATATTGTGATAATCCCCATACGTGTGATTTAGTTTACTGAACCAAGCTGAGTGTTTTTCAAGGCTCAGGAAACCCTTGCAGGTGTTTCGAGTTAATTAGACGATTCAAGTGATTAGTTGAATACCCTACTAGTATACTTTTTCATGATATTCTAATATTTAGAGATAGAATATTTGAGTTTTCTTAAGCTGTAAGCCATAATCAGCAATATTAAAAGAATAAAAGGCTTGCAATATTTCAGTTGATTTGTAATGAATCCAGAATGCATGACATTTTTGTTTTTTTAATTGCATTACACAAAATAAAGAACTTTATCACAATATTCTAATTTTCTGAGACAGTCCTGTATATATATAGTATATATGGATTTAATTGTATGTTATTGCCAACATTGTGTCGGTATTTGGCCTTGGCCTTTTCAGTATAAATTGCAGTAATGTGATATCTTTTGATGTCTTTCCTTATAGCTAAACAGTTATGCTGGGGCTTTTATTCACATTTGGCCTATTCCCTTGTGGTTATCACCAAACACTCTTTGTCGGATTCTTTATTGTTGCCTCAATAGGTATAATTGCCTGGTACTGAAGAACACAATAAGGCAGAGCAATATAAAAAATGGTATTGTCAGTGCACCTTATATCTTTGAATTGCTGAAAAGTAGGGGGGATGCATGCATGAAAGTATACTGATTCACTTACAAAAGGACAGTTTTACATATAACACCCTTCATCTTTCACAATTGAAATTGAAAATGCATGCATAAATGTCTCCGCAAAAACAAGTCTTATAATAACTAATGCAGACATGCAGTAATACACACTCTTGTCTTACGTGTTGATTTCCAAACGCTACCTGTTAAGCCTCATGCTGATGAATATTCATTTGGTCATACCAGTGCACTCAAGCATGAATTGACATATCATCATCTCACACCATTAGGGGAACGCAAACTCTCTAAACCGTAAAAATAAACATTGATATCTGCATAATAGCGTGACGTTATTACACAGAACAGACAAGTACTGATTGACTGTGTTTATAGCACACAGTCAATGGGCCATACAGTAATTGATTTCGTAACAGTGCTGTGCTGATGTAGGAAAAGAGGATTTCGATTTTAATCCAGCATGTACGCAACTGAAATCGAATAATAAAGACTGTTTCTCCTTTCCTTTTTTTAATTATTTTTCTGTGTTCTGCAGCTTCGTGGTGGTGTTTGCCATTTCCTTCCAGCAGCAGTCAATCAGCTACAGCCTGCTGATCAATCCCAGCAGCCTTTTCAGCATCAGACAGGAGACGGGGGAGATCAGTCTGACCAGGACGCTAGACTACGAGAGTGACCAGCGACGCTACCTGCTGATGGTGCGAGCTAGCGAAGAGCCAGGCAGCCTCAGCACTGCCACAGAGGTTTGTTTATTAGAGAATGATACAGGCAGCAAGCATGAGTCACATACGAGTTCATGCACTCAGGTCAACTAAGCCCACAGCTGAGGTCTACTGTGATGTATTATTATTGCATCTGTCGCACTAGCGTTTACTCTAACTGCTGAAATAAACTGAAATACGAAATGTGCTTTCCTGCTGAGATTTGCTGCGCCGTGCTCTCTCACTGGACTTTCTCAAAGCTCTCAGACCCGTTT
Source organism: Pholis gunnellus (assembly GCF_910591455.1). Classification (NCBI taxonomy): domain Eukaryota; kingdom Metazoa; phylum Chordata; class Actinopteri; order Perciformes; family Pholidae; genus Pholis; species Pholis gunnellus. Next base: position 18,482,577 of record NC_136533.1, on the reverse strand, counting down.
TCACCGAAATGTTATGCGGCTGACAAGTCTGCATTAACGGCAATAATCTGATTTCAGCGCCGACCTATTGACATCACACTACTTGGCGATAACCACAGAAGAGAAGCAGCAGAGTTTGTTTCAGTCTGCAGGAATTGCGTGGCTGAGTGGTTTTGAAATGTTAGCAAGTCAACCGAGGGCCCAAGTGATTTTTTTCTACAGTTTGTTTCACCCTTTTTTCTTTGTGTCACAGTAAATGCTTGTTATTGAGAGTGTGATCTGGAGATGAACTGTGGAAAATGTAGCACACACTCCGAGGCACTTGGCATAAGAACCCATAATCCGAAAACCTCATTCGCAAAACGAACATTTCTAGATAAACTATTCATGAATTCAGGATCACCTGAATTATTAATTCAAAGATTTTGTTACCCAATTATCATGTCAGGCACTGATTCGGCAGGCAAAAATCTCCCTCTGTTCAGCTGCATGTTATGGGGTAGAAGATGGAGACTGGGAAAAACTATCACAGCTATTTCAGGACTATTACTCATGCTGTCACTTCACACTTTACACACAGTGGTGACAGGGAGCTTGTTTGGGGTGGAGTGGGGGGGGCTAGTCGACTGAGGGCCTTTGTGGAAAAAACACACATGCTCAGAAATTTTCTATTTTTGACTCAGAAAAATCATGAAGTGGAAGATAAAGGATTTGTTGAACTGGCAACTTGAGAAACTATAAAATGCAATTTAGATTAAGCTTTGCGGTCAGCCTCCTGTTCAGAGAATTTCCTATGGTTGTCTCCTGGATGTGAGGGTTATTAAAGAGAAGCTAATTTTGTATTCTTCTACTCTGATTTTTCTCCTCTCCTCTCCCGATCTTCTTCTCTCTACTCCTCTCCTCTCTTTCTAAACCATCGCACTGGCACTAATCAGGTTCAGGTGTTGATAACGGATGAGAATGATTGTGTCCCAGAGTTCCTGCAATCTATCTATAGTGTGGATGGAGTCCCTGAGACTGTAACCACGGCAACATCCCTGCTGCAGGGTGAGACTCCTCTGACCCCATATTTCACATCCATCTGTTTCTTTTTGAAGTGTAGAGAGAAACTATCCAAAAACTCACTTTATCCACTGAAAAAAACAACTGTGAGAAAGCTAACGCTGCATTTCAGACCTTGAGTCATTGTTTCAGCTTATTGACCCATAATGCTTCCATTTTTCCATACTGAAGGAAACTAATAGATCTTTCAGATCTGTGCTCATGTAGGCTCAGTAATACTGAGCTAAACTAGCTGCTACAAAGTCAGCATTGATTTGTTTTGATTAATTATGTACTGTGTGAATGATGGCATGCCAATTTATCTGTTACTGCATGAGGCTACCTTATAATTATCAATTATGAGGCTGAAGGCGAATGTCTTGCCATTGCCACTGCTCAACTTGAGCAGAGATGTTTTGTAAAAATACACACCAATAAAGAATCGTTCTGGATGAGGGAAGAGTAGAAATTTACTGTAAAATTATTTAGATTCAGTTTCTGTTTCATTATGTTCCTTATAATGTAACTTGTGCTTCTATATGTGCTTCCCCTTTTTCTAGTTTGAAAAAATTACACTTCTGATTGCACTCTTGAGATTTCTGTTTTTAGATACAGTACCTTTAAGATCCCTTTGCAATATTAAGCTACAGCATTAAATAAACAAGTACCTCAACAGGATTTAAGAATTTTGTACATTCACTTATACTTTACTCGCAAATTAACAGGGGCTCAAGGAAAAAATAAAGTTCAGAAAAAGTAAGGAAATGCACCATTGTTCAGGATTTCTCCACATTGACTGTTTAGTTCTTGTCAACTGTTCCTGCACCTGTGGGACTCTAGTCCCCCATGGACTAACATAAGGGATTTGGGAGAATCTCTGGCTGGGCAATTGTTTCTAGCGGATTCTCGGTGAGAAAAATTGAACTAATTTAATCTTAAATCCTTCGAATACACAGCCTGGAGCAATAGGAATTGTTAGCGATGCAGAGCCAGCGGAAGGAGAGAATGGTACCCAATACAAACCAATGCATCAACAAAAAATAAAACATCCAATACAACAGGAAGAACTCCGCAGAGGAAAGATCAAAGGGGGAGTGAGTGAAGACATGGAGTCTTCTGAAAGAGCTACCTACGGGAAAGTTAGATCATTTTGTTACGAATAGACTGGCTGATACATCATGAAAATGTGTGAGTTTGTATTTCAATAAAACTGCCCCTGACCAAAGCCCAGAATGCCCCAAAACAACTCAGATCAAAGGGGCAAAAAACCTGAAAGAAAGAGAGAAAACAAGTTAATTTCGCAATGTGCTGGACTGCACGCTAACTAATGAAATGTCAAAGTTTTGAGGCACCAAGAGAGTGAAATCCCCATTACATCGTCAGCTTGCATTCTATTGGGCAAAGACACAGCTGAATACTTGTATACAATGAGGCTATCACTTACACTTTATCCACTGAGGAGGAGAATATATAAATAATCTTGAGTTAAAAGCACTTGTGACAGTGAGGTTTAAGGTAAATTTACTGCTTTAATTCTTTAACATTTACTGAGCCTGTCACATTATACACACTATGCAAAGAGTGTATAGTAAATTGCCAGTCTTGAGCTACAACATAACATTGAGGAAAGAATCAAGCATTGGCTGCTGGTGCCGATACTTGACAATACTTGATAAACACATCAAAAGAATATGCAACATGCAAGCGGTATGAGCCAGAGGGGCTGTGTACTGTCTATTTTTACTTAGTTGATATTCTTTACTGTTTATTACTTTTACTCTGTATCTTGTGTGCACTGTCCACTTTGCTGCTGTGATCCTGTAAATTTCCTCACTGCGGGACTAATAAAGGATTATCTTATCTTATCTTATCTTAACTTATCTTAAGAAATAGTGAGTTTAAGTGAAATTCACCAAACAGCAATCTTAAAGTTGCACTGCAACCAAGGGTGTCAATGTATGTGGCTGTAATCCCATCACACATTAGAAACAAATCTATAGTATTTCTGTGTAATTACCTCAGAACATAATCATTTCCCAACACTCCCTGCAGAAGAAAAAAAACATCTGGTTCATTTCATTCGGTCTTTTTGCTGTTTTTATTAAGCTCATTTTTGCAAATGATGGAAGGGGCACAGTGCAGTTTGCGTGCTCGTAATTGTAGCTGTCAGAGCTCATGATCTATTACATGTTTTGCAAAGCCATGAAGAGATAATGATATACAGAGATGTCAACATAGTCATCAGCTGATGCCATCTCATCAGCTCATTTCGATTAACTGTAAATTGATGGTCCTTGTGTGATGTTTTCCCTCCCGCCAGTGTTGGCCACGGACTGTGACTCGGGGTTAAACGCTGAGCTCACCTATTACACCCTGAGCCCGGACTTCAGCATTTCGCCCCATGGGACTGTTTTCCCAGCTGGCCGGCTGGACTATGAGAGGCCTAACCATCTGTATGAATTTGTGGTGATGGCGACGGACAGCGGGGACGAGCCTCACTCTGGCACTGCCACGGTCCGTGTGAGGATGGCAAACATCAACGATGAGGCCCCTGAATTCTCCCAGCCTGTGTGAGGAGCTTTACCACTTCTAAAATACCTATCCATCATTTGTCCTGTTTACAGTTTATTCTGCCTTTCAGACAACAAATAAAATCACGACCAAGATGTGACCTATAAGAAAAAGCTGATATGGATGTAGTTATTGATATTAATTCCTACTTATTGAGGGCTCAATACGTAGCATCTGGAAGGATATATATTGGAATAAAAAAGTGCGAGGCCAAGACAGAGCTATGAGTGGATCAATAAGCTATTATAAAAAGTATACAGTGTATGTGTCTTTGTGAATGTTGATTCAGATAACACAACAAGTTTCTTTTCGAGGCACCTTTCACTTCACTTGTTTTGCTGTATGCTTTGTTACTGTGGCCCAAAACCTAACAGCAACAATTTGGCCAAAGTTCAGCTGCAAAGATCAAAGTTTGTCGCCAAGATGACCAGTTTAAAAAAAATGTTCCTGCTGCTGGCACTGCTTTATCTCTGATCCACCAGCTGATCACTGCTCATACCATCGAAGCTCTGCTCTTTGAGCAGGCAAGGTAGTTGCACCACAGATATATAATAGGTTGTTACATTAGACATCACAGACTTGCCTTCCTTCAGGCTATTCAACGCAACAATATTTGACACTGCGTGTCATGCCATGAATAGTGGCCAACTTGCATTCACTGCGCTGTAGTAAAAGCACCACCATTCAGACAAAGTCGATATATTTTATTTGGCGTGTTAATCACAGCCATCTGGCATCAAATCAACCTGTTACTCAATTCTCACACATTAACCACAAACACAGTGTGACATTGTTACTTTCTTAGCATGTGCTTGGGGTTTGCTGAAAATGCCTCTTGTTCAGTATTCTAGTAAAATCGCAGCATTCAGACGCCGTTGGCTGGGGTTTATTTTTGGCCTTCTCCAAACGCACGCAGTAAACTGACATTCGGATGCAATCCAGTGTGTCCTCGACCGCCTTCTTGGCAAAGCTGTACGAGTGGGTGGGCAGTAACTGTCACTGTGGCTCCACTGCATTTATTTCCCCAAAAAGAGTAAGCCGCTTGTCCTGTCAGTCATGTTTCAATGACCTTCACAGAAGGCCGTTGCCTACCTCTGTTACTCGCTCTCGTTGCATTGTCAGGTGTCAGTCTCGGTGGGTGGCTAGACACAGAGCCAAACAGGCGGGCAAAGAGGTGCAGATGTAAGCAGACAAACATAAAAACGGGGGAGAAAAACACTGAAACGTGGTTGCAGGGCGAGCGAGAGGAGAATACCAAAACATGCACAGCGAGTAGACAGGAGACGGCCAGTCAGATATGCAGATAAACAGAGAAGCCTGTCGGCAGTCAGACAAATTCTCTTGCCAGACCAGCAGACAGATAGTTAGGAAAGCAGGCATTTTGCCAGCTAGGGTGTGTTGGACGTTTCGTCATACTGTGGCATGCTGAGGTGAAGATAAGCACTGTGAGGGCAGAAGAGGAACCGAGTGGACAAAAACAGCAAAAGACAGACATGTAGAGGTGGACTGATGGATACTACGATGTTTTATGAAATGTACTTCGAGTCAGACTTATTGAGATACTCCGACATGTGAGTGGACAGGCCAGTGTTTCCTGGCATGACCTCTGAATGAGTTATGGAGAGGATAAAAGGGAGCGACGGACAGGCAGAGAGCCTGTGAGAATGCAAATAGCCCGACATGCAGGCCAGCAGACGGACAGGCGGGCTTCCTCCGTCTGACTACAACTTCCCAGTTCAGTGAGATGAAGGGAGATACTTCAGAAAGAAAAGCCAAGGGAGTGTATGTGTCTCCTCCCAGAGAACTGCGGAGAGGTGGCCTCTGAGCCGGGTGACAGATTACAGGTCACTCATGTTGCCACGGAGACTGCCGCAGCTGGCGGAGATGAATCACCCATCAGCGTTCTTCTGTAAACCATCAATCACCTCTAACTTCTCACTACAGACACAGACGCCCACCCCACAACACACATACTTACACACACACACACACATCAGAAGAGGATACAGCAGAAAATCTCACAGAGATGAGTTCTGCTGACGAATCAACTCACACTCTGTGAGAACGCCGCCCCCTCTTACAGTGTCTCCAACTCCTCTCTGTGTCTGTCAGACTACCTCGTTCCTTCCGCTCATCTCTCTTCCCTCTCACTCCCGTTTATCACTTTACCTTGTCATTTCAGTGCCAGCTGTCTTTCTTGTCACTTGGCCCTCTCTCCCCTCTGCTCTGTTCTCCATTTCTTTTCATCTCCTCGTCCTCCAAGTCACACAGTTCATCTCCACCCCATCGTGCTTTGTACCACAGTGGTATATCAGTCTCCTTTTGTCGCGCTGGGCATCTCGCTGCCCAGCTCCACAGAGCGAGCAAATCACTGTTGACATTTTAAAAGGCACTGGATCAAATGGCCCACAGTGGGCTGGGTATGTGGAAGCCCCATTTGTCCAATGACTTCACCATCCCAGTAGACATCATCATTTGTCTGTAGTCTGGCCAGCTAAAAGGACAGGTTAAATCATAGTGACAAGCAAAAGCCACAACCATAAGTCTAATCAGCCTGCTGATGCTGTGGACTGTGTAAATGATTTGTACCTCCTGTCTGTGTGTGTTTCCATCATTGCCTGATGACTTCCATGTGTGCTCTCACTTCCTTGCCCTTGTAAAGCTTGAGTTCCACTTTGCAGGTATCGAACGTTTGTCTCCGAGGACGCGGGGCCCAATACTCTCGTCGCCACAGTTCTAGCCAAAGACCCAGATGGCGATGGTATAATCTACTCCATAACAGCAGGAAACGAGGAAGGAAACTTCGTCATTGACAGCCAGAAAGGTGATACTTCTTAATGTTTCCAACGAGGCTTCACATTTGCAGCTCTCGTTCTAATTGGCAGGCTTTCCATCAAATCGCACATTCAATTTCCTCTAATACATTCCTGCTGCAGCGGTGGGCAATGAACTTTCAACGTCAATGTGGAAATATATTGAAAGTTGATATTAAAAGCTGTGATTTCAATATTAACGCCTTTCTTTCTGTGATTGGAGACATAAATATAAAGGCTGACATTTGGGAAATGTACACAATTTTTTTTTTGCGTGTACAGAGAGGAATGTTTCTGAGCTTTCTAGCATTGGTGACTGCACAGTTTATCTTTTTTATTTACCCTTTGATCCGAAACCAGTGGCAATCACTGTGACATTTGTCACCCAACCCTTTCAATTCAATTTCACAACAACTGCTCTATCATAGCTCACAATCTTCAGGCTGCGCTCTGTCAGCTCCTCTTTCTTTTGTGTCGTCTTTTTATATTCCTCTCCACCCTTTCTGTGTATCCTCAGAGATAGAAAATACTGAGGCTGATATCATTTGGGTGCAGGAAAACCACTATACTCCCTCCCACTTACCGTATATGCGAAGAGTGCTGGCTCATTGAATAGCCACTAGTGCTCATGTCGCATTTGTAAACAAGGTTGACATTTAAGCCGGGAGAATTACCGTGTACATCCCACACTTCGCTTATTTTAATGTAGTGGTGCAGTGCTGTCAACGTCACGCATTGTCATTAGGAGCTAGGACCCTTCTCTGCTCTGTGGGCAGCCAGGATCACAAGTAAATTGGGAGAGAAGGAAGCCAGGCACTCGCATCTGTGTGTCTCAGCACGCTGTGTTGTCTTTAATCAAGAGGACTGAAAGAGATGAATAGAAACGCAGCGAGAGAATAAAAAATCTCCCGATGCTCTCGCTTCAATGAGTTCCCCCCACATCACAGGCTGCTTGTTCGTCCTGCAACCTCTGATGTTTTTGTATTACTGTTGACGAGAAAGATGTTGACTCAGATGCTGTATCCTTTTATCCCACCTTTTATCTTGACTTTTACATGAAAGCAGACAGGAGGGGGAGAGAAGAACAGCTAATAGGCATCTGCTGAGCCTGGTTAACTTCTAACACAAGTCACTTACAACTTTATGTTTTTGCTCACATGCGTGAGCTGGATGGGCATCTTTAGGGGAGAGCATGCAATTATTAGATTAGCAATGTGACGAAATCACCACTGTGAAATTGAGTTTTGGGATTTAGTCTGCCTATCAGATTTTTACCTTTTTGTGGACTTCTGATGTGAATTTTTCCACCAGTCGCTATCTCGCCCCCATATTTGTAGAACAACAACATGCAGTACGCTCTTTCTGCTGTGTTTTTATTGATAGCACATTCCTCACCGTGCAAGGCCACATTGGCAATAACAACATCCTGCTTAATGACTAATGGAATGGCTGTGCTTAATGTGTAAGGAGGGACCATGTTTTATAATGTGTAATTTAATGGGCCTGTGGTCTTTGTAGGGTTGATTCGTCTCCGCTCCACTCCCCTGCCCAAGCTACAAGGCCTGGAGTACGTCCTGAATGTAACGGCCACAGATGACAATGCATCAGGCGGCCCACACCCTCTCGTCTCCACCGCACGAATCATCGTTGGAGTTGACGACGTCAACAACAACAAACCTGTATTTGAGGAGGTGAGGATTTTTTTTGAGGTTTTTTGAGGTTAGTGCAAAGTCAGCACGAGGTTGAAAGAAGACCAGAATTTCCCTTTAATTCATTTTCAGTTAGCTTTAAGGGTATTGTTTTTTTTGGAAACTCTTGCTGAGAGTTAAATGAAAAGATTGCCTTCCATTAAGACTGGAAACATGAAACAGCTAGCTTGGCTCTGTCTAAAGGTGACAAAACAAGCATTTTTTTTCCAAAATATCTAACAATTCCTTTACAGCATTGTTTTTGTCGCTGTTACTGTTGCTGTTGCTGTCAACCTGAAGCCTTCTTAATAGCTGACAGTCAGTTGTTTTGCCTCAATTCAAAGAATGTGCCTTCACAATATTGCTCCATTCTTCTCTTATCTGCCTGTGTGTCTCATCCTCGCGGTGCACTTATTCCTCTGTCGATCACTCCTTCCTCCCTCTCCTCATCCCACTCTCCAGCTTTTATTTTTTTGCCCTGGCGTTCTCATTTCCCTGGCCTCCGTCTCTCTTCGCTCTGTTTTCCCAGGAGTTCTGATTAGCCTGCACAGCCACTCTATCTTTAGGCGCTCCATTGGGATTTCAATTAATTTGTGAAAAAAAAGTGCAATATCATCACAATATACTTTACCTGTTTAATTAACTTCCTTCTTAATTAGGAATGACTTGAACTTCGGCAGAAGACTTACTCTCCTGAGGTCTTTCGGGTGGGCTGGAAGTCTTGGCAACTTGATGTGTTTTAAATATCAAGTTACGCCTCAGAATCCATCTGGGCTGGAATGACCTTATGTTTGATATTATGTGATTATTACGAACAGCTACCTACAGGCCACACTGTCTGTGCCATCACGTCCCATGAACCTTTGCATTATTCTTCTTTATATTGCTCGCTCGCATCCTTTGATCCATCTCCCTCCCTCTGTTTCACAGAAGCTCCTCCTCGCCTATTGTTTTTCATTTTTCATGGTCATTCTGTTGAAAGAGTAGCGAGCATTTATATATGATTTCAAAAGAGAAAGACTCCAGAGAGCAGCTCTTTATCTGGGGCATATGTTCATGAGGGGAATGGATTGGTTTAGACAAAGCTGTTCACTGCTGGCTCTTCAAAAGAAATCAGCTCAAGTGTTTTTATTTCCTTAGATGTGGGCTATTGTATCTATAACGGCCATATTGTTTTTCATGCACAGTACATCCCTATGTGTTCGTAGTGACCTTCTACTTAATGAGTTTATTTTTCTTTGATCCCTGAATTCTCATTTATGTATAATATCTCATATATGAGAATTGTATTTATTATTTCTTTGTGTCTCTCCTTCTTTCTCTCCCCCTCCCTCTCTCTATCTCAGTGCCAGCAATATCGTGAGCAGGCTTCAGTGCTGGAGAACCAGCCAACGGGGACTTTTGTGTTGCAAGTGCATGCGGTGGATGCAGATGAGGGAGCAAATGGAAAAGTCAAATATGGCTTAATGCACCGAGACAGCACCATGCCTGCCTTCAGAATTCATCCAGACACAGGTAGAGCGGTCACGGATTGTCTGGGCTAAAACAGCTCTTAATTAGAGCACTGAGTTCACTGTAGATAGGCAGTGCGGCATGTTAATGGTAATTGACTTCTCTAATTCAACGTTCCAGGAGAGGAAATGTTTGTATAATTCCAGTTGCTATTCCCATGAATGAGTCAAATGCCAGAACCTGTCTGTCAATCATCATTTTAGTTTAATCTGGTCAAGCTTGGTGTTATAAAAATGACTCTACACATAATGAAGGGAAAGCAGTTCTGAAGTCCTAACATGTGGATTCAACACGTTATTCTGTCATTCTCTTTAAGGCTTCTGTTCTATTTTCTTCATCTCAACATTTAATAACAAAGTCACTGCACTTGAAAGGGCTGCTCGCCTTACTCAGAGAAATGTGCAATTGTTTACTTGTTTTCTTGATTTATGTGCGGATGGTTAGATTTATAGATAGACGCATTGGATGGTAAGATTGATGGATGGATGGATGCATCCACTGATAGGTGAATTGGAGAATTTTTCACTGGGTGGATGAATTTAAATGCATTCATGTGTGTGTGTGTTTGGCGGGGGTTTTTGTTCTGTATTCACAGGAGCGATTGTGACAGCCAGACGGTTCGACAGGGAGCGGCAGAGAGAGTATTCAATAACAGTAACGGCCACTGATTGGGCGGAGGAGCCGCTCATCGGCATCTGTCAGCTCACGGTCCAAATCCTGGACCAGAATGATAACAGCCCCAAATTTGAGAATTTGCGCTATGAGTGTAAGTAATGAAAACAATATACATGCCGGTACAACTGTAAGAAAAAAATAATCAATATTGTTTGAGCTGGAGCATCACAAGAACCTTAAAAACGCTGAGGTAAAGAGGTTAATTGAGGATGTGTTTTAGAGTGTGGATGCAGTAAATAAGCCTCCACATTGGGTAATATGTATGGGGGGGATGAAATACCATTCCATCTCTGTGTAGTAATTGTAAATATACCAAAAAACGTGGTAATAACCTAAATTAGTTTTAATTAGCATAATAACCATGTCCCAACGTTGTAACCACAAAGCCTCTTGCTTGACCTTTACCAAACTTTGCCAAAAGCCTTGTACGTTTCTACTCTTGTTCACATTATTTCTATCCCCTGTAGACTTTCTGAGAGAAGACACTTTGGTCGGTACCAGTTTCCTTCGCGTGGCAGCTCACGATGACGACTTTGGAACTAATGCAGCTATCACCTACTCCATGTCCCTGGAGCAGCCTGAGTACCTGCGGGTCAACCCTGTCACTGGATGGGTCTACGTTAACCAACCCATATCACAGGTCAGTCAGCAGTTATTAGCAGGCTCTCTGTCAGCTGGCAGACACACACACACACACACACACACACACACACACACACACACACACACACACACCTACTCACACACACATCGTCTGTATCGCATGGCGGCCTGAGGGTCTGTGTCAGCAGAGTTAATGAATAAGCCACATCCAAGTGCCTCTTTCTGCTACTCCCAATCTGGGGTATGTGTACTCCCAGAAGTGATACATGTGGAAAGACCCCGGAGAAAGAAGATGGAGCGAGACTAATTCAAGCTAAACAAATTATTATAAATAGGTTTTAACAAGTTGGGATTCCTGTGGTTATATGTGATGACTAGTTCTGTCTATTTCACTACTATTGTTATTAAACACTCTCCTTTAAATGTGCATATAAATCCTCAAACCTGTTTGAAGTAGCTGTAAAAAAAAAAAAAAAGACATGCTGATTTTAAGTGTAGGGCACAGGTTTTTAAGAAGCTAATTATTACAAACCAAGACTCGCTGTCCATCTTAAATACCCTGGCTAGAGATTCAAGGCCTTTTCATTTCAGTTCATCATCTGAGGCTTTGATAAGTAGACTGACAGCCTGCAGCGGCTTGAGACGAGTCGTGTATTTTGAGAGAATTAACTGGAACTATTTGGAGGCTGGAAGATTTAAAGCGCAGGATGAAGTTAATAGGTGAATTATTTTAGTTATACATGAAACATGAAAACTAGCTATGAAGATTAGCAAGTCGTCCTTTACTGGTTTATGTTTTTCAACTAATTGATGCACTGCAAGTGTTATACCGTGTCAGTGATGTAGCACTTTTTATTTTACATTTCTGATAGGTGTGTTGTAGACTTTGATGTTTTCTAGCCTATCAGCGCTCTTCTTCCTGTTCTCCTCTTTCACTTATTCAAATGTAAGAGTTGTTCTTTGGCTAGAAACTTGCAAAAGCACTATAGAGCCTCAGCCATTTTTTATTTAACATGCTTTTTAGTGCAGTAGTGATAGAAGTCTCTGGAAATCTTGCCGCTGACTTCATGCAAAATTAAAAGTGTTAAGCCCAAAACCTCGCTGAACAAAGCTGTTGCATATTTAAAAGTGGTTTCAGAAGCTGTTTGAATCACCCCGCAATCTTTTTCGCTGTAACTCAGATTGTAAAAGCAGTTCATTAAATGTTAAATGTCTCAGCTGATCTGATACATTGTTCTCTTCTGATTTAGTCATCACAGTTTCTGATTACAGTGAATAAGTATTAAGGCCATATTTCACACCACTCTTCAGTACAGTTCCCAATCCACTTCAGTGGAATATGAAGGAGACAGGGTTTTGAACTACAGTGATTATTCTCATGTCCTAAGACAGTATAGCCAGAGCCAGCCTCTCCATACTGTACAGGGCAGCTCCACAGACAATGAAGTGGAGAAGATGGAAGGTTGCTGTGACCGTATCCTGAATATTTCCTGGATAATGTCTGGTGCATATCTGACACTATTACTGCAAATTGAATTTTAAACCTCTGTTGGACGTTACCACAAAGTCAGTCAGTCGTTCATTTGTTGTAAACGCAGCAGCTGCTCCACGTTGGACATCACAGAATGCTATCTTTTTTCTCTGCAAGCTTTGGAACAGAGTTGTACTTGTTCACAAATAATAATTGGATGGTCCCACGAATAGATAAAGAAATTTCTATAGTTAAGAGAGATCTCTTTTTGTCTGGAACACAATAATAGAGTGGCTATGCCACGATTCGCATCGATAGAATAATGCCGCTGATGGCTGAAACGTTACATCTTAACAACTGAATTCTTATACAATCAATTTTTCATTAACAAAGTGGTACACATGACTTGCATTATCTTTTACTGTGAGTGGTTAGAAATACATTTCCTTGTGTGGGCAAAAAGAGGCCCTTTAGTGGATCTTTATAGTGGGTTTTTTTCTTCACTCTGGTGTGAGTGTAATGTTGATGTTACCCATTGTCTAATTTAGATGAAAAGAATAAAATACTCTAATGACCTCTTACGGAATTTTTTTTTTTGCTGTCCCTGCAGTGTCCACTGTGATGAAATACAGTTCCCCAGTCAAATGTACTCCCTCATTTCCTAGCGGTTCAATTATAGCAGAATTAGAAAGGTAGAAGATCTTTTGTGCTACCTGAATTTTAGCTTAATGCATTTGTAAGGCTCACACTGTTGCCTCTGTTGTTCGACACCTAATGAAATGATTTCCTAAATGGAGTTTACGCAACAAGTACAGGCAGGAGCTTGAAGTCATTACTGCCCATCAGCTGATCACGAGCTGATCACTCCGAGCGTCAGCTACACACTTATTCACATTACAGAGAGGTCCATTTAAACACCTCGCTCCGCACCGTTAGTGGTTATGGCTGTCTGTAGTTTCCCACAAACCACTGCTGAAGACACAACGCTGTTACTCAGATTTAAGAGATATTTGTGAATTTTATTACTTAATTTCACTATGCTTTGTTATATTTTACACATCTATTGCTGGGGCTCATTTGATAGTTCATCAAAGAGTTTCTCATTAATAATGTGTAAATCAGCTAATTGTTTCAGTTGTAAATGTCATGATGCTACTTTTAGTGACTCGACTTTTGCAGAGAACTTATATCACGCGGGACATCATAGCGACCGACGGAGGGGAACGAAACACTTCTGTGGAGCTGGCGGTCACCATCACCAACGTGAAGAACCAGCCTCCACAGTGGGAGAAGGAGAGCTACAGCGTCGTCATCCCTGAAAACGCCGCCAGGGACACACCACTAGTGGTACGTGTAACTTTGATCCAAAGTATACTGTTTATATTAGCACGTATGATGTTGAGCTGGTCTCTTGATCTAATTGAACCAGCTGAATGCCTCCTGGATTAGTGCACAGGCTGAGTGTTATTCAGACGCTGTTCTCATTGTGCTCAAAATACACCTTTGAAAGCTTGTCAGTGCACTGCAAAATCTGAAAACGTGTCTTAGTTTGATGCTTTTGGAGAAAGCTGACATTGGATTGCATGTGCTAAGCAAGTTTCATGAGTCCTGGCTTATTAAATTAATTCAAAATGTCTCATTTGATTTGAGGAATATATAGCTGTCAATCTGGAGAGCAAACAAATCCCTTTCACCTCGAGATAAGAGGTTATTTCAGGGCTCAGACACAAAGGTTTGACTCTCATCCTACTCTCATCCTACAGATAATCAATTATTGCAATCATTAAAATCAATTTTTGACATAAGTGATGCTTCTTTAATACTACAAACCAAAAATGCGGTCTGACCTATCATGCCTGGACGTTAATTATGGAGCTATAGCCTGCAGTCAGTTAGCATAACTCAGCATAAAGACTGGAAGCAGGGAGAAACAGCTAGTCTGGCTCTGTCCAAACTTTTAAAATATGGCTACCAGCAGCTCCAGAGCTCACAAATAGCACGTTGTTTGTTATGCCAGTCTGTTTTGTCCTCTTTCAAGTCTTTATGCTAATCTAAGCCAAGCTGATGTGCCTCTCTGCTTTAGCCTTACTGAGCCGCAGAGACATGAGCGTGAACATAAACTAAGCTGACTGTCTCCTGGCATCTCATGGTGCGGTGGTTATCTTCTCATCTCACTTTCGGCAAGAAAGCAAATGAGCGCATTTCCCCAAAATGTTGAAGTAATCCTTTACTGTCCACCTATGACGTCATACGGGTTTAGTCAGTCAGCCACATGGGTTTACACTGGGAAACAGATTCACTGAAGGAGTGGACCAAGAGCTATTTGACCATTTGCTCAGCTCAGCGTTGTTTTCTGCTTTATTTTGCATCGGTCTTCCAAAACTCTAACTAACTGAATCCAGGCTTTTCGCCAAGCAAAATCATGATCTAACTCCTCATCCTATTCAGACAATCAAGGCGACCTCTCAGCTGGGTGATCCGAGGGTGACATATAACCTGGAGGATGGCATGGTCCCCGAAACCAATATGCCAGTTCGTTTCTACCTCTCACCCAACCGCGAGGACAGCTCTGCGTCCATTCTGGTGTCCGAGCCGCTGGACTACGAGACCACACCCGTCTTCTCTCTCCGGGTTCGAGCACAGAACGTGGCCGCGGTGCCTCTGGCAGCTTTCACTACAGTTTATGTCAATGTTACAGGTCAGTTTGATTATATATATTTAGCATATAACTTAGTGTAGCGAGGGATAATTACCTTCTGGTTGGTTAAATTAATTGTCAAAATGCCATCTAATGACAGTATCATAGGGTTGAAAAGGTAATGATACAAATATAATAACAAGATGATTCTAAATATATATAACAAATTTATATGAGGCTTTGTTTGTTCTTTTTTGCAATATGGCAAAGGCAAAACTGATTTATTTGTCTGAGGTGTGACATCAAATAGCAAAAGGATCATTTGATTATCTTTTAGCTGTTAAGTATAACGTTGAGTTCATCTGCAGGTGAAGTAGTCCAACATCCAGAATGTTTAAGTCAGCAGCTTCAAAAGCAGTGTTGCCCTCATGTTTTTTTCTTCAGAAAATCAAACCTTTAAATCTTTAATGGCTCCATTTACAGGGGCTACAGCTTTGAATATTTATTCCCTTTTTACGATCTGGAAATGAACACATTATCAATTTGCTTCCAAATCTGTCTTCTCTCCTCAGATGTCAATGACAATGTGCCATTTTTCACATCCTCCATCTACGAGGCCTCAGTAACAGAAGGAGCCCAGATAGGGACTTTGGTTCTCCAAGTGTCTGCCCATGACAAAGACTTGGGTCTTAATGGAGAGGTTTGTGGTTATCTATTATTTGTCTTCATGTTGTGCGGGTATAAAACAAAGAAGAGATTTTCAACCACCTATAGACTATACTTTTTTTTTCGCTAAAACATCCATGCTATGCTAGAAGGAGTTATCTATAACATCACACCTTAATCCCTCCAGTGCGGAAGCTTTTATTCCAGAGTTGTCGAGGTGGTATTGGATACTGTGCCATCACAGGTGAGTGACTGACCTTTGTGACAGCATAGTTGGGGTACAGAGTATCGATCTAATTGTGTCTGTAATGAAAAGACAGTCTCTGGGAATATGATAGAGACCTCCTGACATTTACAGCTACAAAGCCTTTAATTGCGGCTATCATTTTTGTTTGAAAGAATACTGTGCCTTAACTTTCAAATTACTTGCGCTCCACAGATAACTTACTCTCTGCTGAGTGACAGCAGTGGCGACCACCATCTGTTCCGCATAGCCCCAAAACTTGGCATCATCTACACAGAAGCCGTGTTTGATCGCGAGGCGCGTAGCTCCTATTTGCTGGAAGTTCAGTCGGAAGATGGCCAGGAATCGGCACGACCTGGCAAGAACAAACAGCCCAACTCAGGTTAGAAATTATGAGGATTTTAATGATGATATGATTTATTAATCTAGCATAAAACTGCTCATGCTTTGTGTCATTAAAGGAATAGGTTGACATTTTGGGAAGTACACTCACTGGGAGATGATTTACACACATATCTGTACGCTTAGCTTAGCACAGACACAGAAACAGCTTTCCTAAAATGACAAACTATTCCGTAAAGACAATTCAAAGCCCATTTTGGACTGATTTGTATGCCAATAATAAGGCAGTGACAGTTACTTCAGATTTAATGTATCCCCATCTTTTTCAGTCATACAAATTGTTGTTTTTCATTGTATTTGCATTCTAGGCATTGTGTGAGTTGACAGAGTTAACTCTGCCTGGTGCAATGTCGCATTCATAAAAAGCAGCGATGTTCTAAGCCTACAGGGCAATACTGAAAACGTCATTCTCAGTGTTGCGTCCTCTGTGCACTGTGTTTTAAACAGACCGCATTGGCATGATTCATTCATTTACACTTTGGGATTGACTTTGGAAAGCGGATCTTAATTTGATTTAGTCCACTGCTATGACCAGACCAGCACCTCTCTCTTCCATGTGAAAATAGATAATAGAGTTTAACAATAGAGTTTTCTTGGCACTGTTTTTAGTAACAACCCCTTTTTTTTTATCCTGTTTTTTTAATTTGTTTGTTTACCATGTTCCCTTTGTGGTATTTTGGCAGTCATGACACCTGTATCTAGAGTGGCGTAATACCACGTTCTTATTCAGAAGTGGATCTTTTGCAAATGTTTGCAAAGGAGGTATTAGGGGTAAAGGGTGATGTTTCGAAGCAGTAAAGCCTTCTCTTCAGAGCTACAAGGGCTGCTTAGCATCTGCAATGAGCCTTAGCTGTGTCTTGGGCTACGAATCTCCCACCTCCAGAAGGGCTCATCTCCTCTGCAAACATTATCTGTCTCGCTGCGTCACCTCTGGGATACACCAAGACGAGGAGGGAAATGTAAAAACAAGCCGAGAAAATAGAGCCAGCCACCACCACCGCCATCTCTTACTGCAGCAGCTCCAAATTAACATGTCACCCATGTATACTTTGAGCAGATAGTTTACTCTTTCTAACTAAAGAAATAAACAACGTAATGAGGAGGGCACCGACAAGACACAAACACTTGTCATCTTATAAATATTTAACCTTCCCAGGAGAGAGATTCTTTATCTACTCTCTGGAAAATAAAAAAAGGAGCTTGTTGAAGAGGTTTAGCCCCATTACTGTTATTATCTCTGTTTAAAACAGATACCCCAATAAAACAATATACTCATGTCAAAATGAATAATTTATGTAATTTACGGCACATATTTACGAGTAATGTTTTTTCTGATTTTCGTGTCAATGAGGCACTTTGCGTTCGGTTAAGTGCTTCTTCCCCACTAAACAGTGACAATAAATTGTAGAATCAATAAACTGATGGAGGGAAAATACACACATACCGTGTTTGGCCAAGTGTGTGTGTGTCTGTGTGTGTATGTGTGTCTGTGTGTGTGCTGTGCCGCTTAATCTTCTGCCATTCTGTCATTCTTGCAGACACAGCGTATGTGAGGGTTTTCATCAGCGACGTCAACGACAACAAACCAGTCTTTGCTCAGCGACTGTATGAAGTCGGTGTCGACGAGAATGCAGATGTGGGCCTGGCTGTTGTCACCGTTAGTGCTAATGACGAGGATGAAGGTATGCTTGATGAGGCGGCAGACTGAAGAGGTCCCTGTGAGATTTCACCGGTGCCACTTCCTAGAATTAAAGGTTAAAGAAGCCAGCCAACCAGAACCTATATAAAAGTTTTTGTGCAGCACTTAAAAACCTCAAAGAAGTTTCTAGATTGCACTTTCTTTATTTCTCTCTCACCTTTGAAATAACAGTAAACAAAGTATTTTGGCAGTTTGTCAGTCAATTTCCCAGCGGGGAGTTGTGTGCCAAGTACCCACCTTTTGTGCAAAATGTCCTGCATTTGCAGCAGAAAGCAGAAAGTGACCCTTTGGGCAATCTTTCCCAATCCGGCCTGAGCTCTGATGAAATCATGCCGTGTGCTAGATTTAGCAGTAGTCATTTGAGTGCTTGGTAATGCACTGTTGCACATATGTTCCAAAAAGAGTGACACGCTCCCACACAGTAGGTGGGCGGGATTTAACCAATAAAGCAGTTGCTCATCCTCCGTACAGCAGTCGCCTAAGATCCCTTTATCAGGCATGTTTAGGTCCGTTAATCAAGTATTTATGGCGAGCGGGGGCGCAGCTTAGACTGGGCTGCAGCACTAATGATGAATAGCTGTGGAATAACACCAACCCCCAACATAAAAGTTGCAATACTGTTGCACTTGCGTCTGAGAGGCTACGCTCAATCTGTCTTGTTTAAAAAACCAACACCCTGGGCTTGACTGCTGTAAGCCTACCAGATCCCTGTGGGAGGCAGGGAGCACTTTGTCAGCTGGGGTTGTGTTAATAGTACAGATTAGTGTATTTACATGGGATTTTAGCTACTTTAAACCAACAGGATGATTGAAAACGAAGACTGTTCATTCGAGGAGATTATTTTATCTATTCCAACGTTAAACCGGTAGACTGGATGGTCTCCATGGACACAGTAGATAAGTTCAGATATTGACTTCCTCTTTACTAAACTACACCCCCCCCCACCCTTTCTCGGGCCTCAAAATCATTCCCAAGAGGGCCCTATCAAAGTGCATTACAGTACAGTGCTTTTTTACTCTCATGCTCCCTTCTACTTTTTTCGGCAGTCTTTTTTTAATTAGTATCTGATTAAAGCCGAGGAGACGAGGTACAACGTTACCATTTAATTAAGTAATCAAAACAAGAAAGGGATACATGAAAACCTACTATTGCTTAGGTCTTGGAGGAAATGAGGTGTAATACTCTTGTGGTTACGCAGCTCTGTTATTGCTAGAATGATAGTGCTTCCGCTTAAAAAGTAACGGGACAATACTGAATTATTCAGCAGCTACCTACAGTAAAGTCTATTACCTTCTCAAAATGTTGCTACACTTGTGTTTTACCTTTAGATTTCAGTTACCTTATAAGATGGTTTATTTGCAGAATCAGGACAGTGATTTCACATCCCAGTCATGCATTTTGTAATTCCTGCCACAGGAGCCAATGCCAAGCTGCGCTACCAGATAACATCTGGCAACAAAGGTGGAGTTTTTGACATCGAGCCAGAGGTGGGGACAATCTTCATTGCGCAACCACTGGACTATGAGCAGCAGAAGAGATACAAGCTACTCGTCCTCGCCTCCGACGGGAAGTGGGAAGACTATGCGGCCGTGGTGGTTACTGTGGTTAACAAGAACGACGAGGCACCCGTGTTCTCCATGAATGAGTATTATGGATCTATCACAGAGGAGCTTGATGGGTCACCTGTGTTTGTACTACAGGTGAGCGGCTGAGATGATTACGCTGCAGCTTTTTGTTCTTTAATTACCGTAATCAATAGATCTAATTATCTTGACAGCTTCTCAAAGTGTGGCTGTATGTGGCCGCTGAGTATTGCTTACAATTGATTAATGTTATTTCAGTGTATCTACTGTTCGTATTTTAGTATTTATACTAGTAAATTATAGACTTTTCATTCCACTAAGTTGCAAGACACATGCCTGAGCAGAGCTCATTGCTTTAATTTAGGTGGTCAGGAAAAATTGGCTGTCTAAAAAAACCCAAGAAGACCTGGGTGACGGCTGAAACGAGATAAGAGGAAGCAGTAATTTGGGTTCGACTGGATGACTAAGTATCCATTTTCTTAAGAAGATGCCTTTATCTCCCCAGGTGACAGCTACTGACCCAGACAAAGATGCCGACCAGGGCGCCATACGGTATTCCATTCATGGCCAGGGGGCAGAGACACACTTCATGATCAACGACATCACGGGGGAGATGTATGCCCAGCGCACCATGGACCGAGAGGAGCGTGCTGTCTGGCGCTTTGTTGTCATGGCAACGGACGAAGAGGGCGAAGGACTTACTGGCTTTACGGATGTTATTATTAACGTGTGGGACATCAATGACAATGCCCCCGCCTTCACGTGTGCGCCTGATAATTGCCACAGTAGCGTTACGGAGAACTCCCCTCCTGGAACATTTGTTGTGGAAATGACCGCAGTAGACCTTGACGACGCAGCCGTAGGTCAGAACGCAATCCTCACGTACTGGATTACAGAGAATGTGCACAAGGCAAACAATGCAGACCTTTTCACTATTGATTCCAGCACCGGCACTATATCTGTGGCAGCAGAGGGTCTGGACCGGGAGCTTGCAGACAGCCACCGGCTGGTAGTGGAGGCCCGGGACGGCGGGGGTATGATAGGTACAGCTACTGCCACTGTAGTTGTAACGGACATCAACGACCATGTGCCTAAGTTTAGAGAGGACCGGTGTGGCGCTCGCGTGCCTGAGAGCACTAATGAAGATGCTCCCGTCCTGGAATTGAGCGCTGTGGACCCTGACGCAGGCACGTATGGCCAGCTGGCCTTCACTGTGGTGGCAGGAGACGCGGAGCAACGATTCTACATGGTCAGCCACAGACTGGAGCAGACGGGCACACTGAGGCTGAAGAAAAAGCTGGACTTTGAGAAGCCAGGGGAGCAGCGGTTCAACCTCACCATCAAGGTGGAGGACTCTGACTTCTCCAGCCTCATCCACTGTCAGGTTCAAGTGGAGGATGTGAATGACAATGCTCCTGTGTTCACCCCGAGCTCGCACCTGCTCTCCCCTTTGCCTGAGGACGTAACTGTAGGAACCAGCATCATTCAGGTCGTGGCCAGTGACTCCGACTCAGGCCTGAATGGGGACATTTTGTACAACATTTTCCCTCAATCTGACCCATACGGACATTTTACAGTCAGCCGAGCCGGTGTGGTCACAGTTGCCAGAACACTGGATAGGGAGACAGTGGCGGCTTATGAGGTGGTTGTCATGGCGACAGATCGGGGTACCCCGGCACTGACCGGCAGTGTCACGGTCCACTTGCCGCTGCTAGACGTGAATGACAACGGGCCAGAGTTGGAGGCAGCCTACGCCCCTGTGCTGTGGGAGAACAGTCCAGCACCTCAAGTGGTCTGGCTCAACGGGAGCTCAACCCTGCTTCATGTTGTGGACAGAGACTCCTCAGAGCACGGGCCTCCTTTCGCTCTCTCCCTGCCCTCACTTTACTCTATCCACTTCCACCTGCAGGATCACGGGAACGGCTCTGCCACGCTCACTGCCCTGCGGAGGTTCGACAGGGAAAGGCAGAGCGAGTTCCACTTGCCGGTGATTATGATTGACAGCGGCGATCCACCAATGACAGCCACTAACACACTCACTATCACCATCGGCGACCAGAATGATAACGCCCATCAGCCAGGAGAGAAAGATGTCTATGTGCATACCCGCAAGGGTGAGTTGCTGGCTTCCCTTCATTTCATTTTCCTTTGCCCCGTGCTTTCGCTACAGAGCTTTTCACTACAGGCAGATATTTGAATGAAGAGGGGAAACTGAGGCTACAGCTGAAGGGTAAAGTTTTCATTCCCATACCTGTTCGGTGTAGTCTGGAATTCATAATTGCACTCTTGCTTTTACATTCCAGCAGTGTTTTGTTATGGTAATATCGTTGTCAAATCCTTTCTCAAGCCTTCAGCACATCCCTTCCTTGCCAGCCCTATGAATAAAGCTCATTCGAGCATCACATTATGATAAGAATCATGATTGTTCTTTTTGTATTTTTTTTTTTTACCATCCAGGTAAGATGGTTAGGTATGTTGTCTTGTTAGTGTTTTGATCGCACACTACATGGCAGTTTTGGTAATTGTGGAAAAACGCAACGGCGTGACTCATCCAGGCTGCCATTGTTTACCCAGCTGCAGTACTCTGGCAGTGCAGGTCGATAATAACATAATCCATACAGAGATAGCCGTGCATCCTTAAGCTCCACGCTCTCTGAAGTGGAGCACCGAGAGCCTATTCATTCCAGCAGTGGGGCTCCACAGTTATGAGCATAATAAGTAGAAAAGAACACAAGAATGCAAGATAAGGAGAAGAGAGGGACGAGAAGATAAGTGTTGGCATCAGCAGATTTTGTCCAGACTGAATCAATGTGTGCATGTGTGTGTGTTTACCTTGAACAGGAAGGATGGAAACTGCGGCACTGGGGAAGGTGTATGCCCCAGATCCTGATGACTGGGACAACAAGACCTACACTCTGGAGACAAGCGCAGCCAAGTAAGTGCTCACTGTTCAATGCATATCATTATTTTCTCTGAAAACATTCTGATCTCCAAATGTGCAGCACAAGTACAAGTGCTAAAGCAAAACAGTACCAGAAGAACTGCCAACATTGTAGAATTTGGAAAATAAAGAGGATGTGGACTCAGCGTTGAGGCTGTATTTCTGTATCAAGTCCTCTTTCAGTGATATCACTTGGCCTGAAACGTGCCTAACAGGTACTTCTCCTAATCTTAAATCCTATTCCCTCGCTTCTAAAATGAGCTACACTTTACAAAAAGGGACTCTAATAATAGCCGTCAACAGTGATTGCCTCTCTGGAAAATGCAATCAGATTCAAGCAAACTAAGCAATCTGGGTCCACCTGTATGGTGTTCCCGAGATGAAACAGACCCTACAAACGCCGTATGACTCCATCAGGTTCCTTGTGCCGCTATTCAGTATTCACACCCTCAAGATCAGATTAGAAATACCAATTGCACATTTGTTTTATTCATATACCAAATTCTGACAGTTGCCATGACAACTATGAAGCTCTTTTGGAAACAAATAGTGTATTTTTTTTCTTCTCCTTCTTGGCGTTTTTTAGTTTTTTTTCTCAAAATGAATTCGCATTAACTTTCTACTGGAGTAAACCAAGGTAACCTGACCAATTCTCTACTTGTCTGTCTGCCATCCGTCAGGTGCTTTTCTTCTGAACAAGAGCTCAGGAGCAAAAGAAGCCACTTGTCTCCTTTATTTCTCTCTTTCTTTCATCTATCTCTGAAGCCGTCCTCGCCTACTTAACAGCTCCTCTGCTTTTCACAGATACTTCAGTCTGAACCAGAGCTCAGGAGTGCTGACCGTCAAACCGAACACTCCAGCAGGCAGCTACTGGTTGAGGGTCGGCGTGTCTGATGGGGTGTGGCCCGATGTGTTCTCAGGGGTCAGAGTTCATGTCAGGGAGCTGGAGGAAAAATCCATCTTGTCGTCCGCCTCGCTGCGTCTGACCGGTAACGTTGGCAAAAACACTGACTCACCTGATGACATAACACAATATTGTCTATAACGTTTTTTTGGTTGGATTCCCAGTCGCAGTCATCCTCCACAAAACAGAGAGCTTGTTCTTTGTTGCCGTTGTTGTTCTATTCTTTTTTGAGGCCGATGTTGAGAGAGACAGCATCTGCCACAGGCATGAATAAATTGGTACTTTTCACTAACTGATTATCAGGTTGTCAATCCAGTTAACGCCGAAATAATAGGCTGTCAGTAGACATCTTAACACTTGCATTATTTAACAGTTCTAAGTATTGTAAAGCAATCTTTCACACTTGCTTGCTGGTAACAGTTTCCTTCTTCTTCTTATTCTTTTACACTCTGAAGTTTATGTTAGAGTGTTCATTCTTTTGTCAGTCTCTCAGAGCAAATGGGAGTTGTAAAGGTCAATTTGGAAGTGTCAGGTAAAGTCCTTGACATTTAAAAAGCCATTCGGCGGCTATTATGGATGCCTCTGACTCCAAGTCATTATCATTTTTGGAGATTAAAGATGACTACCCACATTCTACAGATATTATTGGAAGGTGGCACCACAAATGTGATTGATTTCCCGGTCATTAAAATATGTTGTACAAGGCAACGCTTCAAGACCCTGACTTTACTTCAGTGAAGAAATAAACGATTTTTACTTGACTGCATCACGACTTATTCGCCTTATGGATGATTCAGCGAGGAAGTGGATCAATAGCCAGAGATGTACCTCTTGTGCTTATGGAATCAGGAACTCGGTAGGCTTTGATCAACTCTGTAGTTGTCATTGACGAGTCAGTAGTTCTCTCTTTGTCTCCTGAAGGCATAACAGCGAGAGAATTTATCGACTCTCACGTCGAGGGGAAGAGTCGACTGGAGACGTTCTGGGACTTCCTGTCTGAGACGCTGTCTGTCAGAACGGGGAGCATCAACATTTTCAGCATAGCAGACAGGGAGGAGAGAACCGTGGACATCCATTTCTATGTGCTAACTGATAATGGCTACCTGCGCCCTGAGAAACTGCATTCTGTCCTCATCGCACATAAAAAGAAGGTATATATACCATTGTGTCTGATAGATAGAGATCAATGCTCATATATCAAGTGATACACTTGGGAGCTTGAGTGGAAGAGATAACGGGGCTCTTTATCTGCCCTTTCATTTTCACACCAACTTCCTGTCTGTTTACTGCCTGGCCCTGTCATGTCTCTTTGTCTCTTCAATTCATTTCTTTTCTTTGTCTACTTTCCTTTTTTTCGCTTCTTTCTGTCATGTTTTGAATCTGCATCATTTCTATTCCTCTGCCATTCCTAATTGTATGTCTTACTCCTTTAAAAAACAACCAGTTATAGAATATTAAAAGCATTTATGGAGGCCTGGTCTTCTTCTTTTGCATTGCTTGTGAAGCCTTTTAACCGTCCAGATGTATATCACTGTGTGCTCACCCACATTGGAGATACAAATCCTTGTATCTTCGCTGACAATTATTGTAATTGCCATGTTTGTGTCCTGCATCTCCTCCCTTCTTCTCTTTTCTGGCTCTCCGCAGCTGCAGTCACTGCTGCGTGCGAATGTGAGCCAGGTGCAGATAGATGAGTGTGTGCGCACCGACTGCAAGACAACCAGCGGCTGCTCCACACAGTCAAGCATCATTGACACGCCCACCCTGGTAGACTCAGGTGCCTTATCGCTGGTGTCAGTGAAGGTGACGTCCTCGGCTGTGTGTGGCTGCGCTGCCAGGGAAATGGCCCACCAGCCCTGCTCCTCCTACCCCATTAACCCCTGCCTTAACGGGGGAACCTGCGTCGACACCCAGAGTGGATACAGGTGAGAGGCATGTCTCCAGGTGTTCATGGGGACTGGAGTTGGAAGAGGCTCTCAAAAGATAGGAAACCAGGAATGGGAGATTCCTGATGTGCTGCAGTCTCTCCTCTCTAGTCCTGTCAGGCGTCGTGTAAGAGTGTCATCTTGGAAAATGAGCCCAGAATTACTAACAGCCCCTCTTGTGAGAAAAATGTCCTTCACCTGCAACTTGACCTAACTTGCTTGAGCTGCACTGCTGTGTTGTCATCTGAATATGGAGTAGCAGGATTTTTCAAGAGGCTTTGGGCTATTTGCAATAAAGCAATGTGCATGTACGTGTATACCAACCTGAACTCTGTGTGTGTCTTGGCCCTTATTATTTAAATTAGGCCTCTAGATTTATAGCTTGATATTGAACATTTTAAATTGTGGTGTGCTGTCTTTTGCAGAACCTGACAGTAAATAATGAACATAGCTTTTGTGTTAAGGTCATTAGCATATTAACTCTAAATATTTATATATATGTGTAGTCAATATAAAGACCTTCAACTTCAAGTGTATAGGTCTCTGTGGGAGTCTAGAAACAGCATGCAGTTCATTTCATGAACACTAATGCCCAGATTAAATAAATATAGGGCAAGGGGATTAGTACAACTCTGGCCCCCCTCTATGCTCACAACTTCTCAAAATCTCCTTTAATACCATTTACATGCATGCATGCAAGTTCATGTACCAGTGTACAGAAATCTCTCTTTTTTATCTTTTAAATTCTCTACTGCAGCTAATCTGCACACTGCTGAGAGAAGCCCTTGTTCTGCAAGAAGACTATCTCCCCATATGTGCTATATGTGCCCCCATATGAATGCACCACAACCATAAAGAATCCAATTTTTGGTTCTATCCTCTGTCGAAGGAGCTTAACAGGCAACCTCAGACGGCAGCTGATCAGATATTGTCAGTCAGAAGTGAGAAAAACATGCCCTGCACTTCTTGATTTGGATTGGCATCGCTCTCATGAGTCACATGAAAGAGCAGTGAAACAGTGAGGTGCTGTGCACGCCATGTGCATACGTATGCATAAGGCTACGCTCCACCTAAGCCATCCCGTTCGATGGATCAGTATTCCTGACATGTGTTGCCCCGCTGCAGAATAAACAGTGATGGGGAGAAATAGCCCCTAACAGCCTCAGTACACACAGCCTTCCTCAGACATTGCATGGAAATAGATGGCTTTGACATTATCAGCGAAGCCAGCTTGTCTACATGCCTACATTGGAGGAGATAGGACGATATCAACCGGTCCCTTCCATCCTGGTGATCACAGTAATATAATGAGCTGTTTTTTTATCACTGTATGTATCTCTCCCTTTATGGTATTTTTGTATGATTATTAATATTTACCATTACGGTCTCACACACAAACGTTGAAGATAGGCATGAAAAACATTTCATTTCCAGCTACTGCTGGAGCAGTGATCCCTAACACTCAAGCTCTAATCAAAGTAGATAAGTACAAGAAGAGGCAATTGCACAGATATCAACCAAAGCGTGTAATACCTTAAGAATGAGAAGGGGGGCGGGTGGGGATAAGTGAGAAAAAGTCCAGGAAATCACTGATGGCACGGTGCATAGAAAAGAGAGAGAACTAGAATTAATTATCTCGTAACAAAGAAGATGTGATGTGCCGAGCCAGAGCGTTCTCCAGAGGGTTCAGCCCGGCCAGCTGAGATAGATGAAGAATAGAGCGGCGTAATGTTGTGTTCATAGCTAATTGATTGAATGTAGAATTGAATATTCAGGGCTTTGTTGCGAATGCAAACAATTGATTGACGAAAGCACTTTCTTACCTGGCTGTGGACAAGTCGGCATGTTGGTGCAAACGTCAAAGCCGCTCCCTGTGGGAATCAACAAGACCGTCACGTCCACCACAGAAAAGTCACCACGCTCGGATCCAGATTGGACAGTGTGAAGATTTCACAGACCACAACACATGAACGACACTGATTGTTTCTTTCCCCATCTTTCGCATTGATTTTCCTCACAGGTTTTTTTTCTGCCTCTCTGTGCTACAGGTGTCGCTGCCCCCCGCAGCTTGAGGGGCCAGAATGTCAGCAGGCAAGGCTTAGTTTCCTTGGCAACGGCTATGCCTGGTTTCCCCCCTTAAGGCCATGCTTTGATAGCCATCTTTCACTGGAGTTCATGACAGAGGAAGACGATGGACTGCTTCTGTATGCGGGCCCGGTGGCCACTCTCCTGCCTGGGGATAGTGAGGACTACATGGCCATAGGTAAACTATGAGTCTGCATAATTAGATGCGTGCCAATGGACCTGTGGGCCATTTTTGCACTAAAACTTGAAACTTAATTTTGTGTGTTTAATTGCTGGATGGTAGCTAATCAGATATATGAGGCAAATTGTTTCTGCTGAGGGATATAAAAACTCACTCTACCGAGTTATACAGTAAGTACTTAATGTGCTGCTACACAGTCAACCCACTTTAACTGCTTAATGTGTATGTAATACTTTGTCATGAGCCACAAGAAATAGTGCTCCCGTGTCACAACAGTGGTTCAGCTCTTGAACAGACTCTGTGCCTGGTAGATATTCAGTGTCTCAGTCAAGATCACATCAGCAAGGTTTATTCTCACTGACACAAAGGCTCGTACCTGAAGGCTCCAGGTGAAGGACAGTTGTAAAGAATTTATCAAACTGAAAGGGTATAGTGATTGCTAGGTATAGGGATTTATACTTCCAGTATATTTATTTATAAATTCAATTTCATAGGACTAGTATATTATTGCAACCCGACGTGCATTACTGTAATGACTCATGTTACTTATAGAAACTATCGGTAGTGGTAAATAAACTAAATAGTAAAAGTAATACATTTTACAGAGCGCTTTAAAACACTGCTGCATGTTGTTGAAGTTACTGGCAAGTTACTGGATTTCAGATTCCCTGCTATAACCCTGCTGTGTTATTATGTATTGTCATTCTCTTCTTGGGTTTATAGTGTATGTTTGTTCTGAGGTGAGAAGCCTTTATACATCCCTTGGGCCCGTATGAAATAGTAATTTGCATCTTGCCGTTTCTTTCTTTCTTTCCAATACATTTCATCACATTTTTTTTTTCCCTTGACCTTGCTGGTATATTTTGTCAGGCGAGCAAGTTAAGCTCTTTTTCTACAAATCTCTAAGAGCCTTTTAATGCCTCCACGCCATCAACAGCTGTGGCCGGAGGATTTATGTTTTTGGGTTATCTGTACCATTATCGTAAACGTGATATCTCGGGAACACCTGGAATTAATTTCTTAAAATTTGGCACGAACGTCCATTTGGAGTCAAAGATTAATTGATTGGATTTTGATGGTCAAACGTCAAGGTCACTCAGACCTCACGTCAATCCAATCCTCGTGAATGCGATATCTCAGGAATGCCTTTCGGGAAATTAATTACATCTGGCACAAACATCCACATTGACTCAAGGATGAACTGATTTGTAATTGGTTGTCAAAGGCCAAGGTCACTGGAAAAGTGATGACGTTTCAGACAGACATGGATGTAAACTGCAACTGGACTGGTTGGCATATAACCGCAAGGCGGTAATTCTAGTTTGAGTTGAAAACATTTCATTCAGGTAAAATGATAATCTTAATTTACTTCTGAGTAGCTAATGTTAATTCTGAACTTTCTTTTTCCTCAGAATTGATTGGTGGGACACCTAGTCTGAAAATTAACCATGGTTCTGGGACCCTGGTCCTCCAGTTAACAAATAACGTTGGGGTAACTGACAGACGCTGGCATCGCCTTGATGTGAGGAGCAACAGTAAAGTAAGAGAAGTACATCATTACATGTCGTTCTCTCTTCCTCTCTGTGTAAGGAGAAGATGTCAGAATAAAATATGTGCTGTAACTTGTAGAGCGCGCCTGGCTATATTATACTCACACATCCATATATGCAGCAGCGATGACCTCTCTCCACTCTCCCTCAATTTAAAGGAAGTGCGCTTCACTCTCGATCGATGTTCCAGTGCAATTATCATGGAGACAGAAGGCGTGGACTCATGGGCAGTGACAGAGGACCGCTCATCCTGTGAAATCCGTGGGGTCACACCCAACCGGGACAAGTAAGAGCAATGATTAAATGTACCAAGTCTGAACACTGCACAAAATAATAACCAGACGGTTCTTGGGAATCCTAAAGGGAGACATTAAGTACTAAATGATAGTATACATAATACATTGTGTTTATTATATTCCATAACATATACATGAACATGTAGACATGAATAAATAAACGTGGCTACATGTTTGTTTTGAAAAACCCCTGTGTTTGAAGTAACCAAAGATTAGAAATTCTCCGGAGGTCCTTCTGGGGTTTTCCTGTGGTTGTTGTCTATTAATCTTCTAGGGTCTTGTTCTCTTCACTGTTTTTAAATCTAAAAGGATGTTTGGCCCAAAGGAAAAGCGTCTTTGCAATCACATGTCCCCACAGGGATAAACAATCCTATATCGAGTCCAGGCATTAGCAGTCACAGAGGAAGCAGTTTGCACTGTGGTAAAAGTCAAAATGATGTTTTATTCCCAATTAACTGATTAATAGTTTAGTTATGAAATGTAAATAAAACAGTGACAAAAAGTTCCTAGAGCCCAAGGGGGCGTTTTTTAGATGCCTTGTTTTGGCTGAACACAGGTCAAAACCCAAAGATATACAGTTTAGTATAGAACAGAAAAAAACAACAAATACTCAAATATAAGGAGCTGAAGCCAGATAATGTTTGGCATTTTTTCAAAATAGATGCAGATTAATTTTCTGTTGACTATTTCATTTTTCGATTTATTGTCTCAGCTCAAACGTTATCTAGCAAAGGCCAGTTGGAGCATCTTCAGCGTTCCCTGATGTTCCCGAAAAGTAATATTTTTGAAAACTTTAAACAGCTCATGTTCTTCTCAACATCGCTCATTCACATAGAGAAAAGAATAACGGCTCTATCTCTGGTATATTATACCCTGCGTGGAGTCATGTATTGAAATCAAATCAGATAGGGAGTCAGACTGTTTGAGGCTCACTGCGTTCACATTCTGTCCTCTCTGGAGGGAAGAAACTGTTGGTGAAATCAGCAGATAGAATTCTTAAAATGTTAATTAATCCTTCTGGCTGTGTTTCTGTACATAGTCACAGCTGAGTTTGCTTTCCCCCATAGTGGGCTCTGCCTGGCACATGTGATCATTGTTTTGTTGTATAATTAAGCTATGAATTTATGAAGATTATTAATTACCATCAGGGTGTTGCCACTATTTAATTAAATAACTTAAAAAAGAGCCATTTACTCTGATCACTGTATTTGAGTTTCAACTAGATAATACAAATAGTTATGTCATTAAACAGGTAATGTGCTTGTTAACAAGCCACAATTAGCTTTGAAAAATATTCAGTTTTATCTTAAGAGTTGCTGTGCTGAATCAGTTTGTGTTTTCATCGTTTCGGACAAATACAATTTACCAGTTGTGCTTTTATTTTCACAATAAGGGAAAAGGAACAACAATAAGATGTCATATTTATTGTCAGAGAGCAGTGACAGCGATGACAACCTCAGCAGGAAAAGAATGAAACCATGAATTTGAACCATGACAGTTTATATTACGCGTGCGTTCTTTTTCTTCTGCTTGCATTCTGTGCTTCTTTATATTGAGAGGTGTGTTTTGAATTTGTACCTTGAGAATTTACATGGTGCTCCTTCCTTTTCTTCTCCTCTGTTTGCATATTGATAGTTGCTTTTATTTCTCAGGTATCTGAATGGAAGTCAAGTATTGCAGCTTGGAGGGGTCAACAGCAATATATCCTATGAATACCCACAGCTGCAGCACAAACATTACACTGGATGTATAAGGAACCTACTTGTGGACAGCAAGGTACTATGTGGAGCAGGCAGGGTTTAATAAATACACACTTTGCCATATGGCAATAGATTGCTTTAGTGTATCTCTCTCTTAGATATATCGGTGCTGGAGGCTCAGTGTTTTTTTTCTATACCTTACATTGTAGATGTGCTGTATATACATCAACACATTTGCTAATAAAAAAGGACCACCTGAATCACTGGACTTATGTAAAAGAAAGCATGCACATTCTCATGCATGTGCATTCTCATGCATGTGCATCCTCATGCACGCGCACGAGACAGGGACCTTCTAATATAAACAGTTCTCTACAGCGCGACTTGTGGTCAAAGAGTAAAGATACAGCAACATTTCTATTAGGCAGGATGACATCTCTCAATATTATGTTATATTGTATTACATTATT
Organism: Pholis gunnellus; assembly: GCF_910591455.1. NCBI lineage: Eukaryota > Metazoa > Chordata > Actinopteri > Perciformes > Pholidae > Pholis > Pholis gunnellus. Next base: position 18,450,940 of record NC_136533.1, on the reverse strand, counting down.
GGATTATTATAAGTAATGCGTAAATGTATGAGCAGTATTTTAATATTGTTCTGTAGTTGGTTTTGGTGAAGCTAAATTCAGCCGCTGTATAGCAAGCATAGTTAAATCTATAACAATACATACTTTATAAGCTGATCCTGGTTTTGAACGTAAAATATGAATCTGCAATATACGTAGCAACTAAAGCACTTAACAAATGTAGTGGACTAAGAAGAACATTATTTCTCTCTGAAATGTTGTGAAGCAGTAAAGAACAGCTTACAATGAAAATACAATATCAATACAACTAACAAGAACTTTGTTATGAGTCAATGACTACTGTTGTAACCTTCAGCCCTATTATCTTTGCACTGAAAGGCTTCACACACTGTTTTGTTCTCGTACAACTGCAATAACCTCATTGTCATGCTGCTACAAACACTGCTGTCTGCAGACACACATACCTTACCGACCCAATCCTTTTCTGAAGCGCATTTTTTGTTGATTACAACTTAAGTATCTTGTAACATTATGTTGATTATTTGTGTTCATAATACTATGCATGGTGTGTAGTGCTTCTTTTTTCATTTCCCATGGTTCTATTTGTATATAGTAGATGTTTTTTATTTCTCTTATTTTGTACATATTTCTGCTACTGTGACACTTAAATTTCCCTGCCGATGATCAATTGTATGAATCAAGATATAATGTATTATTAAAAAGTCAGCAATCAGATATCAATTTATAGTATCTTACATTTAATGGCAAGATACACATTTATTTCTCAATCTGCAATCACATTTCCATTCTCTCAACTATTATTGGAAGGACAGCAACAGCCACCTGAGTTTTCCTCCTCTTCATATTTTTCTTTTTCTTCTTGTATTCAGCTATATGACCTTGGTTCCCCAGCTGACTCCTCCAACACTGTGCCAGGCTGCTCTCTTATTGATGACCACTGCAACAACATGGAGCAATTGTCCTCCTGCGGCAAGAGGGGTCGCTGCCACAGCGAGTGGGGATCCTTTAGCTCCTTTAGCTGCCTGTGTGAACCGGGGTTTACAGGGCCCCAGTGTGATCAAGGTAAGCATATGAATTTGCTTTCAATTGACCATGAGGTTTTAAGGAAAGGAACAGTGAGATCTCAGTGGAGTTTGGGATTTTAAGCCTCACAAAGTGTACAAATCCAAATGGGATGTGGGAAATTCTGCACTCCAAAACGTCACTTTGCTGCAGTGGGAAGATAACTTTGCCGACATGAAGTACTTTTGCAGAGCTGCACTCCCTCGCTGTGATATCCTCAATTATTTCTCATTTGACAGCTGAATTAATTGAACAAGCCTTGTGTGTTTTTGATTGACAAGTGGCTCCAGAGTTCTCCTTCGACGGCCGGAGCCACATTCAGTTCCAGCTCTCGTGGTCGTTGCCTGCGCGACAGATGAGGGTCCAGGTCGGGGTTCGGACACGTGCCGCCTTTGGTGTCATCCTCAGCCTGCTTTCCCAGGAGCAGAATGAATACCTACGTTTAGAGGTGAGTCACGACTGGTCACTCCTCTCCACCTTGACAGCTCTGATTGTCTTGTCTGTGGGCCTCAAGATGATAATTAGGGCCCAGACAATGATTGCTGCAAATACTTGTCAGGCTGAGAGTGAGTAATATCAGGGTTGGAGACATATGCGTGGATACTGAGGGGGCCGGGTGATTGACATATGTATGTTCTCAACAAGGTCTTTCAGTAAGTCTGAAGAATGCTGCTATTGAGAGGCTGCTATTTAAGAAATTAGGCCTTCTTTGTTCAAGGTTATTTCTGTCTCTGCTTAATTTTTCAAAACACAATTCAATATGGCATGAAAGCAACTGTGGGCACTGTAATTCAAGGGCAGCGTGCTCTCAAGTGACGGTCAGATCCCCTGTTCTGAGCTTTAGGCTTTTGACACAGCGTGCTTCAAGTAGCGAGCTTAAAGTCATGTCTGCATGCATGCTGCTCGCGTTGCCACAACTGGTGTGGGGCGGTGCTCACGCAGAGCGTTTCTCCAGGAGACAAGTCTACCTCACTTTGCCAAACCTCCGTAAGAGCATGCTTCTCCTGCCTGACCCATTCCTGAGTGGATAAGAAGCCAGTGTTTCGTCAAGACCTTTCGTCTCATTGAATGACAGGCCGAGTGTAAACAGCACCTGGAAGTAAAATGGCTCTGAGAGGACTGTCACTTTTGGCTAACTCACAGGTCAGCTGTTCTCAGTGAACCTGTCTCCGTTTTGGTATATTCCACACCACTGGTCTGTCTTTGAAAACATCTTGTCTTGTGCTTGTTACTTGTTAGACAGCATTGTTTAAAGCAAAGACCTCATCTCTTATTCCTCTTAGGATCTTTGAACTTCATGAGGGAAAACAATGTTGTCTTCTTCCCTTGTTGCAGTCCCACAGTGACAGAAATAGGAAAAGGCTGTAGCCTTTACTGTATGCTGGCTGTGAAACCCTCTCTGGAGTTGAATTGGTGAGCTGCATCTGATGTCTGTCTGTGGCAGCATGCTGAAACATTTTCAGCCCGATTGACTCAAAGCTCTTAGAAACACTTGAGCTCAAGCCTGGTGTATTTGCCGACAACAAGTCCTAATTTAAAGGGCTGTCTCTCTCCCCTTTTTTTCTTAAGGGTAGATATGGGATAGAGTGCATACTGAATAAATAACCACACTTTCACACAAAGGTTACCGAAGGCTAGCTGGGTATAAACAACATGCAGCCCTCCAAGGAGTATGGTGTCTCTGTGAAGAAAACACTCATCTAATGCAGTGTGTGAAGGAGTTTTTTCGGAGCGACTGGCATGCACTGCTTTGTCAAAGACCAGTGACCCTTAAGAATAGTAAAACTCTAAAATCATAGCCTTTTATTTTTTTTGTGATTTTAAAGTTCTGCAGAAATTCAGTCTTCAGAAATACATTTGAACATTTTGTGTTTAATGGTGATTGGGTAGATCTCTGGGGGCGCTGCAGAAAGTTTATATAATCAGATTCTTTTTTCTGAGTATTGATTGAGTCCTTTGTCCTTTGCTCATTTTTGTTGTGGACTTGAGGGCAGGATGAGGCAGTAGGGAGAGCAAAGTCAGCTTTTACTGTAAGTGTGTGTGTGCGTGTGTGTGTGTGTGGGGGGGGGGGGGGGAGGGGGGGGGGGGGGGGGGGGGGTCCAGTGGGGGAGACGCATTTGAAATGCCCATGCTGAGGGAGCAATAGTTAATGCAGGCTGGGCTGAATGTGAATTATCTTGCCCTACTGTTTCCAATTAAGCTTTGGACATGTACAAGCTGCAGTTATGGGAGCCCCTCATTGGTTGGGTCCATTGTGTTCGCTCATCCTTAACTGCTGAAGATAATTGTTGTTTCTTGTATACCTTCCCTTCGGGATCCTCAGGCTTCTGCCATGCAGCGATGTGTACGGCAGCTCTGCAAAGCATCATAGCTGCAAAATTACTAAATTAATTTTCACAACTGAAATTTTCATACCATTTTTTCTGGCAGGTTCACCACAGAGAGTCTGTTCTTGGTAGTTGGATAACATACTTTTTGTCTGGCCCAACCTTTGCTTCCTTTTCTTTCACCACGGGAGCTGGCCTACTTCTTATCATGTTGTTATGCTCAAAATCTGTTTTTACTCATCAACACTGCACAATATGGCAGGAGTCCAGGTCTGTCTGTTTAGAATTTGTGTCACCCCATTTTACTTTTTTATTCACACAACTATTCCAAGCCTTGAAATCCTGATTGATGACAAAACAGACCAGCTTGTTTTGGTTTTAGCGATGCAAAAGTCTCCCACATGCAGTCCAGCAGTAAATCTGGAGCCCATCCATAACACATAAACACATCTGTATTAGCTTTTGGCTCTCTTGTCTGTTTGAATGACTGGATTTCTAAATCAGCAAAGCTCCACTGTGTGTCTCAGGTTATTCAGGGTCTGCTGGCTGTTTTCTACAACCTCGGAGATGGCAACTACAACCTGACACTGCCCTACCATCGCCTCAGTGATGGAGAGTGGCACGAGGTGGAGCTGGATCGGTATGGCAGAGAGTTCACGCTGCGACTGGACGGAGGTGGAGGACGGCGAGAGGTTACGGCCTCAACTGGGCGGAGTCAGGAGATTATTATTGACCCCTCCGTGGTGATGCTCGGAAACTCTTTTCCCTCGGGACACAACCGGAGCTTCCTCGGTAGGTGGCTGCTTACGTGCTTTGGTTTAATGAGACTGAATGAGTGTATATTTCAATTTAAATGAGTGAACAAATGAATTCATATTGGGTGGAAGAATCAATGGATGTGTTATATGAATCAACAGGCTAAGTTGTAAACAGATTAATCGGCAAACGCATACTGAAAGGAGTGGACTTCACAGTTAACTTGTATACCTGTTCAAATGAATGGACTTATAAGTAATTCACTGTTTATCTTTACCACTAATCCAAAGGTGTTTGATTCCTTTGTTTCAAGCGGATCAGAGAAAGGGAGTTCGTGGAACCGATCTGTATTTAAATGATGTGTTAGAGCCTCATGCTTCCCACAGAGTGAGCAAACTACCCAGCAGAGAAAATATCCTGCCAAAAAAAGAAGTTCATGCTGACAGCTTGGCCTCAGGCTGTTTGTGTGTTTGCATGCTCGCGCGTGTGTCAGCGAGTATGTTTATGTGTGTCAATGCGAGTGTGTGTGTGTTTGAGTTTACAGCTCTGCCATGGTGTAAATGCGTGTCCATAAAAGATTTTGCCCGAGGACTGGTGTCTTCAAGTGTCTTTTGGTGTTGTAAACTCAGCTTTTCTTTTTGCCTCATTCCTCCAGGTTGTTTGCGAGATGTGATATTTAACGGCCGCTCCATTCCTCTGGGACGGGAGCAGCCCACAGAGGGGCTTCAGGTGGTCACTTCGCAGGGCGTCTCTGTTGGCTGCTATTCAGAAGCCTGCAGGAAACATCACTGCTCCCCTCCCTTGGTCTGTGTGGACCTCTGGAGACACTATGAGTGCAGGTGCTCTAAATACATACGGAATAAACAACCCAGGGTGTTAATGACACCATACAGTATGCAGGCACGATCTGCACACTTTTACACACATACATCCAGAGACCACGCCTGCATACCACAGCCTTGCTTATCATAAAATGACTAACGCCAGCACTCAACTTGCAATTTTTGCAAAAAGAATGGACATCAAGACCCACACACTATTTAGATTTCCTACAGCAGGTAGATAGAACAATATAACCTTCTGGAAAGGAACTTTAAATGTCAAGTAACTTATTAACAGTTTTAACAACTGGTCACATTAGGTTAAATGCTGTTTATTATCATGTTTCAGCTATGAACAAGGAATTGGCCTTTATATGTACACGCTTTAAAAAAAAAAGACGCAGAGAGGACAAATCATCTGTGACCAGGTTGCAGGTGAATCGGCACAAAAATACAACTAAGTCGAAAGCCTGGAACAATAATTTAACCAACTATGTTACAAAGACAGACAACCAAGTCACCATTATAAATAATAACACAAATGTTACTAATATTAATACTATACTTCATTTAATAGCATAGTTTGCTGAAATTGCTGCTTATATTAAGAGCAATAATCTAAACAATAAAAAAATACTGATAAATATAACAACAGGAAATTCTTTCTTTTTGTTCAAAAGGGTTTATAAGCTCTAACTAATGACTTTAGTGATATTTAATCAATCATTTACTAATGCTCTATTTTTTAGATAACTTATAAGACATCAATAAGAAAAACCTTTCCATCAAAAGTCCTTTGGTCATCGATCACGAAAGCGCAGTTTATTAATACATACAAGTGTATACTCAATGGGTTGCCTTATTATACATGTATTAATGTATTACTGACATGGATATTTATGAATGATAATTGACATAAATGCAAAACTGGTAACCCTAACGTTGTTCTCATTAATGGCATATGAATTATCTATCAAAAATAGTGAAACATTTATTAACAGCTCCAATTTCTAAATCCACTAACACATAAATAAAAAAAATCAAGCTTGCAGTAATCAAAACAAGTGATAGAGTACTATTATGTGAAAGTATAACGGTATGATCAAAGTTTTAAAGTGTCCACCAGATGGCAGCTTGGCTGAGTTCAGCCCCTGTTACTGTGTGTTTAACAGTGTGTCAACCTGAGAGAATAGTGTCGAACAGCGGCGACTGTCACAGTGTCGGCTGCCCCTTTAAACTCTGCAGGACCACTCAGTCTCCTGGCTGTGATTTCAAGACTCTGACACAGTGTGTGACTTTCCACAACCTATCCATATTCTGTGATGGCAGCAAAGCCTCAGGTTACAAAGCACTGTGAGAAGCAGGGGCCAGGGTTGAATGATATCCGGGGGATGTTTTGTACAAATATACTGTGGAAGTACTACTGCAAAGCCAATCTCAGCTTCTCAGTTTCTTTCCTCTTTTGTTTTTATACAGTACAGTCGACACTTTGTAACCTTCAAAGAGCATATCTTTGAATCTGGTTTAAGGACTGTAACTCCTAAGAGATTTGATTTGACACTGTCTGCTTAGGTGTCATAGCTTTGTAGAACTCAATGTTCCTTTTATCTGACAGCTTCCCAAGGGCCTCTTGTCTTTGCTTTACACCGCTGTCTCCGCTCTGCACAGGTGCCCTCCGGGCCACATGACCAAAGAGAACTCCCTGGGCAAAGTGTGTGTCTACACGCTGTGCGCCAGCCGGCCGTGTCGCCACGGCACCTGTGTGGCTCACTCTCCGTCCCGCTACTCGTGCCGCTGCAGCGAGGGCTACCGGGGACGCCACTGTGAGGTGACGCTCGCCATGTTCCACAATGAGGACAGCAACAGCCTCAGCCTCAGCTCCATGTTCGCCATCAGCATATGTGTCATGGCCTTTCTAGGTAGCTATGTCGACTACGTCCTCTTCTACCTGTGGTAACCCAACACTCGTGTCATCATCTCTTCTCATGTTTTATTTTATGCGTTCTGTATGTTTTTGTCTGCCATTTTCCTTCTTTTTCATCTTCAATACATTGAATTTCGTCTTGTGTTTTCATTTTTGTTTCTTCTCATCTTCTTGGTATAATCCTCACATTATGTTTGGTTTTGTTCTGTAACATCCACTGTTTTATCTGTTTTCCACCTCTTTTTGGTTCTGTGAAATCTACATACACATATTGTATCTTGTAGACGTATTGATCTCTTGAGTTGTACCAGGATGTGATATCTCCATGGGAGGTTGGTGGAAACATGAAACAAAACTGATAGAGTAGCAGGGAGGGAAACATTGTATGTGTTAATTTATGATTCACGGGGAAGCTGTTAAAGTCCCCGGAGAATCGGGCAGCTTCTTTATGTGTTTTTCTATATTTCTCATCACTTCTGTGTCCCTTGTCTTTTCCAATGTTATGCTCTGACTTCAGCAGTCAATTTCCCTCTCAGCCTTTCTTTTTATGTGTCCAACTTGTTTTATATCCCACCATCCTCTCATTTTACTCCCCTGATGTGCTTTTTCTTGCCTTTCCTTCCACATTTCTGTGTACATTTCTGTTTGCCCAAGTCTCCCTAAATGTGCCCATACTGTCCATGCACTACTATGTACACTATTCCGGAGCTGTAATCAGGGATCACTTACATCAAGAAAAACTACCAAAGTAAGGACAGCTTTTTATTGTCTTTTACTTTAATTAGGATTATTCAAGGGTAACCTTATAGGCTAAAGGTTAGATATAGAATACGGTCTGTCTCATAGTGATATGATATGGACCAGCATGGGGCTGATTCCTTTGGTCAGAGGTCATGCAGTGAGCAGCATGCAAGAAAATAAGAACAATAGCAAACAGGACAATCTACAGAATCATTTGTGCCAAAATGCAGAAACATTTTAGCCATTCACAACAGCAAACAGCATGTTTGTCTCCTCTCAGAACTTTAAACTTGAAGAAACTATTTGTTCATTGTGTATTTTACGCATGCTAGCTGGAGGATAATGTACCAGCTTGCTTTTTACATCTTATTAATAAAAAATAAACCACTTCAATGGCTGCCCACGGAGGACTATGTCTTCAATATTAAGTATGTGGTAATGTGGTCTTGAGCTCTTTGTTGAGGTATTTGAAAAATAAAAAAACATTACGACATATCTTGTGACTAGGAGTAAAACTAACTACAGTCTTACAGCACATTCCCTACTTGAGTGCAGCATGCAGTCGGCACAATACAGTGTCAAGTGGAGGGGTTATTAGTGTGGCCTTCGATTGACACATTGGCCAGCGCACATTATAAATGACAAATGCTTCAACCAGTGAAAATATGACATCAAAGCCTTATAACAGGCTGAATAACAGGTATGTTCATGAAAACAAACTTGCTTTTTGTTTTTGAAAAATGAAGTGCAAATTATGTTATTTACTTGAATGCATTGTTTTATGGCAACACGTTTTCACTCCAAGCTTGTCAAATACCGACGCCCTAAGCTTCAAACTATGACGCTCTCTGTGCCCCTCTGGCGTCAGTTGTGGATGTGGCGGGGACGATGTGTCAGTTTCCACTTGTAACATGCATAGTGTCTTTTAAAAATACATTTCTGTCTTCACTGGAAGATATGTTTAGGCAACAAAATCACTAAAGGTTTAAGGATCAAGCAAGATTGACGTTAACTTGATCTACTAATGACCCACGTGTCTATCGACCTGTCTGGCGTTCTCCTGGACGAGAGTCCTGTGTTTGTTTGATCCATCCACCACCGCTCCCAGCCGCTCTGTGTGCTATCGCTCTCTTTAGTCTACGCAGTTGGTCTGACCGTCCAATTATGACGCAGGTGGGTTTAGATTGGAGTTGAAAGCGTCGGTGCATCGGTATCAGACATTGAAGGGCACTGACCAACCGTTGATATTTGACGAGTTGGGATGAGACCGGATTGTTTGGGGGCAAAAAACAAGCTGGAATTAAAGAACTCAAACTGTGATAAATATGAGAAATAAATGAATAAATCACACAACAAGCACCAGATTGAGGCAGTGATGTGAATATGAAAGTTCAGTTCACAAGTGTGTATGATAGTGCAGAAAAGAATCAAGTGAGAACAAAATGGAAGTTTTTCTGAAAACATTTCAAAGTAAAAAATGAATTGGTAAGCCTTCAGAAGTTTGAGGCCCTTCACTGAAAAAGCCTCCCTTTGAAGACTTTGACTTAGGCTGATCCAAGGCTGCGTTCTCATATATAAGGGGTCATAAGTTCAGGAATATAGACCAGAAGCTAACCACTGACTGCTTTATAGGAGAGGAGTAGAATCTTAAAATCCATAAGTATGAGCTGAGGGTTATGTGGTCTCTTCGTCTCTGTTGAGCATACTGCTGAATTATGAAGTTTTGATTTATGACTGTTGCCTGAGTACATAGTGATTTTAAGCAAAACTGTATAATTATCTGGGTGACCCCTTTTCAGATATGGAGTACATAAAAACATATTTGGGATTTATTAAAGCATGTTGAAACACTTTATTTTTCTCTGCATCTAAATTGAATTCAATTCAGAGGTCGAAAGAGAAGGACAAAGTCAAAGTGAGCAAAACAGAGCTTTGAGGATGTAAGTCCATCTGGGCCATTTGGCTTCATAGTCAGGTCCAATTGTGTATCTATTGAAGATTTCAAAACATATTTTTTTATGACTTGACATGATGTGACAAAGTGGACGCATAAACAAACTGAGGAACAGAGAGCCTTAAATTGAACCCTGAGGAGCACCACCAATTGATTTTTCTGAAAAAGAAATACAATTGTCATTTTAACTAAGAAAATGTTTTTTAAAAGTTGTATCATTATATTTTTCATTAATTATAAGTCTTCTGTGTATGAATCAATCATTTGTTCATGGGTTTTAGGGCCTTAAGTGACATCTTTAGAGTCCAAAACCCAAATATATTCAAATTATAATGTTTATAATGTTTATTTTGTTTGAGAAAAGGCAAAACAATTATTCAGTTATCAATATAGTTGCTGATTAATTTTCTGTTGACTGACAAACCGATTAATCAGCTAATGTCTCAGCTCTAGGCCTAAACCAGTTAAGTGCTGATGACACTGTCCCACTTGTGCAGTAAAATGGCATGATTGATGGTGTCATAAACTGTCGTAAGATTTACTTGCACCAAAATTCAATACCTACCCACATCTGCTGCCAGCAGGCAGGGCCTTTTAAACGTATATGCATTGATATCTCTGCAGAAAAGACGAACTGTCCCTTTAATTCATGGTTAAGGTCGAGGACAGGGATGAGTTAGTTGTGTTGGTTAAAGGCATTATAGCTAAGAAAGTGGGATGTTCTGGTCCACACGAAGATAGAAGGACAAATGTATGTGCATGTGTATGAGTGTCTCTCATGTTGGTGCACTCACTACCCTCTGTAGGGCCACAGTGCTGTTTATGAGTCTTTCTGTCAGAGACAGGCTTATAAAATGCTTGGGCAATTCAATACACTGTCTCTGCCTCTATAACTGACTCACCGTTCCCTCCAGGGTATGTGGCTAGTATTGGGACATCAGTTATTCTGACACTTGAGAATGAAACGCATAAAGCGGTCTTCAATATTTGATAATGAATTCAAAGATGATAAAGTGTGGCCTTGGCATCGTTCATGAAAATTCATGTGTTGCTTGCATGCCAACTAAAGAAAGGTGCAGTCCATTTAAGAGGCTTGCCCGCTGTCGCTGATGAGGCATTTATATTCAAGGTTTACATTTACAATTCAGACTGGAAAGAGCCGTCTTTGATGACTGTACACTAATTACATTTTCACACCTTTAAAAAGGGAATTAAATAAGCTAAACAATTCTTTCACTCAACCTGAAAGCAAAAAGAAGAACCAGTTTGACTTCATGATCAAGGGCCCTGAATGTGGACACAAGATTAATCCAGTGCTTTAATGAACAAGGGGTTCTACAATAGTTGTTTCATGATGACCCTCATCACCACAGGAGCTGCAACCAGAAATAGCCTAACACACTCTACACACTCGCTGCACTGAGCGAGACTGCTAGCTGGGTGCAAAATTAAAGGGGGACTAGTGCTCTACCTCAACGTGCATTAAAAGTTAAAATGATCATCCATTATTGAGTTTTACATAAGCCATCACAGACCGACCAGAATGTGAGTTGAGCGTGTGCTATTGACAGAAGCAGACGAGGGGTTTTCTGACCAAGTCTCATTAATCCAGCATCAAATCTGACATTCTGGTTTTTGAAGAATGGAAGAAATTAGCTTCCTATATGGGCTCTGGATGCCAAGCGATCATGTAAAGTGCCTGTACTTTTTATTCCCCGAAAGATTTATAAATAAATGATTTTCCTCAACTCTCCACCATCACTCATCTGTCTCATTTCCTTCTGCTCGTTCGTCATTTTTCTTTTCCCTGAACCTCGCATTGATGTTTCGTCTACCTTGCAGTTCATTTTTTCTCATTAACCTCAGACTGGAGCTACAGCGAAAGGGTTAAGTGTTTTGATCATACTGTGTTGTAGTTGTTTATGCTCATTCATAATGTACAGTCCGGTCCGGGCTAACATCATAATACCATGCTCATAGTATCGGTTAGAGGGCAGAGAGGCAGCAGCATTATGGATTGATGAATGACTGCGATGTTTGTTCTCCACCCTGAGTGATATTGATCGCACTGGAATGTAGCTGCACACACACAACTCTAGGCAGTAGCGGCTGCAGGCGTAGGGGCAAAGTTTTTCAGCAGGTAGCTACTGTGTTTGTGCGTGTTTGTGTGTGTGTGTGCGGGGGCGCAAATATCAGCTCAGGTGGTGTTGAGGGTTGAGGTGAGCGCAGGCCTGCGGGCAGCTCCTCGAAGCAGGTAATTCTGGGGGCCAGAAGGAGGGTCGGCGTCTGCTTGGCGTCGGGCCTCATCGAGATTCTTGCGTTTTCTGCGAGGGCGCTCTGGCGCAGCGGTGAAGAAGCCGGATCGGCTGATCAATACAGCATTCCCTCCACCCCATACTAAAGAAAATCTCTCTCTTTCTATATCATATCAGAGCAGCATTAAAAAAAAAAAGTGTTGCAGCTGAGGTGTTAAAGATGTTCCAGGCAGTGAATAAATAGAGATGATGATTTTTAATTGAGATAATATTTTTTTTTCCGCAGAGATTAGCTTCCGGGGAATTGTTTTTCTATCGATGTTTATGAATATCTGCGTGTTAGTGTGACCCCATAGAGCCGTTGGTGCATTCTTCTCTTTCGAAGCAATTACTTTTAAAAATCCAGACTAATGTGATTACCTTGCATTTCTCAGAAGATTTCCAATTAAACTGATACTTAGCACACACTATATAAACCATTCTACTTTAAATGGATCCCATCTATGTGTGAGAGATAAAAGTAGAGGCCAGACCGAGGCCAGAGAGGGACTGACAAACACAAACTGTGAGAGACTTAATGAGAGGAAAGACAGGAAGTTCCAACACAAAGAAACAAATTCAAGAATTACTGATTAAAAAAGACAGAGCGTGAACCAGTAAAAACAGATAGCGAAGAAGGGAGAAAAGGAAAAAAGGAATGGCAGATGGGAGAAAAATATTGGTTGAGATTAATGGACTTTAAAGGTCAGCCCAGCATGCTGTATAATTCAGCACACAATAGCTGTGATTGATGTGAATGCTTCAGAACCTTTTCTGCTCGGCTCCCGCAGCATTCCTTTCCACCTTCAGCAAAGCCACCAAGGCTTTGAGTTTAAGCTGGGAGGAGTACAAATTCAGTTAATAGGTTTCCAAGGAACTGCGGTCTTTGATAAGACAGGAAACAAAGATGCAACATCAATGTGAATAGGTGGAAAGGTGGTGCCTCTGTTTCCATGTGAGTTCCATTAGTACGTCTTAACTGTACAGTCAGTGCAACTGATGGGTCTTACAGGACAAATGAATGTGATGGAAAATCAATTTAGTATGTTGTAGTCTATATTATCTATCTGTTTAGAGTGATGTTTGGTGTTATTTTACATTCGGCAAAAAATGTCTCTATTCACATTTTCCAGCCAGTGCCAAGTATTTCAGTGTTTGTATCTTCAATCTCCGCTCACGTTGTCAATTTCATGTACACCCCAGAAGATGTGTTTTTTCCTCACTATCTCCTTATTATTTAATTATGTGAGTGTGCTCGCGCTGAGTTAACCTGCTCTCTGGCACCCCTCAGTGTTGATGCTGGGCCTCTTCCTCTACTCCTGCTGGAGGAGACACAAGGGCCTGAAGGAGGGTGTGTACCATGTGTCTGCACACCACGGCGAGTGGGAGGACATCCGTGAAAATGTGCTCAACTACGACGAGGAAGGTGGAGGGGAGCAAGACCAGGTAAACTTAAACACATGCTGGTATTTATATTTGCAACGCAGGCAGGGAGAGTACACAAAGCACTGAGCACAAACATTGCACTGCTGTAAGTTCTCATTTCCATATGTGTTTTAAATGCCATACAATATTTCAGGACTTTTTGAAAGGATATGAGAATAAAAATGAGATAAAACAGAAAATCTAAACCAGCAAACAGGGACAGGGTGTTTGTTGGTGCCCTGAAATTAAAATCAAATACCAGCTCCTTGGAGATCTAGGAATGTGAGTTAATTAGCTAAAATTAAGCAAGTAGACACCAATAGCGGCTAATGCCTCTGTTTTAATAGTGCTGGTAATAGCAGTTTTCACCCCCTCTGCAATCAGATAATTAATTACTTGGCTAATCAATGGTGCCTTTGATGCCAACATCTCTTCCTACATGGTGGAGCTTAGTCTTAGTCTGAGGATCAGGTTCATTTGCCAGCAGAGGCATTAACTAGTTACACTGCTCTGAGCACAAATTGGTGTCATATGGCAATGTGGTTTTTTATTATCTCTTAAATTCCCAAAAAAGATTACACTGGAAAACATGTCTCTTTTCTTGTCTTCTGTCCTTCCTTCGTACCCTGCTTTCCTCTCTGTCGGTCTCTCAGAATGCCTTTAATATGGTGGAGCTGCAGCGCTCTCTCCAACCCAGCCCAGCACAGTCCCTCCGGTACAGCTACCCACAAAGCATCATCTCCTACCCGCAGACTAAGCTTCCCCAGGACAACATTAAGAAGGGGGTGTCTAATGGGAATGGCAGCGCAGCTATAGCCCTGCGTCTGGCCATTCCCCCATCAGAGACAGAAACCCTGCCGTCCCCTCTGCCCTTCCGCCGCTCCCAGAAAACCCTCTCCTTCTCCAGCCAGGACTTGGCCCGCTACTTGTGTGAGGTCATTAGGGACATGGAGCACCCGGGGGAGCTCGGCACCATGACCACGCCGCGCCGTCCCTCCGGAAAGGAGCGCAGCCTGGCGGCGGTGCGCTCCCTCAGCTCCCTCAGTGCATCTCAGAGTTCAGAGGTCAGGCTTCAGGCAGCAGAGAGCACCCGGCTGGACAGGTTCAAAACCCTCCGAGCTGTGGTTAGCGATTTGAAAGGAGACTCCAAGACTCCGGAGGGCCAGAAAGACAAACTGAAAGAGAGCAGAGGGCAGCTGAACTGTGAGAAGAGCGGGTGAGGCTGCACTCGGAGAAACAGAACTGAAAGTTGCAGAAAAGCAACACAAATCAGAAAGCGTTGGTGGAATTCCAAAGGGAGATAATTAAATGTGAAATTCTCTGAGACTGGGAGGTTGCCCAGGGTCTATGTGAAGTCTACTATAAATGTACTGTATTGATGAAACTTTGAACATTTACGTTCTTTGATATAAAACATGTTTACCAATGAATGATCAGATGTGATGTATTGTTTACCTGGCATTGCACTGTACAGTATTTACTCCACAGAAAGCATTTTTCGAAAGTGCCCTGTGTCAAAACTATTCATGTCATAAAACTCATAAGAGTAATGTCTGCAAGCAAGACGGCAAATGAGTTTCCTGTGAGAGAGCTGGATTCTTGTTGCCATTAATGACTCATGAAATCATTTGTGAAAAATGATTTTGTTTCATTTGTATTATCTATTTCCTTTTAAATAAATAATTATCTTTGATAATATTTCCAGCTTGATCTTATTCAAACACCGGTTCACATTAGTGATCGTCAAATCGCTCGTTTTTGAAGTTCAAGCCAACTTTCATCATCAAATGTTGCTCAGGCCGGGCTTTTTTTGCATAAAGCTGAGCAGACACAAAGTAAAGTAAGACAGCTGTCTTACTACCTACACATGAATAATTCTTCTCTGTATTACCAGCATGGGCTGGATTCGGATTTCAAAGGTGAGGCGGTGGTGGTGAAGGTGGGCACATCCTCTGAAGGGCTTTAGTTTTTCAGATACCCAGTACAAAACACGACCATGTTTTATTTCACAATTTTGATTATGATTGTTGGAACAAACATATTTTGTACAGCAAAAAGTGATAAAATGGTTCAGTATTGATTTACCCCATAGGTGAAAAGTGCAGAATAAAACCTCTGGAGATGGTGTTTGGTACTTAATCTCATGTCATTTTTCACCTGTTGGTTGGATTCAGTTCAAATTTGTACTAATACTGTCGTGATATCAGCACTACACCTCAAAGAAATAGCAATATCAAAGTATGTATTTATCATAAAAGTAGATCCCAGAGGCTTTTAAACCCAAAGTTGTCATAGGTGTAAATTGACCACAGACACCTTTTCAAAAGAAAGTTACTTTTACTGAAGGTAATATATATCATGGTATGTTGGCACAGTTGAAACTTTGTACAGTAACAATAAAGCTGGTGCACTAAAGCAAAATGTGTAAAATGAAGAGTAAAATGCATTATTGTTAATATTAATATGTAACAAAGAATACAATAACAAACAGTGTGTATTGCTTTTATACTTTGGGATATATGTCAAAAATAAAATTTGCTCAAGATTTTAGACACTCCAAGCTCCACTGTAGATAGATACTGCTGCCACGTTAACGATTTTATGCAGATTTTTAAAAGTGTCATTTCCATTAATTCATTCATGATGCAATTAGGGTCTGTAATGGACATGGACGTTCAGACGTCATTCAGTGTGATTAACACTGCCCAATATCCTTATCTCTGATGTCCACAACTTCAGAATACCTGAATCTTGCATTAGCCCATTAAGGGGCTCATTTGTCTTATTTGTTGGTTCTTTGGGAAAAGACACAGACGGGTGGGGGCGGAGCAGCAGACTAGATGGAGACAAGGGCATCAAGGTAAGGAGAGGTTGATCTGACAAACACTACCGTCTGGGCCCAGCTGGAAACATGATTTTTGTATTAAAATGATTGTGTGTCTGTAATGTGTTTACTCTGCCCTCCAAAAACGCCAGAGGCGAACCTGGAGAACCACAGGGAGGCTTATCAGAAGCATCTCGGTAACCTCTGAGACGAGAACTCAGAGTACGGAAAGACCATTGAAGCAAAATATTTTGTTGATATTTTGATTATTGTTTCTAGTATTCCATAAATCTTTCATTATAAAGTACATCCCAAAGAAGTCATAGTATAGTTACCCATAATAGCCATTTAAAAGACAAAGTAAATTATTTAGAAAAAGTCATAAAAAAACCAGCGTTGAGTACGATGAAAATAGTTAGAGAAAAAATCACAGTAAAGTATTTCATAAAAAGTCATAACAGATTACAGTATAGTCGAAAAAAGTCACAAGAAAGTATATTATGTAGACAAAAGTAAAAATAGAAAGAATAGAAATAGAATACAACACTGTATGATGTTGAAAAAAGTAATAAAGAATTCAGTAAAGTATGTCCAAAAAAAGTCACAACAAAGTAAACTATGTCAAACAAGTCATAGTATAGTTTGTCTTAAAAGGTCATTTGTATAGTATATAAAAAAAGTATAGTATGTTGAACAAAGTCACAAAACAGTGGAATAATAGAATGTTAAAGAAAACTCGTAGCATAGTATTGAGAACAAATTCATGAAAAACTGATAGAATTGTATGTCGAAAAAAAAGTCCCTAAAAATCATAGAATATCAATTCTAAGAAAGTCACTAGACTATGACTTTTTATTTCATATTGAACTGTGCCTTTTTGATTTTATCCTTATGGTGTACTGAACCATGACATATAATACTGGAGCACTTTTGGCAGACTTCATTCAATCAACATCGGAAAAGGAAGCGTGGGGATTGGATTAAGTGCAGCGGCCCTTGAGATGATCACCGCCCAGAGACTACATCGTAACATGTTCCATTTAACATTATTATCTCTAATATCACAATAAAAATCATTGGTGGCAGTATGCACCTAAAAGTTGGCATTGCAATTTGTCAAAAAACAAGTTGAACCAAGTTGCACACATTCAAACCAACCTTGTATGAAATAAAAAGTGGATAATCACTGATAACCTTTTACTTAATTTAATTTTCATCTGTCTTTGTTGTTAATTCATTAATAATTATAATACAGTTAAGCTTGTATGAAAGTGTTTTATAAGGAAACATTAAATAACCTATTTCTGTGACATTGGGATCTGGCATCTGCCTTCAATTACAGGGATAATAATCAGACCTTTTTTATCAAATAAAAAAAGAGAAGAGTAGCAGATATGCTGTTAATAGTTGTAAGCTGTCAATTGCCTCAAGAAGAAAGACACACACACACCTCTTGTTTCCATCTATGGCTTTCCATAGGAACGTTGTGTGTGATGTGGTCCAGAATTATTCCAATGAGCACAATGCTATAAATGGGTTACACCCTATCAATATCCATAAATCAGTATAAACTCAGTATGTGCTGTACAATAAAACTGAGCCACAACTGATGGTTAACATGTTACACATGCATGTGTCCCTGTTTTTACCGTTTAATGTGAACAATGTATAGTAAATTAGATATGTTAATCACCAAATTAGCGGAGAATTTTTAATGGCTATTCTTCAATAAAAACACATCTACCTGTACTGCAAATAGAAAGAATAGCTGCAAAAATAAAGGATGTTTATGGGGAGAGGTCAACAGATATACCACAGAGAAGTGATGTGGAAGATCACCTGAAAGCTGGGAGCCTTAAGATGAATCTGACATGCACTTCAGAACTGTGTGTTAAACTGTTCTAGTATTAAATACAAATAAAAAAACGAATGTATTAATTATTTAATTAATCAAAATAGCAAGAGCAGAGGGGAGTTGCAAGGGAGCTTGAGCAGGCGCTGTTTCTTTGTGGTCCCAGGGCATGCAGTTCAGTTTCTCCTGTCTGTTTTTTCTAATATAACTTTAGTTTTCAGACTGAAAGGCTCAATACTGCCTTCTGTATAAAGTGTGTGGGGGTGTATGATCCTGTACCCAAGCTGTGTCCCTCCATAAATTATACGCCCTTGATTTCCAGTGTGTCTTTGTTCCTGGTGATTAGGCTCACTTAAAAATAGACTGGAACAGATATTCTTGTCTAACTTTGCAAACTATTACCAGCAACAAGAGCCTCTGATGAGTAACGTCAATTTCAGGATTAATCATTCATGTCCACAGCCTGCGGCCTTCTGACCTGAGCTTCTCCAGTATGAACTCAAAAGCGGTGGGGTCCCAGTAGGTCGCCCTACACCATACTTAATTAGCTTGCATTACTGGAGTTAAACAGCTGTGACACTGGAGCCAGCCGCTGGGGAAGCACACAGAGCTGCTTGCAAGCAGATGATGGTCTTGATGATTGTATCCGGCCCATTTACACACATACCCATAATGCATGGTAAGACATATGCAGGCAAAGAGGATGCTTTCAACTCCCTGCAGGTTTTTAAGGAGCTTCACATTGAGCCATTTTGTATTCTTGAGTCTTAGTGGATACATATAAAGTACCAAATCTCTGTGTGAGCTCAAATATCATCACTACATTCATGCTACAGTGCATCTGCTTCTCTATAGCCAATGTTAAATTATCTATGTTTGATTCTGTCTCGTTCAATCATTATCTATGTTGCATGAAAGCACACTGCCACCTACTGGCGAGATACTGACAACAGCCGCTCATTCCCTCAGGTTTACAGTTTATCTCTGCAGTGCACTCAAGTGGGATTTCCCAAAACAGTATCTAAGGATCCTTGAACGAGTTCATGGTTCTTTCTGGCATCATGAATTGCAATTTAGCTCTAATATTTCTCATGTTTATTAAAAGTTGTCTAATTGCATGCATTAAGAGTGTACATCTGTAATCCTGTTTTTACTTACTGCAGTGTTTTATACCCATTGACGGTGTGAACAGTTACATCATAAAGTCTACATTTGAATTAAAAACAAAATTGTAAATGAGGCTCGGGTGCTGCATGCATATCTGTTTCCAGGTTTCAAGACTCTGAACCCCCGACTGCTCCAGCTGCTCAGTAGCCAACAGACTGGTTATACTGGGCAGCTTCCAGGTGTGCATGACAGCAGGGTGTTCGTGAAAGGAGGAGCATTGCTCAAGTACCCTGAATAAATAAAGGATAAGATGAGAAACATTGCTCCATCATTTATTCATTTAAATAGATGTAATTTACCTTTCAGCCTTTAGAGGACACTATGAGTCCATAAGCAGCAGCAGCATGCTAGACAGAGGCAAACTGCAACAGCACCAGAGGGACAGTACATATAGGCAGAACCTAAATAAATGAGTGGGGGAGCATCACTGAATGGTGTGATTAGTACAACACGGATGTGATATATGCTGTAGCTTTCACATTCACCACATCTTAACCCACAATGGAACACCTATGGTATATTATGGACCAACGTGTTAGACAGGAGGTCTCCACCCCCATCATCATCAAAACACCAGTGATGGAACAAGTGCACAGTATAAATACCTTAACACAAATTAAGTGTTGTATTCAACAGGAGTACAGAAGTATTATTAGGTAAATGTACTGGAAGTAGAACAAGTAAAAATACCTAATGCAGCAAAACGTTCCCTAGTTGTAACTTCTTCATGTAGAGTTGGGTGGTTTAGTTCCTAATCTAACTGTCAGCCCCCTCTGAAGGGTCGATGGATACATCTTGGGGATTGTGAGATGACCAATGGGGGAGCAAATAAGAGAAAACAAAGTTCTGCTTCAGAAGGTTTCATTCATTTTTTTTGTACTTTTCTCAAATCTTTCATTCTTGTGAAATTCTGGGTCTCAAACAGTTATTCACATGAAGCCATCTGAGAGGTTTAGAGGGGGAATCACTCTTTCTTTCATACAAAATCTTATTGAAATTAACTAGTTATAGCATTCAGATAAATGTAGTGGAGTAAAATGTATTTCCCTCTGAAAAGGACAAGTGAACATAACCCATAAATACTAAAGTACAAGTATCTCAAAAGAAATGTGACTCAAAAAGCAGTACTTCAGTTGGTTTAATCTGTAATCTTATAATGGGGTGATTGAAACCCTGATATGAGCAAAGTCTTCCCGTCAAGTCTGTGACTATTAGCTAACGGTCGTCAAAGAATGACAGCAGTATGAGGCAATATTTACTCAAGGCCTATCAGGGTGGATGATACTGTGCCTGTATCCTCTTGCACTTCAGGATACATTGCTGATGAGATCCCAGTACAGAAGGCGGGGGTGGGGGAAGGTGGTGGTGCTGAGTCTGGAGGCGGAGCAACATGGGAACAGAGTGTTTGATGTGACAGCTGGAGATTGTAAGAATGAGGGGTGACACAGAGCTCCAGCATCCTCAGCCCCGGCTGGTCATCCAGTCAGACTGTCAGTCAGTCACTCTTTGAGATTCCAGCTCTGTTTACTCTAGTGTTATTAACGTGTGTGTGTGTGTGTGCGTGTGTGTGTGTGCGTGCGTGTGTATGTGTGCCCGTGTTTATCCTCAGGCAATAGATCTAGGAGAAGCGACAGTGTGGCGTGGC
Source organism: Pholis gunnellus (assembly GCF_910591455.1). Classification (NCBI taxonomy): domain Eukaryota; kingdom Metazoa; phylum Chordata; class Actinopteri; order Perciformes; family Pholidae; genus Pholis; species Pholis gunnellus. The sequence continues at coordinate 18,430,148 of NC_136533.1, read as the reverse complement.
CCTCTGTCAGTCGCCCAGTAAAGTGGCATGCGTGTCAGCTCTCCTGACAGACGCTCTCATCCTGCTGGCCAACGATGGCGGCTGCAAATGTGGGACATGTCTTGTGACAGAGCGACACAGCCTACACGACAACTCGGCGTGCAGACAGGACGCGAGCAGTCAAGTTTGATATGAGGGGGTCACCTCTGAGGGCCCGGGCTCTCTGAGGGTGAGTGAAAGCTGCAGTGATCCCTGCACAGCTGGAGACTACGCGACTACGCGACACCTCACTTACAGTCTTTTGTTCTTAAACGGATGTAAGAGAAACCTGTTTTTGTGTCAGAGATGGGCTGACATGGTTCTCAAATGTGCCCCAATGTCCTCTTTCTGGGACATTGTTAACAAACCAGACAATCACTGAGGAAACTGGCAGCCTTTGAATGCCTCCATAGTGCATGTGCTGACTCGTGGATTGCTTTATGGTAGGCTATAAGACTTCATGGTTTATGGCACATAACAGGAGAGGGGCTCCCGTTCTTACATGCAATGGGAACCCCAACCATCAGTGATTCTCAAAAGGGCAGATGACAGATGTCAAAATTAAAAAATCTATTCCAACATTTACATTGAAAAATAAGGCAGAAGTGTTTGTGTATAGTCATTTTTGGGGTAGACCAGCACTCACTGGTTTGAGATAGAAGGTAGGGAACAGATAAAAGGGGGAACTGAGATCACATATAACAACGTTGAAATCAACATTTTGACCTCAATATGGATCATTTTCATTGAGTAGAGAAACTTCTTTTTGTTTTTCTAAAGCCCCAACTGCCTTTTTTCCTCATTTCCTTGTGGCGTTAAGAAAATCAACGAATCAAATAGTCACTATTGATGGTTCTAATGTGCACAGTGGTTCATACAGGTGCTGCCATATGCACCTAGCTTCAATCCTGTTTCTGTTTAAGGGATTTATTTCCCCCATCACACTAACTATTATACCTACACGTTCCTCCTTTATCCTTCTAGATCATAACGAACAAAAAGTTAAATGTGTCATCTAAATCTATCTTATAATTCAAGTTCAGCCTTTAGTTGTGATTTCACTTCTAATTTATGCATAGGTGTCTATTGCGGAAATTATTATTCATCCATATCCATAAGGTGTAGATAACACCGTCTTCTTTATATTTCATATTTTTTATATTTGTGAAATAACCCAAGATTATATTTTGAGACATTACAGGAAGTGTGTCGCAGACTTTTTTGTAAGCCAATGATGGGAAATCCAAATAAAGTCTTCATAATGCTGGAAATATAAAAGTTAACCTTCACCATCCCAGTCATTTTTATACCTAAACAGCTATTACATTATTTATTTTTTTAAGTTTCTTAAGAATGAAATTTGAACTTCACCTTTTAAACCAACGTCGGGGTAAATGCTCAGAAAAGAAGAACATTTTAACGTCTACCATTCCATGACAGCTGGGAGTCAACACCATGATGATGGACTGCTCTACAAAAGCTGCTATATTCACCTCCCAATTGCTGTTTCCAAGGTCAAGAATGAAGTGTGAACAACAATCAAACTAACAGGGGTCTGTCTTGTTTCACGCCATCCCATCATGCAGTTCCTGTCCTCTGCCCACAGATGGCACTCTTTGCCACACCTGAGCTTTGACTCACACTACTGATCTGTGCTCACATCAAGATCCTCAGGTTTCTTTTCAAACTCAGACAGATAAATGCTTCATCCCCTCCCTGTGTGGTTGAGTGCTCAGGCACTCTGCTCTACAAGGATGCACCACACCACCTCCCAGAAATGCGCTGGCCGCAGTTTATCATTGACTGTATGGGAGCATTTAATGGCACAATCGTGATGGATTCTGTGAGCTGTTGATTTATTGATCACTGTCCTCAGCTAAGCTGTGAATACTCAAATAGTTACCAATCACCTCCAGAAATCACCTCCTCACACAGCCTTTCTTCTCTAAAGTTGTAAATGGTTTTCGTTCTGCGCCACAGGTGACTTTGAGACAATAATTGATTGACTATTTACGGGGATTACATAACAACAACTAAAACCGTGAGGTGTTTTTGTGTTGAAAGTGGCCATTTGAAGCTGTCAAGGACTTTAGGCATCCATCATTGAGGAAGAGGAGGGTTGAGCAGAACAGCAGTGGTGGAGAAGAAGAGGGGAGAAGCAGAGGGCGCCTGACAGATGGGCTTACTGAGTGAATCATTGACAGGGGCCTGCTAACGGATGCTGGCTCCATCAATAGCTCAAAGCCTGTGTGATGAATTACTGCAGACAAACAATGCTGAGTAAGCAAATGTGTTTTTAACAAAGCCAGGTGAAAATATTACAGCTTCTTTTCAGAGCTTCAGAAATCAAGTAGAAGCTGTATTCATGTGTGCTTTATTCTTTGGGGTTTATGAGACAACACGGCACAGCAACAGCAAAACATAAAGCAGAGCTTTACTTTACTCTTATATGACATATATTTCTATTTTTGTGTTTGAATTTGTATCCACTATATTTATTTGTCTTAGTCTTAATTGAATAATATTGTAAATAGTATTCTTAATTCCAGGCTTCCCTTTAGCACATCTTCAGACCTCCCTGCATTTTCCATAAATAAAAGTGTTTTAAAAATTATCTTAAGGTTTAAAGTTTTAATTGACCTTCTTTTTTCATCGACTGCGACAGTACATTACTATAAAAGTAAAAATACTTCAGATTTTAATCCAACCCCGTTAAAAAATATATATTATTCATGGTTGCTGTACTTTGTCAGCACGTTGAATGTTTTTTTCTCTGATCACCTTTCTAAATAGTATTTTGTCCATCGTTCCCTCCCTGGATTCAAAGTGCCCACATTGCATGTGCTTGTTTGGTATGCATAGCAAAAAGATTCATCACTTGTTCTTCTGTTGTATTTCTGACAAAGCAGCTGCTCAGGGAGTGTTTATCGGCCTGGAGATTGAGGGACCTGTAGTATTAAAACACACTTACTGTTGCCACCAGTAACCACGGCCATATCAACCAGGCCTGAAGTCTTCAGCGTGATTCCTCTATCGAAACAAAATCGGAGAAAATGTGACTAAAGCACAAAAACTAGATTTCTGAAATTCAAACTTCAGTTTTGTTCCAAATCCTCTACTGCTCAAAAAGTGTAGCCCAGAAAATGTTGACACCTCCGTTTCCAAACTAATCCTCTCCCCTCTCTGCGTGCCTCTTCCTCCCCATTACTGCAGTCTGAACTCCACCAGGTGCTGCTGGAAACAATGGCTGGCCCATTCAGGGATCAATGCCAGGCCACTGATGGGCTCTCATTCCTTCACCAGCAGACGTGATAAATGACAGGGCACATATGTTTCAGCAGCCTAGACTCTAGCCGCCAGCCTCCTTTGTCTCCACATCTAAAGGGAGTTACGCTGTGAAAAATGTAATGCGCACACACTCGCAAACAAAGAACATTTAGAAACACACGGATACGCTTTTTTGTCAAAAGCCAGGAAATGCTGTTTTAACTGTACTGTGTATCTATGTTTAGACATGGACTGATGACAAAGACTCACTAATTGGAGGCAAATCCCCATTGTTTATAATAATAGATTTTGGCAACGACAGTATGTGATCCTTTTTAACATTTTGCGTATGCTCTCTGTCTCTCCTCCTCCTCCACACTTCTTTCCTCCCTTCTCCTTGGCAGCAGTAAATCCTGATGTCTATACAGGTAGCAGTGCTCTGGCCCCTGCCTGCCGTGTCCCAGGTGTCTTGTCAGCTGTCAGAGACGTCCGACCGCAGACAGGGATGGCATGACCAGCGGGCCGGGCCGTGTTGGACGGGTCAGCTGTCAGCGTTGCGGACAGACAGGCATGTGGCAGTGATCTCCCTGTGACAGGATGTCAGAGCCACCGCAGAGCCACCAACCAGCGCCGGCCCCCTGTCATCCCACCTGACTACAGACAGAGGGGAAGCTCTGAATTCACCCAGACTCCACTGCGTCCTCCCCCTCTGCTGTACAGTGCGTCCATTGTGGCATCTGATATTCAGTAGGCTTCTCTATCTGTGAAATGCCGTGGTGTGGTGGCTGGCTCAGTAATAGTGTGGCCCTGTATTAGATGTTCCAGCTGAATGTTCTGAAAAGGTGATTCAGTTCAAGTGCTTTTGCCTGCTTCACCTCTTGAAAATGTATACCTGCAGGGCAGACATAGTGAAGCAGACAAGTCCTACAAGAGGAGGAGATGCAAACCTGTCAAGTGACATAATTGCCATTTTATAACAAGACACGACTCTACAGCTGGTGATTCTTTACCCTGATGGGAGTGTTTGCTTGCGTGTGTGTGTGTGTGTGTGTGTGTGTGTGTGAGTGTGAGTGTGTTTACTCAAAACCACTCTCTGCCCCTATTCTCTGTGTCCCAGTCTGACAGGTGACATTTGGAGCAGTTCGGGAGATGTATGTGCCATTTGTATCCATGGCAGGGTCAGAGCATGTTACATGACCTGCAGGACAGAGAGCTAGAGAAAAGATACTAATCTTGCCCGGGGAATCAATACGGCACAGAGAGGGACTGATAATTGACCGCTGTCAATCAATCAGGGCCGTGTTTGCGCAGCCATTAAACGACTCTTTATGAAAAGAGGAAGTACAATAGGCACAGCCAAGATAGAGAATAAAAGCTTGGGATTTTTTTATGACCATTTATGATGTTAGAATCTACAGAAGAAGTATTCAGATCCTTCAATTAAAGCAATACTGCAATAAGAGAATACTCCAAGAGAAGATTCATATTATCAATACAACATATAAATAAGTTATGATGTATTGTTATAGATAAAACTGCCCAGCAGTACATCAAGTTAAAATAGTCTCACCTTTACCAGATACACTATGAACGTGATCATCAGTAATTATTATCCATTAATTAGTTTGCTTTTACTTGTGGTGCTTTAAGTACATTTGACATGTAACAGAGTATTTCTTCACTGTGAAATTGCTACTTTGACTTGAGTAAAATATCGGAGTGCTTTTTCCACCACTGCACAGTAAAAGTACATAAGAATTATTAGCAAGCAGCATTTTACTGTTGCAGTTGATGAATATAGAGCTAATTTTGACAATTTCCTCTACTGTTGGGTAGTTTGATTTATAACAATGCATCATGTTTTAATATCTGACCCTATGTGTTGTCTGGAAAATCTCTTAATCTGTAAAATAACTCTAGACATCAGATACATTATAGTGGACTAAAAGGTTCAATCTTTGCCAATGAAATTAAATGAAGTAAAAGTATGGAAATACTTAAATAAAGCATGAGTACCTCAAAAGTGCTCTCAGATACAGTACTACAATTAAATAAATTACTTACCGGCTTAAAATTGCCTGAATCGTTTTAACCTTTTGTTGCAGTCAAAGAAACGTGTGTTGTGAGACATCATAAGTGCAGTTCAAGAAAATCTTTTCAAACACGTCAGATCATCTGTAACTCACAACTGGAATTTCACAATACAGTTACGGTATTCTTTCATGATTTGATAAACACAGCCTCTCACAGTTGGGTTTGGGGACATTGTGTAGGACAGAACCTCAGTCGGGGGTTTTTCGTCACTAATTATCTGAGAAAAGATGCTGCATATACACTCTGCAATCATGAAGGCATCAGTTACATAAACAAGAGTATTTCCATAAACATGTCTGTGACAAGAGTGATTGAACACCGCGTCTGTTCGAGCTACAATGTTCGACTGTGTTAATGGGTGGTGTAGTTAGCAATGTCTGTGCCACAGAGGTTACACACATGTAGACCTGCACAAACAACAAACACACACACACACACACACACACGCATGCACACAGTACACCAGAGGCGTAGACTACAAATGCATGTGATGTTCGGAGAGGAGGTGACATCAGAATATGCAAAAAAGACTTTGCCGCAGGCCAGAGATTTTTAATGATGAATCCATTCATTATAGAATAAGGTCATTATGCTTTTGTTGTCACGAAATGTACACATTCATCATCGGTCCACCAAGGACCGAGTCCGTTGTCCCTCTTCTCCGGACGACCTTGAATGGAAAATTTATAAAGCGAAAAAATAACAAACACACACAAATACAAGCACAGACACGGCGCAAACATGCATACTCGCGCACACATCAACATCCCCAAGGACAGCAAACATACACACCATGAAATATTTTACTAAACCACGATCATTTCATCACACCGTTTATAAAGCGAGAAAGGAAATGCAACAGAATGCCGCTTTTTTGTGTGTGTGTTGTTCAGCTGTTTCAAATCTTTACCAGAGACTAAACCAGATACATGAGCCTGTAATGAAACATTTTATGCTAATTGTATTTGTTTATGAGCAAATTAATGGCAGCCGTGCAAAACGGATGATGATGTGAGCACATACACAACATGATAGGATTCCTGAGGAATTCATTAGCTGTTTGCAGGTAATTAGAGGAAATAATTAAGGTGATTAGAGTGTGTCACATGCACACATACACACACACACACACACACACATTCAAACACACACTTGTACAGTATACATCAAAAGATCTCCCCTACTGCCCCTCCCTGGTTTTCTGCAACTCTTTGTGGAAAGTGCTGACAGTGCTGTCTAGAATAACCCAATCACTGAATAAAGAGAGATTTTGATCCCTCTTTCTCCCCTCATCTTCGCCTTCCTCGCTGGTCTCCTGTTTGCAAGGTCCCCCTCCAGTCACAAATCCCTCATACCGGGCCTGGCCACAATCTGACACATGCAGAGGTGGCATATTGGTGCACCAAAGATACAATCGAGTGGAGAGCTCTGGCAACACAATGCAGGAGTGATAAATCAACAAGCTGGAGCTCCCCAATATAGACAGCACAGCATCACAGACAATAGCCTGCTGTCCATCTGAATAGCAGAGTGGTAATACACATGCACACAGACACACACACATATATGTATATGTATGTATAAATGCAGCACTCAGCTATGCATGTCGAGCAAAAATCAAATGTTCACGTGTGTAGCAGGAACTGCAACATGGAGGCTAAAACCTGCTGATTATCTGAGTGTAATAAGCAAGCAGCCTCTTCTCCAGTGTAATTGGTCTGCAGTGGATCTGCAGCCGAAGCTCGTTAGTGTCACAGCAGAAATAATCACGCAGTAAAAACCCCTCCTGTGACTTATCACCATATATCATACACATGCACACTTACAGATGCATGAATGATTCCCTCACACACAAACACACACATACACACACACACACACACACACACACACACACACACACACACACACACAAGCTCTTGATAGGTGGAGCTTTAGTGTTATAATGCAGATTGGTGCATTAATGCAGGATCTTGAGAGTGAGCGTAATAGCTTGCCATGTGAGTTGAAGGCGATTTGATTTATTTGGATCCATCTTTGTTGCCATTTTGTGTTATAAAATTGTTCAAAACGCTATTTTGCCTCCAGAATCTCAAGCCTTAAACAAGGAAGAAGTGCCTATGCAAATGCAATTTTAAGTTTCATCTTTTCCGCACTGAAATATATGAGACACACCGTATTATGATTCTCTGAAACTGACACAGTCGAATATCTTCCGTCATTCGAATCCTTCAAGTTCAAGATTATGAGATTTTGTGGAGTTATGACTTGACGTTGCCACGTTTCCCAGCGAAACAGAATTATTTCTCATACTTTTCTCTTATTTTAACTTCTCTTTCATATATTAATCTCAGTGAAAATGTTTGTTTATGAATATCGTTTATATCTGTAAGGATGAAATCTAATGTATAAAACAATAAGTTCCTTTTTCAGTTTTAAGAAAATCATCCCAAATGATTGAAGTAAATTACTTATTTTCTTCCTTTTCAAATATACCCACATGTTAATGACAAGTCATATACTCTATCTGGTGTGCCTGCTGCAGAAATACTCCGGTGTGCTGTATCTGCATGTTGTTCTAGATATGGGAACATAAAGAAAAAGCCGCCCCTGATTCCTGCCTTACAATTGCAGAAAAAATATCCCTAAAGCCACTGATGTGCCTTGGAGAGAAATAGTTCTACACGAGCGCTCCTATGAGAAGACATACTGAGTAGATGGCACTGGAGCTATTATGGTTAAAAGAGTGTAGACCCTTTCATTGTTTAAGATGAAGGTGAAAGGCAGTATGTGTGCGTGTGTGTGTGTGTGGGCGGTGACTGATGATCCTGATTCAGAGAAGGGACCTACACACCGTCTGAAACAGAATCAAACTCCGACACCCAGGTATACACCACCTGCACCAGAAGTCATTTAAATGTCCTCCTGGGCCATCGTAGCATCAGGAAAATTCAATCACCCTGTCTGCTGTTGGAGCGAGGACAACGTTCTCTGAGATTACTTGCAAAGAAACTTAATAGCTAAGAGCATTAAATGCTGGTTGTTGCTAGCACTGCTGCCAATAGTGAATAAATGATTTTGGCAGTGTATACAGACAGGGAAATCAATACCAGAGGGTTTTCTGTGGCGTTCGGCTTCTGTATTCATGTAAACATGGGAAGTGGTTTTCTTCACACCTCAGAGCGAGATTACCTCTCACCACTGGAGGCTTGCCCGAGTGCAGAGGAAGATGCAGCTCTCAGCTTGAGTCTGCCACCGGCAGGAAGATGATATGCGAGCATCACCTATTCCAGTACGACGTATGCAAATATCAAGCCATTTTTTTTTCTTCTTCTGGTTGCCCACGCTACATGTCAGTGTAAAGGGGGGGGGGGGGGGGGGGGGGAATCTCTGCTTTGATAAGTGAGTGTTCAAGCAGAATAACTGTTGCACATTTAGTGACAGCTGCCTAGAAGGCTCGAAATTGTGTGATCAGTGATAAGCTGAAGCAATATTTCACGAAGTGTCTCTGTTATATGCTTAGTCTAAGCTCTGTTGCTGTCCCTTCCCCTGTTATGACCCCTCTCTCCATATCTCCATCCAGACCTCAGTTAGGGGGCAAATGGAGGGAGGGAGACGGGAGACTGAGAGGAAGAGGGGGAGGAGGACGCAGTGGTGTGAGGGGGCTACTGCTCAGCCATAGTGACCGGGTGAAAAGGCAGTGCAGATGTAATTTGTCCTCAATGGCTGTTTGGGAAGAGTAATTGTGGTGACATTGGCGGGTCGATAGTATGGATTTTTTGTTTGGAGTGCCCTGTGTGTGTGGTGCTAAGGGGAGGCCAGGAAATATAACACTGCTGCTCAAATACAATAAAAATGGATCGAGGGTGTGGTGGTTGTTTGCAGAGCTGGTAGCCATCGTTTGGCTGTGGATGTCATACTGTAGCTGCTGTGGTTATCAAATACACCCCACCGTTCTGCCCTATTAACACCAAATGTTCGAGGCTTCAAACAGGTCTTTCACACAGGTTTAAACGCCGGAACCAAAGCATCAGTTAAGACGTGTTTTACCAGAGCAAATGTGTGTCGAAATAAACTGTACCAAAGAGTGGCTGTGTGCTGAAACAAATGCTGATTTGTTAAGCCATTTTAGATGTACTTCCCAGGAAATCGTGACATATTGTTAATAACACATAGCACTCAAAAGGGTCTGTAGCAGAAGCGTTTGGACGTTAGCCATTATAGTGTTTTGCTATTGTAAAAGAAAAATGTGGAGGTTTTTGCTCAATTAAAGGGGTTGGTTGGTTGGTTGACCCTTGTTCTAGTGAATGTACAGGAACAGTAGGGGGTAAGGAAGAAGCCTCAGGGGAGGCCAGTGGATGCCAGCTCTGGTGTCCCAGTCAACTCTAACATGATCAGGCAATGGTGTGTGAGCACAATGCATTTTGTCCACCCTAAGAAATGTAATGAGGGAGAAGAAAAGGGGTTACGACACAGTGGAGGGACATACACTGTCTGTCTGGCATTAGATGAAGCATCTTGGTGGGTGTAAGGTCAGTATACACTATTGTGCATTTAGAAATACTCACAAAAACGTGCACATGAAAAAACACACCTTAAAGTAAACCTTAATTTAACCAGGTACAAAAGCCTCTTTGTGATTAAAACCTTTTTTTCAAGAGAGTGCTGGCCTAGAAACGCAGATGCATACTAAATCTCACAACGATCTGTGACACTGACTTTACTTCTGCAGGGTGATTTTGTTTGTGTGATCTGTCTGATGTATCTATGTTAAAACGACTGTACCTCCTCTTTGCCTCCTCAGTGCCCTCTACTCATCTTGAGGTGTCAGCAGCACATGCACACACCTACAACTACATTATTTCTTTGGCACTCATCCTGGTTAATGTGCTCCACCGCGTTGATAATAAACAGTGTGTGTCCGTCCCGTCTTGATAGGACGCTTCCCACTAAGCCAGGGCCACCTCGTCCAACACAGCCAGGCCAGCCCCGTCTGTGTCACCCCTGTCATCTCACATCAGGTCCTGTTTCACTCCAAAGCGGTGCTCTTTGGGTAAAACCATTAACAGAGTCAACAGACACAAACAGGACCACATTTTGACACTCAGCCGCCGTCCTGACGTAACCGAGCGCGACACCTGACGTGGGGAAAAGGTCACACGGCTCGTCAAAGAGACAGGGGTGCCTCAGATGGAGGACGTGAGGACTCAAAAACGGACGCCTCCCGACGGTGATGATGGACACATGGCTGAAGCATGGCCTTCTGGGAGCGGTGGGAGGAGTGGACGTCCTGCCGGGAACTGTCCCTTCCGGTTCCTCCGGCCTGCTGATGAGTGGTGTCCTCGCTGATCTTACATGATGAGGCTCACGCTAAGAAGGCAAATGAAATGTGGTTACGTGTGGACAGTTTCACATGTAATCAGAGCGGGCATAACTGTTGTCGGTGCTTGTAAAAGTTTAGTAGACATTCACATGGTTGCTAATCAACCTCAACAAAAGTACTTCAAAATATCTGTGAATCATAACATGATTAAGTTGCATTTATTGCTATACAGCCTTCATTACATTGTTGGAGCTTGTGCAAAATATACTTATATATATATATATATGTTCCCACAACCTGCAGCACTTTAGCAACTTAGCTATTAAGCTTTTGGATGAATTTAGACAATTAAAATACTTATTTGGATTTAATATTGCCACACTATTTTTGCCTTTATGTTTGCATTTCTACCAATCGTCTTGGACAAGGCTAAGCACAGGATCACAGGATGCAGAGACTGTGCCCTTACAAAATATATATATATGTAATTATACATATATATATATATATTATATAGGTGAGTCAAACCTTATGAAAGTTAAAGTTGAAGTTAAAGTTTGAAGAGTTATATATTAGTAAAGCAAAAGAGACGATTTTGACATCTTCCGACAGAGCCAAGCAAGCTGTTTCCCCTTTTTTTGTGCTAAGCTAACTGTATTCAAACTGTACAAACATGGGAGTTACATCCATATTCTCATCTAACTCACAGCAAGAAAAATAAGGGACCTTTGATAGTAGACTTTGCATAGTAGATTCATCAGTTTTGTAATTTACTCATGTAAAGTAAAAGTGTAATAGGAGCAGAGTGCCAGGGGCAGATGACACAGAGAGACTGGCTGTGGAGAGCTAGTGAGGCAGGGAGAGAAAGAGAAAGAGGGTGAAAGAGAGATAGAGAGTCCCTGGGGCCCCATTAGAGGCACTTCTGAGGGCCTGTGACATCTGACTGGATCAGTGTTCTTCAGTCAGAAGCTCTCGTCTTATCCACTCCTCTGCTGGAGTCAATAAACACATCACCTACGCACAAACACATACACACACAGTAACTGAGCCTCTAGGGTGAACATCAGATTAGTTCATTTAGAGAGGATTTGGTTCTTTCTCCTTGAAGGTACACAGCTTACTAAAGACTTAATGAGAATGTCAGCACTATTACATATATGTGCTGCACCTGGAATTCGATTAAATTAAAGACAAAGTCATTTTGGAATTTGTTTTCATTGTTTGCCTGTAACTACACATCTGTTTGTGTGCTGCATATGATGTAAATGTTTGGAGGAATCTCAAACTTTTTAGATTGTAAAGAAGAGGTAGATAGCAAAGACTGCCGGCTAACGTGACAGCAAAACCAACTGATGAGCCGTAAACACTTTTCTCTTCGCACTGACAGTGTGGTGGCACCAAGCAGGGTGAAACTTTGAAAGTCAAGCGGTCCTTTATCCATCCCTGCTCTGACCTTTCTGCTAGGCTGCCCTGTATTCACTGGCTGTCAGTGTGTGTTTGTCAGGAGCCATCCGTCTCTGTCCACCTCCACCCCCCTCCCCAAATCCCTGCCGACCCATTAGCCGCTAGATCCGGGGGAGCGGCGGCATGGCCGGCCTATGGGGGCCTCTTCTCCCTCCCTCTATCCTCCCCCTCAGCCCTGGTATCCAAGTAGCACACAGCTCGGTACCCCAGAGAGGCAGAGCTAGCTGGCTATATATATACAGTATGTAGCAAAAGCATCAACACAGCACTACTGTCTGACGTGTGGCCCTTGGGAGCTGCAGAGAGGCTGATAGCTGCTGGGACAGAGGGAGAGCTGGTGGCATCACTGAAGAGGTAATGCTGCTGCTCCACACTAATCTGTAGTGTCTCAACTCTAACCGTCTGCATGTTTACAGACCAGTAGCCAGTTGCAGCAGCTCTTTGTAAGTTCAAACTGAGCCTGATTATGACGTGTGTGGAGATACTATGGGGAGATATACGCACAAAACAAAGGGTCAGATTAGTTTTTGCTAAATAAGTGACAAAGCTAATGTTAGCAAAACTAGACAAAGCTAACATCTGACAGCAGGTAATATGAAATATGGTCTAAGTATTTGACCGGCCATTTGATCAAAACGCTGCTTTGTTGCGTTAAATTCAAAGTTCATTGCATAAAATTAACCCAAACATTAAAGTTACCATGACGAACTTTTAACTGGTTGTGAAACAGTCTCAATTTTTTGTTTTTATATGACCGACATAAGTAAATTGGCTGTTTTTATATTAATCTTAATGCTTGTCATTGGTGCCACCGGGTCGGATTCCACGAAATATCAGGTAAAATGATGCAGGTTCACCAGAAACTCCATTTGGCTCAGAACTCCAATGGGGCCTCCTGCATCAACCAGCCCGCCGTGGTCAGACCCGTATCTGGCTTCCCTCAGCAGCGCCTCCTCCTCCGGCCAGGAGCAGAGCTTCTCCTCGCTGCTCCACCGGTGCCCGCTAGGAGCCAACACCGACACCACACTGCTGGAGGCCCGGATTGTATTGCTGGGCCCGCTGGAGGGAAGGGAGTCATGGGGAGAACCAGGACCGCGCGTAGCAGACCGCCACACCCTGCTGCAGTAAAATGAAGGGTTTTCTTCAGGGACTTTGGTGCCCGGAAATGTAAGCGTTTGTGTTACAGCTTGTGACTTCCTGTTTATATAGCTGGAGTTTTTTCATCGGACAGAACTGCAAATTGTTCCTTTACAAGTAACACATTCCTTAAATCTTGACAGTGAAACTCCATTTCGTAATGTTTGAAAGTAGCTAGTAGTCATTGTACTCAGGAAAGACTTTGCACACAAACTATAAAATGACAAAAAGCTGTTGCATCCCAGTCAAGCAGAAGAGGCTTTTCTTATTAATATTGATGTATGTCATATTAGAGGTTAATTTTTCTAACATAATTCCATAATTTGATGTTAAAGTCTGAGATGGCCTCAATATTAGAGAGGGAGTAGCAAACTAGAGACACTCCGGACTTGATAGAATGATAGAAAGGGGGTGTGAGGAGAGAAGTAAGTGAGAGTTAGGAAAAAAGTGATGCAATTGTGAACGATAGAAGGAGAGATGGATAGCTGGAGTGATGGAGGAGGAGTAGAAAGGTGGAGGGAGGAGAAATAGACAGTGAGAGAGGGAGGGAGGAGGCAGTAACATGTGATTAATGGATGGGTGGTAGTGGGGAGGTTGAGGCAGACTGGGAGAGAGCAGAGTGACAGTAATAAAGTGAACCTGCCTCCCATTCATCTCCCTCAACCCATCTCCCGTCTGACTGGTAGGGCTTTACACACTCTAACTAATGCCACGCTCCGCATGCGGGCAAAGACAGGAGTGCCACACACCGCTTTTGGCTGCTATACGGCGCCACATAAATGAACATGCACCCTCTCATGGCCTCCCATCGTCGGCTTCAAGACCGTCCCGAGTTCAATCATTCATCAGCGATGATAGCTGTCTGAGAGATCAACACTACCTCATCGCTTTTTATGGCTTCTAAATCATATTGTGTATCAGACTCATCTGGCGTAAAACAATTGCTATCGTCGCTTTAACAACAGGTCAAACATGGCGGTCGTGATCGCCCTGGGACACGCACACAGGACCTTTCACAAATGGAATGTGAGCTTCAGTGGTTTTTGTATCCGAGTCATACCATAACAACGTTATGATTTGCTGCTGTTTTGGTACATTTCGCCCTGGTTTTCAAGGACGGGTCTGAGAAGCGGCGGGCTAAGGTAAACAGGGGTGTTTGGTGACCTTCCCTCTGGCTGCCGTAATGAGATGCATATCCCAAATGTAGCCTCATTAACCTGTCCTGAGCTGTTTCAGGTCACGTGTTTTACATTGATTCCGCACTGGGGGAAACGTAACCCCACCGTAATAGGGTTATGTTAGGGTTGTTACCTCTGCTCATAACACGCTGCCTTCACTTAGATTTTCTGTAATTATAATGAATTAGACATGGGCTCACAGTGGAGAAGATGAACCTAAATATTCATCCCTCTGGGATTGTGCGTTGCATTTAAAGTGAACCTTCCCTGACCTTGCAAGGGAGTCGAGAGCCTCACCCACATCCCCCAACCCTCCCTGCCCTCCCAAATGAATATATTATCAGAGTCACTTCTGCATATGTGCAGGTGAACATAATGTTGAAATAACTTGTGGATGAGCGATCATTCATCTTTCAGTCAACTTCCACAATGCACCAGTAAATCACAATATTTGAAACCCTGAAGCCTCCAGCGAAAATAAAATGTATGACTAAATTGGCTTAAATTACTTTGGCACTGACTTGATAAAAGACCCTCCATGTTATTTCAATCATTAGTGGTTTTAATTGCTCCAAGGTATAATGAACACATTACTAATTGATAAGGAAACCAGTAACAGTAAAAATCCCTCTCCAATGGGCCCCACCTGCATGGGGTAAATCTGTCTTCATATCAGCCACATGACTTTTGCCCGGGCAGACAATAGATTAAACAATGAATGAATGATTTATTAGCTGTCGTTGTCATGCTATTTAGATGGATTGGTGTACACGCGGCATGACCTCACTTCCTTGTTCTCTGCCTTGTATTCAAGAGTATGAAGAAGGGAGGGGGGTGGACGGGGAGATGTTGGCAGGGCGGGGCGGGTCAGGCACACCACTGGCCACTGACAGGACCCAGCCACTTGATCAATGATCCCTGGATTCGATATTGTGCCGCGGTGTGAGGCAGCTGCGTCTAAACTTCAAATACATATGGAGGGACAAAGGTGTGTGTGTGTCTTTAAACCGTATCTGTCTTTGTGTGTGTGTGTGTGTGTGTGTGTGTGTGTGTGTACATGCGAGTGCAAAGCCTGAAAAGTAACTACCTTTACTCTCTCCAACCTTACCGCCCCTCTCTTCCTCTTTCTCCCTCTCTCAAATGGGTTATTCTGGCGATGGCCCTGACAGGCCATGGTTTGGATTTTGATTTATGTTCCTGTGAAGCTCAAATCAAAGATTCCATCTACTGCTGCTTTATGGCAGCTGGGATGATGAATGGTGCAGTCTCTCGGTCAAACCAAGCCTCTGTGTCTTTGCCCCACATTTTAATTGCTAAAGTAGCCAGTCATCGCTCAGCCCTCCTACCCTCTCCCAGCCTCCCAACCTCATCCTTTCTCTGCTTTTCAGCCCATTGTCTCTCACCCTCTCTCGTTCACGCTCAATAATGTACCTTTATCCCTTCAAAATGTCTGGACAGCATTATTTTCCTTCAAATTTGCCACTAAAGAGTAATCATGTGAGTAAAAATTTGAATCACCCCCAGTTTATCCGGATATTGAAGTATTGAAGTCTAACAGATATCCCTTAATATTTAGAAACAGTATCTGTCTTTTCATCTCGCCTACATTATTTTACACCTCCAGCGTTCAGTACATGATATACAGCAAACAAGTCTGATGAGGGGGAAAATTCATTCCTGCATCAACATAAAAAGCCACTTTATTTGGAGGAAGAATGCGTAGATGTCAAGCTCTGATAGAGTTTATGTTTTCTCACTATTTTTCAAAAGTAAACACATTCTGCGGTACATGACATTACTAAGTAGGTTAAGTAT
Organism: Pholis gunnellus; assembly: GCF_910591455.1. Classification (NCBI taxonomy): domain Eukaryota; kingdom Metazoa; phylum Chordata; class Actinopteri; order Perciformes; family Pholidae; genus Pholis; species Pholis gunnellus. The sequence goes on along the minus strand of NC_136533.1, from coordinate 18,413,852 downwards.
AGCCCCGGGCCATCATCCATCAGTACAGAATGAAGCGAGCATATTCTGCTCGATGAGAGGTGAAAGTTTTCCACTGTGCCACGATGACATTTAATTTTTCACATCTCCTGCGTGTTCCTGGGATGAATTTTGGCAGACCTGGTGCAATTTAGCTGCTTGGCAGTTTGAAATTGGGCGATGAATCACAACGTGGATTCAATGGGAGCCAGTCAGTGTACAATATTTTCTCTGTGTCAGAACGGAAAGAGAGAGAGTGAGATACAGAGAAAAACAGGGAGAGAGAGAGAGCTGCCGAGGCTTTAGATTGTGTTCTCCAATCATCTTCCGCTCACACAGCCTATCATCCCTTCCTCCCCCCTTCAAGAAACAAAGTGCAGGAGTCGACCATTAGAAGAGGAGCCGTGTGTGGCTGCAGATGTCGAGCAATGGCGGGGGTCTTTAAGGTCTGCAGTTGGATATTTTGACAAAGAGCAGTGAAGAAAGAAATCAATAAAGTCAGGACTTTGCCAGTCACTGAGCAGAGCGGCGGAGAATGCAAAGCTCCACTCCAACCCCTCGACAAACTCAAAATGAGCAACCAATAGACTGACACTGCCTCTGACACAAGCCATTTATTAGCCTGGCAGCCGAATATGGTGGATTGCACAGTTGATGGGCTGTATCTGGCAGGACCACACCTGAGGAGGAGACGTGGGGTAGAGGACAGCTTGTGTGGTAGCAGTGGACTGTGAGGTAATAACTAAGAGTGCAATATAGTGTAAGTAAAATAAGAAACTACAACCTAATCCTTATAACCCGGCAACACGATGCACTGTAGTCTGACATAAAGGACTGAGTTCAAGCCCCACGTTCGCATCATCTGCTCCACTGAGCACTGAAAAATGATCACCTCCAGTGGTGCTGTTGTGTGTGGGACTGTGCACTTTGACCTCTCTGTGGAAAGGGCAAGAAAAAGCGGCAGACCTTTTTCTCCAGTGATCAAACACATTTGACTGCTCTTTAGTCACGAGTGAAAGATGTGGAGAGAGAAATAATCACAAATAGCAACAACCGTGAGAGTAAATTATATGGCAGTAATTCAAAACAAGCGCTCAGAAAGCAAGCAAAATAGCAAACGTTATAATGGGTTGCATCACAAAAAAGAATTAAGTACAATGAGCATAAATCATATGAAGCAAATACTATTTTAATAAGTTGTTCTGATTATTCAGCCTGAATTCCACATGTAGAGCATTTCGAAGCCTGAGCAAATGAGTAACATAGACTTTCTTTTGTCACATTATTCTTATTATTTTATTAATTTAATCTCAATTTATTCATCAAAATCGTATGAGCGTAGTGCAGAGCGCCGGCCATTAGGCATGCACCAAAACGCACGGCCCGGTTATGTGATAATGTTAACACTGTAACCCCTTCACATTCTGGTGATAACTTTACTTCATTTTTTTATGTTTTAAAATAAATAACTTTTATAATTATTAACATTGCACTAGACAGGGCTTTAAGGCCCAGTAAACCTATATTCTCAATCACCTTCTTATCATGAGCAATGAGGTCCTTTACAAGTTAAGTTACAACAGTTTGGGTTATTTCGTATGAGAGATTTCTGTATTATATTGTCTGTGGTCTTTTCTCTGGCTACATTTAAAACAGAATTTATTCAAATGTTTGGGGGTTGTTTGCTGATGTTGTATAGATACTGTCAATCTATTGGTCTCAAATCACACCCACACAGTCCTGATGTGAAACAGATTAGCTGAGTTTTTCAATTCAGACATTTTTATTGAAAATTCCCTAAGGATGTTTTTATTTTCTTTATCTGTACTTTAACTTAACTTTTGGATTATGTAATCGGGAGTATCATTATGTTTTGTGAAATGTCTTGCCTTCACCCTCAGGGCCACTAATAAACTAACCAGTACTAAATACTGTTAAAACAAATATTTTGTAGAACTTTTGAACTAACATAAATCACACTGAGACAGCAAACATAGCATTCACATTACTGGAAATTCATTTTGGGTGTCCTCTGGTTTGGACATTGTAGAAAGAAATAGTTTCCTGTGTACTTTGTCCACTTCTTCCTCTTCTGAATTGTACATTAAAGTGGCTCAGTGAATTCTGTTTGAGGACCTCAATGAGAACAGGAGCCACCACATTGTCTTTTATGTCTTGAACACCTCTCAATGTGCCAGCCACATGGGGTCTGTCTGCTCCGCTCACTGATCCCCGGTCCTGGATGTGCGAGAGCTTTCGCTTCCACTGTGCAAAATCACATTACCCTAAAGTGGAAGGCGAATGAAAGGATTGTGCTGTGGAATGGCCATAGACCAGTGAGTTGTCAAAACTATTTATGTTTGGGCGAGAAAGACAGAAAGAGTAAGCGAGGTTGGAGAGAGGAAGGAGTAGAGCAGACTGAGCAGAGTTTTTTTTAAACATGTTACAGATGTGCTCATCTTTCTGATTCTAAGACTCCAACACCTGCATTTTTGTGTCTCCCTTGAGCACTCGTATATCAATTGACAAACAAGCCGTATCCCCCCCCCCCTCCTACAAAGTGACCCCGTGTCTCCCCACCTCTTGTAGTTCCATGCTTTATATGACATCAGGCTGGAAAATGTGAAGTGAAATCTATTTGTGCGTGCATGTGTGTTTAGATGTGTTTGTGCGTGTCATTATGCGTACACGTTTGCCGTGTGAGGGTGATTCAAAGTGCCATTTCGTTGTGTGAGGACAGCCTTCACAAACACACTCGTCATCCAGAAGATGTTGTCATCCGCCGCCTCATTGTTTGTGTAAGTGATGTCTCCAATCACCATCAAACACGTGGAGGTTTCACCCTCCCTATGTCACTCTCCTTCTCTGCCTTCTCCTCCGATTGTACAAATTGTCCCGTCGTCCTTCTGCTGCCACAGCCTCACATCCCTTCTATCGCTCTCTGCTCTAGAGGTTCAACTTAAAAGGACTCACAGATAGCAACAGCGACGAACAGTGTAAGGTTTTTACAGGACTTTAAAATGAGTGCTGGGCCAAGGCCTTTTAAATTACTGGGATAACCTTTCAGGCACCGCTAGTGATTCTCACTTTTCACACACATGCACTACATTGAGGAACAGATAGCGATATAATAAGACATTTATAAATGCCAACTGCCATCCAGCTCAGCAGAAGAAGAAGATTGGGCCATGCCAGATGGACGTGTAAGACGTCTTGTAATGTATTTAATATTTAACAATTTTAGAAGACAATTCCGATCTGATCCCTCTTATTCTGCTGTGAGCGTATAAAACCCACATATTCTGTTGCTTTTCTCCGATACGGATCATTTAAAAACATCACTCTTGGCCTGAAAAGGCGTAGGAATGGTTTCCATGTGATTTAAAAATAAAAGGATCTGTTGTTGAAGGTCTTGCTGGCACACTGCTCCCCATGCTTGTTTCACAACACTTTAAAAAGGTGGAAAGCTGCTTGGCAGAAATTGCCTAAAGCTTTTTATTCAAGTTGCCAGAATGTGCCCGATAGAAGAGACTCAAACATTTGTCTGATGTGTTGGCATTTTCATGTGGATGGCAGAATTCAAGATAGCAATTTGAAAATGCAGGTGTTCACGGAAAACTTTTGACACATAAACGGTGTTTATGAATGTGTCCGCATTAACGTGGACAGCCTGCCTTTAAATAGGACTGAGCTTAATTGGCATCGCAAACACATTTGCGGCAAAAAGGAGAAGCACTCCAGTCGTATGCTGTTGATTTCACTGTAGCTGTTTTGTATCTCTGTATAGGTGAGTACTCCATTAGCACTGTCTGTAGCCGTTATAATGGAGCCAGTGAAGGCTTTTGGCAGGCCCATTACAGCACCAGTCCCCCCCACTACACACCCACCCACCCAAATATCTCTTCTCATTACCTGATCGACCTGTTAGCATTCGTTACCAAAAGCTGTAGCCGCTCCCCGCAGAGTACTTCAGATAGATTTCCCATTTCAGATCAGAGCAAAGTGGAGTCAGCTTCGATTGGAGCCGACATCGGAGGAGTTCTTCAGGGCAAACCAGCTGTGACTGGGCTGATGTGTAGCTGTCACTGTGTCGTGACATGATATAATATGAAATTATATTGAACAACGCCAGTTTGGCACTAAATTGTTAGCAGGGCTTCAGGTCTGACAGCAGCCAGTTTATGGCTTTAATCCCAAGGTCCTTTAAACCTTGTTTGACATAAATTGAGTTTGGCTTCTTGACGGAGAGGAAAAAAAGAGCAATGACAGAGAAAACACTTTCCGTTCTTCTGTCTTGTTTGGCTCAAATGGAAAGTTTTTTCTGTCTGTGAAGTTTCGTTTACTCCCGAGCCACAGTAAATGTAGATGTTAACAGTCACAGTAGGGCAGTTGTGAATTCAGCCCAATTTTGACAGCATATAGTTTAGATTAAACTGACACTGTCTCACAGATCACATGCCTATATCCACACACTGCATCATCCAGATCTTAAATTACAATACTGAAGCTGAACAGCTTAAGACGGTCATCTCATCTCATTGTTAGGACGTTGACATCAGCTAGTGATCTGTGATGAATCTGCTATGTAAAGCTCTATGAAAACCCCGAACACAGGTCTGAGGGACCCGTTACCATGACTAATGCCCCGACTGACAGCGAAAGATAAGACTCATCCTTCACCTCAGCCGAGCCCATTTCTCAGCAATAACGTTCATAATGGAGTGCTCCGGTGTCGTTATTGTGTGAATAATTTAAACGGTGATTTAGGTTATTGGGCACCGAGGTCGCAGCCACAACACCTACCTAGCCCAATGCAGATGAGATACAGCTTTACTGTACAGTATGTTGAGATGCCTCTGAAAAGGGACCTTCCTACACAGAAGTAAAATGGCTGGCGATGACCGAGAGGCAATGATTTGGTGTATCGCTTAATTAGATGTTCCGGTAACATCTGTTTTTAAGGGGAAACTGCAACTCTGGCACATTAATTCACTTTGTAATGAATGGCTGAATGTCAATGCAGGCCGTGAAATCACCAAGAGGAAAGTATGTGTGTCTGTGTGTGTGCAACACAGTGATGCTTTTCCATCTGTTTGGCAAAAACATTCCCCCTCCAACACTGGCACCATCGCTGCGCAGTAGCCAGAACGAGGAGGGATTCAAGATGGCCTAATGCTGATTGGAATGCCTTTTGAATGGGAAAAATGAAACAAAGATGGAGTGGACATTATGCTGCTGAATCTTAGTTAAGGACGCTTCACAAGTGTGTGACAGTGTCATTAATCTCATGGTATTACAGACAGAGAAACCAATACAACAGAATCAGAGACTGCTAATAGAAAATGTACATAGAGAGCTGTACTGAAATGCTTTGAAAATGCACAAAAAAGGATGTCCATACTGCCAACATACACATCACAGGAATGGAGACATAGTACCATAAAATATGATGTTTTATATCAAAGCAGAAGGGAATTTTTCTATCCTAAAATCTATGTAACTCAAATAAATATTATTTTCTGTATTCCAGATGAAACTGATAGAACTAAGCATTTTTCTTCCTCTCCAGCAGGATAAAAATGGGACGCTGCAGTGCTTCCTCCCTGAGTGACTGACTGCAGTCCAAGAAGACCACTTGGCACCTGGAGTGACAGGCTGCCATCAGCGTGTAAAGATGCTAATATGAATTCTGATCACTCACTCACATAGGCAAGGGAATTACTGCCCATCACCAGCGTCGAGTGATTCTCCACACATGGCAAAGTCAAGGGGCACGCTGTAAAACCCAGGTAAATGGAGTTGGCACGACAGTCAAAGCCAAATTCTGCTTGACACTTACTTCATAAGTGATAGTGCTACAAGATGTGCTCTATAATGTAATAAATTGGGAGCTCTGCCCTCAACATTTCAGGCTGATGAGAAATTTCGATGTCAAATCCACCGACAAAACTATCTCTGTCCTTCAATCTTCACGGCTGCGTGAGCCCAGGGGGGTCAAAGGCTAATTACCAAACAGGATAAGAGGAAGAGGGAGACAGAACCTGCACATTTTTAAAAGGTGTAAATTTATGCAGATTATTTCTAAGACTGGAATGTCTTTCAGCCGTAATTCAATAGGAAGAAGCACCTCTCAAAATGCGTCCACAGACATGAGCCATACATGTAAAGTTTAACGGCGCGTAAGGGATGAATAAAACAAGAGCAATTTATATCCAAAGTATTACCTTTTCATGCCACCTTACCTGTTATTATATCTTCAAAGCAATAGTTTGGCATTTGGGAAATACGCTCATTCACTGGTATCAATGTTCTCATCTAATTCTCTGCAAGAAAGCTGATAAACCTATTCAACTATTCCTGTAAGATTATTTCACACATACACAGTATCAGGTCAATGTATCAGTTTGGGGTATTTTACTTTGTTTTTACAGATACAAACGGTGTTATTGTTGTACACCGATGATATTTACGTCGACGTGATATTTACATGAAAAGAAAACGTATATCTCCAGAAGTATAATATGAGCAAGGTAACAAAGAATAAGCAAAAGTACAAGATAACAAAGAAAGAAGCCCAACCTGACACGAACGTCAGGCCAACACGCCAGAGACGACGCCCGCTCTGCACCACTGTCCCTTTACTTCTCTCCTCCCCTGCGAATTCTTGCCTCACTTGGGAGAGTGATGATACTGTCTACTCTGCTAAGACTCCCCCTGCTTGACATCTCGACACGAAGGAGAAGGATGTTCCTGTCTGTCTCGTCACATCACAGCCGTCCTGATTCGGATCCCTCCCATCCAACACCCTGTGATGCCTCTCTTTAAAAAGCTGCCCGTCCATCATAAACATCCTCCCTTTTATGTTCCCCGCCTGAGAGGGAAGGGGAAAGAGAGAAATCAGCCCTCTCTCAAACACAAGCTGACAGCACTAAGCAGACTGACGTGACATCAGGGGAGCGATGTGCCAGACGTAGCTTTGAATTTCCAAAACAAGGTAACGCCACAATTATTAGTCACTTAGTGAGACCATAGCTCTTAAAACTTATTGAAATGTTCCTGGATTTGCTCAGAATGGCAAATAGCAGCAAAACGCAGCAAATCCATAATAGAGTTATCCTGCGTTAAACTTTTCCACCCTAAAACGTGTTCATCATATGAATCATTGGTCCTTAATCAGTCTTCTAAATATTCTCAGCAGTTCTGCAAGAGTCTTAAATTAAATCCCTCACCTTGACTCCATATAAATGTAATACTGTCAATAAAGGAGATATAAATAGATATGGGTGTAACAATTCATAATCTACCTGAATATTTTAAAAGGGTCTTTTGGGCAACGAGGCAGAGAAAGAGAAGAAGAGAGACAGACTTGATCAATCGTCTGAGTTCTGCCTCTACAATCAGAAGTGTGCTAATTGAAACAGCGTGGACTCATCTACCTCCCCTAAAGGATGAACCTTATCAGATTTTTCATAATAATTTACCACAAAATTATATTACAAAAAAAAAAGAAAAAATCATCTTTCGTCTCACACATTTCCTCTCCTCTCCCCTCCCGTCTGGACAATGATTGAGAAGGAGTTGCTTGTTGGCTGTCTGGGGAGAAGCAGTGAGAAATGTTAAGGAGACCTTTTCAACGCCCGACCCATTCAGTTTGTGAATGTTAATGTTTTTTAATGAAGACATGAAGTGAAATCTGAACTATACGGCTTGATAACAGAGGGAAAGGGTTGAAAACTAGAGGAGAGTGACAACCTTATAGCAGAAAAGTGATTTTTTTGTACAGTGGGTAGTTCATGCTTAAGGGCACAAATGGCCGCGAAGAGAAATATGTAGCATGTCAAAAGCTTAAAGAAAGATCACGAGTGTTTAAGGTGGATTGGCGGACATATTTTAAAGGTGCTTACTTTGAGCCTTCATCACATGTCCACCTCTCCATGAGCTTTTTCTATTTTCAGTGTGAAGCTAATGAATTGGGATCTGGAAAAGGTTTTTCTGCAGGCTCACAATGAGAAATGATAAGAGATTATTTTAGAATGAAGATCAATGACAGAGTCCAATTGGTATGAGGAGGAGCAGGAGGAGGAGGAGGAACAGGAGAAGCATGTGCCCTAATGTAAGATGAGTGTAATGTGCAACCCAAGGCCAAAGGCAAGAGCTTCATCTCACCAATTCTCTTTACAGGAGTGGAAATTACTCGGTGCCATACATAGCTGATTTATACAAATTAATGACCCGGGTTATTAATACGCAGAGATACATATATTAAACACTATGAGTAAAGGTAGCTTTAATTATGCATCCTTTATAAAACCTGTTTGACTTCAGTGCCTGGCGTCTAGGTGCATTTTGAAAAATTAATCAGATTTGTGAGAAATGAGAGTTAATATAGCAATTGTGCCTATTTCTCCTTTTGAATCATATCTTTCCTCTAATACATCTATTCTATGCACTAAACAGTGACGATCAATAATGAAAACGTGTATTCAAACAGATAAAAGAACAAGACTGTTATTTATTTTTATGGCTTGGTTTAGCTGCATTGTCAGCCAAAGTACTTGTAATGGTCTTTCCCTGCATATTATTTATAGTGCAGACATTGTTTGAGCTTCACTATGGATGCAGCATATTTACTCAAATGCTGTTCACATCTCACCGGACACTTTGGGGCCACCGTATGAGCGAGAGATCCTGCCCTGCCCCTTCTGTTGTCCGAGGGGACCGCCACACTGACAATGGTGTCACCTCTCCCCCGGGGAGACACCTCCGAGTGATTTGTGGTCGGGGAAGACTGATGAACTGCTATTGCCACCCTGTTTCTTTGCAAGATCAATTCTACATGTAGGAGTGTGCTTTATGAATGATGGAGACCTCCTCAAGCCATCCATACAGCTGCCCAAAGACACAGCCCTGGCCCCCATAGCACCTACATGGCAGGAATAAAGCAATCACTCTTCTCAACAGGGCCATGCATTATACGCACACACACCCACACATGAACGTACCCACATGAATACACAGATGAGACAACAAAGCGCACACACACAGACAAACGGTTGTATGTGTTTGCTGCCTTTTAAGTTTTGTTTGGAAGCATTTTCTTTTTTGGAAATAGCAGCCAAAAGTTTGCCACCTTATAGAAGAGCGGCCCTTCGATTGGACAAAGCGCTGCTGAATGGGACTCGTCTCGAGAACAGAACTGTCAGTTTGCGGCGTGACGCTGCACTGTGCTGCCTTTCTGGACAGGCCCATGGTGCCAATAAGAGCGATCTGATGGTGTTGAGGGATCGCTTACAGCACACATCTGAAAGCTGAATAGCATTGTGAATAGGAGCCGCATACATAGATGTCATGAGTCCTGCCTCCCGCAGAGAGGTTGAAAGTGAAAAGTAGAGCGCAATGAATACTTGAGTGTTCTGGAAGCTATGAAATTGAAAGGACTCTCCCTTTTTTTTTTGCCAAGAGATTTCAATGGAAAAATAGAGGCAGCTCGTGCTTTTTAATCGCAACTTTGAGATTGATTGGGAGAACTTGTGTGCAAATCAGTGCCGGCGTGACAGACGCTCCTCTTTTATGATAATCCTGGTGTCAAGAGCAAGAAAAAGGGAATAATACAACGGGGCTACCTGATATGAGAGAGAATCATACTGTATATAGTACTTATATTTTTTAAAGTACCCACACTTATTTTGATCAAATTGCATTTCCTAAAACAATGGAGTAACCCACTCTGTAAAACCCATTCAGTTAAACACTTCCATCAGCACAATAATGGTAAAGCACAAAAAACATCAAAGATACAATTTAAATGTCACTAATTATCTGCATATTGTCCTCTTTTTCATGATGTGCTAAACATCCAACCAGGTTGTTGTCTCTGGATATCACAGTTTTAATGCACAGAGCAAAGCAAGACAGATGCACAGCTGAGATAACTTCCATTTACAGTGTAAGCCTGGGAGAGCCACTGTGTAGAGGCCATATACTATTTATGGGTTAATCGATACAGTGGCTGGATGACACCATGTCCCCGCTACTTTCTGTCATGATGATGGCTCACTAATTTTGGAACGGCTGCTTTCTCCTCCTGCCTTCAGCAGCCTGCAAGACGGTTTAATTTGGCTGTAAAAACGTCAATCACCAGACTACTTCTTGTTCCTGGGGGAGGTCATGATAGGGGCAAGTCCATAGGAGGAAATATATTCACATAGTTCTCTTAGAGACACTGCTAACCCCTGACATCCCATTTGGGTTGTAATTTCATGTTGTTAAAGTGACAGAGACCCAGCCTCTGTGCTCTTAGAGACGGGGAGGCGGGGGCGAGCCCTGATATCAGAGAGGTCTTTAATTCTTGTTCCCTGAGTGTGGTTGCTTGTGTGTGTGTGTGTGTGTGTGTGTGTGTGTGTGTGTGTGTGTGTGTGTGTGTGTGTGTGTGTGTGTGTAAGCATGTGTGTGCGTGAGAGGAAGAAAGAGAAAGAAGGAGTGCATATGTTTCCATTTGTGTGTGCATAAGGCTTTAGATTTGTATCTGAAAGAGGGAGCAGGCAGATCCTTGACTCTGAGCACTCTCTACTGTGTGTGTGTGCGTGTGATTGTGTGTGTTTGTGTGTGTGTGCGTGCATACAATATGTGTGCAGCATTGAGCACCCACACGCAGCATGTTTTGGTATTTGTATGCGTCTTTTTGCTGGCAGGGGTCAGAAGACATCAGAGGCACAGAGGGTGACCCGGGACCATCCCACTCAGCAGAGATACTGCTGGCTCGAGAAAAAAGCAAGACGAGTGTTGAAAAAAAAAAAAAACTCATTACCTTGGCACTAAGACTTAACGCTCCTTCCTTGAACTGGCTTTGATCTCTACCTAATGTGGATATATGTGAGACGTGATGCTTTTACTGTGATGAAAGCTAACATTTAACGGCTCACATTAAATTAGCGAGGACAGGGCCTCAGGCATGTTTGCATTTTGAGGGAAGTGAGAGGTTGCTTAACAGATTTTTGCACTAGTTATAAGATATATAGACTATGTGAGCATGTTTTCTTTTAAAAGAAATACAATTACAAAATTGACTGAAGCAACATACATAAAGGCCATTCCATTAGGGCTCATTGCCTTCTGTATTAGCACTTCCTTTTATTTACTGTAGGCTATTAAAAGTTATTTTATTTAACTCCATTTTTGACTTTACATTTTGTCTTTTACACTGTACATATTAAAAATTACACTCATGTCATTGTAGGCTATATACTATTTTTAGTTGTTTGTCCATACTGTAATAGTTACATAGCTGACACATCCTACTGCACATTTTCTATTATTTTGTTTACTTATATATCAAAAAGACGTCCCCTATTTCTGATAATACCCCACTGGTTTACTGTTCATTACATATCTTTTAAATTGCTAAACTGCAGTTACTGTGTGCAATATATGATATGATCAACTGTTGAAAATCAAATATAAAGAAACGTTTTACATTTATAACATCAAACTACATAAAGATCTGTAATAAATACTGCCTTAAAATGCTATTTTTTTATTGCACCAATCAAATCTAATTCTTATCATGAACTTGAACAAAAGCTTTGGAAATGGGTGACATTTAATAAAATATGATTAGTGGATGAGTGTGTTTTGCATATTGACGCAAAGCTTGTAACAAATGTGTTTTGCCAATTGTCAATTATAATCCAGGCCAATAATAATAATTAGAAATAACAATAATTGTATATTATTATAAAGTCCTACATTTCAATAGAATATAGGAACAGAAGTATAATAATAATAATATCTATAGAATACATTCTATACAAACATTACTGTGACAGATTAAAACGGTTGAATCCAGTTGCGATGACACATACCTGGGGACTTTATTGGAATGTTATTCGGATTGTTTGTGGTTTTGTTGGTAATTATCAGCCTGCTGTGTTGTAACAATCAACTAACAGCTCATGCGCTGTGATTCACATGAAACGCAGAGGTGGGAGGACACTCGCGCGTGGTGTCCGCCCCTCTCTGAGAAGTAAAGAGTTAACGGAGCGGTGGGTTTGCCCATTCTCCTGCTGTGAGTGACGCGATCATCTCTCTTATCCCTCAACTTTGCCTGTTGCCAGACCAGGCAGCCGAGGTGGACGCTGGCTATCACCGCTGACATTCTCAACGCGATCAAACGCACACGCAACAAAATATATATATTCCCCCACCTCGTTTATCTATTTATTTTTTCTCGCCGACTTTTCCTGCAGCCTGCTATTCCGTAACGATGATTTTTAGTTTCCCTCTCCATCGGACTCCCCGATGTTGTGCAGTCTACTGCACGAAGGCGTGAATCTTTTTTGAGTAGAGGTGGATCTTCCCGGATACGGCGAGGGGCTATATTAAATAAAAAAAAGAAGAGTTTCACGGAAATCCCCTTCAAATAAAAAATGCCACGGAGGAAACAAGAAGCGCCCAAGCGCGCAGCAGGTATGTGTATCCAATTGTAATGGTTTACTATGTGAAAACTGCGGATGTTACCTTTGTTTTGTAGAGCTCACTTTATAGTCACTGCATTTCCGTTTCCACTTTGTCTTCTTTTTTTTCTTTTTTTTTTTGCTCTCTAACGATCCGCTTTGTCAGTCTTGGCTATTCTTGCGAGACCTCATAGAAACTGTTCCTTTATGAAAGCGGATGTACAGTTTCTATACAACAATCTGTGATCCTGCGTTTTCGCTCCGCACGCTGAGAAGCTACTGTAGTCCCGACGGGCGAGTTGCCTGCTGTAAACTTTCGCTTCCTATTGTTCCCAACTTGAATCCCTGTCACTTTACCGATCCCAACTGCCTTCTACGTTTGATCCGTAACGAGTAGGCAAACCCCGGAGGAGATAAGCTGTGTTTTGTTGATGGTGATAGCCCGAGGCGTGCCATAAGGGGGCCATAGGGGCTTTGTGCGCATTTGATCCCAGCGCATAACTTCTTTGCACAAGCTGGGGAAAAAAGCCCTACCTCCTGATTTTTTTTTTTTTTTTTTTTTTGTCCTTTTCTTGGGATAAGATAAACAATTTGAGAGAGACAATGGGGTTTCGTGGGCTGGAAGGAGCCATAATCGACAGTTGCCATGTCTGATTTGACGGTTGATTGATTGGCTGTCATGCGGCTTTGATCTGATCCTTCCCGATTTGCATCAGAAAATCACTTCCCACCATGTGCTGCAGGCCCCTGACGTCACGTTTGAACCACTTTGAAAGGCCCTGTGTACTTTTTTTACCCTCTCACATACACTCGCACTCAATCAGTCTCTCTCTCTGTCTCTCTCTCTCTCTCTCTCTCTCTGATGGTCAACTGACTCACGTAAAAGTGAAAGAAGGGGGGACAAAGTGGTTTCACAGTGAAACATCACACACACAAACAGACACACACACACTTCCAGCAGAGAACATCACACTCCCATGTGCACGTGCTCACTTGTTCACTTTGAACACACACACACACACACACACACACACACACGCATACACAGTGGGTAGAGGAGGCGGGAGGAGTGGGTTAGAGGTTGTAAAAGGAGCCGTGTGCTATGTAATGGAGGGGAGGAATGGGTTTGCTCTGTCAGACCGGGCCGTCACAACGGCTTTGTTTCATGTTTGATTTAATTGTCTCTCCCCTGACAGGCCCATTCATCAATGGCTTTAATGGTCAATCAGAGACAGGCTGAGTGAGTGCTCCCATTCTGTTTAGCCATAAGCTGGCCTGGGCTTTTATTTCATCAAAATGCCCCAGCCTAATGTACATGCTCACTGGCTCAGAGTGGCCGCGGGGAGCACATAAAGAATGACTGAAAGCTTTCTGATTTCAGATCAGTGAGAAGGATGTTTTTTTTCTTTATCTCCTCCTCTCGTCTCTCCTCCCTGCTACACTGCTGTTTCTCTGTTGACGAAAGGGAATAAAGGGCTGTAATATAGATCGTTTTGTGTTTTTAGAAAACAACTTTTTCTCCCTGAAACCGCACTTCTTTGTTCATTCATTCATCTATTCATTTCTTCATTTTTTTCATGCTCCCCTTCCACCCCTGTCAGTCAGCCCGTGCAGCTGCAAGTTATAAAGTTGTCAACTGTTCAGTGGCACACAAAGGGTGATGATGAATTGATTGCAGCACAGAGCATGGTGATAGAGAGAGCAAAGAAAAGGATGACAGATGATGGGCCTTGATTAGGGACTTAGGGGGAGAGTCAGCCCACTGCAACCTTGAGACTTGCATGAAAAATCTATCCCCCTCCCCTCCACACACATGTACACACACCCACACACACACACACACACACACACACACACACACACACACACACACACTGCCTTACTCTCTCATTGTCTCTCCAACACACTCTCTCAGCTTCTCTCTCTCTTTCTTGCCTTCCCCTGTCTGAGAGTGGTTCTCCCTCCACGGTACAAAACTTGTTTTGCCTGCTTCATTAGCGTTGGTCCAATTAGCCGTGAGGCTGATGGAGTCCTGACAGGCCCTGTGATTGGAGATGACAAGCTCGGGGTGCCCAGCCCAATGAGGTTTGCCACCACTTTGATGTAATCAACTTGATATTACACAGAGCCGCTCGCCTTTGGTTGTGCTGTAACTCAATTTTCCGCTGCAGGTGACAAATGGGCCTGCCTACCTGGGTCAGGTCTGAGTGCTCTTAACAACCGAGGGCAGCTGGCCACGTAAACAGCCGAGCAAACATGAGAAAGGGACTCTCCTAGCTGTGGAAACACAGAGACCTACTTCCTTCATGGCTGCCGATTAGCTTCGCCGCAAGCCAGAGGCCTGACGCTGTTGAAAAGGCAAACGCGGAAAGTTAAAATGCTCGGCGGACTTAACAGGAAGTTGACATCGGCTTAACGACGTGTGGGCAAAGACGCGGCCATTTCGCTGGAATGTCTAACCTGTACAGTGTTTCTGCAGAATGGTGCCAGTGTGTTTACGGTGTGTTGCATGTGTCGATGCACTGTCAGGCCTTGTCGTAATCTGGTCATGTGTGTATAAGAGAGAGAGTGCGACACAGAAGAGGGGTATGCGGGGGGGGGGGGGGGGGGGGGGGGGTTGTCTGATTTGGACCAGGCTCCACAGCAACAGTCTCTTGTTTCTGCGGGGTCAGGATTATCGCTGCCAGACTGGCAGCCATCACTCATGTCTGTCTCTGACTGAGTGTGTGTGTGCGCGCTAACATCAGTGGGCATGAACTTTCTGATTTGTTTGCTTTGTGTGTGTGTGTGTGTGTGTGTGTGTGTGCGCGTGTGTGCGTGTGTGTGCGCGTGTGTGCGCGGTTTGGCTTGTGATAGTGATGAAAGGAATTGTAACTTTAGACCACCTGCCGGGGTCAGGCCATAATTCTCTGAGCTCTTTAGGCCCGTCTACGTTGTGCAGTTCCTTCTTCTCTTCCCTTCTCTCTGTCTTTGCACACCGCCTATGCAGCGCACGTAAATCCCGACATAGAAACACCAGCCATAGCACTCAAACGTGCAGTGTTGACGCGAGTAAAGATACGAGCTTTCACAGCACACATTGCAGACACATGCGCACATGTTGTGACCAGATTGTAAAAACTGGCAAGTGAAATGAAGTAAGCTGGTTTGTTTTTTTATATCGGTCTGCCTTCCTGTTGTTTATGTGTGAAAAGCATGCCCTTAACGGAAACAGCAGGGGAGCACGAGTTGGGACTTAATTGTTCGGCCGGCATACAGCGTTAGCTAGCTTTAACAACAATGCGCCTCCGCTGGCGATGTTTGCAGGTGCGAGTGCGGCAAATGTTTTGGCCTTGCAGGCCCCGTTGCTAATGAAAGTCCTATGGCTGGATTCCGGTGAGGTTGAGTCATGTCTGTGATCTATGTGTCTGATAAGTGCATACCTAATGAGGCTGTGAGCACCAGTGGAAGGAGGAGGAGGAGGAAGGCTGACAGAGTGTTTCCCACAGGTATTGACAGATGCCTTTTTGTTTTTGCCATAGGCCCTGACTCCATAAATCCTGCCTGTGTAATGATAACAGTGCCACCCTGCCAGCGAGTGAGTGAAAGAGACAGTGTAAGAGAGAAAGAGGGCAGAGGGGGAGGAAAAGGAGGAGGCGCTGGTGGTGGGGACGATGAAGAGAAGAAGAGCGGGGGCGGTGAAATGGGCCTTCGCTCCTTTTTAACACACACTTGGCAGATGTCAAGCCATAGGGTTGGGCTTCGGGAGAGAAAGAGGAGTATAAGTGCTGTAGTAGTGTCACAAATAGAAAACCGTTAGCCATCCACTCTTCCCTTTCAGCTTTCAGTGTGCTTTCAGCCGAGGTTTTCAGCCGGGACTGCTGTCTGGGCACTGAGTTGGAGGCTTTGTAAAAATAGTCCCACCGCTGTTGTGATAGATGCAGCTGCACTGTAGCGACAATTGGGACAGGCTGGATCCCTCCAACCCCACCTCCCACCCACCCTCTCCCTCTCTCTGTCTCCCACTCTTAGAGGTAGCGAGCGTCAGAGCCTGGTGGGATGTGTGCTCTTTTTCGGGGGAAACTGAGCTGCTCCGGTCTTCAGGGGTCCTGAAACCCAATCCAGGAGGAGAATAGCGTGGCCATGCCAGAGAGCCGATTTCCTTTTCAACAGAGTCATTTATCACTGACCCACCCTTCGCTTCTGACACGGTGACGTGTGTCATTTATCAAACGGGCTTTACCAGACACACAGAGAAGGGAGGTGGATAGGGGGCAGAGAGGAAGAGAAAGAGAGAGTGAAAGAGGGGGGGAAACTAGACAGAGAGAAACAAAGAGAAGGAGAGGAATGGAGAATGAGGTGCAGAGTAAATGTGGAGCTGGGGAAAGAGACTGCCGCTTGTGTGTGCGTCTGTGTGCGAGAGTTTTTCCAGGGAAGAGTGAGTTTTCCTGAAACCCTTGAGGAGAAGCGTTTGGGAGGGGAGATTTTTTCGAGATGACAGGGAGGATTGAGTTACACTGAGATGTGTTTTGATGAGTGACAGAATGTTCTTTCGTGAGGCGCCTCACGATGTCTGAATGAAGAGGAGAAATATGCTTTGTGAGTACACAAAGTCCGACAAGTGTGTTGGTGTTGTTTACTCATAATATATGCTCGACGAACACTCATAGGGGCGCCATAGAGGTGTGTGTGTGTGTGTGTGTGTGTGTGTGTGTGTGCACGCACATTTGGCCATATGGCGTCAGTGTTTAATGCTGTCTGTGTGTGTGTGTGTGTGTGTGTGTGTGTGTGTGTGTGTGTGTGTGTGTGTGTGTGTGTGTGTGTGTGTGTGTGTGTGTGTGTGTGTGTGTGTGTCTGTGTGTGTGTGTGTGTGCTGCTGCCTGATGAGCAGGGCTGACAGGTATCACTCATGCAGCAGCCTGGCCTTTAAATGAACCCGAGCTGCTCTGCTCCCCCGTGGCCCTAACAGGCTCTCTCCAAGATGGATGCTTCTTTAAAAATCAGATTAATGATGGATACCAGGCTTATAGTGCCATTTATCATGAAGAATATTATTTAGGCCGGCCGTGTATGGCTGTAACTGGAGAGCCAGGACGAGAAGAAGCAGGGTGGAAAGCCTTAGACAGACACTCACTGTGTGATGGATGGCTGAGCGCTCTCTCTGAGTGTTACTAGACACCAGTGCCGCAGCAGTAGGCCATAATCAGATAGCCTAGGGATGTTTATCCCGCAACTACACTACCCAGATTGCCTTGCCTGGAGGGTTGCGTTTTGAAAAGTATCGTCTGTCATTATTATTATCTTAAAAAAAAGTTACTGGAATCCTGAAAAAACTCCACACGCTGGCGGGCACGTAGACGCCTCAATGGCGATTATTGCAATTGTACATTCTGAAATGATCCAATGGATCCAATCTAACTGACTGTAATTATTACCTCGAAGTTTCCATTAAGCTTTGTCCAGAAGAGTCCCCTGCCCTGTGTCATTCCCCAACAATCATGAATAAAAGAGTACAGTGAGAGGTCAAGGCAAGGCCAACTCCGCCGCGGCTACAGAAAATGAAAAGAAAAAAAACAGTTGTTTTGTTTATCGTCCACTTCTCGTTCCCTCTCTCTGTCTCCTACCTCCTCCTCCTCCTCCTCACCACTGTGATTTATGGTGGCCATCCATCTTCAGGCTTCGTCCATCACCTCCTCGTTGCTAGGCGATCATGGCAGCAGCTGCGCGTTGTGAGAGGGGTTTGGTCGTCCCACTCCCAAGCCTTGACTTCATTCCCTTCACCCCCCTGATTCAACTCTTAAGCACAGTCCCAGTTTCACTTGCAGCTACAAGCCACAAACCTAATCCCAGTTTCAGACCTAAACTAATCCTTTATTCTTAACTGTATCCCCAGTTTGAGCTCCCGACGTAGCGTCATCTAGACTTAAAGTAGGCCTGATTTTAGACGTGTCCTGAATTGTTGAACTGCAGTAACCCTTGTTTAAACCCCCAGCCTTAAGCTCAGCCCTAATGTGGGTTTTAGCACAAACCTTAAATAAAGGTTGGGTTTTTTTTGGTCCCTATCTTCATAGTTTTACCCACCATTACAATATGGCATGATACAATTTTACTCACCTTTAACCTTAGAAGCAAGGACACAACATCAGACACCTGTCGACCCTGCCCTGACACTAGCATTATTAACTAAGATAGTTTTACCAGTAAGTTCTTTTGATTACGAAAGTATGAGCAGATTAGACTATAATAGATTCGGTTATATTCAGTTTATTAAGTATTAACAATGATATAATTTGCCTTAGAATAGGTTTTATCGAGTGTGTTTGTGAGACTCAAAGTGTGCGTGCACACGAGTTTCTGATGGGGGATTTCCGGCGGGTCAGTGGGAGAGAAAGCGACACTGAACGAATCACAAGCCACAGTGCCTGGAGCACATTGGACAACAACCAGGGGTCGCCGACACCAAACTGATTATTCTGGGGGGTCGCGACTCATAAAAGTTGAGAACCACTGTATTAAGTTACACTGCTAACTAGTTTAGTTTAGATTATTGGCTCTAAATTGACATGTATTAACTCTGTCTCATCTGGTGAAACTAGTGTTTGTAAGTGTGTTGTAAAGCTGTGGTCTGAGTAATTCTTGCATTCTTGTGTCTCTACAAAAAAAGCTGAAGACTAATATATTTACACAGCCTTGTGACCTTTTAACTACATTTTTTTTTACGAGGCCTAAACAGTTTGAGGAATGTGCAAATAAACAGCAGTTCTGTTCTGTTAAATGGCGCTTTGCTTGAGAACTGACTGAGTAAGGCCTCGAGAAAGAGTGATGCAAAGACGGAGGCAGAGATGTGGTACAGTTTAAGGAAGTCCTCCTGACTACATATCATCAAACCAGATAGGCTCTGTGTGCATGTCGGACTGGAACACCGCCTTCTGATCCTTATTACTGCCCTTGGTTCTGCACCTGTGGAAGCTGTTTGTGTTGGCTTTTTGTTTGTTTCCTTTTTTTATCGCTTATTGTGGCTGCGTCAAATAAAAAACTGGGACTGGAACTATGAGTCACCTCGTTCTCTTCTACGCTAAGAGTCAGTAACGGGAGACCTTTATGTGTTTGTGGCTCGTCTCACGTCAGATAAACGAGATAAATGTTCAAGTCTTGAAGGTCTATACGTGCAGCTGGTAGCTAAGAGGTCCACTCATAACACAACAATCAGCCGAGGGTTGAATCTATTCAGTCTCTCTCTCTCGCTCTCGCTCTTTCTCTCTCCTCTTACTATGTGCATTGACAAGGTTCAGCCCTAAGCTTTGCCTGGGGCCAGAATGATCTCTCTGTTTTTCCCATCTCCCATATCACACATCCTGCACTACAATCGGCGGACACAATGTATTCACAATGCCATCAGGGGGTAGAGAACACACACAAATGAAAAACTGACAGAGACATCCTCGATCGCTTGTAACATGAGAGCCTGTATAAGCACGATGTCCTGGAGCAGGAGAGTTATGTATTAAAAACCCAAGAAAAATTAAGAGCACAAGATGGCCTTCCTCTGGTCATATCCGAAAAAAGCTAATTATGTCAGGACCTGTTAATTTTTTCAAATGGCCGGAGATCACCTGTTACGTATTTTCTCGTGGGACTTTCAGCCAGGCTGTAAGGATCAAAGGGAAGGGAGGGAGAGAGCTAAGTTTGATTGAGTGTGTTGCTTTGACAAATGTGTGCAACAGAAAGGCATTTTAGGTATGTTACTGATCTGCTGCTATTTTGACAGAATGGGGCTGTTTTGGACTAAATTATTCTAATCTATTTAAAGAGTTTTAGGCTGCTGGGAAACTTGAGAGAGTGAGTGGAAGTCGGTGGTTTGTGGGTTTTTTTTTTTTGATTGAGACTGAGGTGACTTCCTGTCCTGTAATGTTCTGGAGCCGTTTCCTGTCAGTAAGAGCCCCCTTGCTGAGGGGCTGTGTTGGTTTAAGGGCGTCAAGGTCCGGTTAAAATACTGTGCACATGTCAAGAAAGACTAGTCATGTTTAACTCTCTCCCCACTATCCGATCCCCGACTGACTTCAGATATCTCAACCAACATGTGATCAAAGGTCTTGTTAACTACGTCCACCTTTCCTCTGTTCTTCAAATGAATAATAATATTAATTCGCTTTATTTATGTGTTATCTTTAATACAAGAAATGCATCTCTATGTCTATAGAACAAGATCCCATTGTCATGCATTGTTGTATAATTTATTAAACCATAAACAATAGACTGCACTCTCTGTGCTTTCTTTGTTCCTGTTGCTTGATTTTTGTTGTTGTCTTTGAACAACCATAAAACTTTTTTGTAATAATAACAGTAAGCTATAAGGGACCACCCATGTAGACCATTTCCTCTCTCCTCCCTGTATCCCAGCTGTGTCTTTGTGCGCGGTACAGTTCTCAATGCGTACAGTGATTATAAATATAAATAGAGTGGTAATCAAGCTTTGAAACCCATATAAACAATGCTTTTGCAATAGCATTAGTTTCTGTTTTATTTTCTTAAAAATCCCCGTAGTTTGTTAATTAAGCGTCCTTATTCCTCACTTATATTCGTGTAATGCACAGAAATGTACACATTGAATTTACATTATACATAACATTGGTTTATGAAGTAGGTAGCACATTATTTAAAATAGTAGTAGCTTAATGTCAATTTAAACAAATCCTTTTTAACCCTATTTTTGCAGAACAGAGGTAATGTACGTTTAACAGCCGTCTATGCTATTTTCTAGCGTTAAAAAAAAAAAGCACAGATGAAATATTTTACTCATGATGACCGCACAAAGGACTCACCTTTTTTTCATATCACGATGCCTGGGGCAAGGTTGTCCCTTTTTTCTTTCAGAGACCAAGCAGTCATTTGAGTATGAGGGTCAGACACAGGTAGAGTTTTTAATGACACATCCTGTTTACCCCGCTGCTGTTGGGTGTGATCACGCTCCCAGACTGTTTTCCCAGCTGTGGGGGCCAGACCAGGAATATGCACTGTGTTTTATAAAGGGACAGATTGAAGAAAAGGGACAGGATTTAGTAGCTTGATGGAAAAAGGTATGGGATCGCGCTCCCGCAAATTCACATTCACTAAACGTTATTCAAATGTATTTGAATCGAGCTGCGATAATCTCGCAAAGAACGGAATGCATAGATTTCTACTAGAGAAACACATGATTGAATTTTTTTTTTTTTTTTTTTTTTTAGATCCTCATATTATCGCTCTTGCATACGAAGCCTATTTAAAATGTAGCATCAAAAACAGACATTCAGCAGCGCTTGAGGAGAAATAGCCCATGGGACAGAGGGAAGGAGACGAAGAGAGAGAGAGACGCTGAGAGGCTCTGCTTTAGAGGCAGCCACAGCACCTTCCTGCTTAATCACCCCCTGTCCCTGCCCTGTCTGTTGTTCCTGATCGTCAGAGCAGCACTGCAGTATTTCTATCAGATGATCTCTCCCTCCTCGTCTGCGGCCCTTATGTTTATGAAAATGATACTCCACAGGAATGCCTCCTGCATGCCAAGATGTCACTGTCTTTCCTCATCGCTTGCATCTACGTGCATGTACGAGTGTGTCTGAGAAGAGGGGGGGGGGGGGGGGGGGGGGGGGGGGGGGGGGGGGTTGAGCTGGTGTCATAACTGACTGACTAGCTTTATTTTTAATTGCGTGGGGGTGTGCATGTGACGTGGCATATCTTAAGGTGAAGTGTGTGTTTCTTCACGTGAGACACATATTTTCGGCAGCTTTTGTGTTTGTGTGAATGTGTTGTTGCTATTTCTGTGTGAGCCGTGACTGAGATGTTGATTGTGTGAAAGTGCAGCACCTACCCTTCTTACCCACACCACACCCCCACCCTGAAGAATCAATCATGGAACCTAATGATTCTTGTCTTTCCCCCACATGGCATCAGCTCACTTTATCATAACATGAACACACGCACGCTCTATCTCTCTCTCTCGCATACGCACACACACATTTGGAAAATATTGGCCCCTAAACCAAATGCTTAGATATTAGTTAAGACTGCAATCCAAGAGTATTGTTGTATTCATAATCCTCTCCTTTTTTCTATTCTAAGGGAGCCTCTATACTCCCATCACCTTTTATTAGCTTGATAAATCACCTCTGTTGTCAGTCAAGCCAGGGAGAATAATTGGATGTGGTTGTCGCCCTGTGTGATGGATTATCAGTCATTGGGGATTAAATTAACAGATAGTGCTCAGACATAATGGTTTTTGTTTTGCATTTTAAATTGCCTGGGAGCATGGCTAGACTCTGTAGGCTTTATAGCTGGTCCTTTTGGACTTCTATCCCTCTCTCTGTGCTATCCAGGCTTAATGACAAATGAACAATAACCTATAGGGCCGCAGCTCTATTAGTAAGAAATGTAAAACATTTACGACCAAGTTAAGGCACAGAGAGAGCCCTGGGAAGGTTTACGAATGTGATAACATGACAAGAAATTGGATGTGGCAATAGTTTGATGAAATAGCAAGACAGTGTCAAGAAATATGTGGAATCAGAGAAAGGTGACCTGACAACTTGGTCAAGCGGCGTGCCAGGCTCGCCTGATGCAAGCTGACATCCGTGACCAGCTAGTGAGGACACAAACACATTAACTACCTCATCCTGGCTGGATTTCCTCTTTCAAATGAGAGTCTGACACGAATACATTCCACAAGAGAAGCGGAAGAGAAAGTATATGAGAGGGTGTGGGCAGTCGCTTGAGCGCTGGTAGCAGTGAGATATCTACCTTGCGTGTTTGCCTGAGCGTGAGCGATTTCCCTCCTCGCCCCCTTCTCCATCCTCCCAGACCCCTCCCTCCTCTCCACATCCACATTATCATAATTGTGTCCAGAACATGAGGGGCCGGGGAAGTGATCATGTCATTTTATTTACACCCTGCTTGGCCTTTTTTACAAACGACATGCCACTGACTGCCAAGCGGACTGGGGCCCGACGACATCTTTTGATCAGGGCTGTCGGGGCCTATCAGCGGAGAATGGCAGGTAATGGATACCCAGTGACAAACCAAATCTCCGGGAGGACGGAGAGTGGTCTGCACCTGCCAGGTCTCCATTAGGCTGGCCTCTCAGTGGGGCTGCCTGCTGACTGTGCCCCCAGGGCCCAAATCAGACCAGCGCCAGCCGCATGGCTGCCTAGAGATTGGCTGTTAGCACTGGAAATGAGAGTTATTTCAGCTATGACATTTTTGTTTAGACTGGACGTGAGTGTGTGGGGCGGTGGGGGGGAATGAAGGATTTAGTCACAGTGTGTGTATGTGGGTGTGGGTGCCTGTTTGTGTCCACATGCCCAAGCTCCATTGTATGAGTGCCCAAACTATAAAAGCTTATACCTACGGCTTCTTTCCCTGGCATTTGTCCTCGTTTACAATATTGTCCAAATGGCCGCAGACCTGTCCACAGGCCGTCCGCTATTTTCAGAGATTATTTGTTTTTCCTTAAATTGAGCGGTTTCGTGAGTGAGGTGGACAGGAAATGAGGGAGGGGGCATGGTGACACTGTGGAAGAAAGGGGTGAGTGGACGGTGAGTCGGCGTTGGGTGGGTGGACACAGCAGTTTGTGTGTATTTGTGTGTGCCAACACACACTTTTCATCTTTGCAGTGGGCGGCAACATGCACAGTGACAGACCGCTTATGCTTTGCCATCACGTTGACGCTCCTAGAATCTCACCTTGTGCGTTTTATCTTCCTTTGGTCTCATTTGCTCCCTCTTTATTTTGTTCATTTCTTTTTTTTCTGATCAGAGAAATGTGTTTGTATTATGTTTGAATGACATTCAACACCTGTTTAGACCGGTTGCAATTTGCTTTTAAGAATGCAGCTTGAACAGAAGAGTATTTACTATCTTCTACATTTAAGACACTAATGAACTCACTTCAGTCCAGATGATACTGTCTCTTCAACATGTCAACATTTCATCAACGAAAGTCTGACATCCCTTTCTTGAAATCCTTCAAGATATGCTCTTTGTCTGTGTGCGCATGTGTGTGTGTCTGTATGTACTGTATGTGTGTGTAATCAGAGAAGAGGCAGATGAAGAGGCGTCAGACATATTAACTGACAGATGGAGGTTGATCCAACTCATTTATTACCCCAGAGGAGAATGCCACAGTGAGATTGGGCTTCATTAATTTCAGATTTAGTTTTCATTTCAAGCTGTTGCGCCCTGAGATAAATAAAATGGCGCATTATGTTTTTGCCAAGATATTTCTTTTTTGTTTTCCTCCAATAGAAGGAGTGAAAAGAGGGGAGGCATAAGTTCCGTGTGGCTGGGGTAGTATATAAATACAGGCTCGCCTAGAGGAAAATAACACCTCAACGGTTGATGAGGTGAAATGGGATGACTGTAATTTCTCAGCTCAGCTTTAAAGGCTCCCACACAGATGGCTCATTTATCCCTGGGAGTCCTCGGGCACACATAGCAGGGAAACTTTTTCTCCAGTTATTCTAACATAGCGTGTTCACTCCCTGCAATTTAACTCATCTCTTTCTTTCTCTCTTTGTCTCCATTCTCCTCGCAGCCTATTCTCCGGAGGAGCTGACAGAGCACACTGTGGAGGATGAGGAGGCGGAAGCAGACGACCTGCCCACAGCCCCTCAGGATGACCTTCCCATGAAAGATGAGTTTGTGGAGCAAAGCGGAGAGTCTGCCAAGGAGCAGGCATGTGACCAGGAATCAGCTGGGGCAGCAGAGCTCTCAGGACCAGAGATGGACAGTGAGTCACATGTGAGTGAGACCAGTGACCGTCTCTCAGACTTTGAGAGTCCCTCAAGAAAAGCCGAGGGCAACTTGGTCACAGCACCTCTGAATGGTGGCACTAAAACACCTCCCATAGGCATGGACACCTTAGAACAAATGAAGGTTATATACTCCAGCTTCCTCACCGGCCCCTTGTGGTCACCGCTGAACTTTAATTCCACGCCGCCACAGGCGCAGACATCGGCCTCTACGGAGAAGCCAGCTCGCAGCAACAGCACTAGTAGCAGTAGTAGCTGCAGCAGCAGTAGCTATGACTGGCACCAGTCTGCAGTGGCAAAGACACTACAACAGCAGACTCCCCAGAGCCGTCACCCTGCACAGTGTGAGCCTAGCCTCTTCAGTACAGTCCAACTCCACAGGCAAAACCCAAAGCTGTTTGGCTCAATCTTCACTGGGGCCAGTAAGTTCCGCTGTAAGGGCTGTAGTGCCGCTTATGACACCCTGGTGGAGCTGACAATTCACATGAATGATACAGGCCACTACCGCGATGACAACCATGACAGGGCAGGCAGTGGCTCAAAGCGCTGGTCTAAGCCGCGTAAGCGGTCCCTGATGGAGATGGAGGGGAAGGAGGATGCCCAGAAAGTCTTGAAGTGCATGTATTGTGGCCACTCCTTTGAATCGCTCCAGGACCTCAGCGTCCACATGATCAAGACCAAACACTACCAGAAAGTGCCTCTGAAGGAGCCCATGGCCCCTTTGGCAGCCAAAATCATGTCTTCTAAGAAAAGGGGATTCGTGGGGTTGGACCTCACGGCCGCACCACGTTCTAGAGAAGGAACCCCCAAAGCTAAGCACCCACAGGCAGACCTGGGTGAACCTCCACATAAACCTTCCTCCAGCCCCTACACAACTCCTAATAACCGCTACGGCCACCAGAACGGTGCCAGCTACACTTGGCAGTTTGAATCCAACAAATTTCAGATCCTCAAGTGTATGGAGTGTGGGAGTTCCCATAATACACTGCAAGAGCTGAGAACCCACATGATGGTGACAGGACACTTCCTAAGGGTGACCAGCTCAGTGGGGAAGAGAATCAAAACACTTCCAGAGGCCACCTCCCCCAACCCTGGTAGGGTTACCACACCTACTGAACAGAGGGTCCAATCTGTCCCACTCGCACCCTCCACCTTCTCTCCTCCACCTCTTCAAACTACGACAAGTCCTCCCGCTACCTCCCCTCCTCTTAAAGATATCAAAAAGGAGGAAGTGGAGGAGGAGTGCTCTAAGCAAGAGGCTGTAGGAAATGAGAAGCGAGTTGCAGCGTCGGATGGGAAGGAGGAGGATGCTGAGAAGGAGGAAAAATATGACATCTCAAAGTATAGCTATCTTACCGAAGAGGATCTGAAGGAGAGCCCTAAAGGTGGCTTTGATATTCTCAAATCACTGGAAAACACTGTGACGTCAGCCATCAACAAGGCACAGAGTGGGAATCCAAGCTGGGGGGGCTATCCTAGCATCCACGCAGCCTACCAGTTCCCCAGTGCCCTCAAGCTCCAACAGGGCAGCATGGAAAAGAATTCCGCACTGAAGTTCTTGTTCAACGGAGGGGATGGAGTGCTGTCCTCCCTTGCCAAGAACCAGCCCCTCGTTTCCCCACCTCTTAGTCAGTCCTCCCCCTTCCCCAGCAACAACTTCCAGGCAATGGAGGATTTAGTGAAAAAAGTGACTGAGAAAGTAGCAAAAGTAGAGCAACGGGTGAAGCAGATGTCTCCAAAGATGGAGAACCACCCCTCTCCCTGTAGTAGTGAGGCTGGAGAATCACATAGGGGAGGAGAGGCTGACTCACCTCGGGAATGGAGGGCGGTCACGCCAACCAATAGCGACAGGGGAAGCCATAGCGACAGAGCATCCCCGGCAACCGAACCCAAGAGGGAGACAGCAGTCAAATCCCCGCTCGCCTCTACGCTGAGATCTAGTACAGCCATTATCACTGGCCATACTCCTCCAGAGCAGCCCTTTGTCAACCCTCTAAGTGCTCTTCAGTCAGTAATGAACATTCATTTGGGGAAAGCAGCCAAGCCCTCCTTGCCAAACCAAGATCCCCTGAGCCTGCTCTCCAGGCTTAGCCAGAGCATGGCTGAGAGGGCTGCTGTGGCCGCTCCTCCCTCACAAACCAAAAAGCCGGAAAGTGTAGTTGATAATAGCTTTTGCCAGCCCAGTGATGACCAGCCTATGGACCTCACTAAAGGGAAAAGTGATAGAGGGGGCTCTGTAGGCTCAGCCCCCCTAACCCCTTCATCCACGGCTTCCTCCATCTCCCCCTCCTCCCTCTATACTCCTGCAAAGCTAACGGTTGTCTCTCCCTACACATCCAGCAGCCCTCTGCATGAAAACGCATTGTCGGATATCTCAGACATGCTGAGGAACCTGACTCAGTCCCACCATGTCCCAAAGCCTCCCTCACGGTCCCGGGTCACAGACAAAGCCGAGATCGTGGGCTCTACTCATGACGACGACGAAGCATCCCTGCACGGCCACAAGCGCAAAGGCCGTCACTCTAACTGGAACCCCCAGCACCTCCTCCTCCTGCAGGCCCACTTTGCCTCGAGCCTGAGGCAAACATCGGAGGGGAAGTACATCATCAACGACCTCAGCCCACAGGAAAGAATGCATGTGTCTCGCTTCACGGGCCTCTCCATGACCACCATCAGTCACTGGCTGGCTAACGTCAAGTACCAGCTAAGGAGAACTGGCAGAACCAAGTTCCTCAAGAACCTGGACTCGGGTCAACCTATATTCTTCTGTAGTGACTGTGCCTCACAGATCCGCACCCCAGCAGCGTATGTATGCCACCTGGAGGCCCACCTAGGGTTCAGAATCAGGGACCTGGCCAAGCTGTCCCCGAAACAGACTGTCAGAGACTCCCACACTCTCTCTGAGAAACTAGTGCCCCTGGAGTCCTTCCTTTCTCCACAATCACAAGATGACTGCAGTAGTAATGGGACAGTGTTCCGCTGCCAGCTCTGCGTCCGTAAATTTGCCACTAAGCACGCCATCAAGCTTCACCTCAGCAAGAGCCATGGGAAGTCTCCAGAGGACCATCTGCTATATGTGAGCGAAGTAGAGAAACACTAAATTACTCTCAGCAGTAGACATATTGGAAAACACATGTAGAATAGCTGTTGGAAACAAAAATAAAAACAGCATATTTGAAAGTGTGGTAATGCACAATGATGGGCATGAACTACTGTTAAAATAGTCAGCACATAGTGTTTACATCTATTCGGCCGATAAACATTTCTGATTTCACCAAAATATACTGTAGGTCAAAGATATTTAGCGTGATTTGTTGAGGACAGATTCTTTCACGATCATGGTGAATCTCTTGACTAGAAGGTCAGCTAATAACTTGAAATGTATTAACTTTATTGTATTTATTTTGTATTTTTGTGAGTTTGGTTCTGATTTGCTGGTAGACTGCATGTTCAACAAGTTTTACTGTTAACATTTGTACAGTCCTGTCCTGTCCTGTCCACATTTTAAAATGCCCTTTCAAACTGGTCATTTTTTAACACCTTAAAACAGCCAAATGCCTGGGAACGCTCTTTTAAAAGAATCTGCCAAACAGCAAAGGTTCATTGCTTGTTTTGTTTTTTTGTTTTCTCTGTACAGCCTGTTGATTTTCTTGCTGATTGTAAAAGCTGCCTTGTTCTTTATCATTGAGTAAGGGGAACTTAAAATCCAGGTCTGTGTAAAAATGTATATATAGTGTATAAGCTTACAACTTGCTGTTTAAATTATGCATACTTGTTATATTTCCTAATTTAAGAGGACTATGACTATCCACTGGTGCAGAGCCTTTGAAGAAGATGAAAAGGACATTGTTTTGCACAATAGTTTTATAAATGTTATTTGATAAAAAAAAGAAACCAATACAAATATGTTAATGCCTTGTGCTTCTATGATTAAATTGAATTAACTGCTGCATAAAACATTTGTTTTCTTTCATATTTACCACTCAAACATTTGTAAATCAAGGTGTATTATGAATCTCATCTAAAATACAATATTTCAACAAGCGACATCAGTTTGTTTAATGAAGAGTGGCACATCACGGTATTGTCCAAAATGTTATTCTCAAGCTGTTATAAAATGTTTCACCTGGCTTGCAGGAAAACAATACGTCTTAGAGAAAAAAAAAACTCATCACTCCCAATTTTTGCCCCACCTTGTGATGACTAAGCATTTACAAATCAGCTGACAGATTTGACACTGAGCAGAACTTAAAGAACCCTCAGCATTTTCATCCGCAGTTGTCTTCACAACCACAATTTTTCTAGATATTCCCAGTGATTTCTGTGTCGCCGCGTTGTTGTGAGGCGCACTAGGTGCGAGCGGTGCCACTGCCTGCAAGGCGTCTGGCAGGTGGTGTGTGCTGCATGTAAACCACCAGATGTTTCTGAAACGAGCCACTGGAGGAGGAGGAGGAGGCAGGCGGGCTGCAACAGCAGGCAGAGTGGGCTGATTACCACGGGGGCTTGGATGCCATCAGGAGCCCTGGGCACAGACAGCAGATCTGGCACACACCTGGACTCCAAGACTGTCCCTTGGAAAAAATAAAGCAGATCCTATATACGCGCGCTGAGACAAGCTGACAGTGGTGCAGAATGCACAGACAGGTGCTATTCCCTCAAAGCAGGCTTTTGGATCTAACAATCTTACTGGCAGGTGTTGATGCTATCAGAGTAGTCACAATTCAGGCTCAGTGCCATGTAATGAGAAAGTTTTTTTTTCCATGTTTTTTAGTATGCATGATAAAGACTCACATACACACACATTTACTTCTCAGATTTTCCACCATCTACCTTTTGTCTTATTTGAAGACGCCTTGGGACACCATGTTCTTTCCGTTTGATGTTCCCAGGCTTTGCTTGTCATCACTGACTGACTGAGTGACTCGGGGCCGGGGAAGTTATCTGGTTACTATGGTGACGGCCATTTGCCCAGCCTCTAACCCTGCTCGCTCACTCAACAGAGGACAGCTCGAGTGCAGCACACCCATTTACTCTCTTAAATCTCATCATCTCGCTTCAGTTCCTCCCACCCGGGAACAGATTAATTAACACACACACACTGTGTCCTGACCCCGTCTTCTCACACAAACTCATTACCGCCTCAGACTTGCTCCCGGCCCTCCGACGTTTAGGATACATTGGTCTAACGTTGTGGGAGAACCCAGTGATGACTCACATCTGACAAGGAGAATAAAGCCCTTAACAAAGGATGATAATTGAAAGATGGGATTCAGACCGGTAGCCATTGATAATGCAAATGAAACAGGCTGAGATGCCTTATTGAATATTTTGTGAGTTCTCAAAGCTTGCAGAGTCCTTCCAGATATGATCCATTTTTTTTTTTTCAACACTGTATGTGTTGATGAATGCTTTAGGCTTAGTGGTGGACTCGGGGTGAGGATGGTTGGGGGAGTTAATGAGATAGTTGACACTTTGGGGGTTAATGAGGGGCTGGAGGGAGAGGGCTAAATGATTGGACTTCTGCTTGGATGAGCATTATAGTGGCTGCTAGAGGAGAGCAATGTAGAAGCTATGGATCTGCTGTAGCCAATTATTTAATATGAAAGACACAAACTCCTCTCAGTTGTATTTTTCTGCGACAATAAAGAGGAGATTAGATGTGTTATCCATTGTTCTTTTGTCTTGACTATCCTTGAGGGCTGGGTAGTTATAGACGCCGATGCGCCTCAATGCTCCTAAAACAAAGTCAGCAGTGAAGGGGGAAGAAAGGAGGCGGACAGGACAGGGATAGGATAGGAGGAGAATGAGTCCCCCCACTCCTCCACTCCACAGATCTCCCATCAGCTCTTGTCATCCCTCTAATGAATATCAGTTAAATTGCTCTGTGGATCTGAGGAGTTTGGATGTCAATGTGATTTGTGTGAGTGTGGCGGATGGAGGGGCCCAGACTAATGAAAGGCGAGCCTAGCCTGACAGAGTGATGAGCATCAAGCCTATCAGACCAATCACACAGGAGTGGCTGACAGCACCGACAGACGGACAGCCGAGGAGCCGTGTATTTAGGAAAACAAAATGGCTGCCAAAATAGTGGTGGATGTCTTTAGAGCATATTGATGTATATGTCGCTCCCGCCTCAGTGTGATTGTGCCGTTGTGTGAACTGATACAGACAGCTGTGTCATATGCAGAAATATGTGTGGTTCTGAAAATGCATAAATTGTGGTTTCAGTACGATTTATAGACGTCGGCTCCCTTGTGTGTTTTAATGCTTCACGTTAATCAGAAAGACTCTTAAAAATATCAACAGGTTAATAGGATAAAATGGGTAAACTGCTATTAAAAAGGTCCACAAATCAAATGTTCCTCTAAGTGTCACTGGCTTGACATCGTAATTTGATAAACAACCGTGTCGTTGGCTACAAATAAACTTCAAGCCTCACTAAACCCCTGCATGCCAAGATGGAAGACAATGTAAGACGTGTTGTCCACACAGACTCCATAGGAAAGGTGACATGATGTCTTCTGACAGCAGCAAAGGAGACATGGGTAGAGCCAAGTTAGCTTGACCTTGCACCTCTGACCCCGGTCTCTAATGTATGGGAGGAGTCACACGCATCTGCGACAGCCAATAAAAAGGTCCGTGGCCAGTTTCTATTTGTACCGGAAAGAAAATATCGCCTTCACTTTTTACAGCATTAAAGAAATTGACTATAATATGATTTATGTAATTGGCACAAAAGATTTAAGCCACCAACAACATGCAAAGATGTGTGAGTGAGCAAGAGGGCAAGAGATGGAGACAGAGATGCTGAGAGGAAGAGACAGAGAGGTGAGTTTATGGTGGTCTGATTTCCAAAAAGGTCCTTTACTAGTGAGTGCGGGTTGTCATGCTGCTGTGTTGCAGTGTGCTGCCGCTGCCTGAGATAGCTGTCAGAGGCATTTTGGTGTGATATCTGACAGATTTGCTAAAGACACTCGTCTCAGGGCACTACTCTATATATCGTTAGTTTAATGCACAATGACATGACCAATTATAGCGAGCTCCATGCTCAAATAGCATGTCAAAACCTGTGTATCAATCCATTAGATCCTGTCTCCCATCACATTAAGTGGTACCTTTAGCTATCTGTTCGGCACGTAAAGGAAAATGCTGACGGAATGGAAAATCTGCCGGTGCTGTTCACAGAGTTGATGTCTTTTGGAGAAGGAGGTTGCCTCTCTCTCTCTCTCTCTCTTCTCTGCTTCTTTGTCTTTCTGCCGCTCTCTCGCTTATCCCAGCTACCGAGCGGAAAAGAAAAAAAATGCATAAACAATACATCTAGATAATGGCCTGCATTGTTTACTTAGCTCTGAAAATGTATTTGTGCAAAACTCTAAAATGCATTTAGGAGGAATCATTCACTCTGTGTAAAGCCTTGTTGACATTGGGGTGCTCTCAAAAGCCGGTGAAGTGTCATAACAACATCATATATCACGGTATCAATTGGAATAAGAGGATGTGATGTGAAATACCACGAACAAACCAGTCCATTCGACCAGTAGCCGTTCTGCCTCTCACAGTATTTCTGCATCAACCTGCTTTGCCGGCCATGACAGTGGGTGGGAGGAGGTATGTGATTTAGTGCACTTGGTCCTAACGACCTCTCTGTCCTTGTGACGAGGACAAACAGCCTCAGGGCGCTGGCATGGAGGATGTGCCTTGGACCGCCTGGCACCTCGCCTGGCACCACGCGTGGCAACACGTCCACAGTCTGCCGCCGTTCTGATGGATTGGCCTGTCTCTGGTGCCACCTTCATGAAATCACTTTTTGATTTGTTGTCATGTTTTTCTCTTCTTTTTTTCCTGCTTCTTGGGTTTTTCACGGGTAAGAACACCCTCTGGTCAGGTATTACAAGAGTGATTAAATTAACCTTCAATAAATCAGCATAATAGAGCATTACCTGTGAGTGTGTGCGTGCCTGCCTGCCTGCCAGCCCGGCGGTAAGAAGGTGTGCGATCAGGAGGTCAACATCAAATTTCCATCCATGACTACTGTATGAAACACCAGTGCCCCGTGGCTGAAGCTGCTCTTTCCAATGTGCCATTTCACAGGAAACACATCAATAAGGCGCGATTACAAGGCTGACAAAATTAATCTCAGCTGTCATTTCATAGAGCTCCAGTTTGAGAGTGCTCTGATCAAGTTACATTAGTGGGAAGCAACTGAATGATTTGGAGAGGAATCAAAATCCATTTGACTTCCTTTCTATTTGCCAAGGGCTTATTATCATCAAGAACCATTTCTTATTAGAAACAAATGACATTTATGAGTGCATTTTAATCTAGGTTCCTGAATTCAATACACATCATGCTATAACTGTGGAGCTTTGTTTCCTCAGTTAGTGTAGGAAATGACATGAAGCAGAGAACTAGTAGTATGACTTTTCCAGTGTGGGTGTACACGGGCTTGTAATGCAAATAGACCGTTGTCCTTTGCAGTGGTGGAAGAGAAATGTTACCTACATAACAGTAGTAATAACACACTCTAGAAATATTACATTATAAATAAAAGTCCTGCATTCAAAATGATAATGTTATAATCCTTAAAAGCATAAGAAATCAAACCCTGTTTGTGATATTCATGGCTGCACTTTTTCAGCAATACCCATTCAATGCATTTTATATGTTGTAATAACTAGCCTTCTCTATATATATATATACTCTTTATGTAGTTTTCATTGTTAGTGGCGGAGTCCGCCATTCCTGCACTTCATTCACTTCATAGGAAACTAGGTATGTACATGTTCCAGCGTCACTGTTTTACTGCATTTGTTGTTGCCACCAGTGATCACAGGTGTCACCACATCAACCAGAATTGCAACTCTAAAGTACATAAATATCATCAGCAAAAAATATCTATTCATTATGCAAAATGGCACCATTCAAATTTTTATATTCTGATACATATTATTGAACTATTGTCCCTGATGTATTTACGTGTATGTAGCATCCTAATGTTGTCATGAAGGAGCAAATGTTTTGACAATTTTAGAGGCATCGTGATCATAATTTAGGAAATGTTACGAGTAACACAGTACAAGTGAAGTATCAAATAACATGAAATTGAAATACCTAAGTAGAGTACAAGTACTTTAAAATAATATTAAAGCACTGCTTTTGAGTAAATGTACTTAAAGTTAATATTAGTGTCATTTTCATTCAATTGTAAAATGTCTTTCTTTGGTAAAAGTTTTCTCTACAAACGAATGCCATCAGGTAGGTTATAGCTTAATAGATTAAGGTAGGTAACCTACTTTATTAAAAAAGTAAACAAGCTGAGTTGGCAGACCTGTTCCATGGAAAAGGAGTATTTTCAAGACTAAGAGTACTACGCTGTGTGATTTGTTAAGATGAACAAATCCAGAAAATACAGAGCATCCTGTTTCTCATCATAAAACTCTTTCCTGACGGAGAAACAAGCAAGACCTCAGACAACTCATTCTTTCCATCTGCGCTGTCTTCGGTGTCCTTCAAGAGCAAATCTTGACAGCTCTGTCCAGAGGAGGAAGGCAAACTCAGGACATCTGCTTCTCTGCTTCACGGAGACATGGCAGGGATTTTGACACAGGATGTCAGGGTAATCTGACAAGACAAGCCTCATGTTTTATCGGAGCGTTCAAAAAATGTGCCGCCGTCGCTCCAGCTCGTGTCTTCCGTACATCATTCTGTCTTCTCCTTGACTGTTATGCATTGCGTAGGTGGCATTGAATGTCCTGTAAAACAGACGAAAGAGAAGGAAAGAGAGAGACAAAGAGAGAGAGAGAGCGAGAGAGAGAGAGAGGGAAAAAAGAGGAGTCAGACCCGTGACCTCTTCGGCCGTGCGATGTGTCTGGAGCTGGCAGGGGACGCAATTGAGAGTGACACTCCTGGTTGGAGCTGCCAAACTGCCACTTCCTGTCCTCTTTATTCACACATAGCAGGAGTTTAAGCTGGACGTTTGAAGAGCAGTGAACAGACATGTGTCTCCTTGTACAGCATCGCTTCTGACTGTCATTATTGTGGTTCACGACCACTCCGTCAACGTCGCAGTCCAACACCCATCTGCGAAACAAAGACGGGGAAATGGGTGGAAATGACAGGAAAGCAGCGTAATGGGTGAAGACATGAGTTTGTGTGTGTTCTTTTCCTTGTAATTGACTGAAATATAAAACTTTTTTTGTCATCATTGCTCCCTTTGTTCAACTCTTTATGCCTCCTCTGGTGTATCATTCGATTTGGGAGTCCTCAGTGGCTCAGTGCGATCAAATTGCTGTAGAATTGGAGAAATTGGACTCATAATTTTGATGTTTTGTGTTGAATAACCCTTTAACTTTGTTAGGATCAAGTTTGTCACTCTCCCTCTTCTGCTCTCTCCTTTAATGGCTTTGTTTTTCTCCTTCCCAGCATCACTAATAATCCTTTTGCCTGAGATGGGTCACTTTCACCAATACAAATAAGATTCAAAGTCATGTGTCCAGCTCCAGGTTTTCATTGAATTCTGTCCCCTTAGGTCAAGTTTGTTTTATTTCTCTGATATTCTTGTCTTTCATGCCTTTGTCTTACCCCTATATCCATCTTTGTTTCTGCTCTTTTCTCTCTCTCTCTTTCGATCTCTCTCCACACAGGCACACACTCTTTCACTCGCACACACGCACACATTATCCTTGGGCTATTACCAGGATAAGTCAATTTGATCCATCCAAGGCAGTGGATGTCATTTTATTCATATATATTTTCAAGCCTAGTGACTTTATTAAAGGCTACTGCTTCAATCTATCCTGAATGGATGAATGCATCCACTGATGAAACACAGGGAAAAAAGAGGCCCACACAGCCTGAAATGACCACAGCCAATCAGGCTGTCATTTTCAAACATGTTCTCAAATTCTGTGTTTTATATGCAATCGAATACAGCTTGGTGATTCCAAAGATTTTGGCACAATGTTTTCTATTCATCTGTGAGTGAAGAGACAGAGAGCTGCCTGCCCGCCTTCCAATGACAAGAGAATGACTGTTGAGACTTCCAGCTTGGGGGAAAAAATGAGATGTTACAGTCAGTGGAGCCACGGAGCAGAGAACGTTGGAGACGAGACAAAAATGTGTCTATTCATGCCAACTGGTGTCCTGACCCTCCTCCAGGCTGCCATTGCCTTCTGTCAGGAGAATGAATTAAAGGGCCATTCTCCAGACATGAAGACTTCCACTTCTTTCCACCCAGGCCTCATCCATTCCCTCTCACCCTGCTATTACTCCTTTTAGGTCAGCTCTGATACCTAATAGGTGCTGAAAGAGGAGACTTCCCACTGAGGTTCATTCAGCAAAAGAGAAGCAGGTTCTGTCTCTTTAAGGTGAGTATGGAGATGCCAGAGTGCACACGGCCAACTAGCCTTCCAGAGCAGAGGGGAAGGTCATATAGAGTTCAGAGCTAGAGTGATGACTGATGGCTGTAGGGGGACTCTGGTGTTTGCTGCTGCACCTCAAAGACCAGGCTTCGCTGACTGTGAACAAGCCAGGCCAGGCTGGGACTAGACCAAGGACAGCCAGGGCTGAACTCAAGTCACAGTGCATTCAGACATTAACGGGATCAACATCTCATGGAGAGCCTGTTCTTTCTCTGCTGAGACATCAACACAAAGGTTTTGGCCATCAGAGAGCTTGTCAGCTGCAAAAAAAAAGTTATGGAAGATGCTGAGCATCAACAGTTCACTATTTCTAGCTGAAGAAGTCATATTTTTTTTAAACTATGGTTCTGTCTCAAGAAATGGCCCGTGAAGTTCAGCTTACTCGTCACAAGAAGAACTTGTGAAAACAGTTGTAATGTCCTCTGTGGCTCTTGAGGGAGCTTTCTAAAGTTAGAAAAATGATGATGTCATTCGCGTTTTTGGAGCTTGACCCATACTACAAAATGTCAGGATATCTCGGCCTCCACTGCTTCAATTTTTATCGTTCTTTTGTAATCTGTCCCTTGTGAGTTCAATACTAAATCACTGGACTGCCCCTGTAAAGAGAAATGGGGGTGTTTTTGACAATGTGGCTCTCTTTCTTATATTCTGTTCATAACATTTTATTTACTAACAATGTTTCAGAGATTCGTGAAACACAAGGATGTTGATCGGAGGCGTCCTGCAGTTGTCCAAAACGCTTCAATCTAAAAGAAATATTTGTGTCCGACTGAAAGTAAACACAGAGAGAAATTCCTACACCTGTTGTGTTGAGCTGCTTAGCATATCCACTTTATGTCAAGGAGTTGACCATTTTCAGAAAATGGTTGCACAGCTACATTTGGCAGAAGACTGCTCTTTGAGGGAGCTCTCAAAGAATTCAAGCAGATATTCTAATGATTCAAAGATTCACACTTTAGTGGTGAGCCCTGACAGTTAAAAAATGAATCTCATAGAATGTTACTAGTCAGCTGGTAGCCAAACAGAAGAGGCATGCTACTGAGCATGATGAGTACGCTGACTCAACTGCTAACAATAGTATTCAATACTTTTATTATTAAGACTTACATTAGCTGTGATATTGTGCTTTGCAGGAACTAATGCAAGGCTCTTTTTTCTGGGCAACCCGCCAGCTAACTTTCCTGCTGTATTCATGTGCGCATGCCGGTTTGAGTGTGAAGCTGTGTGCATGCTAGAATATGTAATAGTGAACACAGGAAGATGGATTGTGTCTGCAAGTTTTCAAATAGCAAAAAAATACAAGACAAGGCAGGTATTGTGCACACAATGCAGTTGTGATCCAATGCGAGTCTATTTGTTAAAGTGAGACTGCAGTTGTGGCTAATCACTCCAGAAATATATACAGTATATAGATATGAATAGGACTATTGTGTGTGTGGCAAACCTTTTTAAAGAGTTGACTACCTTCACCAACTCAGATTATCAACGCCTCAACCTGAAATCTACAGCTGTTGGAAGTCGGGAGACCAAGTGCAGGAGGTATGCCATGCAGTTTGCTAGAACAGCAAAGGATTGCTTTCTGTGTTCACCTCCGGTCAGACTATAAAAACAACATATTGGGAGGATTTCTAATAACATAAAGTGTTTCATGAAGCTATAAATGTCTCGCACACCCGAGTAAGTCTGTATTTCACAAATATTTAGCTGGTAGTTTGATGATAAAATGTCTGGAGAAAATATTTTGAAAATCCAAGAGAAATCTTTGAATAGAGATAGTGTAGTAATACATATTTTTAAATGAAATGTAGAGATCAAATAGTCTAGTAGCCCCTTTAATATACTGTTTCTAAGTTAAGACTGTGTTGCTACAAGGAAGTAACCAAACGTACTCTAGGTGAACACAGAAACAAGAAGTGGAAGTTGAGGGACATCACAAAGATTTCGCATCCACATTGTGACTCAGATCCCCAGCAGTAGCCTTTGACGACATCCCGTGGTCTTCTTAATGCTTTCTGTTTGACTTAACCACACCAAGTGGTAAACCAGAGGCTCCCACAGCTGTAGAGAAGAGAGCTCCGTGCGAGTGCACGTGTGTGACAGTAACAGAATCAAAATTCATCCCTCTTGCCTCCGAAAGCCTCCTGCAGCCCTCCACCTCTTTCCTCCCTCCTCATATCAGAGCTGTATCGTTTTGCAAACCTCTGCGGTGATGTTGTCAGGCTTCTTTCTGTGAAGTGGCCCCAGCCATAAAACAACAGTGACGTGAGTGATTGATCCAGCAATGAAGATGGCAATACTCCTCTGCATCAATATGAAGGCAGCCTGCGGGACTGGAGCCCTTTCAGACAGCTCTCTGTTTCTCCTCAGAGGAAAAATCCATACACAATTGATGGCAGTTCAAAGAGAGGCTTTATTGTGGGATATCAAATAAAACATCAGAGAACACAGAGAACGGGAGAGAGAGATAGAATGAAAGAGTGCATGTGAGTGAGTGAGAGAGTATGGGTGTGAAAGAGGGGGAGACAGAAAGAGCGATCTGCATTTTGCTTTATCTCCTTTTTGCACCTGAATGGTAATGAACTGGCTTAGATGAAATGGAGAGACTTCATCGTTTCCAGAGGACTTGCAAACAGCAAGTGGATGTCAACAGTATCTATGGCACAATTACACTATATGATCCTACACAAAAAGGGTATGCAGATACAGAGACCAGGTGATTGTGTGCGAATGAAGACAGCCTAGATAGGGCGGTAAAGGTGTTAAGTATTTATAGGGTTATT
This sequence comes from Pholis gunnellus, assembly GCF_910591455.1. Classification (NCBI taxonomy): domain Eukaryota; kingdom Metazoa; phylum Chordata; class Actinopteri; order Perciformes; family Pholidae; genus Pholis; species Pholis gunnellus. The sequence goes on along the minus strand of NC_136533.1, from coordinate 18,374,443 downwards.
TCAGGGTATAACAGAGAAGTGTAAGTAAGAGGGAGAGATATCACTCGTTTCCTGTCTGTTCTCTGCAGCCTGGCCTCCGGCAAACCCCGCTATGATTTCATCAGCACTGCTTCTAATCCACTTACTTAATGAAATACATAATTAACACATCTTAATTGTGGTAGGAACAGTTTCGACTGAAATCATTTCCTGTGGCCACTGTTGCTGTAATTGAATGTGTTCTTCACACCCAATCAAAACCTTTGGGTTTAGGCTGAGGTTTGTCGGTTTTCCCTTCATTTGTTTTCTCATTCTTACGGTTTTGTTTTTGTCGTTTATGTCTGATTGTTTTACCGTTTGTTGCAAACAGCAATCTGATTTCAGTGATCAGATTTTGATTTACATTACGTGACATACAGTTACCCTAAATAATCAAGGATGGATATTTCTTTAATTTTTACATCTTTTGTTTCCTTTTTTTCAGAAACAACTGATGAGATTTTGACAACATTTAGCAATTATGCAATTCACTGCTGCAGATACAATCAGTTTTATTCATACTCAATTGTCCAGATGAGTTGCCAAAATTACAAGTCAAAACAAGATAATGTATTGGGTCATAATTGGCTGGGTTTCATTCATACAGTGTTTAATGTTCCTGTAGTTTCTTTCTTTTCATTCTGACTCTTCCTCTCTCGCACTCCGTCTCTCTTTTGCTCTTTGGTCGTGATTGATCGGTGTGTCAGGTATGATGGGGCATCATGGTGTTAGAGCGGGTTTGCAGCTCAGTCATGTGACCGCAGCAGATGGCACAGCTGAGTATTAGAGTGGGTTCACCTGCTGTTTGCGCTCCTGCTTCCTGCTTTACTGCTATCAAATACCACCTAGGGAGAGCAAAGGAGGGGAGGAAGGAGCAAGGGAGAGAGGGAGGTGAAGCAAAAGTTGCAAGCCAAACAGGGAGGGAGATCAGGTTTAATAAAGAAAGAGCAAGAGAAGGGACAAATGGGAGGGATGGATAAAGGCGAGATGACATGAAGAGATGATGAGTTAGGATGAGGGAAGGATGTGTGATCCTGCAAATAGAGGGGGGGGGCACTAAAATTGAATGTGCTGTATTCTGTCAATGATCTCTTATTCTTAATCACCCCTCAGCGTTGTTCCCTCTCTCCTTCTCTCTCAGTCATAAGGCTCAAATCATGAGCTCATAATGACGGGATGTGGTCTAGGATCCATTTAACACCCGTTCCAGACCAGTGGATGAGTACAGATAGAGGGGCTTAAGAGAAACACAAAGTAACTATGACTGATCACAGAGCCTAGTGACTCCAAGGGACATCCTCTTTGTAATTCTCTTAGTGTAGCATAATATCATTTATCCCACAAATAGACATTTGACCCTGCAGTGCCCGTGTCGCTCAGAGTTCAGGACTCTGGCAGTGCACTTGAAGCAGGACAACATTCATAATTACACACAATGTGGTTATAGCACACGCATAAACACGCATTGCATTTTACACACATGCCTGTGCTGGGAACAAATGGTGCTGCATGAGCACAAGTGCACACAGACGCAGATAAGAGACGCCATTCACACATATACACACATGCTCATTACATATGCATAACCAGCACACAGCGTCGCGGGCATTGCTGACTAATAGAAGCACTCTATGCGGCCTGCAAACATAAGCGCGTTATCAGTGATGAATTCCACCACACCTACCCACCTTGACAGCAGTCCAAGCGCCAGCCTCCTCGGCTGCTATCTGCCCTCTACAGCCCTGCTCCTGGGCTGTTTGGGAGTGAGTGGCAGGTGTGTGTAAATGCTGGTGCCGATATGTCACAGGCACCAATCTGCAGTCCCCGGGGATTGTACTGGGAGTTCAGCCTGAGTATCACACCGCGGAGAAAACAATTTCTGCTGCCAATACTCCCGCGCGGATGAGAAATGTTTTAATATTTGCTGCTGCTTTATGGCCGCGGCTGTGACAGTGATGGAGAAAATGTCAGCTTTTTCCACCCTTAAATGCCACTCTTTGTCTCAGTCTGTTTCTTTTCATTGATCTCTGCCTCTGCCTCGGAATCAATAAGGTCCACCAAACAGTCGCTTGTCTGAGAATGCATTGCCGCTTTCCCCCTCTCAGACCTTTCAGCGATACAGGATTTCGCACTTTACTTTCTTTGCCTAATTAGTTATCCAATACAGGCCCAGCTTGTGTAAGGCAACATGTACAAAGGGAGAAATAGCATTGTAATTCCACAGCTTATTTAGTTGTCAGTCACTGGAAGGAATGTGTGCACCCCACCGCCACCAGAGAATAGGCTAATGCAGACGTTGTGTTTGAGAAATTTGTATGCTCACTTTACTTTTCTTTGGCTCTGAGTTGTAGTTGTGTATGTTTTGTCTAACTGCGGCAACATTTACTCCAGTAATAGCACACCATAAAAAAGGGACAACAATACCTCCCTTCTTCCCTCCAGCTACTCCAGAGCTCGGCAGAAGCTTGTCGATAGTAACTGACCCAAACTTGCACCCTCACGGGGTGAAGGGTAATTCAGTCAGTGTTGCCACTCAGCTGCAGTCCTTCTTCGGCGCTCCCCTCTGGTGCTGCCACAAAGAGGGAAGAACAAAAGAGATAGAGCAGTCACAGTTTAAGGCTCGAACAGGATGGTGGATGTTCACCATCGACCGTGGCCCTTAGGAGTGGACTGCTGCTGGAGCCGGTGTCAATCCTGATCAGATATCTGTGATGTCAGTTAAATATACACAGGAAATGACTTAGACGGACATTGTTTTGTATTCTCCTTTTAAGTCACATACACATTTCATCAGATGACTGAAAGGTTAAGATTAAAATGAGCAACAATAGGTCCATTTAGCTGAATCGTTGATTCTGGGGTCATTCAGGGGACTCCAGGGAGAGTGATGATATAATATAACGCATCACTTCCCTTACATGTCGACAGGGCAGACAATTAAAGGTTTGTTCTCACAAGAAATGTCTTCCATTCCTGAGGAGGAGGAAGAGGAGGGGACATGAAACTGATCCCTCCTGAGACTTACAGGACAATGTATTGTTTTTATAGACATGTGTCGATGCACACACACACACACACACACACATTCGGTGTGATTGTGAGAATTCATTAGCTTACAAAATGTAACAATAGAGTTATAGTGAGTCTTGTAATTCATCTTTCATTAAGAAAGGAAACAGATGTACAATACCTGGAAGCACCGAACTGTATGCATGCTGCAGGCAGTTACAGTGTAATGTTTGAAAGGGTTTACAGCTCACTTTAACAATTGGCATGTTTTCCCTATGGCCTACTACGGTTCAATCAATAGTTACAACATGAGCAGCTGTCTCCCAAATGCTTTTTCTGACCTTTCATGTTATCCTGACTGACAACCTGTACAAGCAAACAAGTTGTACTCCTCCTGTAGCCTACAATGAAGAAGAGAGAGCATTTTAACAATAAATGGCTGACTCACAGTGAGGTTTTACACTAATGATCATTGTTTTAACCCCTTTAAAGGATTCGTTCCATATTCTATGAAATGCACTTAATCTCTTTTTTGCCGAGGGTTAGATGAGAAAATTGCCAGCACTCTCAGATCTGACTACAGAAAGCCACAGTCAGGCGACAGTAGGCTTAGCATAGAGACTGTGAACTGGGGTAAATAGTTAGCCTAGCTTTGTTCAAAGGCTGTAACCTAATCCATCCATAAAGCTCACTGATTAACGCGCTAGATTTCTTGGCCGTGCACAGTGACTTCCTGGTATCTTGACTTCAGGAAAACATAACATAACCACAGCTTGTCATTTTAACGCTTCCGGTTTTGTACAAATGAAACAAACAACGTATTAAGAGGTGCTGGTAAGTGGATTTTCTTTTTACCTTTCGAAATTCTGGCTGTATCCACCTACTCCTAGTCTTCACGCTAAGCTAAGCTAACAGTCTCAGTCAGATTCTCAAAAGAGCAACACAGAGGCGAACAAATTACAAAAGCAGCTGACAATATGACTCAATTTAATACTATACCACTGCAAATTTCTTGTTTATGATAATCACCACGGAGTTGAGGCAGAACCTTTCTGATCTTCATAAAGGTATTTATTTTTTACTGTATGATACTATCAGATGTTTCTGATTTTGTCTAAACCTTCTTCATATGTAAAAAAAATGAAGCTAGATCTTGTCTTGTTTTAATGAAATATCACATGCATGTGATCAGCCATTTAGCCTAAATGTTTGGTGATTTAGATATCGCATTCGAATCCTAAAGGTCGTTGAAATCCTCTATTAGCACTCAATAACTTAAAGAATGTGTAAGCCGCGGAGACCCACTCTACCTACATGAGGCAGGTCCTTGAGAAAACATGAAACTGATGGCGCGTGTACACGAGGTCTTCAGAACACTTCAGCTATGGTGCTGCAGCCTGTCAAAGCGGTCCAGTGTCAGGTGAGAAGTCACTTGGCCCAGTAACGTCTCTGCCGATGAACCACGGGCCGCAGCTTTGTCCCTCCATCACAGCTGAGTCCAAACAGCAGCCTGCTGCTGTCACTGTCTGTTAATGTGTCTCCACATAAACACCTGCCTTAACCGCGTCAATGCTTTTCCTTCTCGTGAGCCGTTATCATTATCGCTTTGTTTCAGCTCGCTTTGGCTCTGTTTTTAGAATTTGTGCTGGTCAGCGTTAACGAGACTATGTGACATTGTTGCGGGTCTATGTAGGAAGTGAAAAAACATTGTACTCTGTGTAACTAAGTACATTTACTCAAGTACTGTTTTAATTTTAAGGTATACTACTTGCACTATACTTGAGTATTTCAATTTAATGCTACTTTATAGCTACTTACACTTGTACATTTCAGATGGAAGTATTGTATTTTCTACGTCATTTCATTTATCTGACAGCTGTAGTAACTAGTTACATCGCAGATGATAAAGGACAGCACCACCTCATTGCGTGGGGACTTAGATTGTGAACCAATGTTTCGACGTCCTGAGTGTGAACTGTTCACCTCCTGGTCACTGCCGAGACCCCCAAACTGCTCCCTGGCACTGTAAAGGAGCTGCCCACTGAAATTAGCTTGGGCTAAATGCAGAGGCTAAATTTCACTGTGCTGTGTACAATACTGTGAGGCATAAAAGTTGAATTATTCCGGTTGTGCATACAAATCATTGGAGCAATCTGCAAAATGCAATGTATTGTTAAAGATGAAATAGTTGTATATATAGTAGAGTATATAATGTAGCAACTACAACTACAACATGAAAATACTCCTCACTTTAATTGCTTGGATTAACATCGTGACGTTGCTTTAAAGAAGTCCACTGGAAAGATTTGTCATGTGATTCGACTTATTTGGAAGATATAGCAAAAGCAAAATGTAAATTCCAACTCAAATATTCCATTATAAACATTATTTATAGTTTACAGACTGATTTACTGACTTATTGTAGTTGTGCATGCACACAATTTTCCTGTGAAATGATTTTACTGACACTATGCTGCGCTAACGTTAATCTGGCTAAACTGTTGGCTGGTTTACAGTCTGTCTGATCATCTGACCACTTGTGTTTCTTGCTCTGTCTTACTTTGTTCATGTCATAGAAACACTGGCCAAAACTGTGACAGTTAACCTTGGACCCGAGCGAGCCCCATTTGGGGTTTACGAGATTTTTAATCTATCTATGCCAAAATGATGCCAAACAGCTCTGTTAGGATAGATTGTACAATATGAGTGACAAATAAAGTGAAATATATAATTATAAAGTATATAAAATGAGAATTTTGCATGTTTTTGTTTAGATAAACACCTATAATTGGGGTTTGCTTCACTTTATTTACACCAAATATTTTTGTGAGGTTCCTGCACCCTTTGTGCTATGAATTGGGAATGTTTTTAGGCTAGCCAGGGCCTCATTTAATAAATTACAGTGCTTTTTCTTCAGACGAACTTGGGAATTTTCACTGTTTGCTGTGTTTGCTGTGTTCAGCTACTATTAACCAGTAACATATACACAATATTTACTCATCTCATCAAATCTCACAATCGTGTTAGTGTTATTCAAGCATCAACATTTTTAAAATAGACCTTGTAGTTACAGAATTGTAGTCTCTTTTGTATGGGTTACAATTTTCGAGAAAAGGCCTAAAAAAGGCTTAGGGTCCAAAAGGCTACACTCAAGTTGCTTCCTGTTAATTATAAACGGGTTTTGTTGTGACAACAGCCAGTGTGAGAACATGACCAAATATAGTCCCGATCTCTAGCTCGCGACAGCTTTTTGACATTCTCATTGGCTTTTGCTTCACCGTGAACAACAACCAATTCTATTGATTTTTGCTGCTAAAACAAAAGAAAACAAAAGCAATCTTGTTGAATCTGATTGAGCAAACAAATCACCTCTGAGAGAAAAGACTCGCTGAATAGCATTTGAATGCTGGCATTGTACAACATGTTTTCCTCTGCCACACATCTTCATAGTATTCTGCTTAATCCTCTTTTCCACAGTCTAGTCTGAAAAAGGCCTTTCACTCTGTGGCCTAAGGGACATGAATAATTTTTGATACAGAGGCTGTTTCATAAACTCCTAACACTGTAATCACACTCTGACAGATGTAGGACTACTACATATAGTCAGACACTCACACACACACACACACACACACACACACACACAGATTTAACCCCCTCTTTCTTTTCCCAGTGACTCACTGCTCATATCAGCATAATGACCGCAGACTGATCCAGCCCACAGGGGCTGAGGGTTGGAGCAACACTGGGTTTTGAATAAACAATGAATGACGCGCGAGGAGGGGCTGGATGTGGCCGTACTCTAGTGTGCGTTTCACAATGTAAAAGGATACTCACAGTCTACAGACACCGGCCATGTTGCACTGATTTAATAACAGGCCTGCTGTTGATTGCAAGACTCATCTGCTTCCAGGAAAAAAATGGATGTTTAGTTTCTTCACATGTAGGGTCCCAGAAAGCATCAGCTCGATCCTTCACACCTCCTGAAACTTTACGTTTTCTGTTATTGCAGCGGATTATGAAATGAATGACATTTGACCAAATGCAGAACAATAGCTCGCAGCCTAACCTTTTGTCCCTCGCTAAGTGGCAGTATCCTGGTATAGATTCTGCGACGATGAAGCATGAATAGTAATTGTTTACCTGCAGTTGGTACAATGTCAACAGACTAATCCATCACATGCACCCTGTCTACTTATTTATAGACAAGGGGAATAAATCAGGCGAGTGGATGAAAGTTGAAAAGACAAACACAAGGACACAAATAGGAGTCCCATAGATAATCCTTTAAACATTTTTAATCAAGACGTCAGCAACAGGAAAGATGAATGAAGCATCCATCTATCTGTAATTAAACCTGTGCATCATCATAATGTAGATGTAATGTGATAAACAGCCTGACGGTGATATACTGATACTAATAGTGCAGTGAATGATCATCGCTTGAGGTTTGCATTGTAATACAAAGTAAATAATTTGAGCTACATTGGCATTATGTTTACATTGTGTAACTTTGCGCTGATGGATTCAAACTAGTCCATAAGTTAGTCAGTGTATCAAATTGCATGATTTTGATTATCAACACAGAATGAACTTTCTAAAGAAACCCATGCAAACAGCTCCTGTAAATATTATAGACGGCGAACACATCCTTAATTCTTTAGAAGACATGATATCAAATTCAAATATCGAGATGTCTGGTCCATGTCTTATATTTCTTTTTAAATGTTTATAGTCATCTGACTGTGTCATGTTACCAGTGGGAATCGACATTTCACTGGAAGGCAGTGTCATAAACTCTTCCCAGGATTCAGCAGAAACGATTATATCTTTGAAAATCTGTTTGCAACATGTTTGTCTTGTGATCTCTCGGACGCCTTCAACAGTGTTGCTTTCACTGCAAACTCTCCATCATTTACTGGGAAAATCCCCCACTCATTTACACAAGTGATAAGAAAACACTGCCAGTACTTATGAGGAAATGGAGCATGCATTACATTTTCCACATGAGCCTCATTTTGAAATTTTAGAGAAATGCTCTGTGTCACTCTTTTTTGCGTCACTCACACACTTGGTGTGCTGTCATGAGGTGTTCTTTCCAATGTCTTTTTCATCAAATTCAAGGAGCGGGAGACAGAACAACAACTCAGACGGCTGGAGAAGGAATGCAAAGAGACAAGAAGACAAGAAAAACACTGTTAATCTTTGCAAAGTGTGTTTCCTTCACTGGGAGATTTAAGCTGATAGGTCTGATTCTATCTGCTCCCAAAAACTCCCGGTACAATGCTAACTTTCAATGTCATTGGATTTGTCTGTGTGTGAGGAGAAGGGCGGGGTTGGGGGCAGGGGTGCGGGTGCGGGGCTGAGATTACAGTGAATGTCACCCTACCTCCTCTCTCAATCATCCACTTTCAATCCATCGCCGTCCCGGGGTTTGCGAGACAGCTTGGCGATGATGCCAGTAAAATGGGATCAATAGCATAGGGAAAAACGGACCAGACAATCTCTTACCCCCTTGAACTTCTGTACCCATGATTGATTTGTCCCCTGCCACAGCAGAGGAGACATTAGAGACAAGGAACATGTGTGTGGCTGCACATGTGTGTGTGTGAGTGTGTGTGTAGGTGTGTGCGGATGTGTGAATCTGTGTACGTGTGTTGAAAGCATGTTTTTGTAAAAGTGGGATGTCTGGTTGTGTGTGTGTGTGTGTGTGTGTGTGTGTGTGTGTGTGTGTGTGTGTGTGTGTGTGCGCAGTGATTGATGATCTGAAGCGCACACACATCATCAGCAAGGCATTTGCGAGGTGTGTGAGTCAGGAGCTGTCATCCCCCTCAGTCTCCCCAAGCAGAGGCCTCGGCTGCTGATTTATAGTAAATCATTAAAATCTGCTTATTATTGCAGCAGCTCATCACCCTATCCCCCCCTCCTCCTTCCTCAGTCCCCATAACCAGCCCCTCCCCTACCAAAAACTTGTCACGCCACTGCAGAGACACACAGATTCTCTGACCAGCTCAGCGACACTAACTTATACACACAGAGTGATGGTCAGCAGGTTTTGGCACATTAAATCCATTTCTGACGCGTGTTTGAAAATAAATATAACAGATGTCTTGTTTCATAAACATCGGCTGAAGAATCCAATGAAAGAATCTGGCTGTGTTCCTGAACAACAGCTGGAGCAGAGTGGAAGTATCTATCCACAAAAAATGAAAAAAAAAAGGGATGAAGAAACTTTCTTATGGGCACTCATGTGCATAAACACACACACACACACACACACACTCCTGCACACCTCTGCTGTCTTCTGTCTATAAAACTGAAAATGTGATGTGACTTGAACACTGACAGGTGTGTTTGTCAAGGATGTGGCTGTCACTTCAAATCAATGGACGGGAGCATCTTCCCAGAGAGACTTTCCACTTCTTAGGGTTTGACTGGTTACACTGCGCTTCAGTGCAGGTTGGAGAACAGTAAGTTGTCAAAGTGGCATTCTGGCAGCCCCGCTTCGGTGTCATCAGATCAAAAATATCAAAAGGTAGCTCATTTTAGCTCTTATTTCATTAGAAATATAGATTCCACAGGCTGTTGTATACTGACTCATGTGGTGAAAAAGAAAATCATAATCTGGATGTCTATCCATCTGAAGATCGTTAGCATGAACAAATCCGAGAATCACTGTTTTAGAGACGTACTATTCAAGCAAGTTGTGCGGGGCACAGAATAAAATGATGATAATCATTTCCACTGAATAACTCAAGTGAGAATCACAGCTTGTCTATTGTCGCTTTGCGGTGCGTGGTTTGTCAAATGCTTTTCAATTACAGCCTTTAACTTGAGGCACTATCACATCCCCATGAAGTGATTTTAATGGAGTTTGGTGCAATTGTTTGTTAATGCGAGACAGGTCTTTTCAGCAGATAGAGCAAAAGAGAGCGAGAGAGAGAGGAGGCTTGAAACTCAAATGAACTTTGGGCGATAACACGACACGAGCGGCTGAGCAGGGGAGTAGCTGTGGCCTCAAATCTAGTCACTTCCTGTCACTGGTATTTAACTAAACATGTGTATTGTACGATATAAGGGCGGTTACTCTCCTACACGAACGCCTAAAACTCAAAACATGGGTGCTGGCATCTGATTTGGCAGATACAGCATTTTGGGGCCCGATTGCTGTCTCCAACATCCCCAATCAGTCTGTCCTGTCCTACTTTTCTTTTCCAACCCTCCCTCTCTCTCTCCCCTCTTTTTCTCCCCCCCCCCCCCCTGACACGTACAGTATAACAACCTCCTCTCCATTCTGTCTCTAAAGCTCCTGGATCGGCGGAGCACAGGTGCAGGACTGCGGGGCTACAGCCCACAGGCCCTGGATGCTGAAACAGGAGAGGCAACCGGCACACATGCAGAATTACAACACCTCCATTTCTCACACTGACATAATCCCCATGTTTTATTTGTCCCCTTGTAATTCTTTTTATATCTTGGGCTTATGTTCTTTGGCATCTATTCAATCCCAGCCTCGGGACACAGGGCTCTACCAGGCCCATATGCGTGCCTTGCTCCAGTTAACGCATATTAGTTCCTTTGTAACTGTGACTAAACTGGCACATCTCAGCAGGGAGATGCACCGGCTTTGACTGACAGCCCGTGTCTGGATCCTGTACTTTGAGTTTTGCGCAGACTTGTCAAACACGGACCCTGTCAAAGCATCTCTCACTCTGCTGTCAAGCGCAGGTAGCACGGAGAGCTGCAGAGGGTTCACAGCTCTGACCACGATGTGTGTGTGTGTGTGTGTGCGTGTGTGTGTGTGTGTGTGTGTGTGTGTGTGTGTGTGTGTGTGTGTGTGTGCGTGCGTGTGTGTGAAGTATAGCGAATGAATAATACCTCACACTCCGCTGTTCCTCAGTGTTACTTTAACCAAAGCTGAGTCTCAGAAGCATGTTTCTGGCATGTTCCGTCTTTTCCTCAGTGGAGAAAATCCTACGGGAAAAACTAAGTGAAACATTTTTCATGCTCACGTTTTGGCCAGATTGCCTGCGAGAGAGGGAAAAAAGAGGGAGACTTGTATACCCTGATCAGATCAGTCACTAAAATTACATCGAGAAAGCTTTTCCAATAACAGCTTGATATTAGGACTTCAGCGCTGTGTTGATGTATGTTGTCGGCGGAGAAAATCTGTTAAGTCTGTGCCATGTGATGCCAACAGTCTTAAATATTGTTTTCACAACTGTGCAAGCTAATTACCTTTAATTTTTCATCTGTGCTCCAAGGGTTGTAAGAGACTGTGATTAGTGATTCATTACTTCTCATTACCTGGCCTGTCAAACTGTTTCCTTTACTTATTCAGGCTGATTAGCTGTACATGGCCCGCCTCTCTCAATGAGGTTGGGAAAGAGACCTCAAACATGGTCTGCAGATAAGCAACTGTAAATAGTAATAATGATGAGAGGGATAACGATCAGGAGCATGAAGAACGGGAAAACAAGAAGAAAACAAAAGATTATGGTGATCATTTTCACAATGGAAAGACAAGAAAGAAATAACAAAAGATAAAAAGACTATATCTATATAGCCAATTTTCTTAACTTATCAACGTTTCACTTAATATCAATGAAAAATGAGATGATTCTGATCTGGGGTTGATAGATAAAACCCACGCCATCAGAGATACTATGAGATGGCATGTCCGCCTTTTCTCCAGAGAAGGGTTATTTATAGGTGTCAGAGAATGAGGATTGATTTACTGCAGGTAAACAGGATGTCATTCTCAGCAAAAGGTCAAGGTGAGCCAAAGCTCCGGTGGATAAAATACAGGAATTTGGCATCTGTGTTTTTCACTTGTCTGTCAAGCCAATCAGGCAGTGGAGGCATGACAGGACGTGATCACATGCAAACTGCCTTTTTAGATAAAGCGATGACACGATGAGTCCTTGAGTTCAAACGTAAAACAACACCGGGAGCGATAAAAGAAAAACAGGGCTGTACGCTAGAAAGATGAGCCCTTACAAAGCAGTAACAGAGCCTGAGTATGACATTGACTACGGTTGTGAGACGTTAACTAAAACATTCATCACCGTTAGGAGTAATTAACAAACTTCCCCTGCATTAATTAAAGGCCCTGCTTTAAGGGAAACTGCGCTTAATTAGGAGGTTTGACAGGATGAGGCCTTAGGGATGATCCATATCCAGAGGGCTGTTGGAGGGGTACAAGTGACAGAATTTCCACAACGCTGTGAGTTTTTGGCGCATTTCTTCCAATCGCCACAAAACTCTGTGCCCTTGGTCAACTCACAAGCATGGTCTGGTCTGGCCTGATCTGGCTTGGCATGGCTCTGAAAAACTATTGACAGGTATGACAGGTCTCCGATTAGCCAGTCAGCTGGAGGCCCAGACCTTGTCACCTGTCAGCTAGAGAGATGAAGGGTCGAGTGAGCAGAGGAGGAGGAGGAGGAAGACGGCGGCGAGAGAAATTGAGGGGAAAAAGAGAGTAGAGAAAGAATTGGTGGCAGTAGTGGCGTAGAGCGCTGACGGGGTACACACAAATACAAGAAGCAGCAATAAAACTGCATGTATATCAGGCCTGAGTCACCTGCAGAAGTGTTTGTGAAGCAGTCCATTACAAAAACCAGAGGGTTTGAGGATGACAAACGTGTACCCAAAGAATCTGTGATTGGATCGGGGATTAAGGGGCTGGCGTGTCTCTGAAGGGAAACAGGGAAGAGACGAACGGACACAGAGTGGAAGAAAGAGAGAGAGATGGACGGGACGGAAAGGGGACAGTAAACGAATGTCAGACTGCCCAGGCAGGCAGACAGAGTGGCAGAGTGGGTGGGCTTTGACAGACACATCTCACACAGGCTGACAGCTCCGTCAATAGCCCCAGGATGGCCACCCTGATTGACAGCTAGCAGGTGGCGCATGAATGGAGTTGTCAGGCCGACTGTCAGTCAAAGTCACATCGCTGTGGCTACAAGGCCCCGGCTGAACAGGCACACAGCTGCCCAAGGTGATCTCTGGGTGTACAGGCAGGCTTTTGGCACAGGAGGCTGAGGCAACTCAGATCATGCTAAAATTACTATACATGGTCGTGGCGGCACACAATAGCTGTGTTGATTGGGACTATTTCATACTAGTGGGCAGATCTGGTACATACACACATGGCTGGTTCCACTCAATTTACAAAAAAACGTAAGAAAAAAAGGATTTGAATGTACTATCGATGCATCTCTGCAGTTTTTCCATTTCCTTGGTTCCCCTTAATTGAGCATTGTTCCAGCACGAGGGCATGAAGCATAGGAGTTAATGGGCAATAATTATATGTGAGAGAGGCTTTCTCCCTGGAGTGGAATCCAGAACAAATGGAAGCTCCGATGTGCAACATTCTACTTCATTACATCTGCCGCGATTAAAGCCCGAACATCTGGCACCATATCCTGACAGATAGACAAGACTTCTGGACTGGAAGGGAAATCGAGCGATATTTACAAAAATGTAACACAGGGTATTTACTGGATGAAAGAACAAGTGCTTTGGGCAGGCACGGTACATTCTCCCTATCGGACAAGTGTTGAACTGATAGATGCGTGTAAACACAAGTAAATCGTTTGGACAATTCTGACAAAATGAACGGCACTAAATACCCTCGCTACACTTTCACATCACAACGGACTTTATTATTATTATAGGCAGCTTTTTTTGCTACAGATAAATACGTACTGTGGCTCTTCAAGTAAACACTGGAATGTACATCAAGGTTGGTTGTTAACTCTTTTTTTTTTCTTCTTTTTTTTACAATTTCAATCATCCTAACCCCTTCGACACGAAGATAAAACAATAATCATAACTGTCTGTATCTGCTGTTGCCATGACAACATCAAGTCCCACAGAGCGATGTCATGCCGATCTGGTCTCTTCCCGGCGCAAGGTTATCTCCCGTGATGCTCTGAGGCAATCTGGAGGGCCTCTGGGGCGTGTGCGAGCGCCGGAGGCGGCGGTCGGGGTAGAGGCTGTTGTCAAAGGGCTTGCGGTGGACACAGAGGACGTGGGTCTTCAGGTTGCCCTTCTGGGAGGCGCTGTAGGGGCAGTACCGGCACTGGAACGGCTTCCGAGCTGGGAAAGATGAAGAGGGCAGACAGAGAAAACAGACTTAATACAGTTACAGAGCTCAAACTTCGTCCCAGATGACCACTGTGAGCCAGTCAAATTAACACAGACCAACAGCTCTGGCTCAAAACAAAACATTCAGTGACGCTTTGTAGTAGTACAGGGTGCTAACCAAGAAAAAGCTTTTGTGAAAATGAGCAGGGTGAGATTGAGTCTTGTGAAAAAGACTTGTTTACAATTCTGGATATTAAATATAATTTTGACGCTCATGTTTCCAGTATTCTAGACCAGATGTTGGCAGGTGAGAAGTTAAACTTTGACTGAGTTTTTGTAATGTCAGAGGGAAGTAACACACACAGTGAAGTTTCAATGGGGCTCAAACAAGTCCCCTATTAGTTACAGTGGGCTAGAGTCACTGTAGAAAAATGTTTAAAAAAAATAACACTCTAAAAATGTGTTTTCATAATAACAATTTGCTCTTTCTAACACTGTGACACTTCATGGGCTGACATGTTTTTATAAAAAAGGCCAGCAAGTTCTAATTCATTGTAACATATTTCCTGCACACAACACACAGACACATGCACACACAGACAAATAAACACACACACACAAGTGTTGAGTTGAGGAATGACAGACGTCTGCAGCTGGGAGGCAAGGCATGCCAAAACTTCCTGTCTGTCCCCCTCTTTACCGCCCGCTACATAACTCCGCTACAAATAATGTGAATCTACATGACAAAGCACAGAGTGTACCTTTAAGATACAAACAACAAAGCATACCGTTAATAGCTTCCAGAAGTTTACGTGACCTTAATAAAAATCAGTATGACACTAAAGCCCGAAGGTGTAGCTAAGATCAAAACAAAAACGGTGCTGGATGACTCATTTACCTGTCTGCCTCGACAGTTATGTGTCCTTGTTCACTGCTGTGCTATTTCTGAGATGTTACTTCATATAATGACTTTCTCTTTTCCCCTCTGTCTAACACTTTAATGTGTTTCTCTGTGATTCATGGTTACAGTAAACCATTATGTGCTGATGTCATTTGACATCACTTCCCAAAAACTGAGGGCTGTCTCAGCCTTTTCACCCCGCCCTCGCCTCTTCCTCTCTATCATGCTCCTCATCAGAGCCGAGACAGCTGTACGCAGCTGAACACTCGCTTTCACATCTACATAAAAAAGGTGTTTTTGGGGGGAAAAGTGGGAAAACTCACAGACGGTGTGAGCAATAAAAGGTAATGCTCCATCTGTTGGTGTATAATAACCTGATGGCCGTAAAGGACACACACAGGCATTCACACACCAGTCAGAGAGAGGATAAGACCTGACACATCTGAATATCATCAGGATGGCACAGAGGGTTGTGTGTGTTTGTGTGTGTGTGTGTGTGTGTGTAGGAGTAGTCTTATTGAGCGAGGAAGGGAGAGCTGTCTGGGAGGAACAATTGTAAAAGAAAAGCTTTGTCAAAATCCAGGTACAGAGCTGTTAGTGGTGTTAAACTCAACTGTCTCTTTTTCAAGCCTCAATCAATGGAAGTGGGAAAAACAGGAAATGGGGGTGGACAGCAAATAATTAACATTTCTGATTCTGTGCATCTTTTAATCTCACTTATAAAATTGCCGTCATGAAAGATAAGCACATAGGGAACAGAAAAACCCCACATTTCCCAAATGTTACACATCTATTGTAACTTGAGAGACTGAACAGATTTACCTCAATCTTGTTAAAATCTTGTAAATGCACTCAGATGATGTGACAAACCCGTAGCCCATTACACTTTCATAAAGTCAGTTAATAATGAGCCAAAAGGTCTCGCGTTTGCATCAGTCGCTTGTTGCCCTGCTTGTCTCCCCCCCTAGCCTTTCTTTCTCTCCCCCATCGTCTCCCTGGGTCTGCTGTTCTTTCTTCCCTCCCACCAGAGGAGAGGGGAGGTCCAAGAGAGGGCAACCTCCAAATAAGTTCCATTAATCACAGGCCACAGTCTAATGTAACTAATATTTTACAATTAGAGGAGACAGCAGTGGGCTCGGAGCCATCCATCTCTTCACCACATGATCCTCCATTCATAGGCTGCTCGAGCCACAGTTTCAGACTAGCCGCACACACTCACACACACACTCACACACACACTCACACACACACACACACACACACGCGGATGTACAAAATAGACTGGACAGGAAATGAGGGGGGTGGAATTGTGTGGTGTTGAGAGAAAGAGTGAAGGAAGAAGAACAGAATGAATGATTACTGACTTTGACTCTGTATAATACTGACATTGGACTGTATTAAAGGACAGTTCTGGTTTATTACAACTTGGGTCTTATGTCATTTTGGCCATCGTTTGCATCTGTTATGATAACATTATACTCACCGGAGTTATTGCTGAGATCTGGGAACACGGCGACATCACTATAACGAAGTCAGACAAGAAACACGGGCAGTCAGACAGATTGTAAACAAGCTAACAGTACAGCCAGATTATCTGAGGAAAATCACAGGAAACTTACACAACTATGGCATGTATGCTAGGTCAAAGATGAACCAGGAAGTCATAAACTGTGATGGATGTTTACAATAGACATTTTGGGTTGTAATTCTATCGTTCAGCTTAGTCTCTCAAAAAGTTAAGCTGAAGTTTGTTTAAAAACCATATAACCGTTTGACCACTTGTGTTTCTTGTCTCCTCAGACTTACTTTTAGCAATCAATGCAACCACCACGAAAGCGTCCAGTACGTAACTCTCTGTAAAACCATGATGTGTAATTTTACCTCTCAGGTTTATGTAAAAAATGTAACAAAGGAGATATAATGTATTTTTTAGTAAACGTGCTAGTAGGCAGATTTTTTAACTTCAGACAGAGCCAGGCTTTCTGTTTCCAGTCTTTGTGCTAGCTATGCTAACCTTCTCCTGGCTGTTGATTCATATTTAATGTACAAATATCAGGGTGGTGTCTTCTCCTTTAACTCTCAGCAATAAAACTAAAAAGCCTATATTCCGAAATGTTAAACTAGTCCTTTAGGTACAAGTGTGTAACCTTCTCTTGACATAAGTAGGGCTGTGACTGGCCTCAGAATATTGTGGTACGTGTATATTGTGTCAGTAGCAGAGTAGCACTCTGTAAACTTCTGGTCCGACTATGTTCTAAAAATCAGGTGTCCAAAGTGAGTGGAAAAAAAAATTCCCATTAGCTATTACATTAGTTGTCAAAAGAAGATCATATATAATGTGTGTGATTTGGTTAAAGACATAGTTCAGAGATGCAGTGTTTTTTTCCCAGAGTCAGAAACAAATAAACGCCTTAGGACAGACCTCTTTTTATGTATTTGGTGTAGTCGGACGTCATGTCAAACAGCAATATTCGGCTATCTTCTCTCATTTGTTGAGTGTTTATGGGATCAAATAACATAATCATGATCCCATAGGCATCCAGAAGTTGAGCAAAACTAGCCCACAGTCTAAGACTTTGAAAACCCTTGCTCTAAACAGATATTAACTGATTGCAAAGGTTTGACTTTAATTTATGCAAAGTTCTTGTACGGGTTGTAACATTTGAGAACTTTGGCTTCTTTTGTGTCAGAGAAAGCTATCAAAACTAGTTTTAGTGTGGTATTATATTGAAACTCAAATATTGTATAGTCACTGTATAAAAAATGTAATACCACACCCTGCCTGACTTTAGTGCATATTTGCATTAGTTTGTACACATGTATATGTTTGCACCTGTACGCATGAATTCCCGTGTGTGTGTGTGTGTGTGTGTGCGGTGAGAGTGTGTTGTGTGTCACAGGCTGAGATAATGACCATGATGACAGTGGCGGGGCCGACGGGGGCCAGAGGAGCTGAATGGTGACGGATGACACAGGGCTGAGCTCTGATGGCACACAGACAGTGAGTGATGACTGCACATCCTTCCCAGTGCTCCACCCTTCATTATCTCTATGGGGAGAAGCACGGCACAAAGGCAGGCCGCGCTGCCCTCTCGCTGCCCTCAAACGACATCTGCTCATGGAGACAGCCGCACTACCGCTCCTCTTTCACCTCGCTGTCGCTCCATCTATCTCCATCTATGGTGATCTTTCTCGCTCCTTGTCTCTCTCCTTTTTCTCTCGCTCTCTGTCACCCTCTCCGCGGAGGGTATGCAGAGGTCAGACAATGAGATAATGACTCACCCCTTTCAACCTTTCAAATCAGGGCCTTTTCTTCCTCTCTGTCCTCTGTTGTTCGTTCATTTTTAATCCTTTCTTTATCGATCTTCTCATATTCTCTTGTTCTCATGCGTCTGAGAGGCCCGATCTGATGTTGCAGAAGACACAGCTGGTTTAGTTTACTGGTTCACTGATTTAAAGTTCGATGAACCCTGAGGCATCCCTGGCGCCACGTGACTGTGTTCTCAAAAATAGTTGTCCTAATTGTGCCAGTGAAAAATGAAAGCGTGCCATAATACCTGGTACAGAAACATTTACAGGTTTTACCACAGCCTAACTGTTGAGTGGTAAATGTTGCCATCTAGTGGTTTAGTCAAAGCAGTGCAGAGTTTCTGTTTCACACACACGGGAGGGCTCAGTGAGACTAATGAGCATGCAGACAGGTTCAACCAGAGGTCACCATCTGGCCAATTACCACTGCTGGCACATTGGAGCCGACCTGAACTGTCATCACAAACACATCACTCCATGTCCAAACTGCCCGGCAATATGTCACCATGCCACTCGACGTGCCATACAGTACGGAGAGGATGGGGGCAACAGGAGACAGCCCCGTGACAAAGCCACCTGGTCAGCACTGCAGACAGGACAGCCTGCCGGGCCACCTGCTTAGTTCAGCTTTAGAGGACACTCAATGGACTCTCAATGTCAGTTACTCATCTCAGTGTCCAGTTTGACTGACAGGTGTTTATTGTGTCTGTGACATCTTCCTCCTCAGGGAGAGAGACAAATATTGAGGATCAATCTGCAGCAAACAAAAGGGAAGGGATCCTTGAAATAACTCCGAGCAGGAAACAAATACACTGATCAGATTGCTTAGAAACACAAACGATGGTCACAGAATAACGTGCTGTGTATGAGGTTAAAATAAATACGTTCAAATACGACGACTCAAAACGGTCATCTTTTCTAAATGCCTATCTTTTTTTTTGTAATTCAAGTGACTTTATACGCGATAAAAGCAAGAAATAAACATGAACAGTGCGACGGCCATGACAGGAGTTGAAGGAGAGGGGTGGTTTTCGGCATATTATTATAACCATCTGTACAATCAAATAGAAAACTACATCTTGCTGTTGGAATCATAAAGAAAGGGAACAGATGTTAATCCCTAATGGAGTTGACAGGCACTTTCCTGTCTTTCACATGAACATATTGAGTTTCTGAATAAGAGGGGGATCAGAGGGAAGGTGTATCATGTTGCACTCATAATACATGCATATCAAAGACCCCAGCTGTTGGATTCCCTCTCTTGAGAGACAGCATTATTAAATCTGCACTCAGCGAGCATATCACACCAGCACAAGAGTTTAAGCCTCTCCATCAGTGGGCTTCCATTGGTTTGGGTGATTTGTAACCTATCACACAGAGAGATTATATCATCCTTTAAAGTGTAGGGTAATCAGTGCCACACACCTGTGTCTTCTTTAGCCCTTATTTGAGAAAAGAGATAGCAAAAAAGAAAAGAAAAGTGAAGTGCTAAAGGAGGTGTGTTGTTTGTAATTGGCTTCATTTATTCACACACTCACACTCACTCTTTACACTTCCTCTGTCAGGTGATGATGGTGAAGATACTGCCAAAAACGTTTTCTTTTTAAAAATGTCTGTAACAGCATCCTTGGGGTTGACAATGACACGCATGCTAGTCAGCCTCTTATATTTAGAATTAAGTAAGCCGACTGTAATATTGGTATATGGCCATCTGCAGTGGTCTATCACATTCAGATGGGGTGGTACAAAGCATCTGAAAGGAGATAACAAGATGGGGAAACAAAAGCAAAGACCAGCTTGTGTCCAGTAGGTGGCAGTAGAGACCTTTAAATCCTAATGCCACCCTGGCTTCATCTTGATAACAGTGACAGCTGCATTTAACATACATGATATAGATGCTCACCTGATGCAACATCTTTCTCCATGTTCCCACCATCGCTCAGACTCGCGTTGTGTGCGCTGGCAGATGTGCTGCTCAGGTTCCCCTGGGACCTGAAGAAGGAGAGCAGGCCGCCCTGGTGCTGGACTTGATCCGCCTGTCCTGGAGTCAAGTTCTCCAGAGGGGAGATGGGAGATTCAGCCACAGGTCTGCCCCAAAGTCCGGGCGTTTCGTGCTTCTTCTCGCCAGGACTCTGGAAATCAGCCTGCCCCAGCTCCTCTGGCTCGAGGATATTATTTTTCAGCATCTTCCACTTGGCATCATTTTCGTCCCCCCTCCCGAGCTCTGATTTCTCGAATTCACCTTCACCGTCGTGACCTGTGGAGCCGGCATTCTGTGCGTTCATCTCTTCTCTTGTTCCCTGCACCAAAAGGTCACACTGATATGCAGGTTTCACGCCGACTTCAGCTGCAGCGTTAGAGTAACTTTGTAGCCGGCGGGTAATGGAGGAGGAGAGTCCATTACTGAAAACGCCAGACATCTGTACCAGTACAGCCGGAGACATGCCTGAATGAGACATGACAGACTCCGGCCTGACAGACAAATCTAAAGGCTCATACTGGGACTTCCTGGTTTGAGCCGATATAGAGCCCTCTACACCTGCTTCTTTGTCAGTAAGGTCAGGCTGCTTGATGAGCAGGGCGTTTTCACCATGGCTCTCCAGACCAAGATAGTGGGCTGGGCTCCAGTCTTCCCTGGATCTGGGTCTGAGCTTGGGGTTGGGGTTGGGGCTGGAGCTGCTGCTGCTGCTGGTGGGCTGCAGTGGAGAAGAAAGATCCCTGCTGTTTTGCCAGTGGGGGAAGTGGTAGCGATCCAGATGGAAGCCGAGGGAGGCTGTCTGTGCAGCGGTGAAGTCGCTGGAGAGTGGACACCTGTAGACTTTCTCACCTAACACAGACAAAAACAGCAAAGACACAACACAATCCAAATCAAATTAGGAAACTGTGTGCATATGAGTCATACTGAGCACTCTGTTCTGAGAAAAGTATGTACCAACAACCGTTGTCTAAACATGAAAAATGTTGCAATCCCACACCAGGCTGAGTTGAATGATTTAAGCGCTGCCCTGCAGTAAATCAAGCTTGTAATCAGCTTTCAGCTCCAGTGATCCATCATTTTACAGTATGGACGCCACCACCATGTGCAATAAATACACCCAAAGATGTTAACACCAAACAAGATTCTTCCAGAAATAATAAACAGTCAAATTCAAAGCAAGTAGAACAAGGCAGATGTCGCAGACAAGAACCTCATTCCATCAAAACCAGTAAGTGGGTTTCCCAGTCAAAAATAACGAAGTCCAACATGTGAGCAGTTCTGATTAACCGCACCATGTACTGTAGCTGAGTTTATTTTTGCTTCATACTAGTGAAAAATGGTGTGTTGGAGCCATAATTCAAAAAGTACAAAGTGTGTTATTGTGGAGAATGACAAAGGGTAATTTTTCTCCTTTTAGCCGATGAAAAATATCCATCTGCAACAAGATTTGATCCTGCTCACCATAACTTTTAATTAAAGGTAATTTAAACATCTTCTTCCCTCTGTTTACCTACAGTTTAATCATTATAGCTACCACAGAAACTCCCTCCAGGGTTAAACACACTCCCTGTGACCATTTTGAGTTAGTGATTGTCTGAGACCTCAGCCTTGCACTGTCTTTAAACAGCCCAGCTGTTTCGCTGCCATTCCAATTACAGTAAAAGTCATCCGACGCCATTAAGCCACAAATATTGGCAGTTTATTGCCCAACACTCTCTTGGCATTTGAAGGTCAGGTCATACATTATACTGTGTCTTTTAGGGATGCGTCTGGGATTGGGAGATAAACCCACCACCATTAATTTAATTCTATGCATAGTGATGCCTTATTGTTCTTCTTTAATGGACTAATATCTGAGTTACAACGGTGATTCATCCCCGCCAGAGAAATATCAATTTCATACACCTCAAGATCTGACCCTGAGGTAATTCTCTGAGGTAAATCCAAATCTAATGATCTGTAGTTGTTACTTTACTTTGTTTCCAACTTTATTGGAAAAACCACCTTTGTGAGGTGGATGGTAGTAAAAGGAGGGCTGTTTGACTTTTTGACTTTTCAAACGTACGGAAACCATAAAACAAAGCCCACATATTACCTGAATAATAGCTGAACCTAATGAAATTGAAAAATCACTGCTGAAATGGCAAATCCGCGCCCCTGAACTGAAGGCAGTCACCCCTGTTTGCACAGTTTGTGTGTCTACAATGTGTACAGTGTGTTAGATGTAATGTGCGTGCCGACATGCGTGGCTGTGTGAGAGCGGGAAAGAGACTTCAACGGTGCCACACCCTTGTCTCCAGTAAGAAATAAAAAAAATCCAAACAGCTTAATGGAACTCGTGTCAGACACGCCATACATCTCAATTATTCTGCGGCTTAAATTACGATGACATTACCGGCCAGCTCCGAATGCAGAAAACATATATCTGACCTCATCTTTCAGCGTGGACCTTCCTAAACCCATTTGCCAGCCTACATGAGAGCAGTAAAACAATACAAAGAACGAAGACTCTGCCTATTTCTTCTCTTCGTTTGGACGGGTGCCATCTTTGTGATTGCCTGGTTCATGCTAACTTAATCAGTTTAAGATTTACTTACACTGCCGAGGCTCACATTATGTGAGGGGAGTAATTTTAGAGCTTAGATTTATCAACCAAAACTCCAATTACTGCATCATTACAAACCCCAGCCTCTCTCACCTAACACAGAGCAACTAATGAAGTGATGCGTATGAGTTATCCGCCTTTACTGGATGTGAAAGGCAGAGGAGAAAGGTAAATAAATAAGTAAATAAATTCCTCAAGTGAGCCGTGTCTTTGGAAAAAGCATGCAGCTGGGCTTGGACGAGTGATTCATTTCATATGGAAATAAGCTTTAAGATTTACAGCCATACATCACCGTCAATGCAATCACAGGCTCACATACTATATGCTTACATAGGCATTTGGCATTATATTGTAGACATCAAACTCTATACACAGTAAGGTTTTTGGCTCTTTCTATATATGCAATCAAGCACCTGAAATGCAAAGCAGAGATACATTGTGGCTGGTTTGGTTTAAGATGAAACAGAGTGAGGGAGAGAGGGAAAGGGAGTAACACACAAGACTGGTGAGAAAAACAGGGGCACCAGATGTTCTTTGATGTTTATAATAGCATATATTATTAATATTAATTAGACCACATAGTCAATGACGCATTTGGGACGTTTCCAAGTCAATTAAGCCAAATGGCATTCAGGAGATGGTGGAACAATATTTCAAGGCAGGTGTTCAGAACTCCCTGGGTAAATCTTTTTATCTGCATGCTAGGAAAACAAGCATTTTGAGCTTAATTTGAGCCTCATATCTGCAATAATAATTAAAAAGAGGATTAAAAGACAGAAGTGAGAGGGAGACAGAAAAGCCAACAGGTAATCAGTTCAGACAAACCAGTCAGGCTGGCTCTCTGAGTAAGAAGCTGAATTTGTTGAGCCAGACACAGGGCCGAGTTAGATAAGGACCCGTTTGGTTAAAAGATGCTTTTACTGTCAGCAATCACAAAGAATAGACTGATGTAACTGGAACAGCCAAATGAAAAGTGACACTCTGTATAGCAGCTTGCTTTATCTGTGTTTCTGGGTAAACCACTGCTCGTATTACCAGTCACAGCTTTACAGACGCTTATCATTTCTTAGCTTTAACGCTTACAGTAAAAGAAGTTTTAAAGCAGGGAAGAAGGGACAAAACACATGTGGGGACAACATCATTACATGGTGTCTGCTCACTGACCTTAAGGTTAAGAGTATTGAATGGGACTAATTAATAACTGTCAGAGCATTTTATGTTTGTTAGGCATGTTTTTATTCTGAGCAGGGATCTAACTGGTCCAATGTAGGTCAGAGGCCTGAAGCGTGCACCCTTCATTAGTTTATCATTTTAAGAAGAGTCGTTAGTCTTAATCTCAGATTATAATTAAAGTCAAAGTGCATTTTCAAATCAGTCCTGGTGAGATATTGAGAGAAGTAATTCATGACACACGCCTTCTATTGAAATCAAAACGCAATTTCTAATTTAACATGCTGGGCTTCTGCAGTTAAAAATCTAAATCCAGCACTGTATCTGGAATGTATCGAGCAAAGACGCCGTCTCTCACTCTGACAGCCATGACTGTACTATATTTGCTATCCATATTGAGAACATCAATAACTTCATGACCACCATAGGCTGACTATGAATAATGCAGCCAGTAATTCTGGACTAATCAATGTTCCTCAAGCTGAACATCTGGCAGTGGTAATTCTTCCTCAGCATCTCTGCTCTCCTGAATTAGAAAACACTCACTCTCTCCCTCTCTCTTCCTCCACGTCCAACCGTCGAGACAGACAGACTTGATCAGTTACAACCCCCCACCTCCGAAAAAACTTATCCCTGTTATTAAACCCTCATCAAGTGGTGCGTGTTCTCCATATGTGTAGGATTTACCTATCTGTCCCGCAGCAGACCTGTGTGTTGAGCCAGGGCCAGCAGCGTGTGATTGTGTTAATTAATCTGTCATTGTGAGCGCAGGGAGCAGCTGCAGAGGTCTCTGGGATATATTGTCAGAGCTAAACAATGCGGTGCTAAGCCCCCAGAGTGAGTCTACCATTACACAAGACTAAGAACAGAGAGGAGAGGAGGAGAGGGGGAGCGAGAGCCTGCCGGATCCATCATTGACTAAAGCAATGACGCCTGACCTTTACAATGAATTAGTTTCCATGCTTAATATTGACTGAAATTAGAGTCTGATACTGAATGTGCCATCCCAGAACTGTGTGCACTCAAATCCTCAGCTAGCCAGCTATCATAAATGTTTCTGGAAGTGACACCGTATGGTCTTGGAGATAGGGGAGAAGAGGGAAAGTAAAAACAACAGAGCTTGAATATGTTTCTTAAAGAGCAACCAGAGAGGGATTTAGCCATAAACGGCGAGCATTTACATGTAAATATGCAGATACCAGTATGTGTGTACAATATGGAAACAAAACATCTAATGAGATTAGACCTGATCCATTTATCTCTGCTATACGGCCATCATTTAAGAGGATGCTGGATCAAATCCCACAAGAGCGCGGCAGACTTGGACGTACATAACAGCAGCACTCCAGTGGAAAATAACCACAGTCGTAAGCTGATGAAGAAACAGAACAAAAGTTTGGATTTATTTTTCTTCTCTTAACAACGCTGTTATAGCAGTAATTTAGGCTCATGATAACATGTTAGCAGGATGCCATGACAAGAAAGACATTTACCCAGAGAGCCGAATCATCCAAATCACCAGGTGGAACAGAAGACTATCAATAAAAATACCAGGTGGTAGATCAAATCATAAAAATCACTGGGTGGTATATATCAAATCATTAAAAACACCAGATGGCATGCATTAACATCTTGTGCCCCCGTAGGCAAGGGGTGGGGATGTGACGGATATAAAATAGAGGGTACTAATTATCCCTACAATTCAACATGATGCCATTATCTTTTAAAGGAAGACAAAGTCCTTGCGGATGACAGTAATATCTGTGGTGGTGTTGCTGACCCTGCGCTTCATGTCCACCTACACCAAGTGGGAAGAAAGACGAGGCCACAGCTGTCACTTCGCTACTATATTCAGACTTTAAAAAGAAAACATATAGACAAGATTATGAGATGCAGAGATTTGATCCTTTGTTGTGATATTCTACACTGATATAATTAGAGCACTGTAATGAGGTCTGTCATCTTAGCAAAAACACCTGACAAACAGTGATTCCGTATGTTAATAAGGGGGACTTGCAAGACACAGATTAAACCATTGTAAACCTCAACTGTTCTGGCTCGAATCCAGGTGGCGAAGGCTTTTCATGTTGCATTTCATCTCTGCGTCTCTGCTGTCAATTAAAGGAAAAATGGCCAATTTATTTTTTTTAAGTTTAAAAAAAATAAAATAACGTCAATATCGAAGCAGCAGAGGAAGACATATTCATATTTTTAATACGCAGTATGGTTCAAGGTCCATAAACACGGGTTCTTACAGTTCTCATAATGCAATCATTAGTGTCCTTCATTAGACGCTGAGGATGTCAAACTTTGGAAAGCACTAAAATAATATCTTGCTATCCTCACATTTATCAAAATCGTAAAAGAATTCTGAAAAAAGAGCTTTCCATGACTGAATTACCTGTAACTGGAGAAGAAGATTGCGGTTGATGATCAAGGCCACTGCCAGAGTGGGAGCTCCCCGTCTCTGTGATGATCTCTTTCTGCCCATGACGGCTCATGCTGCCTGGGCTACCGGGCCTGCTGATGGCCTGAGTGTCTTGGTCGCCGAGACACACTTTGCCATCGTCTACAGGGAGACACCTCTCAGGCAGGTAGGAGGATCTCTGGTGCTGGTCTTTAAGACCGAACATTTGCTGTTCAACAGGCAGCCCTGGTGTCATGATCTGCCAGCCTGGGTAGCTGCTGCTGCTGTTGAGAGCATCTCTGTTAGACATGACCTTCTGCAGATAGTCCATGCTAGTGGAGCTCAGTGGAGGGTGGAGATGATTTAAACCCAGTAAGGAGGAGCTCTCTGCATCTGTCAAAGGGCCTGGACCTGAGGAAATCATCCTCCCTAACATCTCCCTAACCTTCATGTCAACGCCAGCTGTGGCGAGCAGCTGGCTATAATCTTGATGGTCGGCTCTCTCAGCTGTGAGGAACCTGTTGTGAATTCGGGTGATGTACTGTGAGTAGAGGTTGCTCTGGTGGTCTTGTGTCAGGTTCTCCATGTTAACAGAGGTCTCATGTTCAGCGGGGAGATTACGCTTGGCAGCCAGCTTATTTAGGTGGACCTTCATGTGGTTCTTGAGAAACCAGGGTTCTTTAAAACGACGGCCACAGATCTGACAGCAGTGCTCAAAAGAGTCCTTGTGTTTCCTCATGTGACCCTTCAGGAACCAGGCCTGGCTGAATGTCTGGCCGCACACCTCGCAGGGGAATTCGCCAGCGGGCCTCTTCTTGTCGCCGGCCCCGATGGCGGGCCTCTGCCCTGATCCCGAATCAGCGGTTATATGCGTTGTCTCAACGTGGGCGATGAGGTCCTCCTCCTGTGAAGCCGCAAACTCGCACAAGGTGCATTTATAGGGTTTGTGTAGGATCCTGATGTGACGCTCAAGCTCCTGCTGCTTCCTGAACTTTCCCTTACAGAATGAGCAGCGGAAGCCGGTG
This sequence comes from Pholis gunnellus, assembly GCF_910591455.1. Classification (NCBI taxonomy): domain Eukaryota; kingdom Metazoa; phylum Chordata; class Actinopteri; order Perciformes; family Pholidae; genus Pholis; species Pholis gunnellus. The sequence continues at coordinate 18,346,930 of NC_136533.1, read as the reverse complement.
GGTTGGGGCTGGATGGGATCATCATGGATGGGAGTCACCTTAGGAGATGTGGATGTGTGTGGCTGGCTCTCTGCAGCACCAGAGATGGCTAGGAATGGCGGTTGTGTGGGGACAGTCTCTAACAGTTGGGGCTTTTGAAGTTGGTTTATATTGGATGTTTGCTGTTGGCCAACATGACCAGCCCGCGTCTGCCTGTCCCTTATTATCGCCCTTTCCTCAAGCTCATGGAGCAATCTATTTTCCTCCCTAATTCGTCCACGGCCTTTACCCAGAATGCCTTGCTTGTGAGTACGGAGGTGTATCTTCAGGTTTCCCTTCTGGGCAGCCCTGTGGTCGCAATACGGGCACTTGAAGGGCTTCTCGCCGGTGTGTGTGCGCATGTGAAGGGACAGAATGCTGTTGAAGCGAAAGCGCTTTCCACACAACGGGCAGGGATACTTCCTGTTCTTGCGACTTTCATCCTGGGTGGAATTTACCTGGGAGACCATGCTTTGATTGGTGACCCTCAAGAACTGGGAAAGCTCTGCTCTCCCATTCATGCTGCTGAGAATCCTTGCATCCATGATTTGATTGGCCAGAAGCGCCATCTGGCTCCTAATTGGATGGGTGGACGGGGTAATGAAGCTGTCCTTTCAGGCACTGGCTGATGTTACAGTATGGTGGTCAGGGGTGTGTGTGTGTGGGACGGTCGGAAGGTTAGCAGTGAACTGTATGCTGACTGTTTGCACTTATTCAGTTGAAACAGGATGTTGATTCATGCTGTTCAGATGAAATGTTTGTTGTAGCCCAGACCTAAAAAGAACACAAAAAATTAAGGTTAATCGAATTCTGCTAAAACAAATACATTATTCAAATGCAAAAACTCCCAGCTCAGATAGATCAAGAACAGGTGAGTATAATGTAAGTGGGGCTCTGAGCTGTCAATTAACGGTGTAAATCTGTACTTTTGCAGCTGCTGTATAATGCCAGTGATGCACCACAAATAGGTCAGGAAATAGAGCAAAGTAAGTTCTGACTCTCGTCATCCTGTCTTTATGTATACCTGTGGTTTTAGATTATTGTTAGAGACCGTGAAAATGCTGATTACATCTAACCACAAAGGCTTCCTCAACAAATATCTCATCTTTACTAAAGGGTAAGGTGAGAATCTTTGTCTTGATCTCATTTTGTACTGACACACAATACTAAGGCAGCACAAACATCAAAGACTGTCTGCCTCTACTTGCCCTTCCTTTGCATTTCACAAATCTGCGCTTAAAAAAAAAAGATTAAAGTTAAGCTTTTTCAGCAGGTCTATTGCATATTTGAATAAAACCTTTACCCGGATAATTATGTCACAGGAGTACTAAGGGAAATAAACAACTTGATGATGCAAAAATGCAAACTAAAGTTAAAGGAAGAATATCCAAATAGAAAGCTAAAATATGCTTCACTTCTCCAGTTCCCCCCCCCCCCCCCCCCTTTTTCTTTTGGATTCAACTGCAGCAGCAAAACAAAGCTTCAAATTCACATCGCGCTACAATGGTAGAGGTCACATAAGCGAGCCCGGCACAGCTCTAGTGCAGCACCAAAGGGCACAGAACAAAGCCTGCACTGTCCACACTGAATTAACACAGGCTTACATCATCCTGGACTGCAACCGCAGTCAGTCATGAAAATGATGTACACAAAATCACACAGATAAAAAGCTGGCAGGCTGGCCACGGTAATTGGTGTGAGCAGCATGTCTGCTCTGAGCTGTAGAGAATCAATGTAACCTGCTATTGACCTAATCATATCTGACAGGAAAAAAGTGAGTAAATTGTTTTATAATACAGTAGATCCACTTCATACTCCTTAACCTGGTATTCCTGAGCACCAAAACAGAGGGGGGAGCAGAGGATGTTCCCCCCCCCCCCCACCTCCCACCAACTCTCAAGGATTACGGTCATTTGAGCTATTATCGCATTTGAATCTATTAATGTCATTACTGTACTGTAGCCTTGGATGTGTAATATTGTACAGTGTATCCAATTTGAAGGCTGCATCCGATCAATAATGATTGATCAAACTGAACTTTAAATGGATACGCGTCTGCAGCATCAAATAACTTGAAATACTGAATAGTTGTGTGTGCATTTCTTTTATTGCAGTAACGTAAGAACCAACTCCATTCCTTCTCCACAACATTAATAAGAGCCTGGTTTATTAGAAATTGAACTTGTAAACACTAGAACAGTGTGATGTTTTTGTGTCGTCTTATTTGTCACTATTATGTTTCGTGTAAGACGGGGATGCACCAATCTGACTTTTTCAGCCCCGACAGTGATACCTGGGCAATCCAATACCAGCATTTCATTAATAAGCTGTAAGCCTCACTGTGTGGAAGTGACTTCTTTTATGTGTAAAGAAACATCAAACTCAACTTAAACATTGATTTCTTAACTTTGTAAAGAATGTAGGAAGTAAATGCAAAGATATAAATTTACTGAATTGTTATTTTCTATCAAAATAATAAATTGTACACCAGCAACCTGGCAAAACATATTTAACATTAACATGAATTACAATTCAAGTATACATTTTTAAAAGCAGCAACAAAATCCAGTATACAAATATAGCATATAGTATATGGTATATAAACATAGAATTGAATTGATCGGCTTCGTTGTCACTGATACCCGATCCAGCTAATCAGGTCCATATCGGCCCAGTATCGGTATCGGTATTGGTTTATCCCTTGTGTAAGAGCTGAACAGTGACTATAACAAGCTGCTGTCATAGTTACTGTACACAATACCCACACTTCACCAGGCCTAACATTGTTTTCTCATGCTATCTGTTGATTCGGTGTGTTTTAAGGACTGTCTCTCTTGTCTCTGTGTTTTTTAACCACTTTTATCGATTGTATTTCCAACACTTTTATTCCCAACATCTGTGATTTTATCAGCTGCCTGCCCGGGGATAACAGATGAAAATTAGCCTGGCATATCTTTAGAAATGTTATTAATGTGCGCTGTCCCTGTCAAATAAGGTAATAAACGTAACTATTTAGCAATGCATGTGTGCCACATGTCTGCCATGGCCAGCTAGCTGAAAGCATGAGTAAGGCACTTACTAAAAGAGCAACCCAAACTAAACACAACATGAATCAAAGACTACTACCAGATTTAAATCTGGATTATGCATTTATTTATATGTAAATAAAGGCTTTCAAGATAAAATGTCTGACAGCAAGTCAGAGCCACCTGCTGCTGCCTATGGTCCATAGCAACCTGAATCAGTCATGAAAATATACCAAACCCAACAGATAAAGAGCTAGCGTTCCTGCAGCCACGGCTGGTGTGAGCAGCCTGTCTGCTCTGCACTGAGATCAATGTAAGGAAACCAGCCTGACCTAATCATATCTGACAGGGAGAAAGTGAGCGGAGGATATTAGCATACACCAGATCCACTTCATATTTGTTAAAGTGGTATTCCTCTGATTAGCTAAGCATAAGACGGAGGCATAAAACCTTCATCGTATGTGTGTGTGTGTGTGTGTGTGTGTGTGTGTGTGTGTGTGTGTGTGTGTGTGTGTGTGTGTGTGTGTGTACTAGGTTATGTAGGAATTGTTGGAGACTGGAGTGGTATGCAGGGCCATCAGGTGTTTCTCTGTCAGAGTGGATTAGGCTCGTTTTGGTGCAGATTGAGAGAGGGCTTGATTGTTTTTAAGCATCGTGTCACAGTAGCGCCTCTTAGGTGTGGCCGCGAGTACACAAACAAGGAGCAGGTGTGATTTAGCACAGCCAATAAAAGAAAATAAAAAAAGTGACACAATTAAACCAGCCATCGGAGCTGTGCATTCTGAATGATTTCGGATCTGACAATATCAAACATGGTTACAGTTATTTTTACTGCAGTCAAACTAAGGACTCTGTATTTCAGTATTTAATCTACAGGAGGGTGGAAGTGTAATCTTTTCACTTTGTAGTTGCAGCATATTGTCAGCTAGGATGGATGGGCAATATTGTAAATCCATGGAGCGCTGACACTGGAATGAAATTTATAGATCAGAAGTGCATATTTCATATTTCTTTTTAACAGCAGTTAAAAAGCATTAATAATTTATGTGTATGGTTAAGCTGAAAGCTGAATGCGCCACACATTGCTGTATGAGCCTGCAACCAACGGTTACACCTGACCTATCTAATGTAACCTAAAATAAAGATTATCTATAAGAGAGTAGAAAAACACTAGTGGGCATTGTGATCATACAAACTATACATCACATGAAAGTCAGATATTAAACATATATTTTTTTCTTTAGCTCATAATGTGATTTTATATAAGAGTAGCAATTTTCCATGACATGGGAGAACAAAATCCTGAAATATTCTGGTGTTCAGATGATCAAAAATCAGAATGGCTGTTTAATTTTGAAGAGGTAAAGTTTAGCTAGTTCGATAACTAAGAAGTAGAGGTGGGTTATTCAACTAGTGTTTATTCTGATTTCTCTCACCATGCATTGTTGTATACATGACACATAATAAAAATGTTATTCATTCACACGATTCACCTCATGAAATACGTATTTAATGTTACACACACCTTTATACCTCATACAGTGTGTGGTGTTTTACATATTTATTGATGTCCCATATTTTGCCTACTTCTAAATCACATAACAAGAGATTTTCTGAGAATTCCTGGAATTCCTGGACTATCCCAGTTGGAGTAGAACAACATTTGTATTCATTGATACAGAGCGGGCTTATGTGCAGACAGTAAAAGCCCCCTGCCATGCATTATGCCCTCTGTGTCTCGCTTCACCCACGCGCCCACCCACCAAATCAGCCAGCCAACCATCCTGTGGACTGCCCTGTCAGGGGATGAAGAGCCAGAACAAGGAAGAGGGCAGTGGTAACACAGCTGCCCACCATGACCTGTACAAAAGATAGCACCCATATACTTTCTGACAGCCAGATTAATGAAACCCTATAGGAGCTTCTCTGTAGGCCCCCCAAAAGCCTGACGGAGACAGAATAGTCTAACCAGCACCATTCATTACTGCGGGAGTACAGAGCACAGAAAGAGCACACACAGCACTGACAAACTAGCTCCTTGTGAGTAATAGCTAAAGAACTCATAAAGGAATACATACACATTTGTTGTGGATGCAGTAAATCTATGCCACTCCTTTTACAACTATCAAAAAATCTGGCTCGTGCCCTGTAAAAATAAATCTGGCGTGCATGTGGTGCAGCGGTGATGTGATGTTATTTGGGAGTCAGCTATATCACGTTTGGTGAAAGGAGGCTTTCGATTCATTTTGTATATTCATTCACTAATGCAGATTGGCGGCATTGAAGGCAACTGAGGGAAAATAAGTTGCTCTGGCAACATGCTTAAAGCTACAGGGTATAAAAAACTGCAGGTCTGCTTAGTGGTGAACAGCTGTGTTTGCACCTGTATGAGTTGGTGGACAGCACTGATGAAATTTACCATTTCAGCCTTTCATATGACAAACTGTTCACAAATCACATTTATGCAGACAACAAAGATGTGAAAATGTCTAAGTGTAAAGTTCTGTATCATAAACTCAACTGTGTGTGTGTGTGTGTGTGTGTGTGTGTGTGTGTGTGTGTGTGTGTGTGTGTGTGTGTGTGTGTAGGTGTGTGTGTGTGTGGGCGTTGTGTATAAACTGTGCATGCATGAGATTCCCCCGATGCTTTCAATGGCGCTCACACACAGCTCAGCGCGAAGAAATATAAACACTGTCTCCTCAACTCGTCGCCCTCACGCACATGCAAACACACCCACTCTTGCATGCTGTCTCTCTCTCATACACACGCGCACGCACATATGCGGGCAGGCACGTGCATATAGAATGTATTTTAAATCACTAATGTGTAAACAGTTGCTCTTGTTTGCACAGACCACCTGTTCTTTCTGGACACAAACAAAGCTTTGGCGTACGATGGGGTGTGTTAACAGTGTGGGGTGCGTAGGGGATGCCTTGCACAAGAGAAGCCTATCCACATGGTGTAGGCTGCATCAGATGGTTGGGCCCTGCAGGACGGCAGCCAGCTCCAACAGAACTCACACAGATCTCAAAGAATGGAGCTTCTTCAGTCCGCAACATACTGACATGTTTTGCTTTCTTTAAGAGGACAACCCCCCCCGAACACATATACACACCCTTGGTGCATGGAAACCATCCAATGTCACTATATCATTTAAAGAGACAGCATAATGTTGTTTTTACACGGTCTTTTACGTTGCTCGGTATTTGCAAAAGAGATGGCAAAAAATGGAGGAAAAACTAAATGTGTCTACTTTCAGTTGCTAAAGCACTTGGAGGCACTAAAACAAAAGTCATTAAACGAGTCATCACAAAATCCCAGCAGGAGTCTGGTAATGCCACTTACAGTATCTCATTAAGCTATGGCATCTACAGGAAGAAAAAAAAACTGACAAACAAAGAGCATAATCCAAGGCACATTAACTGGGCTGATAATTCAATGAACTCTCATTTGGCAGCCATCTTGCCCTTATGATGGTCTTTTTTTCAGCCGCAGCAGCAGAGCACAGACCCCTCGTGAAGTTCCTCTCTCTCTCTCTCTCTCTCTCTCTCTCTCTCACTCACACACACACACACACATACATATATATACATATATATATATATATATTCATCCTCTCTCTCTCTCTCTCTCTCTCTCTCTCTCTCTGTCTCTCTCCCGCGCTCTCTAAAACAACAAAACATCCACCATTAGACAACGGGGTTCCAGCGTAATTAGAAAATGACTTCCTTTGCAATCCTAGCTAAGTAGTTTACACACTGTAATTACAGGGACAAAATCATCTTTTCATCATTTCACTGATTGAGCTCATCAACCCAGTGGGATCCCAGGACTATGCTCAGGCAACATCTGGGCTAAGAGAATTAGCCCTTAGTTTAGCAGGCCTTACACAGTGGCAAGCAACGCAGCATGAACACCGGACATGGCCGTGGCACACGCCTCTGATTGAGACCGTTTTTTGGATGGTGCATCGGATTGGTTGTTAGATCACAGGCCTTATCAAACAGCCCTCGCTCACCGGAGCATTCATCGTTCATTCATTTTAATACAATAGGACACAATTCCGGAGGAGGGCAAGGTCACTGCTCAGTAACTGTCTCTATTTCCCACACTTTTAAAAATGCCATATCAAACTTGCACTCCCCCTCCTCAGCGCGCTCCTGTACTTGTGAATTGAAGCATTGAGGATTGACCTTGGTGCACAACAACACGCCTTTTCATGGGGAACTCTTCTTTACTCTAATTCTCCGTGTGCCCTGAGCCTTGACTTTCTAACAAACATGTGGTCGCGGAGTTGAAGGTGAAGTGCTTTCGTTTCGTCTCTGTCCTGTGGAAGGGCTCTGACTCTGTGTGTTGGCAACAGAGGCAAGTGTTTAATGTGGCAGCTGTTAGCCTCGTGGATTTTCACTAATCACTCTCTCCTGATTACTCTGATGAGTGTATGATGCTCTTAAATAATCAACCCGCAATGAAAAAAAAAAAGAAAAATAATTATCATCATCTCCCTAAGTAGTGCAGCTGCACCCGCCTGCAATAATTACAACTAGAACAGGGCGCCTTCTCTCGTCACTTACAACCACTTATTATTAAAGATAACGCTAATTGGTGCAGTGGTGGGCGACAATTCTTCATGGGGTTCATCATAAAAAGCCAAACCTTGAAAGTTATGGCACATTAGAGGTCTTAAAGCCAAGGTACGGTATTAAACATCGCATGCTGAGACATGCCGATAATCTGAGCCAGGGGAGCAGTAGACGTCCTATCAGTAGCCCCTTGGTTGCCTCCCTGCCTTGCCCTCACTCCACCCTTCCCCCACTCCTGGTATCAGCCTGGCAGACACAATTAACATTTTCATAAAAACAATTCCCTGCCTCCAATAGTCCAATGTAATTTGTTTTCCATCTCTGTTCATTAATCATTGTTTAAATCGGTGAGCCATCCCCTCCACTCTGCCATCTGCACTCAGCTGTGTTACAGATATGACACCTTCCCCCTTAATGGGAGCTGACAGCCAGGAGAGGAGGCCTGTGGAAAATAGCTTCCTGCATGTGCACTTCCACCTCACATACTGCCAGCAGGTGAGAGAGAGGGATTTAATGGGTTCTGATTAATCTCAAAGGCAAACAACATTATACACTATAATATCATACAGCATGCAACACTACAGTATAAACACATGCAGCACAGCAGTATGAAAAGTGAGCGGCGCTACAGTGACTACAATAACTAGACCAAAAACTCATGCAGACATTCTTTAAAACAATGGCGATGCATTCCACATTTTGTCGAAGTTGTCGACTGTTTTTTTTTTTTTCATCTCCTCTAGTTAAATTAGTGCAGTGTTCCTACAATATGCTATTGTTTTCCTGGAATTGGGAGCAAGGTTATTAATTATTCACTGTTGTGTTCTCATATGAGGGGGCTATGCTTTTCACTGTATTGCCTCATAGCTCAAATACTTAGGGCCATGGTACTCGGGCAAATTTCATGAGGCAACATCAGAGATATTATTATCACAAGGCAGACACTTAGGAGATTAAAAGTTTCCTGAAGAGTTTTCAGTGATTGGGAAAGGTTCAGCTTTGTCTCTGATAAGATTTCAAAGTTCCAGGATATCTGCGGCCCGCATGGGAGAGACAAATCAAATAACTTTTGCCTCTTTTTTTTCTTTTCTTTCAAGGGATTTTAAGCGTAAATCTAGGTTAGCTTAGGCATTTTTTGGGGGGGGGAGAAAATCCTACTCAATGTGGTGGTGAGAGGGTGCCAAAAAGTTCATCTGGCCCGTTGATTTCGACGTGGATTACAGATATTCAAATCATGAGCCTCATGTTCAAACAAGTGCCTCTATCAGGGGAGAAAGTTGCCAAGCAGAGCTTTGTCATGTAAGCTGTATGAATTTACTGCAGCATAATGAGAAAACGGCTGTGGCGCTACATTAAATACAGTTTCATCCACTCACCCTCCCTCTCTGTAATTTCCTCTCAGTTACGATGATAATGATTTCAGTCTCCATGCTATATTCTTTAAAGATGGTGTCACCTGAACATACACAGGCCCAATTTCTCATCAGGAATTGTGTCACGGCGCACACATGGTCCCAGTTACAAAACGCTTCAGACAAACGCCCCAACTCTTTTTGGGGTGTTTCTAACAAGGACAGCGGCAGCAGCAGTAAATGATGTGTATATTCAAAGCTGAATATTTCATGTTGATTGATCGAACTGACTGCCACCCACCTGCTCCTCCTCCTGTCCCACCGGAGCTGGCATGAGGAGAATTCAGTAATTGAGAAGAGCAGAGCATGCTCTCGCTTTGCTCACATATGACAGATGGGGCATCATCGCTTCAAAGGAGAGCATTTGGAAACAGGAGGAAGGAGGGGGGGCAGAGGGTAATAGGGGGGGGGGGGGGCGTTGGAAGTAGCTGTGCCACTCTGTACAGGTGACAGTAAAAAAAAAAAAAAGGTTACATTATCTAAAGCATGACCACTCCAAAAAAAAAAAGGTTACAGATGTAAAAGGTGCAACTTTAAATTTAAACGAATTTACGCAAACAGCTACATTGCAAGGTGCAGACACCATGCATCATTATTCTCAGTCACACACAACTTCATTATCCCATATTTTGCATGAGGTCTGGTGAGGTCTGGTACTTTATGATTTCTTAATTCTGGAATTTAATGGTTCTAAATTAGCCTATAATGAAATATTAATATGGAATTTAAAAACAAACGTTATGGCTAAATATGACATGATAGAAGGTCGTGATAAAAACATTATATGGAACATGTTCACGGTCTACTGTGCACACAACATATGTAGCGATAAACACCAAGAAAACACACACATTTTCTGTTGTCTTCTTCTAATGTTTCCGGTAACGTATCGAATTGAATTCCACAGTCGTTTCTTAGCCCTCGCCATTACTTACTTTTTCACCCCTCCAAAAAAAAAAAGGAGCTAACAGCGGCAGCTGAGGGAAACGCATCTCTATCAGAATCCGACACGTCAAAAAACTTAAACTCACTCACTTTTCTCAAAATGAGGCTACTTCAGCACCTCCGAATCGGTGATGTTGTTCTTACCTGGCCAGTGCGAGGAGGCGCGGAGGACACGAGGTGACAGCTGGAGTTCAGCGGAGAGTGATGTTGAACTGGATGACTGACTGCTGACTGACGGACTGTTCGCTTCACACGCTTTGTCACAAACGCCCAGCACACAGTCGAACCCGGATTCCCCACCTTTGAACTACTACTGCCTTCTCTCTAAAAACATCAAACCTTGAAACGCTCTCACCAGACGAAGGCAGCAGTGCCGCTTTGCTCTGTAGTATTTCCAGTTAAAGAAAGAGGTAATGAAATCTTATTAAAAAAAAAAAAAAATTCTCGGGATACTTCGACATGTCCCGAAGCCTTATGTCTCCCTCATCTGGCCGCTGGTATGTAAGTGTAACAGACTGGCACCGTGCGTAAAATGTGCTCTGCCGTCTCCAGGACGCAGACCTCCTCAATCCTTCTTCTGCCTGAGAGGAGATGCGTGCATTTGGAAGCATTACGCGGTATTATGCATGTCAAATTTGGTAAGGTGATTACCTGCGAGGGTAGTACTTTTATATTCTTTGAAAACTTCGAGGCATGATGGATTCGCCTGTAACGGTGTTATGAGCTTGAGACTTGTGCGCTTTATAGACAGACACATTATGCAGATTTTTACACAGCCTGATCCTGTGTGTTGTGTTTTGCATCAGCCTCTTGTTTTATGTAGTCAAACTGTGTGTTTGGCATATTGTGTCAGGGAAGAAAGGATGACTAAACCTCGGTGATTCAGCATTTTATTTGGTAAATGGCTCCATTAAGGAAGCTTAATTGGATGCTTGTAACATCTATCACATTTCTAGCATCCTACTGACCTTCACTAGATTCTCCTCCAACAAAGTGAGGAAGAGTTTTCTATACTTTGAAGAAGTGAATACATTCCAAACATATTTATCTAAGAAAAACATTCGTAGCAATCAAGAGAAATAAATAAAAAAATAACATCAACAGTTCCTTGTTTTTGCTGTTGTGGTTTAGGTTTGCTGTTTATTGGGGTAGCGGGTGCTTCTTCTTGTTTTTCCTGTATTGGAATGTAAAGCACCTATGCTTCCACAGGTTGTTAATCCATCCACTTATTTTCAAAGGAAGTTATACAATGTCGGAGGTTTCAACTAATAGTTATTTCACAATGTTGTCAGGTAATCTATTAAAGAATTGTTCATAAAACATCAGAAAATTGTGACAAAGGCCCATCACAGGTTCCCAAACCCAAAGATGATTGGCAACAGTGAAGGCAGCAAATCCTCACATTTGAAAAGCTGACACCAGACAATTTTCTTCTGACATGTTTGCTTGGATAAATAACTTCAAACGATCAGTTAATTATTCCAAAAGATGCAGAATGTTCTATAAATTGACTAATTCTTTCACTTGACTTAATTGTCCAAACAATTGAATATTGAGTTTTAAAAAAATGTCCACACTCAACAGGAAAGAGGAAACATCACAGTGATATTTTGAGTTAGTTTGAGGTGAACTCTGAATGACTTTGAGGGGAATTTGTGGATGGAAACAGCAGTGCGAGAATCAAAGTGTCAGGAAGCTGCAAAGCTGTCACATCATCTGAACATGTGTTCCTCCCCCTGTGATTTGCACCACTTCCTCTTATAGAGTGTAAATGATGCAGGTATACGAGACACTTTGTGGCAGCATCTTTAGTATCGTACATTCAAATAGCAGTGGAGCTGATATGTTGTTTAATCCATTCCTCTGACATGTGGAGCTAAGTGCAACTCTTCCTCTCCTTCACTCAGGCCCAAGCACCTGTCTGGACAACAATACGCTTGAATCCTTCATCACACAACTCTTAAAATCCCTCGTAATCCCTGAAATGTAGATCTTGTGCGGTTCCAGCCCATTACATAGTGAGTATGCTAGATTTCTTTGTAATGTAGTACTGCTATGTTCCAACATATACCTTCACAGCTTAACCTACATAAGTCCATTGATCCGTGTCTCACCAATACAACTCTAGTATGTTAAGCATTGCCTAATCTGTCTCATGCTACCTGGATTTTCATATTGGAGAAATAATCCTGATGAAGGGGAGGAGGGGGGCAGAGTCACCTCAGGACCTGTTTAAAAGCTTCTTATCAGAGACCTGCACTCCCACCATTTAACTAAAAGGGGAGTGATAGCCTTTCAACTCACAAGCCGCAGCTTTAATTAAAGCGGCTTGTGGGGGAGATGAAGTACAGTGGTGTGTATGAGTTGCACCGCTGAAAATCTAAATCACATCAAACAACACAGCTCAGTCCGGAGCGATTTTTAAGTTCACTGTTTCAGAAAAATATTCCCCTTGCTTGGAAACATATGAATCTCCTAGACTCATAACAATGAATACTTATTTTAACTACATGAATGTATAAAAAAGAAACACCCAAGTCAACTTTGAGGGGATTAAATAATGAATTAGTGTCATACATCTGTTTCGATTTAAATAGTCATAATCATAATCAAACCAATACCAGTAGTATGACCACAGAGTCATTCACAACGATAAACAAGTGTATTTACACAAGTAACTTCATTTATTTGAAGAGAGAGAGAGAGAGAGACTTTCACTTTTGAAGTATATTTTACTGTTAATACTTCTGTACTTTTACCAAAGTAGGAGTTTGGATCCAGGACGTTTACTTGATGGAATATTCATATTTTGTTCTCTGAATACTATATTTATAATAATGCATAACCTTTACATCCTGTATTTCACCGAGTGAAACCATGAACTGCTGACTCTAAATCAGACTTTCTTCTGGTCCTCAGCAGTAACATTTTGTTGTTGGCCCCATGTTAAACTTGACTTGTTGGTTTAGATAGGTCTCTCTCTCTCACACACACATTAAGGCTGCACTTTGATTAGACTTTTGCTAACTGGAACAGACATTTTGCGTTCAGTTTGCTGTACAGCTTTAAATTAAATGTTATTGCTCGCTTACAAAGTTTGGCTGCAATATGGCGAGGGGATGGTGCTTTATTTATCTCTTCAAATTTTAATTCACAACAGGAAATTCACAAGAAGTAACAGTAATTCATAAGAGATCATATCAGCTCAGTCAGTGCCTGCAATAGCTGTTTAAAAGACCAAAACAAATTCCACTAGGTATCAGGGGCACAAATGTGTTACTATTACGCACCATTACTATGCAGTGTTAGAAATAGATAGTCTTTCCAAATTCATACTCAGGTACCGAATAATGGCCCGTCAGCAGAGCACAAATGAAAGAGATATTTTCTTTCAAAGAAGAAAGAGGGAACAGGACTTGTAGTCAAACAAATTTATTTTTCTTTTAGTTTACATCAATATTCTTTTTTTGTCTTTACATAAAGCTCGTCACAAAGGAATACATACATTCATTAGGCAGGTCTAGAGAAGGTCAAGTGAGAGCAAGCGGGCACCTGATTCTGTTTAATGATCAATACTTGGAAAAAAGGAATAAAATAAGGTAACTGGTCCCAAGAGTCTTACCTAAACTGGCAATAACTTTGATCAACAGAAAACAGGTTAAAACATACGACAGACAGCAATCGGTTCAAACAAGCCCCACAGAGAGATGGACAAATTGTTAAGAGCCATTTATACCGTAGGAGTGGATAAGCAAAAGAGACCGCATTTAAAAGTGTTTGGAGCTTGTTAAAAAGCAGTGTTACACACAAGGTTACCACTGGCTACAAGGCTGACGTACATTTACTGAACAGTCAATGAATGTAACCTTGTATGGATAGAAGTGAGAGACACGTGAACGAAAGGAGAGGAGAGGATGGTTTGTGCATTTCATCGCTTCTAGGGAAGAAACAAAAGCGTTTAAAAAAAGAACTTAATGTGAAATATAGATATTTGCTTGTTAACAGTCACATCTGCTGCAACCTGGCAGCTTTAAATTTCGACACCCTTTTCGGGGCTTGCTGGGGCGGGGCGACGTCAGGCGCCACCTCCTCCTGTTTCCTCTCCAGTATGGTCGGCAGAGCTGGTGGAGCGATGGTCAGATGGGGGACAGCTGAAGGCATCGGGTCCTTTTCTACTACTGTGCCTGAAAAGGCCTGGAGAAGAGAAGGCATGGTCAGAAACCAGTGGGAATGTGGAATTACATGACTGATGGTTGAAGGTTTAGGGTCACTAAAGGGTTTATAATGTTTTCATGATGGGGCTTTCTTGTTCATATTGCCTCTTGTGACAAACATTTAATGATGCAGCTCCCATTTTAACTTAAAGAGGCTTCTGTGGGAGTTTTGTTATGTTCTCATTAAGGGATCCGACGCTCAAAGGTGCAATTTTCACAAACAGTTTCGTAATATAGAAATATTGCCTTCACAGTGTAACTGAGATTAAAGACTATACAAAGAAACTTAACTGAGAGTTCAGACAAAAATAGACAGCGAGAGCTAAAACTGACAGACAGCCATGTGTCGCTTACCTCAAATCGGCTGGCGTGGTGCAGTGGGACCGCCGTGGGACTCTCCTCCTCCGTAATGCCGTCGCTGGTGTCGCTGTGCGTGGTGTCATCGTGGCTGAAGCTGCGTCCGATCATCCGGCGCTCCTCGAAGTCTGCCGCGCTGCTCTCGCTCGTGTCGCTGCACACGCTGTTCTCTCGGCTGCGAGACTTTAGGATGGACTTTCTGGGGACGGGTTCCCCGTTCTTCACATCAACAAACAACCTGACGAAGACAGCGGACCGGTTTCACCAATCAGAGGAGAGGAACCTCATTGAACATAACTTTGAATTTGTTTTTCTTATTTAGATATGTTTAAAGTTAGTGTTGTTTTCACCTGTAAATGTCTGTTGGTGTTGTGATTTTGTGAAATTCGTGATGGGAGAGACCGTTATTGTGTCCGTTTTTCTTTTTCTTCTTCGAGTGTTCCTTCTGCTCCTTCCTTTCACTGAACTTAAACATGGTGTTTTTTCCTGTGTTTATCCTCACCTGAAGCAAAAGACAGAGACAAAAGGTCAAATGAACGTCACCAAAACAGAATTAAAAAGAAGATACAATATCTTGAACATTTTATTGTTATAAGTTATTTATCCCTCTGACCTTCTTGGGTTCGATTGTGTGCGAGAAAAAGATGGTAGGCAAACCGCTGCCTTCCTCTTCCTCGTCGTCGTCGTCTTCTTCAGCTTTCCTGTCTGAGCTCGGTGGCTCTGTGCTGTGAGGCGCGGAGGTCCAGCTAGGCTTCAGACTGAGCACATTTACCGGAGGTGCCGCATCTCCCTCCTTCTCCTCTTCTGAAGAGAAGGACGATGTGTCCTCACCATTAATGTCCGCATTATAAGACAATCTGCGGAAAAACATTCCCATGAGACATTGCCAATTTGCCCGAGGTTAGAAAATGTGCAATTATTAAAGCCACAAGGAAAACAGCCCAAGTGTCTTCCTCTACCTGTCCTGCTCGTCTTGTAGCTCCTCCAGTTTCTCGAGTTCATCCAATCTAGCCCACAACTCCTCTTCAGTCGAGGTGCCTTTTCTGCTCCCTCCATCTCCTCCATCTCCGCTCTCTCCTTCATCCTCCTCGCCCTCCTCTTTTAGATCCAACACGGCATCCAATTTGGGCTTAGAATTTTGTTTGTGAGCCATTCTTTGCTGTCCTGTTGCAGCAGGCAAGACGGAAAACAAAAACACAAAGTTTTTTTGCCGAAATGTCAATCTGAGTGTGTGTAGAAGCTTACTTTGCTTGTTCATAAGGCAAGATGTGTAAAGTAAAATGAGGGCAGAAGAACGGCTGAGATACCTTTAGTGACAGCAATGTCACTGTTTCCAGTGTCTTCTCTAATGTCAACATAGTCCCCTTTACTCTGTGGAAGAAGCAAAGTCAGTACATGCGCTCACATTTATGTCTCGTGCAATATTCCCTCTGTGAGACGACGTGTAGCAGTGCAACATACGGATGAGATGGTTTCCAAATCCTTCACAAGCCCAACTCTGGCTTCAAAGTTTGTCACCGTCTTTGACAGATCATTGAGTTCACTCGTCACATCTGCAGAAAAAAAAACGGGTACATTATCATCAAAATGTGCATTCAGAGCGTCGGAAGCAGACTGACAAAACCGTGAATTGGCTGCAGGCTAATGGACTCAAATTAAACATTTAATAGAACAATGGCGACCGGCTGCTAAAGAGTTAAAATCCGAAACAAGTTTGGGGGGGGGGGGGGAATTTAAAAATGATGACACAAACAGTTCATAATATCTTCTGCCCTGAATACTACTCCGGATCATTAAATCTTGACAACAATTAAGCCCTTTTACTAATAGCAGCGGAGGGCCCTTGTTTCCATGGCGATTGGGAGCCCCTCCAGTCAGTGCATCAACTGGAAGTGAGGAAAGGTCAAACACAGAAGGCCTGACAACTCAGCCGCTGTCTGACACATTTCAGCCAGCTATGTTTGTATTACAGCACTTAGCTCTGTAATAGCGGGGTGGGCAGGGTCAGGAGATGGGGGGGGGGGGGGGGCAGACGGCTGCGGATGGGCTGTGGCAGCATGTTTCTGCTTCACTAAACACTCTAATAATGTTCACATCAGACATCGTTACTTGGGCCCGTTTGACTCGATATGAGATTTTTCAGACCTAGAACGAGCAGCGGGGGAAACACGGCCATGCATAACCCATGTTAGAATGAATAGGTAGTGCACTCAATCAAACAAATAATGTTGCGCGTACACGACGAGATTTGACCGCAGGAGAGGAAAAAACGTATGTATTGCCATTACAAGATCTACAGCAGAGGCGTTAAGACAATGCAGCATACGAGTGCAGCACAGCCAATGAATGCTTCAGATGTGCCTTGCAGCTTGCAGCCCGTTAACTAAATGTGAAATAAAGTACCCCTGCCTACATTAATAAATAATGCATGCACCAAGATTTCAGAACAGTTCAGAAGCAGCATTACAGTTCAATAAACATATCATTAAAAAGAGAATAAAATGATACAAGTATCTCAACATTTTCTCCCAAAATCCTAGGATACGTAACGGCTCAGCAGAAAGTAAGTTTGTCACTCAAGTGATTCTTCAGACAGAGCTTGATGCAGCGGCACCCTCTGCTGGATGAAGAGGAGTAGTGTACACCGGTTACATGACATGTAAACAATGCCGTCCGCTTGAGGGAGGACAGAAAGCACTCTTTACAAAAAAGGGAGACTCACACTTCATCCTGTGGTCGACAATTTTCTGCGCCTGCTTGGCCGAGCACTTGGCGAACCAGTTGTCACCGAGCAACGCCGTGACCTCGTTTGTGTGCACCAGCTTCCCGGGCATGAAGGCCAAAGGGCCAAAGGGCACCTGTTTATAGCACCAAAGAGAAACGGTTAATAACGCCGGGGGCAGGACGTGGACACGAAGCGTCTAAATAATAAACTTGCCCCTCGCAGCAGGCATTCATCTTAAATCTACACCCCACAATGCACCAGTCGAGTGATGGTGTGTTTTCCTGTGCATTTTTAACAAGGTCAGCACTCACCATGATGTCATAAGACAGCTGATCTGGAAGAGTTTTAAGGCGGTCATTCAGGGCCTCATAGTCACCTGACACCTTCTTCCTGCAAAAGCATGTATTTATAATGATGATAGGCCAACAACTATTCAAATGAATGTTTGTTTTTTTCCATTTGAAGCCGCACATCTCCTATGAAGCCATTCTTATCCAAATAGGTTTGCTTGGTTTGTTTTGCGAGGATGTTAAAACAGAACAATGGGAAGCAGACGATATGTGGAGTAATGAGGAAGTGCCTGTTTCCCCCTTCAGGGCAGAAGGGAGACTTCAACCCAAGAGGCCTCAATATGTCTCTGGTATTCATTTGTATTCATTTGTCACTGGACAATGTAAAGCTTCAGAGAAAATCATGACAACAGATGGACAAAAAGCAGCCGACGCTATCCTATGATGCCTTCTTCCATGCAGATGAAGACCACAGAAATATGACTTACTCTAAACGTTTACATTTAGCTTTTGAGATTGCCTATTTTCTCCAGTGCAACCGATCTGGAAGTTATGCAATGCCCTTTGCATGATAAACAAAGTGTGTCGTGGACAGATGAAAGCAATGTGCTTCCAAAAGCCCTTATTGACTTTATTTTGAAGAATTTCCTGTTTGCTCCATTGCGATTTGTTGAAATAGTCTAGCAGTGCCTGGAAACTCAAACCTCAACCACAATACAAGAAAAATATCCAAGTAAGAACTAAAACGCTTATTTGGGCGACCTAATTAGCACAGAGCTACAGCAGTAGGAAGAAGGTATGTATAGGGTAGGTATTTCATACTAATATTAGTTAATATTTGATTTTAGTAGGAATTTTGTCTTAAAGTTGTTATATATTTGACATAAACATACAATAAAGAGTGAGAACGTCCCACATTTTCATCACAAAGAATTCACTTTTCTACTTGTTTCAACCCCTGGGTTTGGCCGAGTGCGCTCCACCTGTAACTACTGACTGCAGGTGCATTGAACAAGTGCAGAGCTCAGAGTCAAGGGGGGGGGGGGGCGCGCTGGACTTTGTCCGTTCATAGCAGGTCCAACAAAACATCACAGGAGAGTCAGAGAGACGTCAAGCCCAGTCTGCACGCGGCCTCGCACTCCTGAGAAGAGCTCTAATCAGCCAAATCAGTGACAACACCTGTGTGGGTGTCCCATGGTTGGGAAGACTGGCGGTAGGGCGGCTCAGTTGTGATTACAATGATACTTGAGACTGTGCTGCTCGACATTGAGATGTTTTGTACATTTAAGAAGTGTTTTATTGTCCTTAAACCGACGGGCAGCTGCAGTCGTTTCTACAAACCTCTCATTGCATCTGTAACTGAAAGACTACTGATGGTAACACACTCTTTGCAATCAATAAAAGTGAATTTACTGTGATGAAGTTCCACAATAGTAAAGCCCCTACATAGTCGAGGTCCACTCACGCAGGTGTTTCCACTTCCTGTACCTGATTAGCTCTCTTCTCATGGCTGTGTGGGTCTATATATGTGTGTGTATACACAGTGCATTGTTTCACGCTCCTGTGTTGCATCTGTTCTGGTAGGAAAACTGACCTTTATCATTCAAATGACCCGATTTCAATGAAGACTTTTCTTTTTTTTTTTTACATGTCACAGCAGCAAACGCGCAGGTGAAAATATATGAATTAATGACTGCTGAATTGAGTGGCTTCAGTTTCAGGGTCCTGGTATTGTGCATGTTGGCTCACTGTCATGGTTAACCAGGACACTATCGGTAATGTTTTAAGTAAGTCCTGCGATTTTCCTATTGTGACAAAATGGCTCAACTTCAACCTCCAGTAGCGGTCCAATGGAGTGAATTAAACTGGAATATAACTTGTAATTGTCTACGAAGGTGGAAAACTGTCTCTGGCCCATCGGGCAGTTCATTGGACAATCAGACAGAACAACTGAAAACAACTGTGTGTGTCCTGAAAACGCTCCTTCTCGCTATACTGCAAATGTGTGTTTGGGAATGAGGAACAAACTGGCTAATCACGGTTCACTTGAAACAAACTCCTCTGATTGGACACGGTAGGTCTAATTTGTTGATTTTGACAGGAGCCGGCACTCCGAAACGCAAAGCATCAATATTGCACAGAATCATGCTTGATTAATTGAGTAACCCAAACTCCTGGCTGTTATTAGACGATAAATAATGCAGTTCTAACGTGGCGCTATACCAAGCGCGTCTCGATTATACACAAACTTCACAGGAGGAAATTGGTGGAGGATGAGAGAAGCTCAATTTTTGGGTGAAATATCCATTAATTTAATTTTCAAATTGATTGTATTCATAGATTTGGATCACTCAGACACAATCAAGTGCAGAGCCATAGAACTTTTGGCTTTGACTTTTTAAAAAAAAAATATTTTCAGAGTGCAGATTAGAACTTAAACCGTATATTCTATTTCACCACGGACAAAGCGATCATATTCCTACATGTACTTTTGAGCTGCTTTTTGCTACTTTGTGTGACATTGAGATTGTTTTCTTAGTGTATTAAAAATCGCAAACAACTGAAAGAATGCTCATTATGCAACTGTTGAAATAGCACATGGGACTTTCTCAATGCTTACCAGTGCAGAATCCGACTTTCACAGTCTTTCACCACCTGTTTTCAGGACAGATAATGTCAATACGAATCACATCTATGCAACGTACAGTCCTGTGTCAAGGTTGTAAAAGCCTGAAGGAGTTATGGTTAAAAAAAATAAAAAATGGCAACTGTGATTAATTGCCACAAGCAGGTTCCCAATTCCTAAACATTTCTGATTAGTATTGTCACTGGTAATGCAAACAACACAACTTATGAACGTGCAAGCTGAAGAACCA
Source organism: Pholis gunnellus (assembly GCF_910591455.1). NCBI lineage: Eukaryota > Metazoa > Chordata > Actinopteri > Perciformes > Pholidae > Pholis > Pholis gunnellus. The sequence continues at coordinate 18,326,484 of NC_136533.1, read as the reverse complement.
AACACAGGGACACAGACAAAACAAACAAACCAGACGAAGGAAGCAGGAGAGGGACGACGCGCACAGCTGTCAAAACTACATTCAAATGGACAGCACATCTGCATAAACACCCCTTCACTGCGGTGATGTATGGGGATACATACAGGTTGTGGAAATCTGGGACTTCCTGGCTGAATAGGCTATCTGTTGACATGTAATATTTACTTAATAAGCCGTTAGAGAAAAGTTAGCTGGTCGACAGCTCATAAAAAACGTTTTGTTTTTAAGTCTGGATGTCATCCAATCCGACAAGCCTAAAGTGAAACTAGCTCAGAAGTGCAAAGAGGCGACACGCCTCCCTCCTGGCAACGTTTGCGTAACAAGAACTTGAACATGTGAGTGGCTGCAAGAGGAGGAGGAAGCTTCTAGAAACACGGACAGTCAAAACAATAAACTCACAACTTACTACTGTGACACACAGGTTCGTGTAATTAGCGCACAAACGTCTATATTTAACGTGAAAAGACACTTTGGTAGATCCACTCGGGGTTCAGAGAGCCGTGTTGGTGCACACCGCGTGGCCAGCAGCGATCTGCGGCTAACGTTAGACGTCAGTAAGGCTGCACAATGTTTCTGTGTCAACTGGTGAAATTACCTTCTGGTGTTCCTCTCGGAGCCTGACAACTCCGCCGAGATGCTCTACATTCACTTTACCCTTTTCAGCCATGGTGAACCCACGTGCACAACAGGAATATGTTGTGTTTAGTGACCCCAAAACAAAGCTCAGGGGTTGCTGTGAGTCCTAAAGAAGTGTTTATGAATGCAGCCGCAGCGCTTCCGGAGACCCGTTCTGCTCGTATTCATCAATGGGGCAGTGGTAGTTATCCGCACTTTCGGAAGTGATACCATTTCACACTCTCATTTCAAGATTGTTGCATGATTTCCAAAAATATCCACGGTTTCGATATCCAAAGATGAGCAAATATTCCTCGTCACTCTCGCTGCGACATGTACCTCGGTCAGCCCGTCAAGACACAAGTGATACCAACGACACTTCCGGATACAAAGTTCAGAATAAAAGATCCCTTTTCAGCATAATAAATAAAATAAAAAATACACACAGGGATGTACAGAAAACTCCCGGATTAACAGAGATACACCTGCAATTTAGTTGGTGAAATAACACAAAATACCACACTGTAACATTACTCCAATACAAGTAAAACTTCTAAATTCAACATTTTAGTCAAGTAAAATCTTGGGGACCCCGAGACCTAACTGGGCGGCTGAGTAAAACTATGCAAATGTCAGCAAAATGTACCACAAAAGTCCAAATTAAAAATACTAACCATTGTTAAGTTATCGCTGTATTTTATGTTGCATTGTATTGTACATATTGTTGGATTACCATCCTTATTGTTTATGACTCATTTACATTGTAAGCAGTATTTTAATTGTTTAGTTTGTCAAGGTGGAGTTGATCTAAATTAATTATTATACTATTGGTTAGTTTAATCTATAACAATACATTTGTGGGCAAATTGTTAATATGCAGCGCTGCAAACCAGTTGTCAAATAAACACAGTGGTGTATAAAGTACAACATTTCCATATGTAATGTAGTTGAGTATAAGTATGAAGTAGCAAAAAATGAAAACATTCAAAGAAGAGATGCAGTCAATATCTCAACATTTCCTCTCCTTCTTCAGTCCCGTTTTATACTTTTATTTTGAAGACAAAACGTAAACATTTCCGGTTCTCAGCTGTATGACGCTATCTTGACGCAGCTGCTCCTCTGTGTGTCCCGGTGAACTCTGGGTAAATGTGGATGGTTGCACAAATGTAAACAGTCAACATACTGTAGCGAGCTGAAACCCTGCTGCACGGACCAACACACAGTACCAGTACCACGGCGACAGCAATCACTACCACTGTCAGAGAGTTATCTATTAGAAGAGTAGCAGTGGGTTTCCTCGTCATTTGGCAAGGTGACTCTTTCTGTAGCTGCACAGATATCGTAGTTACAGATCATATTTAGACACAAACATATCCATAAAATAGCCCACATATCTATCTGTACATATTAATTAGTTCAGGCAGGTCAGTTGTGGTAAACAAGTTTGGTTTAATTAATATAATCCAGCCGTGGTTCCAGCCCACTTCTTGTTGGACGCTCATTGGCTGTTTGTGTTGCCTTTATTTACCGTCGGAAATATCATTATTATCGTTATTCTAGTTACAATAGATAAAGCAAATAATGCACTAATATGAGCCCCTTAAACAAGTCTGATAATTCATAATTTACCTATTGTATTGGGTTTGGGAGCCAGATATTCATTAATGAGTGAATTTAAAAAAGGCCTTGCTCAGCAAATCAAGAATAATTTAAGGGGTACGTGAGTTCCCCCACAAATTACACATTGATCCAAGAAAGTTTGATGTTATTAATGGTTAATTTACCCCATGAAAACAAAACACCTTCTGTATAGCCAGGTAGGTAGTAGGTTAGGTTTATCCGCGTATATCATCAGTATAATGTGATGAGTATGTTCAGTGACTCACTGTCACATGATCTAATAAAGTTTAAACGTTTGTTGGTTGATTGACAGCAACTGCGTTTTATTTTTGGCCCAAAACGCAGGGAGTCCGGGATTAATCGAATGTCCCTGAACGCAGCATTTTTGTTTTTCCCATCAGGCATTGCGTGCACAGTCACGCAAGATCAGAAATCAGGAGGAACCGGCTAGCATAGTTGATATAATAATAGCATTATAAAATAAGTCTTGCAAATACCGATGAGGATTTCATGACACAGCAAGGTACGTTAGTGCTGTTTACTGTGGTTACTACGATACGCTTTGCCGGAGGGCTTTTATTTTGTTGACTGGCGCTACAGATGTCAACCTTTTTGGCTTCTGATGCTTTCTGATGCAATCAGAGCTATCACACTGGTATCTGTAGATGATTGCATGAGAAAATCACTGTGTGCCAGACTATTCAATATATGCAGGACAATGTGTGTCAGTGTCTGATGTGATATTATAGTATATTGTACATTGTTGATTTGTGAATAGATGAGTTAATATTGTATTTTAACAAACTGACAGTATTTTCCTGCTTTCTTATTCTATGCTTATTGATTGCTGGGTGTCTTTCAGTTGTAATTTCTGTCATGTCTCCTTAAATGTATAAATCTGATCCACAGTATGTGCCATCGACTTGATGATGTCATGAAGCTGTGTTGTGAGTTATCTGCCAATCAGCAAATCCAGACCACAGTGAAAGGCTCAGGGAAGGGAGCAGCAGCAGCGGGCGGTCTGGCCTTCGCTGGAGGGTTAGTCGGGGGACCTCTTGGTATCGCAGTCGGTAAGTGGGGGAAAAACAATGCATGCAACAGTTTCTCCCACTCGTGTTTGTGTGTGTGTGTGTGATCATAATTCCACAAGTTTGAAACCCTCTTCCCCTGTAGGCGGTGCTGTCGGAGGCCTTCTGGGCTGCTGGCTGACCAGTGGACAGTTCAAACCGCTGCCTCAGATCATAATGGAGCTCAGTCCTCAGCAGCAGCAGAAGCTTTATGATAGTCTTCTGGCCGTGCTCGGAGACATTCAGTGGACAGATTTGGCTCAACTAACTGCTCTAGTGATGGGCAACGCCACCCTGAAGCAGCACCTGACGGCGACCCTTCTCGGGTACATCTCCAAGGAGCTCCAGGCGCAGGTGCACTACGTGGATTAGGGTCTGTGGAAGAACTGGGATACCCTGACTCAGGGGCGCACATGCTCAGAAGGATGGAGTCTTTTGAAAAGAATGTGAACTGTTTTTATGACGCCGAAGAGACTCTTTATCAAATGTGAAATCACATATTGTAAATTTGCACAGACGCCATCACAGTCTTGGTTACAGGTTATCCGGTTAATGTGAAAACAGATGTATACCTGGATTAATTTATTATGGGAAGTACACTCATCAGATGAAGGAATTATTTATTCATCAATGGCACTGTTAATCATATAAGAGACATAGTGGTTCTGTTTGTGATAACGGTTTTATACAAAATGTATAAAATATATTTGACACACCACATGAAACATCACACAGGGGAGGAACGATGGAGCTTTCATCCTATCTTTATCCAAGAGCGTGTTCTTTCAATTTGAGAGCATCGCTCATTGAGTCCACGCTCAGATTTGGTTCTGTCTTTAGCTTGATCCAGTAGACTAATTGAGTTTTTATTTTCTAGTTAGTGTTGGTTTTTCTAGAGGGGGCCGGGGGCACGCTCACCTGGAAGAAAATGTTGAACATTTTGAAGTTAAATGCTTCAGTCTGGTGCACTTTGAGACCAACATCAAGAACATGAACATAATTCAGGCTGAAAGTAACGCAGTTTAAACTGACAAATGCAGGAAGGACAGCTGGCACGAAATCACTAACTGTGTCATTCTGTAAATTAACCGATTTATAAAATCACTGCTTCATCTATAACGCGATAGATCTGACTATAATAACACGTGTATTCATGTTAATGTTTTACTTTGATGTATTCTTATTCTTTCAGCTGAGAACCCAGCAATGTAAAACGGACCTTTAGGCAAATATATATAAATATGATTCTAAGGAGTAAGGAAGTTTCCTTCCATAACTTAAAATCACCCACACCAAACATTAAAGTAACCGGAGACTGTAAGACACGACTCAAGAAGTCGACACGCGTCAGTGAATGTGTGATGAGAGAATATTTACACATTTCTTTTTCTATTTACTCCCAAGTCTGTTTTGCACCACTAAGTCTACAGCTGAAAGAACAAGGCTAAAATATTGTCATACACACCATGAGAACACATCTGCAACACATTAATTTACCATAATACACACATGTACTTATATTCAGATCTATCGTGCTCTAAATGAAGCAGTGATGTCATAAATCTGTTCATTTACAAATACACAGTCTGAGATTTATTGCCGGCTGTCTTTTTTGCATTTGTCAGTTTAAACTGTGTGATTATGTAATATTCATGAACGGTCCACGTACCGAGCTCTGATTGGTCAGTGTGTATTTGAAGAAAAGGAATTAAATCACTCGTTGCTGAGGGAGCAGAGGGGCAGAAAACGATCAGAAGGCAATTCATTGGTGATATTTTGTCTTCAATAAATAAATGTTAGAAAACAATCACTTGAGTCTTCTCGTTCCATGACCCACAACTGTTACATAAGGACAAGATGGAAGGTAACTGAAGATAGGAATAATGATATACTATTTTATTAGTTTAAGGGCTTTTATTTGGTTACCCACCAAGTTGCAGCGGAACCAGATGTTCCTCGTAGAACCTGTCTGAATGGACTTTTATCTGTTCACCTTATTTTCTGATGTTTTTCCTCTGATTCATCTCCCGAGTCAAAACCACACCCATTAATGCATTGCTGGTGGAATCCAGAGAACTGCCATTACATGTGAGGAGAACTAAGTTAACACTATCACACTGGATTAGAATTCAGGGTGGACTTAACGGAAATATAGCAGCGACTGTCCTGTACAATGGTTGGGAGTACTCGACATTCTCTGGTAAAAGCTTTGGATGGGACGTTAACAGGAAAGTGAAACAGTTCACTACATGGTATGACAGTTATTAGGAGCAACATTCCTCCATGGATATTTCCACAACCGAAGGTAAATCTAGAGATATTAGAAAAGAGAAGAGAATGGTCTGAGAGAAATGTTAACATCGGATACTTGGTTCAAGATTTACTGAATAAAAGCTATTCTAATTATATAAATATCTTTACAGATGGATCTAAACACTCAAAATATCATGTAGTGGAATTATACATTCCAGAATCCAACAAAGGAATTGTTAAAAGCATTTCAAACAGGTTATCAGTGTACACAGCTGAACTGACAGCAGTAATCATCAGTCTTCAGTGGGTGGAGGAGGTCAAACCAAAGAAAGTAGTTATATCTTCACATTCTACAGCTGCAATACAAAGTAATCCGGTCAAACAGTACGAGAGGATCTTTTAACTGAAGTGTATATGTCATTACTGAACTCACAACATTTAGGAATAGATGTACATCTCTGTTGGGTAGAGGCTCATGTTGGAATAAAGGGAAATGACGTTGCAGATAAACTTGAGAAAAGAGCACCAAAAAAAAAATGATATTTTAGAAATTAGTTTTGGGAGGTCAGAAGCAAAATCAGTAATACAGCGAAGAATTATTACATCTTGGCAGGAAATTTGGAATAATGACAATAAGGGTAGAAATTACAACAAAATTCAGACGTCAGTCAGAGTGAGAAGTGATGGAAGTAAAAGTAGAAAAGAAGATGTTACTTTCAGTAGATTAAGGTTCGGACATACAGGACTCAATGACACATGATATACATCATGAAAAAGACAGAGTGGGATAAATGTGAGATATGCAACTGTAAAGAAACTGATGAACATGTGCTGATAGAGTGGAGGAAGTTCAGGGTGGAAAGAGAAAGACTGAAGGGCAGAGTGGTAGATACAGGAAGGGAGTGGAGCATCAAAGGACTGTTAGAGACCGGGGACAAACAAGTTCAGTTTAAAAGGGCTTCATTTAATATTTTGAATGGAACGGGTTCAATTCACAGAATATAACTTCTATATGAAGTTTATTTTTCTCTTATTTTCTTTCTTTTATTTATAAATTACTATAATTATTATTGTGTTTAAATGATAACTGTCATAAAGTCATTATGTTACACACTCCAGTCCAGTAGGTGGCGCATCAAACGTTGGTTTGTAGTCCGCCATTAAACTGAAAGAAGAAGATAGAGAAGAAGATAGAGAAGAAGATAGAGAAGAAGAAGAAGAAGAAGAAGAAGAAGAAGAAGAAGAAGAAGAAGAAGAAGAAGAAGAAGAAGAAGAAGATAGAAGAAGAAGAATCATCATCATCTCCTGGTAGCCTATACAGCTATTGAAGTTAGCTTAGCATGCTACCTGGAAACAGACCGACGGGGACGGAAGTGACCAACACAGCGCTAGTCAGAGTGTAATGAGAGTAAACGGTGTTTTTAACGGAGTTTGTCGGAGGAAAAGTTTCTGTGGTTTAGTGAAAATGTCTAAAGTAGAAATGCTGAGATCTTTAGTCAACCAGCGACTAACTGCGGCTGATGAAGAGATATTTGGTCTGTTTGAAAGAACGATAGCAGAGTACGAGGAGGAACTCTCTCGTTCAAAAGAGCAGAACAAGCGACAACGGGAACTACTGGACGCTGTTTTCAACCCGGACATTCGGATACAAAGAGCACGTGGGTTCACTTTATTTCTTCTCAAGCACTGTTCATACTCCGGCTGATAACTTTTAATGTAGTTTGTAGTTAAACTCGGTGGCAATTAATCTTTCTCTTCTACTCCTGATTACATACCTGCAAATGTGTCGCTTTTTTTGGGGGGGGGGGGGGGTCAACTGGCCAGCCAGCGTTTATCAGATTGGAGTAAGACAATGAGAAAGGGTGATGTCGTGATCTTTGCAATAAAACATCTTTGATGTGACGTGTTGAGTCTTGGCCAATCAGCGTTAAGATGTCTACAGCGTCTTCATTTCACTCCGTTAAAGTTTAAGTTCCGTTACCGTTCAGACTTGATGGGTTGAGGCTAACGTCCACTGGATGCGGAACTTTGTCGACTGTTAACGTTCGTCATTATCGCGATTTAGGAGGAAAAAACGTAACTTGATGAAACATTTAATTGAAAAAGGGTTCAAAAATTATAATATGATGACCCCATATATCTCCATGTCAAATGTAATGTAATTTGACTACATTTTCTGAGATGATTAAAGGCAAAGTTGGCTCAAATGAAATTATGATATTCATAATGTCCCCATATTTGACATTTGATGAAAACAAATCCTTAAGAGGTTATATCAAAATGTCACTGGATTGTTGTTTATGAGGACCTTTTAATATGTACATGTCTAATTTCATGAGATTTTATTGTACAATTTTTGAGAAAATAAAGGCAAAATTAGCTCAAATTATATTCATAATTTGCCTATATTTGACATTTTATAAAAAACAGATCCTTATTTATGAAATTATGAAAATGAATTACATTTGAGTTGACTTTGCCTTTTAGTTATCTTAAAAACTGTACAGTAAAATTACATTACATTTGACATGGAGATATATGGGGTCATCATGAACAGAACTCCAATGGAAATGTTAGCTAACCAATGAAGGAAATGTTTTTATTACAGATCAAAGATTATTATTAGGTAGCATTATAATTTTCAAACCCTTTTTCAATTAAAGAGTATACCGCAGTGTAACTTCAGATTGTATTATTGTTGGATTTCATATAATGTACAAAATGCAGTCATGTTCCGGTTCAGTTCACACGGTCACTCATTACCGTTAAACCAAAATACCGGCGGATCTGGTTGCAGGTTGTTTGTTTTAATTCAAAGTAGAATGAGGCGATTTCGTGGTGATAACTTTTATGACCACGATGATGAGGCCCAGATACTGATGAGATGATGAGGTCAAAGAGCTTCAGGAAGAGGAGGCTGTTTGTGTAGCGCAGCTTGACGCAGGGCTGAGATGTGAGTGGAGGTGGGCCTGGATAAAGGTGGAGGTCTCAACAGACGTGAGTACAGCTTCACGCTGTCACAGAATTTTAAATACATTGATAAGGCAGAGTATGCTAAATGCAGCCTCTGCTCCAATGAGATGAACTACAGCAACAAGGGCTCACATGCCCTCTCATCACACTGCCAGACACTGTTCACTGTAATGACCACAGCCAGTGGACTAACAGTCCCAACAGTCCCACGTGCAGTTGCTCCCAAGGGCCCTGAAGTAATGAGAGAGAGGGTTAAGGAGCCTGTACCTTCATTTCAGCAGGTTGCTAATGCAGAGGTGTGTGTGTATAGATCACAGCTAATATTTTACTCTTGATAAGCTACCTTATTCAGAGTAGGTTATCATTTTAATTTAAATAATTGAACTGGATTGAATGCATATTAATTGCAAATAGAAGATAGGCCACAATTCTAACAGCTTTACAGTAACAGTAGAAGTTAATATGAAGCCATACGGTAACAGGGTTCAATGAAAACGAATCACTTTATTTTGTATAGGCGATGGTTCTCACTACTCTTGCTAACTTTGTTTTTATTTGACTAAAACCTTTGAAAATGAGACCTCAGTCTCAATGGAATTTGTCTAAATAACGGTTGATAATAATAATATTGATGAAAAAAAAAAAGCTAACTAGCCAGCTGCTCAACTAGAGCTGAAATACTGATTAATAACTGATTAATAAATTAGTTTTTTGCTTAAAGTAAATGTCTTATCACTTAATCTTCGTTTGCAGGTATGCCAATTTGTTCTCTCAGCTTCTAGATGACAGGAAATATTTCAACTTATAACCTCTTGCTACCGAGAGCACCCTTCAAAGGGTGTTCGGGGGGGCGACAGAGTACACACATGTAGTACTAATCACTTCTGAAAACGAATAAAATGATATTTTATGATTTATCAAAAAATGTACGTAACGAAGACATTCTGGGCAAATGGACCATGGAAGCTATTTTACTCACTCAAAACACAGTTATACACGAAGTAATACAATAAAGTACAAGTGGTACCACAATTTCACATATTTTTCGCCAGGACACCGCGTACTCCGTTACGATACCAACCAAAAGCTACGGCACTTTCACAGACAATCTGCATATCACAGAGCATGAGCATTCCACACCGAATCCAACCATAGTTTCCAAATGTATCTCCTTGAAACCATTAAAAAGTTACACTCCATAAGCCACAGAACAACACACAGCCAAACAGCAGAAAATTGTAAACGCTTCGCACCTTGAGATGGTTTTCTGGAAGAAAATCGCCAAAAATCCCAGATTAATCCTTTCAGCCATGCGCTGCCGGTTTCTGTCTGCCCTTATGTGAAAAGACTGAGGTTCTACGTGCATTTATGATGAAGGGGTAGTCGTTTTCATTTTCGGTGAATGGGTTTTACGCTATGGTTTTGGATTTTTAGTGGCTACAAATTCTGTCAATCAACTCAAAGATCGACCCACTACCTTCTTGACACACTTCCGCATTCAAAGAGGTGTCATAGGCGAAAATCCGCCAATCATAGGCTGTGTGAGGTTCAATTGTAGTCTGTAAAACTGGAATTCCGAGGGTGAGCCATGTTTTACAGGTTTATATAGGGCCCAGGCTCTCAAAATGATGCCAAACTGCTGTTTTGGATAGATTGAACACTATTAGTGATCAAAACAAGTGAAATATATAGTATATAAAATAAGCAGCTGGTTCTAAAATGAGAATTCGGCTTGACCTCGGCTGACCTCTCTGTACAAAAGCCTCTATTACCTTGTTGTGCTTCACTTTATCAAAGACAAATTTGTTTGTAGAGACTACTGACATGTTGTGCTATGACTTGTGACTTATGACTTTTTCAGGCGACCCTGAACATTTTCAATTTGAGCTGTGTGTTATCTTCATTCAGCATTTACCAGTAACATATACACTGATATGTACACATCTTAACAAATCTCACAAGTGTTAGTGTTGTAATGCCATTACAATTATTCAAATATACCTTGTAGTTAGAGAGATGCACTCCTTTATGTATGGGTGTGCAATTTTCGAGCAGAGGCCTAAAAATAGGGCTAGGTAGCAAGACTACAAGTTTGTTCTCTTTGATAACACCACATTGATTTGGCAGCTTAAAATGGTTCATATGTTCATAGTCACATAAGTTGATTAAATGATTGTATTATCTGGTTCTATTGATACTCAGGAAGTGTATGTCCAGAAGACTATTTGCTCAATACTACAATGTCTTTGTAACGTCTCTGTGTGTGTTTACTGTTTCCCTGCAGATGTCCAGCAGCTGTTGGTGGTTAAAGAAGAGGTTCCCTCTGAGCAGCAGGAGTGGAGCTCCAGTCTGGACCAGGAGGACCCAGAGCCCTCACACATTAAAGAGGAACAGGAGGAACTCTGCCCCAGTCAGGAAGGAGAGCAGCTTCAAGGTCTGGAGGAGGCTGATGTCAAGTTCTCATTCACTCCTGTGAAGAGTGACGATGAAGAAGAGGAAGCTCAGTCCTCACAGCTTCATCAAAGACAAACTGAACAGATGGAAACAGAAGCTGATGGAAAGGACTGTGGAGGATCAGAACCAGACAGGAACTTGGATCCAGATAGACATCCAGAACCAGATACTGATGAGAAGACTGGAGACTCTTCTGACACTGATGACAGTGGTGATTTTAAGGAGACCAGAGAACCTAAGTCGGGTTTAAACTATTTGAAACCTGATGAAATCCGTGTCAGTGATTCAAGATGTAGCGCTGGTGAGAAACATTTTAGATGCTCTGAGTGTGAGAAAACATTTGGCAGAAGTCAAAATCTGAAGAGACACATGAGAACCCACACAGGAGAGAAACCTTTCAGCTGCTCCGTTTGCAAGAAATCTTTTAACTGTCGATCACATTTACAGAGACACATGAGAACCCACACAGGAGAAAAACCTTTCAGCTGCTCAGTTTGCAAGAAATCTTTTAACTGTCGATCACATTTACAGAGACACATGAGAACCCACACAGGAGAAAAACCTTTCAGCTGCTCCATTTGCAAGAAATCTTTTAACAATTCTTCAAATTTACAGATACACATGAGAACCCACACAGGAGAAAAACCTTTCAGCTGCTCAGTTTGCAAAAAATCTTTTAACCATTCTTCCAATTTACAGATACACATGAGAACCCACACAGGAGAAAAACCTTTCAGCTGCTCAGTTTGCAAGAAATCTTTTAGCCAGCATTCAACTTTAGAGATGCACATGAGAATCCACACAGGAGAGAAACCTTTCAGCTGCTCTGTCTGTAAGAAATCTTATAACAGTCGATCAAATTTACAGATACACATGAGAACCCACACAGGAGAAAAACCTTTCAGCTGCTCAGTTTGCAAAAAATCTTTTAACCATTCTTCCAATTTACAGATACACATGAGAACCCACACAGGAGAAAAACCTTTCAGCTGCTCAGTTTGCAAGAAATCTTTTAACCGTTCTTCACATTTACAGATACACATGAGAATCCACACAAGAGAGAAACCTTTCAGCTGCTCAGCTTGTGGTAATACATTTGTGCGCAATGCACATCTGAAGGTACACATGAAAACCCACACAGGAAACAATCCCCTTTAGCTGTTCTGGTTTCAGTAAAGTTTCCGTTTGTGATAAAAGCTTTCAGCACGAGTCACCTCTGAAGTTACACATGATTAACCGCGGTTCAACTAAACTGATTTCAATATTTCAATACAAAAAGTTATGCACTGAATGAGCGCCAACTGTACAGTTTGAAATAGTTTTGATGATTATATTGATGATTGATTTGATGGTAATGTAAGTTTAAGACGATGGTTTTACCTGCATCTGTGTACAGTATATTGTATTTAAATGATTTCATCAATAAAAACAAAAAGGTTTGTGTATTTCACTGGTTCATACAGTTTTACAGAGCACACTTTGTTCATCAGGATTAAATCCATCTGTGACTGGAGTGTGACTGAATAGTTCTTTATCTTTGGCAGTTCGCACTCTTTGCTGCTGCCATTACTGGTATCAAATTGTCATCTTGTCTGACACAAACTCATAAAAAGGGCCCTTAGAGAAAGCAATCTACACATTCTTTGGAGTCACAAACCACCAACATCCTTCTCTCGATCTATAGTTCCTTCCAGTTTAACAGGCTGACACATTCCTGAATCTGTTTACAACTTGTCGATACTGTTTTAGATTGCCGGTGGCTTGTCTTGATCATACCATCATCTTATCCTAATCATTGTGCTCCTAAGGCCTCTTGTTTATGTGTATGAGCACTTTTACCAGCTCAACTTTAGGTAACCATGAAACAGGCCCCACCTTTGACTTTATCACACAGCTCCAACACAATATATCAGGATTGGTGTTGCAGCAAAGGGGTTGGACCTGATCACACCCGGCCCTCATTCCTTTGCTTCCATTTTCTGTGAAGCACTCTTTCACTTTTAAACTTTTTGTGGTGCATAATGCTGTTTGGAAAATACTAAAATTAGTACGGAATGAAAAATCTATAGAGATTAAAAAAATTAAATAGCGGTGTCAAGCTAAGTGATGCAGAACAATCAAAGAAAAACAACTCACTTTTTTTACGAGGGAAAAGACAATAGTTCAATCATAGAGTTGGGAATATGTCTTTATTAGTAAATACACACATTTGATGTCACTCTCACACGGAGCCGTCTAAAAAATACATATTACAGGGAGGAGCTGAGACAGAGCTCCAGTGTTTATCCCACTATGACTACGTCCTCCTCAGGGAACTCATAGAAGGGAACCTCCAGGTTTAGAGGAGCAGGTCCCTTTCTTATCCTTCCTGAAGCATCGTAGTGGGAGCCATGGCACGGACAGTAGTAGCCTCCGAAGTCTCCGGCGTTGGCGATGGGCACACAACCCAGATGAGTGCACACACCGAGGACGATAACCCAGCGGGGGTTAATCACTCTATCCTTGTCATGGGTCACGAAGCTCCGCCAGATTCACACCCTCCTCTGCTGTGATTTCCTTCTCTGTGCGGTGACGGACAAACGGGGGCTTTCCTCTCCACTTGAAGGTCATGTTTTTGCCTTCAGGGATGTCAGCGAGCTTGATCTCAATCTTGGATAAGGCCAGGACATCTGCTGATGCGCTCATTGAGGAGACAAACTGGGTGACCACTGTCTTGGCGGCATACACACCAACCACAGTGGTCACTCCATTGACGAGGTAAGAGAAGGACCTTCTCGCCTCGCTGCTCTCCTGGGAGGACTTGTTGGGGTCCGTATCCTCGGGGCGACGGTAGTCTGTGAAGTCAGGAATCTTGATATCTGTGCGGGCAAGGCGGATCCCCCCAGGAGCTGGAGAAGAAACACAATATGTAGTTTTCAAAGGCACGAGCAGTTAATGAGCAAATTGTAAATTATTTGGTATCTTACAAAAAAAACACATTTAAAGTAATGCTTCTCTGTCACACTGTGTCCTCCTATTTAAGGCTCAATTACTGCTAGATGTAATAATGACTAGATTAATTGATCATGATTTGAATGATAAGGACATTTATCAAATAAATTCACTATCTAGGGCCCCACCTCAGCCGGGGCAAGCCTTCGTCATTTGTTTGGAGCGTTGGGGAATGGTTGGTGGAGGTTAGCCTGGATGAAAGTGGTTTGGGGAAAGGCTTGGTTGAGGATCCACTGCGGCTCCCGGTCCTTGTAGACCCCCCAGTCTCCATGTGGGACAGGAGGATGGTGACTATGGGGGAAGATAACCTTGATTGAAATGGTTTAACAAGACGGAGGGAGGTTGGTATGCGGAAGTCGCAAGCAAGCCGGGGTTTAGAGTGGGTAGGTATTTATAGGGGTGTGGCCGGAAGTGGGGTAGTGGCTGAGGTGTGGTCCTGCTCCTGAAATTCAGCTACGTTTTTTCTCCAATTCACTAGCTAGGTTCCCACCTCAGCCGGGGCGAGCCTTCGTCGGTTGTTTGGAGCGTTGGGGAATGGTTGGTGGAGGTTAGCCTGGATGAAAGCAGTTTGGGGAAAGGCTTAGTTTAGGATCCACTGCGGCTCCTGGGCCTTGCAGACCCCCAAAGAAGCCCTCCTAAGGAAGCAGGGTTGCTTGCACGTTGCGCAGGTCGTTGAAGCTGTGGTGATTGTAAAGGCGTGGGAGGATAGGTTTTCAACACTTGAGTTCTGCTGATCGATGGTCGGCAAAATCAAGTGGATTTATGGGTTTAAATACGGCGTTGGATGTGGCGGAACCGATGTCGGACGGTTGTCTGCAGGAGGGCGGATCTTCTGAACTTCTGCGATGAGAAATGAGAAAGCCACGGCGTTGTGGTGGCCCGGACATGTGAGCTGCGTCAAGAACGCACCCTTGATGGATGGGTGTCCCAGCGTCCTTTGGTGATTGGGTAAACGACCGCTAGGTTGTCAGGAGTTAAGAGATGGACTCGCTGGGCCGATTGCGGCCCCACGTAATGGCTGCGGCTACTATTGGTCAGATTTGGTAGCATGAAGGAAAAGTGGCTTGGCATTTGCTTGCGAGGTCCGAGGGCTGATCTATGGCAAAACGTCTTCTGTCATGGAAACCCCCCAAAAACGGCAGGGGAAGCGGCATCGTTGTGTGGACCAATTCTGTTGGTCTGTCACTGGAAGAAGATGCTCTTAGCAGGCGGACTATGGTCCAGTCGGAGATCTTAGCTGGAGCGTCTTTGATGGGGGACCTGGCTGGAGCGCGGGAGCGGTGGCGGCGGTGGCGGCGGTGGCGGCGGTGGCGGCGGCGGCGGCGGCGGTGGCGGCGGCGGCTTTGAGCGCGGCGTGCCAGGGAGCCGGAATCGTCGGAGACTCGTTCCCGAGAGCTGGGTCTGGAGCGATCAAAGAAGGAGAGGGCTGGATTTACGTTTCCGTTGTTTACGTCTGGAGGTGGCAGGTCTCCCTCTGCCACCGAGATGTGAGTTATTGGAGGACGGCATGTGGGTCTGAATCTTCGTATTGTTGGATTCTGGCGGTTGGATGTAGCAGGTCGGCGTGATGGAGATCGGCGGGTTTGGCTGCGTTGAGCTGCCTGGACCCTCTCGATGGAGGTTGGCGGCGTCTAGTGGGCGGCAGGTCGAGTGCTTCCCTGGGCTGTACGGGTGGCCTCTGGGGAAGTGGGGGAGTGGCTGAGGTGTGGTCCTGCTCCTGAAATTCAGCTACGTTTTATCTCCAACTGTTAGAGCCAAATATGGTGTTGTAAATACAACTGTATTTCTCCGTATATACATTGGGTGGCGCTGTATTAATGTCCTGGGCTCAGGTATATAGATTCTAAAAACATCGTGGTTGTCAGGTGTTTGACCCCGGAAGGGCAAAGGGTTTTGACTGCTATACGATAACGTGTGATGTATTTATGCAACTGGTGCGTTCGGTGTCGGTGGAAAGAACGGGACTGTCTTTACGTTGTTCCACGCTGAAGAAAATAAACAAACTATCATTTAACCAACTTGGCTGTGATGATGTACCCGATGCAACGCACATCCAAGGTAATCTAGACCAGGGGTTCTTAACCTTTTTGACCCGGGCCACATGGTACTAATATTCAAATATTAACACAGTATTAGTTTAACTAATTTATCTCACTCTTGGTTTGATTTGTATTCAATAACTAAATCAAATCCACTTACAGTTTAACAAGCAAAAAGCTTGTCAAATAAATGAGATGATACAATGTGATGATCACAAAGACATTTATTTATCATGTGTATATAAACCTGCACATACAACAACAGGCTAACAATTCATGGAACAAATCAAGCTAATACAAGAACAAATTTAAAGGCTCAAGTCAGGCTTATTAACACAAAAATTATTAATAATTAGATTTCACTACAGAAAAAAAGGAGGGACTCTCAAAAAACGGAGAAAAAAATGGAAATTTTATAAATAATAATAATAATATTATTTATAAAATAATAATGTGGTAATAAAATAAATACATTCAAAATAATAAGTTTCAAATTAAATAAACTATAAATACAATTTAAATAAAGTGCAAATGAAAATATAGCCTTATAATCTGGGAGTTATATGCTTCAGCAGTCTTCATTTTTGCATGGCAGAACCAGAAGTTGCTCTTCAACTCTGTGACAAATGAACAATAACAACAGTCACAACAGTCCATTTTTTGACAAGCTACAACTCCCTTTTTATGTCCACCTCTTAATGAGACACTGGGGCCTTTCTCTCAGACACGATCAGATCCAGTCTGGGTGGAATGGGGGAAAGGCTCACTCTCAGAGTAGCCTCCAGTGTTGCTCTGAGTCTGTTTCGGGCTTTGATCTTAGTTGTGGCCACACTAGAGAATCCTGATTCACACAGGTATGTAGTCGTGAATGGGAGAAGGAGTTTCACAGCCCTCAGTGCTAGACATGGGTACTCCTTTGAGACAGCAATCCAGAAGGAGCCCAGGTCCAGTTTGCCCCACTGCAACTTTAAAGTGCTGTCGGTGGAAACTTCCAGAAGCTGGAATTCCAGATGTGAGGGCAAAGCAACATCATCTTCAGTGGGATCCCCAGAAAATGGGTCCAAAATCCACATGTGTCCGTCTCTGGGATCCTCAGGAAAGTATTCATCAAATTTCTCTGCCAGTTGTGAGAGGTGCTGAGAGACTGAGTCACTGATCTGCACCTGAGGAGAGTTTTCCAAAATGTCAGACAAAAGTGGAAACATGTCCATCCTCTTTTCCTGGGCCCTCTTAGTCCACGAAGCAAGTTTCCACACAAATATGTTGCTCTTTCTCCCTTGAAGTGAGATGTTCAGCTGGTTCAGCGGTGAAAACATGTCACAGAGGTAGGCAAGTTTAGCTGTGACCTTCGTTTTGGCATAGTAATGTGCCAGAGGAGATTTTTCCTCAGTGAGAAAAGAGAAGACCTCATTCCTCAGTTCAAATGATTGAGGACCAGTCCTCTTGAGAGCCATCTCACCTCACTGTGATAGAGCAGCTGGACATGATCTGCTTCCATGTCCTCACAAAGCTTGGCAAAACATCTGGAGTTCACAGCTCTACTTTTAATGAAGTTGATGGTTTTCACACTCACATCCATCACCTCATGGAACTCTGGTGACATATTTTTTGCTGCAAGGCTTTCACGGTGGAGAAAACAGTGGGTCCATTTAGCTTCTGGTGAACGATCAAGTATCTGCTTGACGACGCCCTTATGCCTGCCAGTCATTGACGCTGCACCATCACTGCACACCCCAACACAGTTTTGCTAGTCCAGGCCGTTCTCAGCGAAGTAGTTATCCATGCAGCGGAAAAACATTCTTGAGCCGTAGCTCGGTGTTGGTAGCTCTCCACAAAACAGTATGTCTTCGTGCAAACTACTGTCCCAGCAAAAGCGAAGAAAAACTAGCAGTAGTGCGTTTCCCACGTCGCGAGGTGTCGCTTTAGTTTCGAAGACTTCAGTGCTTCGTTTTATAGCATTAGCCCACACTCCACACACTGGGTTCTCGGCTCTGCCTTATGGCCTCCGTTCACAAAGCCGTACTTAAGGAAGTCAGGATTGTACTTGTGCACACATTTAGACTTTTGGGGGGGTTTGGCACCACTGTCGTCTTCATTTTTTCTGGAGATAGGAAGGAGCTGTTCCTTTTACTGCCCTGTAGGCAAGCACCAGAGTCTTAAACTGGATGCGAGCTCTTACAGGGAGCCAGTGGAGAGAACGGAGAAGGGAAGTTGTGTGGGAGAACTTGGGGCGATCGAACACCAGGCGAGCTGCAGCTTTCTGGACAAGCTCCAGCGGTCTGATGGCCGACGCCGGGGCTCCGGCAAGTAGCGAGTTGCAGTAGTCCGGGCAGGAGATGACTAGAGCCTGAATTAGCACCTGCGCCGTCTCGTCAGTGAGGAAGGGGCGAATCCTGATGTTGTAGAGCAGGAATCTGCAGGAGCGTGTAACCGATGAAATGTTTGCCGAGAATGACAGTTGATCATTCAGGGTCACACCCAGGTTCCTTGCAGTCCGAGTTGGCGTCACGACGGTATCGTCAATGGTGATGGACAGGTCTCGGTGCGGGCAACCCTTCCCCGGGAGGAACAGTAGCTCGGTTTTGTCCAGGTTGAGCTTGAGGTGGTGTGTCTACTTCAAGATGTCAGACAAGCACGCAGCGATGCGTGCCTCCATTTGAGTGTCACTGGGGGGAAATGACAAGAACAGCTGGGTGTCTTTCAGTTGTAATTTCTGTCATGTCTCCTTAAATGTATAAATCTGATCCACAGTATGTGCCATCGACTTGATGATGTCATAAAGCTGTGTTGTGAGTTATCTGCCAATCGGCAAATCCAGACCACAGTGAAAGGCTCAGGGAAGGGAGCAGCAGCAGCGGGCGGTCTGGTCTTCACTGGAGGGTTATTCGGGGGACCTCTTGGTATCGCAGTCGGTAAGTGGGAAAAAAATGCATGCAACAGTTTCTGTGCATTCATAAGTCCACAAGTTTGAAACCCTCTTCCCCTGTAGGCGGTGCTGTCGGAGGCCTTCTGGGCTGCTGGCTGACCAATGGACAGTTCAAACCGCTGCCTCAGATCATAATGGAGCTCAGTCCTCAGCAGCAGCAGAAGCTTTATGATAGTCTTCTGGCCGTGCTCGGAGACATTCAGTGGACAGATTTGGCTCAACTAACTGCTCTAGTGATGGGCAACGCCACCCTGAAGCAGCACCTGACGGCGACCCTTCTCGGGTACATCTCCAAGGAGCTCCAGGCGCAGGTGCACTACGTGGATTAGGGTCTGTGGAAGAACTGGGATACCCTGACTCAGGGGCGCACATGCTCAGAAGGATGGCGTCTTTTGAAAAGAATGTGAACTGTTTTTATGACGCTGAAGAGACTCTTTATCAAATGTTAAATCACATATTGTAAATTTGCACAGACGCCATCACAGTCTTGGTTACAGGTTATCCGGTTAATGTGAAAACAGATGTATACCTGGATTAATTTATTATGCGAAGTACACTCATCAGATGAAGGAATTATTTATTCATCAATGGCACTGTTAATCATATAAGAGACATAGTGGTTCTGTTTGTGATAACGGTTTTATACAAAATGTATAAAATATATTTGACACACCACATGAAACATCACACAGGGGAGGAACGATGGAGCTTTCATCCTATCTTTATCCAAGAGCGTGTTCTTTCAATTTGAGAGCATCGCTCATTGAGTCCACGCTCAGATTTGGTTCTGTCTTTAGCTTGATCCAGTAGACTAATTGAGTTTTTATTTTTTAGTTAGTGTTGGTTTTCTAGAGGGGGCCGGGGGCACGCTCACCTGGAAGAAAATGTTGTACATTTTAAAGTTAAATGCTTCAGTCTGGTGCACTTTGAGACCAACATCAAGAACATGAACATAATTCAGGTTGACATTAAAGTAACCGGAGACTGTAACACACGGCTCAAGAAGCCGACACGCACCAGTGTGATGAGAGAATATTTACACATTTCTTTTTCTATTTACTCCCAAGTCTGTTTCGCACCACTATGGCTACAGCTGAAAGAACAAGACTAAAATATTGTCATACACACCATGAGAACACATCTGCAACACATTAATTTACCATAATACACACATGTACTTATAGTCAGCTCTATCGTGCTCTAAATGAAGCAGTGATGTCATAAATCTGTTCATTTACAAATTCACACAGTCTGATATTTATTGCCGGCTGTCTTTGTTTGCATTTGTCAGTTTAAACTGTGTGATTATGTAATATTCATGAACGGTCCACGTACTGAGCTCTGATTGGTCAGTGTGTATTTGAAGAAAAGGAATTAAATCACTCGTTGCTGAGGGAGCAGAGGGGCAGAAAACGATCAGAAGGCAATTCATTGATGATATTTTGTCTTCAATAAATAAATGTTGGAAAACAATCACTTGAGTCGTCTTGTTCCATGACCCACAACTGTTACATAAGGACAAGATGGAAGGTAACTGAAGATAGGAGTAATGATATACTATTTTATTAGTTTAAGGGCTTTTATTTGGTTACCCACCAAGTTGCAGCGGAACCGGATGTTCCTCGTAGAACCTGTCTGAATGGACTTTTATCCGTTCACCTTATTTTCTGGATGTTTTTCCTCTGACTCATCTCCCGAGTCAAAACCACACCCATTAATGCATTGCTGGTGAAATCCAGAGAACTGCCATTACATGTGAGGAGAACTAAGCTACCACTATCACACTGGATTAGAATTCAGGGTGGACTTAACGGAAATACAGCAGCGACTGTCCTGTACAATGGTTGGGAGTACTCGACATTCTCTGGTAAAAGCTTTGGATGGGACGTTAACAGGAAAGTGAAACAGTTCAAATTAGATATCATACTACATGGTATGGCAGTTATTAGGAGCAACATTCCTCCATGGATATTTCCACAACCCAAGGTAAATCTAGAGATATTAGAAAAGAGAAGAGAATGGTGTGAGAGGAATGTTAATATCGGATACTTGGTTCAAGATGTACTGAATTAAAGCTATTCTAATTATATAAATATTTTTACAGATGGATCTAAACACTCAGATAATAATCATGTAGGAGTGGGCATATACATTCCAGAATTCAACAAAGGAATCGTTAAGCATTGTTACAAAAATTTTAAAAAGTTATCAGTGTACACAGCCGAACTGACAGCAGTAATCATAAGTCTTTAGTGCAGGGGTGTCAAACATACGGCCCGCGGGCCGGATCCGGCCCGCCACGTCATTTTATGTGGCCCGCGAATCTACCAGCAAAAAAAAAAAATGGAAATCGCGCACGGCGGAGCTCCTCCCCGATCCGCGCGCACACACCTCCACCAGCGTATGTGGCAGCAGCAGCCCCCCCGCCGACAACCGGCCCTTTGGGGGCAACCATGATGCCGATGCGGCCCCAGAGCAACAATGAGTTTGACACCCCTGCTTTAGTGGGTGGATGAGGTCAAACCAATGAAAGTAGTTATATCTTCACATTCTGCACCTGCAATACAAAGTATACAATCTGGTCAAACAGTACGAGAGGATCTTTTAACTGAAGTTTATATGTCATTACTGAACTCACAACATTTAGGAATAGATGTACATCTCTGTTGGGTACTGGCTCATGTCGGAATAGAGGGAAATAAGGTTGCAGATAAACTTGAGAAAAGAGCATCAAACAAATGTGATATTTTAGAAATTTGTTTCGGGAGGTCAGAAGCAAAATCAGTAATACAGCGAAGAATTATTACATCTTGGCAGGAAATTTGGAATAATGACAATAAGGGTAGAAATTACAACAACATTCAGACGTCAGTCAGAGTGAGAAGTGATAGAAGTAAAAGCAGAAAAGAAGATGTTACTTTCAGCAGATTAAGGTTCGGACATCCAGGACTCAATGACACGTTATATACATCATGAAAAAGACAGAGTGGGATAAATGTGAGATATGCAACTGTAAAGAAACTGTTGAACATGTGCTGATAGAGTGGAGGAAGTTCAGGGTGGAAAGAGAAAGACTGAAGGGCAGAGTGGTAGATACAGGAAGGGAGTGGAGCATCAAAGGACTGTTAGAGACCGGGGACAAACAAGTTCAGTTTAAAAGGGCTTCATTTAATATTTTGAATGGAGCGGGTTAAATACACAGAATATAACTTCTGTATGAAGTTTATTTCATTTACAAATAACATTATTATTGTGTTTAAATGATAACTAATGATAATAAAGTCATGATGTTACACACTCCAGTCCAGTAGGTGGCACCTTAAACGTTGGTTTGTAGTCCGCCATTAAACTCTAAGAAGAAGAAGAAGAAGAAGAAGAAGAAGAAGAAGAAGACTCATCTCCTGGTAGCCTATAAAGCTATCGAAGTTAGCTTAGCATGCTACCTGGAAACAGACCAACGGGGACGGAAGTGACCATCACAGCGCTAGTCAGAGTGTACTGAGAATAAACGGAGTTTTTAACGGAGATTGTCTGGAGGAAACGTTTCCGTAGTTTAGTGAAAATGTCTAAAGTAGAAATGCTGAGATCTTTAGTCAACCAGCGACTAACTGCGGCTGATGAAGAGATATTTGGTTTGTTTGAAAAAACGATAGCAGAGTACGAGGAGGAACTCTCTCGTTCAAAAGAGCAGAACAAGAGACAACGGGAACTACTGGACGCGGTTTTCAACCCGGAAGTTCGGATACAAAGAGCACGTGGGTTCACTTTATTTCTTCTCTCAAACACTGTTCATGCTCCGGCTGATCACATTTAATGTAGTTTGAAGTTCATGCCTGCTAACTTGTGGCTTTTCAGCGAAATGTGCTGTTATGAATCAAAATATATCATCCACGTGAATCGTGTAGATCCGTAAAGGTTTTTATGGGGGGGGGGGGCAACTGGCCAGCCAGCGTTTATCAGATTGGAGTCAAGAAGAAAATGTGATGTCGTGATATTTGCAATAAAACATCCTTGATGTGTCGAATCTTGGCCAATCAGCGTTAAGATGTATACACCGTCTTTCCCTCCGTTAACGTTTATGTTCCGATGCCGTTCAGACTTGCTGGGTTAAGGCTAACGTCCACTGCATGCGGAACTTTCTCGACTGTTTTAGGAGGAAAACACGTAACGTGATGAAACATGAAGCCCCCCGTGTTCCGGTTCAGTCCACGCGGTCACTCGTTAACATTAAACCGGAACAATGGCGGATCTGGTTGCAGGTTGTTTTTTTAGTTTTTTTTTTAACTCAAAGTAGAATGAGGTGATTTCGTGGTGATACTAACTTGAGACAAGAGGCCCAGATACTGATAGGATGATGAGGTCAAAGAGCTTCAGGAAGAGGAGGCTGTTTGTGTAGCGCAGCTTGACGCAGGGCTGAGATGTGAGTGGAGCTGGGCCTGGATAAAGGTGGAGGTCTCAACAGACGTGAGTACAGCTTCACACTGTCACAGTATTTTAAATACATTGATAAGGCAGAGTATGCTAAATGCAGCCTCTGCGCCAATGAGATGAACTACAGCAACAAGGGCTCACATGCCCTCTCATCGCACTGCCAGACACTGTTCACTGTAATGACCACAGCCAGTGGACTAACAGTCCCAAAAGTCCCACGTGCAGTTGCTCCCAAGGGCCCTGAAGTAATGAGAGAGAGGGTTAAGGAGCCTGTACCTTCATTTCAGAACAGCTTTACAGTAACAGTGGAAGTTAATATTAAGCCATACAGTAATGAAAACGAATCACTTTATTTTGTATAGGCGATGGTTCTCACTACTCTTGCTATCTTTGTTTTTATTTGACTAAAACATTTGAAAATGAGACCTCAGTCTCAATGGATTTTGTCTAAATAAAGGTTAATAATAATAATAATAATAATTGATGATTAAGAAAAAGCTAACTAGCCAGCTGTTCAACTATAGCTGAAATACTGATTAATAACTGTAATGGAAAAAAATATATCTCAGTATCATGAAATGTTTATAAACACTGTTAGGCTTAGAAAAACAGAGTTAGAAACAGAAAGCTGTGTAAACATAGTTTTTCTGCCAGAACAGTTACTGAGTGTTCTGTTTACTTTAGCGGGCTATACATTCAGACCCAAGAAATGTGAGGAATGAGACTCACTGTACTTTCTTCCTAATATGGAATGTTTAGGTTCTCACGTGAATGCATCTGGCATGAGATCATAGAAGAACGAAAAGCCAGAGTAAAACGATATCTTTGATTTATCTCAAGGCGGGGACTGTTTCTGTTTTAGTATAAAGTTTGTGAAGATTTTAACTCGTGTGGAGAATGCTTCCAACACGGACTCTGCTTGAAGAGCTGTGTTGAGTATTTCCCTCTTGCAAGATAATTAAATTGAACAAAGACAACTTTGAATCATTTGAAGACTTTTATTTTAATTTGCGAATAACTCTTCTCCCGATTAACATAGACATTTTCCACAACATAACTGAATAATAAATTCGTTTTTTGCTTAAAGTAAATGTCTTATCACTTAACCTCTTGCACCCGAGAGCCCCCTTTTTAAAGGTGGATCAGAGTACACAGATGTAGTACAAATCACTTCTGAAAACGAATGAAATTATATTTTAAAATATTTAAAAAACCTACATGATGAAGAAATTCTAATAAAATAGACCATGTAACCTATTTTAATCACTCAAAAACATATATATATATACACAAAGTACTTCAAGGTACTACAAGTACTACCACAATTTCACCTATTTCTTGCAAGGAGAACGCGAGCAATGTTCACAGTTACCGATCCCAGGCGCGACCTATGGCACTTTCACACACACACACACACACACACACACACACCGCATATCCAAGAGCACGAGGACAACACACTGAATCTAACCATAGCTTCCGAATTCTCCTACTTCAAACCATTAGAAAGTTACAATTATTCTCCCTCGGATCAACACACAGTGCATTATCATGAATATTGAAACGCTCCGTACCTTTTAAATGTTTTTCTGGAGGAAAATCACCCCAAAATTGTTTTAATCCTTTCCTCCATTTGCAGCAACTTTCTGTCCTCCTTTCTTCGAAGAAACTGAGTCTCTATGACAAATGAGTAATAATTTCAGTTTTGGCCAATGGGTTTGACCGGAGCGGATCACTGTTTTCGATTATTTTATTGGCATAAAATCTGTCAAACAACTCAAAGAACGTATCACTGCATTCCCCAGACTCTTCCGGGTTCAAATCTGTATCACATGCGCAAATCGGCCAATCACAGGCTTTGGTAAGGTTCAATTGCATTCAGTAAAACTGAAATTCAGACGAAAATGAGCCATATTTTACAGGTTTTTATATGGCCCAGGCTCTCAAAATGATGCCAAACTACTGTATTAGATAGATTGAACACTATTAGTGATAAAATAAGTGAAATATATAGTTATATAGTATATAAAAGTACAATAAAACAGCTATATGTGCTGCTTCCAAAATCAGAATTGATGTTGGCTGACCTCAGCTAACCTGTACACCGGCCTTGATTTCTCAGGCATACTTCACTTTATCAAAGGACTGCTGACGTGTTGTGATATGATTTGGGAGAGTTTTGGCCTTCGTCTGCATCATTTCAAATCAATAAAAGTGCTTTTTCGATGGAGAAAAAAAAAAGCGAACCTGAAAATGTTCAATTTCAGCTGTGTGTAACATTCGTCCTGCATTTACCAGTAACATATTCAGTGATATGTACACATATTAACAAAGCTAACATTTATTTGTGTTATTATGCCATTTAAATTATTCACATAAACCTTGTAGTTAGAGATTTACACTTTTGAGTATGGGTATGACATTTTTGAGCAGAGGTCTCAAAATAGGCCTAGGGTTTAAGAGGTTAATATTCTTCTCAGAGTACACCAGAATGATACATTTTAAAGATCATATTTAAAGTAAAATTCTCTCAGGGAACCGACAGGGTTTCAGGTGCTTGTCACATTTTTCACCTCTTATGAGTTTGCAGGTATGCTGATTTGTTCTCTCAGCTTCTAGATGACAGGAAATATTTCAACTTCAGGTACAAGTTTGTTCTCTTTGATAACACCACATGGATTTGGCAGCTTAAAATGGTTCATATGTTCATGGTCACATAAGTTGATTAAATTATTGTATTATCTGGTTCTATTGATACTCTGGAAGTGTATGTACAGGAGACAATTTGCTCAATTCTAAAATGTCTTTGTAACGTCTCTGTGTGTGTTTACTGTTTTCCTGCAGACGTCCAGCAGCTGTTGGTGGTTAAAGAAGAGGTTCCCTCTGAGCAGCAGGAGTGGAGCTCCAGTCTGGACCAGGAGGACCCAGAGCCCTCACACATTAAAGAGGAACAGGAGGAACTCTGCACCAGTCAGGAAGGAGAGCAGCTTCAAGGTCTGGAGGAGGCTGATGTCAAGTTCTCATTCACTCCTGTGAAGAGTGAAGATGAAGAAGAGGAAGCTCAGTCCTCACAGCTTCATCAAAGACAAACTGAACAGATGGAAACAGAAGCTGATGGAAATGACTGTGGAGGATCAGAACCAGACAGGAACTTGGATCCAGATAGACATCCAGAACCAGATACTGATGAGAAGACTGGAGACTCTTCTGACAGTGGTGATTGTAAGGAGACCAGAGAACCTCAGTCGGGTTTAAACTATTTGAAACCTGATAAAGTCCTTGTCAGTGATTCAAGATGTAGCGCTGGTGAGAAACATTTTAGATGCTCTGAGTGTGAGAAAACATTTGGCAATCGTCAAAATCTGAAGAGACACATGAGAACCCACACAGGAGAGAAACCTTTCAGCTGCTCAGTCTGTAAGAAATCTTTTAAGCAGCGTTCACATTTACAGATACACATGAGAACCCACACAGGAGAAAAAACTTTCAGCTGCTCCATTTGCAAGAAATCTTTTAACAGTCGATCAAATTTACAGATACACATGAGAACCCACACAGGAGAAAAACCTTTCAGCTGCTCAGTTTGCAAGAAATCATTTAACATTTCTTCAAATTTGCAGAAACACATGAGAACCCACACAGGAGAGAAACCTTTCAGCTGCTCAGTCTGTAAGAAATTTTTTAAGCAGCGTTCACATTTACAGAAACACATGAGAACCCACACAGGAGAAAAACCTTTCAGCTGCTCCATTTGCAAGAAATCTTTTAACAATTCTTCAAATTTACAGATACACATGAGAACCCACACAGGAGAAAAACCTTTCAGCTGCTCAGTTTGCAAGAAATCTTTTAACCATTCTTCCAATTTACAGATACACATGAGAACCCACACAGGAGAAAAACCTTTCAGCTGCTCAGTCTGTAAGAAATCTTTTAACCAGCGTTCACATTTACAGATGCACATGAGAATCCACACAGAAACAATCCCCTTTAGCTGTTCTGGTTCCAGTAAAGTTTCCTTTTGTGATAAAAGCGTTCAGCACGAGTCACCTCCGAAGTTACACATGATTAACCGTAGTTCAACTAAACTGATTTCAATATTTCAATACAAAAAGTTATGCACTGAATGAGCGCCAACTGTACAGTTTGAAATAGTCTTGATGATTATATTGATGATTGATTTCATGGTAATGTAAGTTGAAGATGATGGTTTTACCTGCATCTGTGCACAGTATATTGTATTTAAATGATTTCATCAATAAAAACAAAAAGGTTTGTGTATTTCACTGGTTCATACAGTTTTACAGAGCACACTTTGTTCGTCAGGATTAAATCCATCTGTGACTGGAGTGTCCAGTCATGTCTTATCTGGATGAATGTGTGCTGCACAGTGTAGAGTATCGTTAGCATAACATGAATGTCCGAAGTCTTTAATATGAATTATGATCGATGGTGGATAGCATACATCAATTGAATCACAAGTTAATCTGGGTGGATCACAGTTTCCCACAGCTGACAGTCGTCGATCTGTATGCGGTGTTTGAGCTCAGTACATGTTTAACTCACAGGCTGCATGAATGCACGGACAGGTCTATCGGTCTGAGATCGACTCCACATCAGATTAATAACGATATATGATACAAATATAAGACGGACAACAGAGCGTTTCATAAAGGATTTATTGACGTAAGTATTTTGAACAGGCATCGACACCTACCACCAACTCTGTCATTCACTCTGGTCCTCGTTATGTGTCCTCAGAATCTCAACCACAGCCACGCGAACGAGTAGTACATTATCCAGCAAAGTGTTCGCTTTATATGCTTTCATAAGAAACCGTGGAAACTACGTGAAAGAGAGAGGAGAAATGTTTATTTCCTGTTTATTCAACATGGGTCCTGAAAGGCCACTCCTACCACACATCTGCTTTACGCACTCGACCATAAACCAGTTAATTCAAAACCAGTTAAACTGGCACACCGGCCCCTCCTCGTATGCCTGCTCCGATAATATAAAACATCTGGACATGTCACAGGGCGCATAAATCAAGGACATGCCTCCTACACGGGCCTCCCACATTCCATACATCTGCTCCTAACAAAGGACATAGTCAAGCAAGTATGCTGTTTCATGTGTATTGAGGAAAATACACTACACTGGAAACAGACCGACGGGGACGGAAGTGACCATCACAGCGCTAGTCAGAGTGTAATGAGAGTAAACGGTGTTTTTAACGGAGTTTGTCTGGAGGAAAAGTTTCTGTGGTTTAGTGAAAATGTCTAAAGTAGAAATGCTGAGATCTTTAGTCAACCAGCGACTAACTGCGGCTGATGAAGAGATATTTGGTCTGTTTGAAAGAACGATAGCAGAGTACGAGGAGGAACTCTCTCGTTTAAAAGAGCAGAACAAGAGACAACGGGAACTACTGGACGCTGTTTTCAACCCGGAAGTTCGGATACAAAGAGCACGTAGGTTCACTTTATTTCTTCTCTCAAACACTGTTCATACTCCGGCTGATAACTTGTAATGTAGTTTTGAGTGAAAGTCGGTGGCAATTAATCTTTTTCTTCTTCCCCTGATTTCATATCTGCAAACTTGTCGCTTTTGGTTTTTTTTGGGGGGGGTCAACTGGCCAGCCAGCGTTTATCAGATTGGAGTGAGACAATGAGAAAGGGTGATGTTGTGATCTTTGCAATAAAACATCTTTGATGTGACGTGTCGAGTCTTGGCCAATCAGCGTTAAGATGTCTACAGCGTCTTCTTTCCCTCCGTTAAAGTTTAAGTTCCGTTACCGTTCAGACTTCATGGGTTGAGGCTAACGTCCACTGGATGCGGAACTTTGTCGACTGTTAACGTTCGTCATTATCGCGATTTAGGAGGAAAAAATGTAACTTGATGAAACATTTAATTGAAAAGGGTGTTCAAAAATTATAATATGACCAAATAATAATCTTTGATCTGTAATAAACATTTCCTTCATTGGTTGGCTAACATTTCTATTGGAGTTCTGTTCATGATGACCCCATATATCTCCATGTCAAATGTAATGTAATTTGACTACATTTTCTGAGATAATTAAAGGCAAAGTTGGCCCAAATGAAATTATGATATTCATAATTTCCTCATATTTTAACTGTTAAATAAACAGTTCCTGAAGAGGTTGTAGTACATTTTCAATGGATTCTTGTTCATGATCACTCGGACTATGTCCATTAAAAATGTAATGTCATTTTACTGTATGTCTGTTTCGATTCTCTATTTTGAAAATCTAGACATTACGCTTCGTAAAAGCCTTGGTCTGTATAGCTCTACCCACTTCCTTAGTGTGGTGGTGATCAAAGGCATTGTTCTAAAACTAATGTATTTGGAATCAGTTGGAACACATGCACATTAATGTTTTTCAAGACAAAAACACAACATGAAACGCAAAACATACCTGACCACCCTCTTCACACAGACAGATATAGCAAGGGGGCATATAAAAAGAGACAAAAAACATAACAAATACTGTATGTGGATTTAATTGTTGCACAAAAATAATTTTATTTGACCTGCAAAATGCAGACAAGGTTGTCCAAAGCCTGGACAAGCTTGTTTTAATGTTGTCCAGGCCTAAAGCCTTGCCCACTGCCAAATGTAGATTATGCCCAAAACAGGGTATCCAAGTGTAATTTTCAAATGCCTTTTTGTTGTTGGAGGCATTGTCAGTAGGTATTATCAGCCATTTTTGGCATGTCCAATCCCCATTTTTCACACACCATCTCCTCCAGCGCTTCATGGATAGAATCTGCAGTATGGTCTGAATACAAAGGAGTACATCCTTAAACACCAGGACTGCATTTCCCAGGTTTCTGTTACGTACTGGATTGTGAGTGCCATGTATGCATCAACTGCCCTGCTTGTCCAGAGGTCAGTGGTGAGAGCAAAACAAGGCTGGCATTGAAGTTGAGCCTGAATAACCTGATTGGTCTCATTGTAGATCTGTGGAATTTCATTGTTCATGAAATAATTTCTCCCTGGCATATCATATTTTCTGTCCAACGCATGCACAAGATTCCTAAATCCAGTTTTTTCGACTGTGTATATTGGCACCTGATCAGTACAGATGAACTCAGCCCACTGCTCTGTTTAACCTCTTCGCATCTGTTGAGCCTCTCTCATATTTCTGCTGGCTTTCAAACACAGCTGGAAGGGAACTCTCTGGCATCTGTTTGACTGTCTGTGGGAGTGGGTGGATAAAAAATGCTTAATTTACTTGCATAGTGAGTTTGATATTTTCACTTCATATTTTATCTTAATTCATGGAATAATTATTTTTCCTTAACTAAAAATACAAATAATTAGCTCAAGATCCACCAGCATGTAGCCATTTTGCATCAATTGTGTTTCATTTAGTACACTTTTGTGTGCATTGTGACCTCATGATCATATAGGCTTGTCGTCAAACTAGGCTACGGCTCGTGTTAGGCTGTTTAAGGGTGAGCTTGGGGGTGTTCATGTTTATAACCACATTTGCTTACCTGTCGTTCTCTGAACTCTTTGAAAGGTTCGGGGTGTCTGTCGGAAAGGTGCTTTGCCATGTTTGACGTGTCCCTTGGTCTGTGTGGCTTTGAAACACGTTTTACAGACGGGTCTCTGCATGTCAGTGGGCTTTCCTTCACTTGTCTGCAATATAGCCAAAGTACTTCCAGATTTCACTTCTGGCATCTTTTTTTCTAACAAGCCGAGGACGGTCGGCAAAAGCTCCTGCACTTGACGCCATGTCTCCCCTGCGATCACTCGCAGGCTGCCTGTTGCGTGTGTGAGCGCTGGGCAGCCCCGCCCCCTTGCAGTCAATGCGTACAGGCAGCATGACAGGAAGCGGAACAGTGAGTGCGTTCTGATCGCGCGCTATTTTAATGAAGTAGCGATACTAAAAATATGCAAAATCGTATCGTTTTTCACGTCCGGGTACCGCGGTACCTTTTTAGTATCGATACACCTTGCAACATTAATCTGCAGGCAGTTGTCTAATTTCATGAGCTATTACTGTAAAGTTTTTGAGATAATTAAAGGCAAAGTTAGCTCAAATGAAATTATGATATTCATAATTTCCCTATATTTTACATTTTATAAAAACAAATCCTTAAGAGGTTATATCAAAATGTCACTGGATTGTTGTTCATGACAACCCCTACTACGTACATGTCTAATTTCATGATATTTTACTGTACAGTTTTTGAGAAAATTAAAGGTAAAGTCAACTCAAATGGCCTTCATTTTCATAATTTCTTCATATTTGGACTTTGATTACTTGAATTCCTTAAGAGGTTATATTACACTTTCACTGGATTGTTGTCCATGAGGACCTTTACTATGTACATGTCTAATTTCATGAGATTTTACTGTACAATGTTTGAGAAAATATAGGCAAAATTAGCTCATATTATATTAATAATTTCCCTATATTTGACATTTTATAAAAAACAAATCCTTAATTTATGAAAAGGAATTACATTTGAGTTGACTTTGCCTTTTAGTTATCTTAAAAAATGTACAGTAAAATTACATTACATTTGACATGGAGATATATGGGGTCATCATGAACAGAACTCCAATGGAAATGTTAGCTAACCAATGAAGGAAATGTTTTTATTACAGATCAAAGATTATTATTAGGTAGCATTATAATTTTCAAACCCTTTTTCAATTAAAGAGTATACAGCAGTGTAACTTCAGATTTTATTATTGTTGGATTTCATATCATATACAAAATGACGTTGTTTTTTGAACAAATTAGGCAAATTATTGATGAAATATAGGTCTATTTCCGGGCTTTTTGGGCTATCCAAGCACCCGTACCGTAGCACCACGAATAGACGAGCATTACATTTCAAGTGCCGGCTGACGTCACCGTGGTTCCGCGGATGCCGGACCACTTGGCCGCAGTCATGTTCCGGTTCAGTTCACACGGTCAGTCATTAACGTTAAACCAAAATACCGGCGGATCTGGTTGCAGGTTGTTTGTTTTAACTCAAAGTAGAATGAGGCGATTTCGTGGTGATAACTTTTATGACCACGATGATGAGGCCCAGATACTGATGAGATGATGAGGTCAAAGAGCTTCAGGAAGAGGAGGCTGTTTGTGTAGCGCAGCTTGACGCAGGGCTGAGATGTGAGTGGAGCTGGGCCTGGATAAAGGTGGAGGTCTCAACAGACGTGAGTACAGCTTCACGCTGTCACAGTATTTTAAATACATTGATAAGGCAGAGTATGCTAAATGCAGCCTCTGCTCCAATGAGATGAACTACAGCAACAAGGGCTCACATGCCCTCTCATCGCACTGACAGACACTGTTCACTGTAATGACCACAGCCAGTGGACTAACAGTCCCAACAGTCCCACGTGCAGTTGCTCCCAAGGATCCTGAAGTAATGAGACAGAGGGTTAAGGAGCCTGTACCTTCATTTCAGCAGGTTGCTAATGCAGAGGTGTGTGTGTATAGATCACAGCTATTATTTTACTCTTGATAAGCTACCTTATTCAGAGTAGATTATCATTTTAATTTAAATAATTGAACTGGATTGAATGCATATTAATTGCAAATAGAAGATAGGCCACAATTCTAACAGCTTTACAGTAACAGTAGAAGTTAATATGAAGCCATACGGTAACAGGGTTCAATGAAAACGAATCACTTTATTTTGTATAGGCGATGGTTCTCACTACTCTTGCTAACTTTGTTTTTATTTGACTAAAACCTTTGAAAATGAGACCTCAGTCTCAATGGAATTTGTCTAAATAAAGGTTAATAATAATAATAATTGATGATAAAAAAAAAGCTAACGAGCCAGCTGCTCAACTAGAGCTGAAATACTGATTAATAACTGAATAATAAATTAGTTTTTTGCTTAAAGTAAATGTCTTATCACTTAATTTTCTTCTAAGACTACACCAGAATGATACATTTGAATGATCATATTTAAAATAAAGCGGGGGTGAAAAATGTGACAAGCACCTGAAACTGGT
This sequence comes from Pholis gunnellus, assembly GCF_910591455.1. Classification (NCBI taxonomy): domain Eukaryota; kingdom Metazoa; phylum Chordata; class Actinopteri; order Perciformes; family Pholidae; genus Pholis; species Pholis gunnellus. The sequence goes on along the minus strand of NC_136533.1, from coordinate 18,293,068 downwards.
TCATATGTTCATGGTCACATACATTGATTACATGATTGTATTATCTGGTTCTATTGATACTCTGGAAGTGTATGTACAGGAGACTATTTGCTCAATACTACAATGTCTTTGTAATGTCTCTGTGTGTGTTTACTGTTTCCCTGCAGATGTCCAGCAGCTGTTGGTGGTTAAAGAAGAGGTTCCCTCTGAGCAGCAGGAGTGGAGCTCCAGTCTGGACCAGGAGGACCCAGAGCCCTCACACATTAAAGAGGAACAGGAGGAACTCTGCACCAGTCAGGAAGGAGAGCAGCTTCAAGGTCTGGAGGAGGCTGATGTCAAGTTCTCATTCACTCCTGTGAAGAGTGAAGATGAAGAAGAGGAAGCTCAGTCCTCACAGCTTCATCAAAGACAAACTGAACAGATGGAAACAGTAGCTGATGAAGACTGTGGAGGATCAGAACCAGACAGGAACTTGGATCCAGATAGATATCCAGAACCAGATACTGATGAGAAGACTGGAGACTCTTCTGACACTGATGACAGTGGTGATTGTAAGGAGACCAGAGAACCTCAGTCGGGTTTAAACTATTTGAAACCTGATGAAATCCGTGTCAGTGATTCAAGGTGTAGCGCTGGTGAGAAACCTTTTAGATGCTCTGAGTGTGAGAAATCATTTGTCAATAGTCAAAATCTGAATAGACACATGAGAACCCACACAGGAGAGAAACCTTTCAGCTGCTCCGTTTGCAAGAAATCTTTTCACTATCGTGAATATTTGCAGATACACATGAGAATCCACACAGGAGAGAAACCTTACAGCTGCTCAGTCTGTAAGAAATGTTTTAAGCAGCGTTCAACTTTACAGAGTCACATGAGAACCCACACAGGAGAAAAACCTTTCAGCTGCTCCTTTTGCAAGAAATCATTTATCGGTTCTTCAAGTTTGCAGAAACACATTAGAATCCACACAGGAGAAAAACCTTTCAGCTGCTCCGTTTGCAATAAATCTTTTAACCTGCGTTCAACTTTAACGATACACATTAGAATCCACACAGGAGAAAAACCTTTCAGCTGCTCAGTTTGCAAGAAATCTTTTAACAATCATGCACATTTACGGAGACACGTGATAACCCACACAGGAGAGAAACCTTTCAGCTGCTCAGTCTGTAAGAAATCTTTTAACCGTTCTTCACATTTACAGAGACACATGAGAATCCACACAGGAGAAAAATCTTTCAGCTGCTCAGTTTGCAAGAAATCTTTTAACAATCGTCCACATTTAAAGGTACACATGAGAATCCACACAGGAGAGAAACCTTTCAGCTGCTCAGCTTGCAAGAAATCTTTTAACCATCGTTCAAATTTACAGAAACACATGAGAATCCACACAGGAAACGATCCCCTTTAGCTGTTCTGGTTGCAGTAAAGTTTCCGTTTGTGATAAAAGCTTTCAGCACGAGTCACCTCTGAAGTTATACATGATTAACCGTGGTTCAACTACACTGATTTCAATATTTCAATACAAAAAGTTATGCACTGAATGAGTGCCAACTGTACAGTTTGAAATAGTTTTGATGATTATATTGATGATTGATTTCATGGTCATGTAAGTTTAAGACGATGGTTTTACCTGCATCTGTGCACAGTATATTGTATTTAAATGATTTCATCAATAAAAACAAAAAGGTTTGTGTATTTCACTGGTTCATACAGTTTTACAGAGCACACTTTGTTCATCAGGATTAAATCCATCTGTGACTGGAGTCTGACTCAATAGTTCTTTATCTTGGCAGTTCGCACTCTTTGCTGCTGCCATTACTGGTATAAAATGGTAATCTTGTCTGACACAAACTTATAAAAAGGGCCCTTAGAGAAAGCAATCTACACATTCTTTGGAGTCACAAACCACCAACATCCTTCTCTCGATCTATAGTTCCTTCCAGTTTAACAGGCTGACACATTCCTGAATCTGTTTACAACTTGTCGATACTTTTTTAGATTGCCGGTGGCTTTTCTTGATCATACCATCATCTTATCCTAATCATTGTGCTCCCCAGGCCTCTTGTTCATGTGTATGAGCACTTTTACCAGCTCAACTTTAGGTAACCATGAAACAGGCCCCACCTTTGACTTTATCACACAGCTCCAACACAATATATCAGGATTGATGTTGCAGCAAAGGGGTTGGACCTGATCACACCCGGCCCTCATTCCTTTGCTTCCATTTTCTGTGAAGCACTCTTTCACCTTTAAACTTTTTGTGTTGCATAATGCTGTTTGGAAAATACTAAAATTAGTACGGAATGAAAAATCCATAGAGATTTAAAAAATTAAATGGCGGTGTCAAGCTAAGTGATGCAGAACAATCAAAGAAAAACAACTCACTTTTTTTACAAGGGAAAAGACAATAGTTCAATCATAGAGTTGGAAATATGTCTTTATTAGTAAATACACACATTTGATGTCACTCTCACATGGAGCCGTCTAAAAAATACATATTACAGGGAGGAACTGAGACAGAGCTCCAGTGTTTATCCCACTATGACTACGTCCTCCTCAGGGAACTCATTGAAGGGAACCTCCAGGTTTAGAGGAGCAGGTCCCTTTCTTATCCTTCCTGAAGCATCGTAGTGGGAGCCATGGCACGGACAGTAGTAGCCTCCGAAGTCTCCGGCGTTGGCGATGGGCACACAACCCAGATGAGTGCACACACCGAGGACGATGACCCAGCGGGGGTTAATCACTCTATCCTTGTCATGCTGGGGGTCACGAAGCTCCGCCAGATTCACACCCTCCTCTGTTGTGATTTCCTTCTCTGTGCGGTGACGGACAAACAGGGGCTTTCCTCTCCACTTAAAGGTCATGTTTTTGCCTTTAGGGATGTCAGCGAGCTTGATCTCAATCTGGGATAAGGCCAGGACATCTGCTGATGCGCTCATTGAGGAGACAAACTGGGTGACCACTGTCTTGGCGGCATACACACCAACCACAGTGGTCGCTCCAGTGACGAGGTAAGAGAAGGACCTTCTCGCCTCGCTGCTCTCCTGGGAGGACTTGTTGGGGTCCGTAACCTCGGGGCGACGGTAGCCTGTGAAGTCAGGAATCTTGATATCTGTGTGGGCAAGGCGGATCCCCCCAGGAGCTGGAGAAGAAACACAAGATGTAGTTTTGTAGTTGTAATCAAAGAAACATTTTGGATTAAATTGATACTGATTAATATATTGTATCCCTAACATTAGTCGTTATAGATATGAAACCAGATTGACCTTTTTTTTTTAATTGTCTCGTCAATCGTGATTGCTTCCCCCAAGTACAATACAGCACATCTGATCTGATCAGGTCTAGATTTACATATGATACTGTCAGTCTAGCTGATACTAACAATTGATTATTTCAGTCCAGCCTGGAGATATCTACATCTGATGAGCTGGAACCAGTGAATTTATGTTTTTTTTTGCTGTCGATCATGTAACAATGCGTCTATCAGTCGGTTAACTGACTAATAGAACTTATTTTTTAAATTGGAGGCAATAAAACCCGAACTGAATAATCATAACAACTATCTATAGATGAGTTTTTTCTTCTTCTGCACAATAGGCAAGGCAAGGCAAGTTTATTTGTATAGCACATTTCAACAACAAGGTAATTCAAAGTGCTTCACATAAAACCATTGAAAGCATCAAAACATAAGGCAGAAGAAAAGGAGATTTAAAAACAATTAAGAACATTCATTGAAACATTAAAAACAGTTATTAAAACACTAAAAAGCAGTGTAATAAATAAAATACAGTAGTAAAATGCAGGAAAGTTATTAATATCCTTGAATATGGTTCAATTAAAGGCAGCAATTTGGCTTCATTTGGAGAGCTAGATTCCTCTATGAGCACATTTTGTGTCTATGGTTTTCACAAAGAGACTTTGTCCCTTGTCCCTCAGAAGCAAAGGCTGGATGGTGTTGAAGGCACTGGAGAAATCAAAAAACATGACTCTCACAGATATGCAACTGTAAAGAAACCGTTGAACATGTGCTGATAGAGTGGAGGAAGTTCAGGGTGGAAAGAGAAAGACTGAAGGGCAGAGTGGTAGATACAGGAAGGGAGTGGAGCATCAAAGGACTGTTAGAGACAGGGGACAAACAAGTTCATCTTAAGGGCTTTATTTAATATGTTGAATGGAACGGGTTCAAAATCCAGAATATAACTTCTATATGAAGTTTTTTTTTATTGTATTTATAAATAACATTATTATTGTGTTTACACGATAACTGTCATAAAGTCATGATGTCACACACTCCGGTCCAGTAGGTGACGCCTTAAACATTGGTTTGTAGTCCGCCATTAAACTGAAAGAAGAAAAATGAGGAGGAGAAGAAGAAAGAGGAGGAGAAGAGGACTCATCTCCTGGTAGCCTATAAAGCTATTGAAGTTAGCTTAGCATGCTACCTGGAAGCAGACCGACGGGGACGGAAGTGACCAACACAGCGCTAGTCAGAGTTTAATGAGAGTAAACGGTGTTTTTAACGGAGTTTGTCTGGAGGAAAGGTGTCTGTGGTTTATCTCACAGAGTGAGAAGTGATGGAAGTAAAAGTAGAAAAGAAGATGTTACTTTCAGTAGATTAATGTTCGGACATACAGGACTCAATGACACGTGATATACATCATGAAATAGACAGAGTGGGATAAATGTTAGATATGCAACTGTAAAGAAACTGTTGAACATGTGCTGATAGAGTGGAGGAAGTTCAGGGTGGAAAGAGAAAGACTGAAGGGCAGAGTGGTAGATATAGGAAGGGAGTGGAGCATCAAAGGACTGTTAGAGACAGGGGACAAACAAGTTCGCCTTAAAAGGGCTTTATTTAATATTTTGAATGGAACGGGTTCAATTCACAGACTATAACTTCCATACGAAGTTTATTTTTCTCTTATTTTCTTTCTTTTATTTATACATTACTATAATTATTATTGTGTTTAAATGATAACTGTCATAAAGTCATGATGTTACACACTCCAGTCCAGTAGGTGGCACCTTAAACGTTGGTTTGTAGTCCGCCATTAAACTCTAAGAAGAAGAAGAAGAAGAAGAAGACTCATCTCCTGGTAGCCTATAAAGCTATCGAAGTTAGCTTAGCATGCTACCTGGAAACAGACCAACGGGGACGGAAGTGACCAACACAGCGCTAGTCAGAGTGTACTGAGAATAAACGGAGTTTTTAACGGAGATTGTCTGGAGGAAACGTTTCCGTAGTTTAGTGAAAATGTCTAAAGTAGAAATGCTGAGATCTTTAGTCAACCAGCGACTAACTGCGGCTGATGAAGAGATATTTGGTTTGTTTGAAAGAACGATAGCAGAGTACGAGGAGGAACTCTCTCGTTCAAAAGAGCAGAACAAGAGACAACGGGAACTACTGGACGCTGTTTTCAACCCGGAAGTTCGGATACAAAGAGCACGTGGGTTCACTTTATTTCTTCTCTCAAACACTGTTCATGCTCCGGCTGATCACATTTAATGTTGATTTCATGCCTGCTAACTTGTGGCTTTTCAGCGAAATGTGCTGTTATGAATCAAAATATATCATCCACGTGAATCGTGTAGATCCGTAAAAGTTTTTATGGGGGGGGGCAACTGGCCAGCCAGCGTTTATCAGATTGGAGTCAAGGAGAAAATGTGATGTCGTGATATTTGCAATAAAACATCCTTGATGTGTCGAATCTTGGCCAATCAGCGTTAAGATGTATACACCGTCTTTCCCTCCGTTAACGTTTATGTTCCGTTGCCGTTCAGACTTGCTGGGTTAAGGCTAACGTCCACTGCATGCGGAACTTTCTCGACTGTTTTAGGAGGAAAACACGTAACGTGATGAAACATGAAGCCCCCCGTGTTCCGGTTCAGTCCACGCGGTCACTCGTTAACATTAAACCGGAACAACGGCGGATCTGGTTGCAGGTTGTTTTTTTAGTTTTTTTTTAACTCAAAGTAGAATGAGGGGATTTCGTGGTGATAATAACTTGAGACAAGAGGCCCAGATACTGATAAGATGATGAGGTCAAAGAGCTTCAGGAAGAGGAGGCTGTTTGTGTAGCGCAGCTTGACGCAGGGCTGAGATGTGAGTGGAGCTGGGCCTGGATAAAGGTGGAGGTCTCAACAGACGTGAGTACAGCTTCACACTGTCACAGTATTTTAAATACATTGATAAGGCAGAGTATGCTAAATGCAGCCTCTGCGCCAATGAGATGAACTACAGCAACAAGGGCTCACATGCCCTCTCATCGCACTGCCAGACACTGTTCACTGTAATGACCACAGCCAGTGGACTAACAGTCCCAACAGTCCCACGTGCAGTTGCTCCCAAGGGCCCTGAAGTAATGAGAGAGAGGGTTAAGGAGCCTGTACCTTCATTTCAGAACAGCTTTACAGTAACAGTGGAAGTTAATATTAAGCCATACAGTAATGAAAACTAATCACTTTATTTTGTATAGGCGATGGTTCTCACTACTCTTGCTATCTTTGTTTTTATTTGACTAAAACATTTGAAAATGAGACCTCAGTCTCAATGGATTTTGTCTAAATAAAGGTTAATAATAATAATAATAATAATTGATGATTAAGAAAAAGCTAACTAGCCAGCTGTTCAACTATAGCTGAAATACTGATTAATAACTGTAATGGAAAAAAATATATCTCAGTATCATGAAATGTTTATAAACACTGTTAGGCTTAGAAAAACAGAGTTAGAAACAGAAAGCTGTGTAAACATAGTTTTTCTGCCAGAACAGTTACTGAGTGTTCTGTTTACTTTAGCGGGCTATACATTCAGACCCAAGAAATGTGAGGAATGAGACTCACTGTACTTTCTTCCTAATATGGAATGTTTAGGTTCTCACGTGAATGCATCTGGCATGAGATCATAGAAGAACGAAAAGCCAGAGTAAAAAGATATCTTTGATTTATCTCAAGGCGGGGACTGTTTCTGTTTTAGTATAAAGTTTGTGAAGATTTTAACTCATGTGGAGAATGCTTCCAACACGGACTCTGCTTGAAGAGCTGTGTTGAGTATTTCCCTCTTGCAAGAGAATTAAATTGAACAAAGACAACTTTGAATCATTTGAAGACTTTTGTTTTAATTTGCGAATAACTCTTCTCCCGATTAACATAGACATTTTCCACAACATAACTGAATAATAAATTCGTTTTTTGCTTAAAGTAAATGTCTTATCACTACACCAGAATGATACATTTTAAAGATCATATTTAAAGTAAAATTCTCTCAGGGAACCGACAGGGTTTCAGGTGCTTGTCACATTTTTCACCTCTTATGAGTTTGCAGGTATGCTGATTTGTTCTCTCAGCTTCTAGATGACAGGAAATATTTCAACTTCAGGTACAAGTTTGTTCTCTTTGATAACACCACATGGATTTGGCAGCTTACAATGGTTCATATGTTCATGGTCACATAAGTTGATTACATGATTGTATTATCTGGTTCTATTGATACTCTGGAAGTGTATGTCCAGGAGACTATTTGCTCAATACTACAATGTCTTTGTAACGTCTCTGTGTGTTTACTGTTTTCCTGCAGACGTCCAGCAGCTGTTGGTGGTTAAAGAAGAGGTTCCCTCTGAGCAGCAGGAGTGGAGCTCCAGTCTGGACCAGGAGGACCCAGAGCCCTCACACATTAAAGAGGAACAGGAGGAACTCTGCACCAGTCAGGAAGGAGAGCAGCTTCAAGGTCTGGAGGAGGCTGATGTCAAGTTCTCATTCACTCCTGTGAAGAGTGACGATGAAGAAGAGGAAGCTCAGTCCTCACAGCTTCATCAAAGACAAACTGAACAGATGGAAACAGAAGCTGATGGAAATGACTGTGGAGGATCAGAACCAGACAGGAACTTGGATCCAGATAGACATCCAGAACCAGATACTGATGAGAAGACTGGAGACTCTTCTGACAGTGGTGATTGTAAGGAGACCAGAGAACCTCAGTCGGGTTTAAACTATTTGAAACCTGATAAAGTCCTTGTCAGTGATTCAAGATGTAGCGCTGGTGAGAAACATTTTAGATGCTCTGAGTGTGAGAAATCATTTGGCAATCGTCAAAATCTGAAGAGACACATGAGAACCCACACAGGAGAGAAACCTTTCAGCTGCTCAGTTTGCAAGAAATCTTTTAACCAGCATTCAACTTTAGTGACGCACATGAGAATCCACACAGGAGAAAAACCTTTCAGCTGCTCTGTCTGTAAGAAATCTTATAACAGTCGATCAAATTTACAGAAACACATGAGAATCCACACAGGAGAGAAACCTTTCAGCTGCTCAGTCTGTAAGAAATCTTTTAAGCAGCGTTCACATTTACAGATACACATGAGAACCCACACAGGAGAAAAACCTTTCAGCTGCTCAGTTTGCAAGAAATCATTTAACATTTCTTCAAATTTGCAGAAACACATGAGAACCCACACAGGAGAGAAACCTTTCAGCTGCTCAGTCTGTAAGAATTTTTTTAAGCAGCGTTCACATTTACAGATACACATGAGAATCCACACAGGAGAAAAACCTTTCAGCTGCTCAGTTTGCAAGAAATCTTTTCACCAGAGTCCACATTTACAGATACACATGAGAACCCACACAGGAGAAAAACATTTCAGCTGCTCAGTTTGCAAGAAATCTTTTAACCAGCATTCAAATTTACAGATGCACATGAGAACCCACACAGGAGAAAAACCTTTCAGCTGCTCAGTTTGCAAGAAATCTTTTAACCAGCATTCACATTTACAGATGCACATGAGAACCCACACAGGAGAAAAAACTTTCAGCTGCTCAGTTTGCAAGAAATCTTTTAACAATCGTCCACATTTAAAGGTACACATGAGAATCCACACAGGAGAAAAACCTTTCAGCTGCTCAGTTTGCGGTAAAAGATTTGTGCGCAATGCACATCTGAAGGTACACATGAAAACCCACACAGGAAACAATCCCCTTTAGCTGTTCTGGTTGCAGTAAAGTTTCCGTTTGTGATAAAAGCTTTCAGCACGAGTCACCTCTGAAGTTACACATGATTAACCGTGGTTCAACTACACTGATTTCAATATTTCAATACAAAATGTTATGCACTGAATGAGCGCCAACTGTACAGTTTGAAATAGTGTTGATGATTATATTGATGATTGATTTGATGATAATTTAAGTTTAAGACGATGGTTTTACCTGCATCTGTGTACAGTATATTGTATTTAAATGATTTCATCAATAAAAACAAAGGTTTGTGTATTTCACTGGTTCATACAGTTTTACAGAGCACACTTTGTTCATCAGGATTAAATCCATCTGTGACTGGAGTGTGACTCAATAGTTCTTTATATTACTTGGCAGTTCGCACTCTTTGCTGCTGCCATTACTGGTATCAAATTGTCATCTTCAATTGTCGTCTTAAACTGGATGCGAGCTTTTACAGGTAGCCAGTGTAGAGAACGGAGAAGGGAAGTTGTGTGGGAGAACTTGGGGCACTCGAACACCAGGCGAGCTGCAGCTTTCTGGACAAGCTCCAGCAGTCTGATGGCCGACGCCGGGGCTCCGGCAAGTAGCGAGTTGCAGTAGTCCAGGCGGGAGATGACAAGAGCCTGGATGAGCACCTGCGCCGTCTCGTCAGTGAGGAAGGGGCGAATCCTGATGTTGTAGAGCAGGAATCTGCAGGAGCGTGTAACCGATGAGATGTTTGCTGAAAACGACAGTTGGTCGTCCAGGGTTACACCCAGGTTCATCGCAGTCCGAGTTGTCGTCACCACGGTATCGTCAATGGTGATGGACAGGTGTGGGCAACCCTTTCCCGGGAGGAACAATAGCTCGGTTTTGTCGAGGTTGAGCTTGAGGTGGTGTGTCGTCATCCACTTCGAGATGTCAGCCAAGCAATGCGTACTAAGCTATATGTACCTCCACTTGAGTGTCACCGGGGGGAAATGACAAGACCAGCTGGGTGTCATCGGCATAACAATGGTAGGAGAAGTCATGCCAGCGAATAACAGAACCCAGAGAAGTTGTGTAGAGGGAGAAGAGAAGGGGGCCCAGGTCTGAACCTTGTGGAACCCCCGTAGTCAGCAAGCGTGGTTCCGACACGGCACCCCTCCATGTCAGGTAGGATGCAAACAGGGAGAGTGCAGAGCCTGAGACGCCCATCCCCTCGAGGGTCTGGAGAAGGATCTGGTGGTTCACAGTGTCAAATGCTGCAGACAGGTCCAGGAGAATCAGGACAGAGGAGAGAGAGTTAGCTCTCGCTGCGAGAAGCGATCTTCTAGGCTTCTAAGGTCGATTGAATAAAATTGTGTCATGATATCGCAGTCGGTAAGTGGGAAAATAGACATGCAACAGTTTATCCTACTCGTGTGTGTGTGTGAGATCATAATTCCACAAGTTTGAAACCCTCTTCCCCTGTAGGCGGTGCTGTCGGAGGCCTTCTGGGCTGCTGGCTGACCAGTGGACAGTTCAAACCGCTGCCTCAGATCATAATGGAGCTCAGTCCTCAGCAGCAGTAGAAGCTTTATGATAGTCTTCTGGCCGTGCTGGGAGACATTCAGTGGAAAGATTTGGCTCAGCTAACTGCTCTAGTGATGGACAACGCCACCTTGAAGCAGCAGCTTACAGGTGCACTACGTGGATTAGGGTCTGTGGAAGAACTGGGATACCCTGACTCAGGGGCGCACATGCTCAGAAGGATGGAGTCTTTTAAAAAGAATGTGAACTGTTTTTATGACGCCGAAGAGACTCTTCATCAAATGTGAAATCACATTGTAAATTTGCACAGACGCCATCACAGTCTTGGTTACAGGTTATACAGTTAATGTGAAAACAGATGTATACCTGGATTCATTTATTATGGGAAGTACAGTCATAGCTTGATCCAGTAGACTAATTGAGTCTGTATTTTCTAGTTAGTGTTGGTTTTTCTAGAGGGGGCCGGGGCCACGCTCACCTGGAAGAAAATATTGTACATTTTAAAGTTAAATGCATCAGTCTGGTGCACTTTCAGACCAACATCAAGAACATGAACATAATTCAGGCTGAAAGTAACGCAGTTTAAACTGACAAATGCAGGAAGGACAGCTGGCAAGAAATCACTAACTGTGTCATTCTGTAAATTAACCGATTTATAATATCACTGCTTCATCTATAACGCGATAGATCTGACTATAATAACACGTGTATTCATGTTAATGTTTTACTTTGAGGTATTCTTATTCTTTCAGCTGAGAACCCAGCAATGTAAAACGGACCTTTGGGCAAATGAATAAAAATATATAGAAATATGATTCGAAGCAGTTAGGAAGTTTCCTTCCATAACTTAAAATCACCCACACCAAACATTAAAGTAACCGGAGACTGTAAGACATGACTCAAGAAGTCGACACACGTCAGTGAATGTGTGATGAGAGAATATTTACACATTTCTTTTTCTATTTACTCCCAAGTCTGTTTTGCACCACTAAGTCTACAGCTGAAAGAACAAGGCTAAACTATTGTCATACACACCATGAGAACACATCTGCAACACATTAATTTACCATAAAACACACATGTACTTATATTCAGATCTATCGTGCTCTAAATGAAGCAGTGATGTCATAAAACTGTTCATTTACAAATACACAGTCTGAGATTTATTGCCAGCTGTCTTTGTTTGCATTTGTCAGATTAAACTGTGTGATTATGTAATATTCATGAACGGTCCACGTACCGAACTCTGATTGGTCAGTGTGTATTTGAAGAAAAGGACTTAAATCACTCGTTGCTGAGGGAGCAAAGGGGCAGAAAACGATCAGAAGGCAATTCATTGGTGATATTTTGTCTTCAATAAAAAAATGTTGGAAAACAATCACTTGAGTCGTCTCGTTCCATGACCCACAACTGTTACATACAAGATTGAAGGTAACTGAAGATAGGAATAATGATATACTATTTTATTAGTTTAAGGGCTTTTATTTGGTTACCCACCAAGTTGCAGCAGAACCGGATGTTCCTCATAGAACCTGTCTGAATGGACTTTTATCTGTTCACCTTATTTTCTGGATGTTTTTCCTCTGACTCATCTCCCGAGTCAAAACCACACCCATTAATGCATTGCTGGTGGAACCCAGGGAACTGCCATTACATGTGAGGAGAACTAAGCTACCACTATCACACTGGATTAGAATTCAGGGTGGACTTAACCGAAATACAGCAGCGACTGTCCTGTAAAATGGTTGGGAGATTTACTGAATAAAAGCTATTCTAATTATATAAATATCTTTACAGATGGATCTAAACACTCAGATAATAATCATGTAGTGGGCATATACATTCACAGCCGAACTGACAATCATCAGTCTTCAGTGGGTGGAGGAGGTCAAACCATGAAAGTAGTTATATGTTCACATTTTACAGCTGCAATACAAAGTATATCTGGTCAAACAGTACGAGAGGATCTTTTAACTGAAGTTTATATGTCATTACTGAACTCACAACATTTAAGAATAGATGTACATCTCTGTTGGGTAGAAGGTCATGTTGGAATAGAGGGAAATGAGGTTGCAGATAAACTTGAGAAAAGAGCTTCAAACAAAAATGATATTTTAGAAATTAGTTTTGGGAGGTCAGAAGCAAAATCAGTAATACAGCGAAGAATTATTACATCTTGGCAGGAAATTTGGAATAATGAAAATAAGGGTAGAAATTACAACAAAATTCAGACGTCAGTCAGAGTGAGAAGTGATAGAAGTAAAAGCAGAAAAGAAGATGTTACTTTCAGCAGATTAAGGTTCGGACATACAGGACTCAATGACACGTTATATACATCATGAAAAAGACAGAGTGGGATAAATGTGAGATATGCAACTGTAAAGAAACTGATGAACATGTGCTGATAGAGTGGAGGAAGTTCAGGGTGAAAAGAGAAAGACTGAAGGGCAGAGTGGTAGATACAGGAAGGGAGTGGAGCATCAAAGGACTGTTAGAGACAGGGGACAAACAAGTTCAGTTTAAAAGGGCTTTATTTAATATTTTGAATGGAGCGGGTTCAATACACAGAATATAACTTCTGTATGAAGTTTATTTCATTTGAAAATAACATTATTATTGTGTTTAAATGATAACTGTCATAAAGTCATGATGTTACACACTCCAGTCCAGTAGGTGGCACCTTAAACGTTGGTTTGTAGTCCGCCATTAAACTCTAAGAAGAAGAAGAAGAAGAAGAAGAAGAAGACTCATCTCCTGGTAGCCTATAAAGCTATCGAAGTTAGCTTAGCATGCTACCTGGAAACAGACCAACGGGGACGGAAGTGACCAACACAGCGCTAGTCAGAGTGTAATGAGAATAAACGGAGTTTTTAACGGAGATTGTCTGGAGGAAACGTTTCCGTAGTTTAGTGAAAATGTCTAAAGTAGAAATGCTGAGATCTTTAGTCAACCAGCGACTAACTGCGGCTGATGAAGAGATATTTGGTTTGTTTGAAAGAACGATAGCAGAGTACGAGGAGGAACTCTCTCGTTCAAAAGAGCAGAACAAGAGACAACGGGAACTACTGGACGCGGTTTTCAACCCTGAAGTTCGGATACAAAGAGCACGTGGGTTCACTTTATTTCTTCTCTCAAACACTGTTCATGCTCCGACTGATCACATTTAATGTAGTTTGAAGTTCATGCCTGCTAACGTGTGGCTTTTCAGCGAAATGTGCTGTTATGAATCAAAATATATCATCCACGTGAATCGTGTAGATCCGTAAAGGTTTTTATGGGGGGGGGGGCAACTGGCCAGCCAGCGTTTATCAGATTGGAGTCAAGGAGAAAATGTGATGTCGTGATATTTGCAATAAAACATCCTTGATGTGTCGAATCTTGGCCAATCAGCGTTAAGATGTATACACCGTCTTTCCCTCCGTTAACGTTTATGTTCCGTTGCCGTTCAGACTTGCTGGGTTAAGGCTAACGTCCACTGCATGCGGAACTTTCTCGACTGTTTTAGGAGGAAAACACGTAACGTGATGAAACATGAAGCCCCCCGTGTTCCGGTTCAGTCTACGCGGTCACTCGTTAACATTAAACCGGAACAACGGCGGATCTGGTTGCAGGTTGTTTTTTTTTGTTTTTTTTTAACTCAAAGTAGAATGAGGTGATTTCGTGGTGATAATAACTTGAAACAAGAGGCCCAGATACTGATAAGATGATGAGGTCAAAGAGCTTCAGGAAGAGGAGGCTGTTTTTGTAGCGCAGCTTGACGCAGGGCTGAGATGTGAGTGGAGGTCTCAACAGACGTGAAGGGAGAGCAGTACAGCTTCACGCTGTCACAGTATTTTAAATACATTGATAAGGCAGGGTAAATGCTAAATGCAGCCTTTGCTCCAATGAGATGAACTACAGCAACAAGGGCTCACATGCCCTCTCATCGCACTGCCAGACACTGTTCACTGTAATGACCACAGCCAGTGGACTAACAGTCCCAACAGTCCCACGTGCAGTCGCACCCAAAGGCCCTGAAGTAATGAGACAGAGGGTTAAGGAGCCTGTACCTTCATTTCAGCAGGTTACTAATGCAGAGGTGTGTGTGTATAGATCACAGCTAATATTTTACTCTTGATAAGCTACCTTATTCAGAGTAGATTATCATTTTAATTTAAATAATTGAACTGGATTGAATGCATATTAATTGCAAATAGAAGATAGGCCACAATTCTAACAGCTTTACAGTAACAGTAGAAGTTAATATGAAGCCATACAGTAACAGGGTTCAATGAAAACTAATCCCTTTATTTTGTATAGGCGATGGTTCTCACTACTCTTGCTAACTTTGTTTTTATTTGACTAAAACCTTTGAAAATGAGACCTAGGTCTCAATGGATTTTGTCTAAATAATGGTTGATATTAATAATATTGATGAAAAAAAAAAAGCTCACTAGCCAGCTGAAAAACTGATTAATAACTGATTAATAAATTAGTTTTTTGCTTAAAGTAAATGTCTTATCACTTAATCTTCGTTTGCAGGTATGCCAATTTGTTCTCTCAGCTTCTAGATGACAGGAAATATTTCAACTTATCCTCTTGCTACCGAGAGCACCCTTCAAAGGGTGTTCGGGGGGGCGACAGAGTACACACATGTAGTACTAATCACTTCTGAGAACGAATAAAATGATATTTTATGATGTATCAAAAAACGTACGTAACGAAGACATTCTGGGCAAATGGACCATGGAAGCTATTTTACTCACTGGAAACACAGTTATACACGAAGTAATACAATAAAGTACAAGTGGTACCACAATTTCACATATTTTTCGCCAGGACACCGCGTACTCCGTTACGATACCAACCAAAAGCTACGGCACTTTCATGGACAATCCGCATATCACAGAGCATGAGCATTCCACACCGAATCCAACCATAGTTTCCAAATGTATCTCCTTGAAACCATTAAAAAGTTACACTCCATAAGCCACAGAACAACACACAGCCAAACAGCAGAAAATTGTAAACGCTTCGCACCTTGAGATGGTTTTCTGGAAGAAAATCGCCAAAAATCCCAGATTAATCCTTTCAGCCATGCGCTGCCGGTTTCTGTCTGCCCTTATGTGAAAAGACTGAGGTTCTACGTGCATTTATGATGAAGGGGTAGTCGTTTTCATTTTCGGTGAATGGGTTTTACGCTATGGTTTTGGATTTTTAGTGGCTACAAATTCTGTCAATCAACTCAAAGATCGACCCACTACCTTCTTGACACACTTCCGCATTCAAAGAGGTGTCATAGGCGAAAATCCGCCAATCATAGGCTGTGTGAGGTTCAATTGTAGTCTGTAAAACTGGAATTCCGAGGGTGAGCCATGTTTTACAGGTTTATATAGGGCCCAGGCTCTCAAAATGATGCCAAACTGCTGTTTTGGATAGATTGAACACTATTAGTGATCAAAACAAGTGAAATATATAGTATATAAAATAAGCAGCTGGTTCTAAAATGAGAATTCGGCTTGACCTCGGCTGACCTCTCTGTACAAAAGCCTCTATTACCTTGTTGTGCTTCACTTTATCAAAGACAAATTTGTTTGTAGAGACTACTGACATGTTGTGCTATGATTTGTGACTTATGACTTTTTCAGGCGACCCTGAACATTTTCAATTTGAGCTGTGTGTTATCTTCATTCAGCATTTACCAGTAACATATACACTGATATGTACACATCTTAACAAATCTCACAAGTGTTAGTGTTGTAATGCCATTACAATTATTCAAATATACCTTGTAGTTAGAGAGATGCACTCCTTTATGTATGGGTGTGCAATTTTCGAGCAGAGGCCTAAAAATAGGGCTAGGTAGCAAGACTACAAGTTTGTTCTCTTTGATAACACCACATTGATTTGGCAGCTTAAAATGGTTCATATGTTCATAGTCACATAAGTTGATTAAATGATTGTATTATCTGGTTCTATTGATACTCAGGAAGTGTATGTCCAGAAGACTATTTGCTCAATACTACAATGTCTTTGTAACGTCTCTGTGTGTGTTTACTGTTTCCCTGCAGATGTCCAGCAGCTGTTGGTGGTTAAAGAAGAGGTTCCCTCTGAGCAGCAGGAGTGGAGCTCCAGTCTGGACCAGGAGGACCCAGAGCCCTCACACATTAAAGAGGAACAGGAGGAACTCTGCCCCAGTCAGGAAGGAGAGCAGCTTCAAGGTCTGGAGGAGGCTGATGTCAAGTTCTCATTCACTCCTGTGAAGAGTGACGATGAAGAAGAGGAAGCTCAGTCCTCACAGCTTCATCAAAGACAAACTGAACAGATGGAAACAGAAGCTGATGGAAAGGACTGTGGAGGATCAGAACCAGACAGGAACTTGGATCCAGATAGACATCCAGAACCAGATACTGATGAGAAGACTGGAGACTCTTCTGACACTGATGACAGTGGTGATTTTAAGGAGACCAGAGAACCTAAGTCGGGTTTAAACTATTTGAAACCTGATGAAATCCGTGTCAGTGATTCAAGATGTAGCGCTGGTGAGAAACATTTTAGATGCTCTGAGTGTGAGAAAACATTTGGCAGAAGTCAAAATCTGAAGAGACACATGAGAACCCACACAGGAGAGAAACCTTTCAGCTGCTCCGTTTGCAAGAAATCTTTTAACTGTCGATCACATTTACAGAGACACATGAGAACCCACACAGGAGAAAAACCTTTCAGCTGCTCAGTTTGCAAGAAATCTTTTAACTGTCGATCAACTTTACAGAGACACATTAGAACCCACACAGGAGAAAAACCTTTCAGCTGCTCAGTTTGCAAGAAATCTTTTAACTGTCGATCACATTTACAGAGACACATGAGAACCCACACAGGAGAAAAACCTTTCAGCTGCTCAGTTTGCAAGAAATCTTTTAACTGTCGATCAACTTTACAGAGACACATGAGAACCCACACAGGAGAAAAACCTTTCAGCTGCTCAGTTTGCAAGAAATCTTTTAGCCAGCATTCAACTTTAGAGATGCACATGAGAATCCACACAGGAGAGAAACCTTTCAGCTGCTCTGTCTGTAAGAAATCTTATAACAGTTCTTCACATTTACAGATACACATGAGAATCCACACAAGAGAGAAACCTTTCAGCTGCTCAGCTTGTGGTAATACATTTGTGCGCAATGCACATCTGAAGGTACACATGAAAACCCACACAGGAAACAATCCCCTTTAGCTGTTCTGGTTTCAGTAAAGTTTCCGTTTGTGATAAAAGCTTTCAGCACGAGTCACCTCTGAAGTTACACATGATTAACCGCGGTTCAACTAAACTGATTTCAATATTTCAATACAAAAAGTTATGCACTGAATGAGCGCCAACTGTACAGTTTGAAATAGTTTTGATGATTATATTGATGATTGATTTGATGGTAATGTAAGTTTAAGACGATGGTTTTACCTGCATCTGTGTACAGTATATTGTATTTAAATGATTTCATCAATAAAAACAAAAAGGTTTGTGTATTTCACTGGTTCATACAGTTTTACAGAGCACACTTTGTTCATCAGGATTAAATCCATCTGTGACTGGAGTGTGACTGAATAGTTCTTTATCTTTGGCAGTTCGCACTCTTTGCTGCTGCCATTACTGGTATCAAATTGTCATCTTGTCTGACACAAACTCATAAAAAGGGCCCTTAGAGAAAGCAATCTACACATTCTTTGGAGTCACAAACCACCAACATCCTTCTCTCGATCTATAGTTCCTTCCAGTTTAACAGGCTGACACATTCCTGAATCTGTTTACAACTTGTCGATACTGTTTTAGATTGCCGGTGGCTTGTCTTGATCATACCATCATCTTATCCTAATCATTGTGCTCCTAAGGCCTCTTGTTTATGTGTATGAGCACTTTTACCAGCTCAACTTTAGGTAACCATGAAACAGGCCCCACCTTTGACTTTATCACACAGCTCCAACACAATATATCAGGATTGGTGTTGCAGCAAAGGGGTTGGACCTGATCACACCCGGCCCTCATTCCTTTGCTTCCATTTTCTGTGAAGCACTCTTTCACTTTTAAACTTTTTGTGGTGCATAATGCTGTTTGGAAAATACTAAAATTAGTACGGAATGAAAAATCTATAGAGATTAAAAAAATTAAATAGCGGTGTCAAGCTAAGTGATGCAGAACAATCAAAGAAAAACAACTCACTTTTTTTACGAGGGAAAAGACAATAGTTCAATCATAGAGTTGGGAATATGTCTTTATTAGTAAATACACACATTTGATGTCACTCTCACACGGAGCCGTCTAAAAAATACATATTACAGGGAGGAACTGAGACAGAGCTCCAGTGTTTATCCCACTATGACTACGTCCTCCTCAGGGAACTCATAGAAGGGAACCTCCAGGTTTAGAGGAGCAGGTCCCTTTCTTATCCTTTCTGAAGCATCGTAGTGGGAGCCATGGCACGGACAGTAGTAGCCTCCGAAGTCTCCGGCGTTGGCGATGGGCACACAACCCAGATGAGTGCACACACCGAGGACGATAACCCAGCGGGGGTTAATCACTCTATCCTTGTCATGGGTCACGAAGCTCCGCCAGATTCACACCCTCCTCTGCTGTGATTTCCTTCTCTGTGCGGTGACGGACAAACGGGGGCTTTCCTCTCCACTTGAAGGTCATGTTTTTGCCTTCAGGGATGTCAGCGAGCTTGATCTCAATCTTGGATAAGGCCAGGACATCTGCTGATGCGCTCATTGAGGAGACAAACTGGGTGACCACTGTCTTGGCGGCATACACACCAACCACAGTGGTCACTCCATTGACGAGGTAAGAGAAGGACCTTCTCGCCTCGCTGCTCTCCTGGGAGGACTTGTTGGGGTCCGTAACCTCGGGCAACGGTAGTCTGTGAAGTCAGGAATCTTGATATCTGTGTGGGCAAGGCGGATCCCCCCAGGAGCTGGAGAAGAAACACAATATGTAGTTTTTAAAGGCACGAGCAGTTAATGAGCAAATTGTAAATTATTTGGTATCTTACAAAAAAAACACATTTAAAGTAATGCTTCTCTGTCACACTGTGTCCTCCTATTTAAGGCTCAATTACTGCTAGATGTAATAATGACTAGATTAATTGATCATGATTTGAATGATAAGGACATTTATCAAATAAATTCACTATCTAGGGCCCCACCTCAGCCGGGGCAAGCCTTCGTCATTTGTTTGGAGCGTTGGGGAATGGTTGGTGGAGGTTAGCCTGGATGAAAGTGGTTTGGGGAAAGGCTTGGTTGAGGATCCACTGCGGCTCCCGGTCCTTGCAGACCCCCCGGTCTCCATGTGGGACAGGAGGATGGTGACTATGGGGGAAGATAACCTTGACTGAAATGGTTTAACAAGACGGAGGGAGGTTGGGATGCGGAAGTCGCAAGTAAGCCGGCGTTTAGAGTGGGTAGGTATTTATAGGGGTGTGGCCGGAAGTGGGGGAGTGGCTGAGGTGTGGTCCTGCTCCTGAAATTCAGCTACGTTTTTTCTCCAATTCACTAGCTAGGTTCCCACCTCAGCCGGGGCGAGCCTTCGTCGGTTGTTTGGAGCGTTGGGGAATGGTTGGTGGAGGTTAGCCTGGATGAAAGCAGTTTGGGGAAAGGCTTAGTTTAGGATCCACTGCGGCTCCCGGGCCTTGCAGACCCCCAAAGAAGCCCTCCTAAGGAAGCAGGGTTGCTTGCACGTTGCGCAGGTCGTTGAAGCTGTGGTGATTGTAAAGGCGTGGGAGGATAGGTTTTCAACACTTGAGTTCTGCTGATCGATGGTCGGCAAAATCAAGTGGATTTATGGGTTTAAATACGGCGTTGGATGTGGCGGAACCGATGTCGGACGGTTGTCTGCAGGAGGGCGGATCTTCTGAACTTCTGCGATGAGAAATGAGAAAGCCACGGCGTTGTGGTGGCCCGGACATGTGAGCTGCGTCAAGAACGCACCCTTGATGGATGGGTGTCCCAGCGTCCTTTGGTGATTGGGTAAACGACCGCTAGGTTGTCAGGAGTTAAGAGATGGACTCGCTGGGCCGATTGCGGCCCCACGTAATGGCTGCGGCTACTATTGGTCAGATTTGGTAGCATGAAGGAAAAGTGGCTTGGCATTTGCTTGCGAGGTCCGAGGGCTGATCTATGGCAAAACGTCTTCTGTCATGGAAACCCCCCAAAAACGGCAGGGGAAGCGGCATCGTTGTGTGGACCAATTCTGTTGGTCTGTCACTGGAAGAAGATGCTCTTAGCAGGCGGACTATGGTCCAGTCGGAGATCTTAGCTGGAGCGTCTTTGATGGGGGACCTGGCTGGAGCGCGGGAGCGGTGGCGGCGGTGGCGGCGGTGGCGGCGGTGGCGGCGGCGGTGGCGGCGGCTTTGAGCGCGGCGTGCCAGGGAGCCGGAATCGTCGGAGACTCGTTCCCGAGAGCTGGGTCTGGAGTGATCAAAGAAGGAGAGGGCTGGATTTACGTTTCCGTTGTTTACGTCTGGAGGTGGCAGGTCTCCCTCTGCCACCGAGATGTGAGTTATTGGAGGACGGCATGTGGGTCTGAATCTTCGTATTGTTGGATTCTGGCGG
Organism: Pholis gunnellus; assembly: GCF_910591455.1. Lineage (NCBI taxonomy): Eukaryota > Metazoa > Chordata > Actinopteri > Perciformes > Pholidae > Pholis > Pholis gunnellus. The sequence goes on along the minus strand of NC_136533.1, from coordinate 18,272,032 downwards.
TTGGATGTAGCTGGTCGGCGTGATGGAGATCGGCGGGTTTGGCTGCGTTGAGCTGCCTGGACCCTCTCGATGGAGGTTGGCGGCGTCTAGTGGGCGGCAGGTCGAGTGCTTCCCTGGGCTGTACGGGTGGCCTCTGGGGAAGTGGGGGAGTGGCTGAGGTGTGGTCCTGCTCCTGAAATTCAGCTACGTTTTATCTCCAACTGTTAGAGCCAAATATGGTGTTGTAAATACAACTGTATTTCTCCGTATATACATTGGGTGGCGCTGTATTAATGTCCTGGGCTCAGGTATATAGATTCTAAAAACATCGTGGTTGTCAGGTGTTTGACCCCGGAAGGGCAAAGGGTTTTGACTGCTATACGATAACGTGTGATGTATTTATGCAACTGGTGCGTTCGGTGTCGGTGGAAAGAACGGGACTGTCTTTACGTTGTTCCACGCTGAAGAAAATAAACAAACTATCATTTAACCAACTTGGCTGTGATGATGTACCCGATGCAACGCACATCCAAGGTAATCTAGACCAGGGGTTCTTAACCTTTTTGACCCGGGCCACATGGTACTAATATTCAAATATTAACACAGTATTAGTTTAACTAATTTATCTCACTCTTGGTTTGATTTGTATTCAATAACTAAATCAAATCCACTTACAGTTTAACAAGCAAAAAGCTTGTCAAATAAATGAGATGATACAATGTGATGATCACAAAGACATTTATTTATCATGTGTATATAAACCTGCACATACAACAACAGGCTAACAATTCATGGAACAAATCAAGCTAATACAAGAACAAATTTAAAGGCTCAAGTCAGGCTTATTAACACAAAAATTATTAATAATTAGATTTCACTACAGAAAAAAAGGAGGGACTCTCAAAAAACGGAGAAAAAAATGGAAATTTTATAAATAATAATAATAATATTATTTATAAAATAATAATGTGGTAATAAAATAAATACATTCAAAATAATAAGTTTCAAATTAAATAAACTATAAATACAATTTAAATAAAGTGCAAATGAAAATATAGCCTTATAATCTGGGAGTTATATGCTTCAGCAGTCTTCATTTTTGCATGGCAGAACCAGAAGTTGCTCTTCAACTCTGTGACAAATGAACAATAACAACAGTCACAACAGTCCATTTTTTGACAAGCTACAACTCCCTTTTTATGTCCACCTCTTAATGAGACACTGGGGCCTTTCTCTCAGACACGATCAGATCCAGTCTGGGTGGAATGGGGGAAAGGCTCACTCTCAGAGTAGCCTCCAGTGTTGCTCTGAGTCTGTTTCGGGCTTTGATCTTAGTTGTGGCCACACTAGAGAATCCTGATTCACACAGGTATGTAGTCGTGAATGGGAGAAGGAGTTTCACAGCCCTCAGTGCTAGACATGGGTACTCCTTTGAGACAGCAATCCAGAAGGAGCCCAGGTCCAGTTTGCCCCACTGCAACTTTAAAGTGCTGTCGGTGGAAACTTCCAGAAGCTGGAATTCCAGATGTGAGGGCAAAGCAACATCATCTTCAGTGGGATCCCCAGAAAATGGGTCCAAAATCCACATGTGTCCGTCTCTGGGATCCTCAGGAAAGTATTCATCAAATTTCTCTGCCAGTTGTGAGAGGTGCTGAGAGACTGAGTCACTGATCTGCACCTGAGGAGAGTTTTCCAAAATGTCAGACAAAAGTGGAAACATGTCCATCCTCTTTTCCTGGGCCCTCTTAGTCCACGAAGCAAGTTTCCACACAAATATGTTGCTCTTTCTCCCTTGAAGTGAGATGTTCAGCTGGTTCAGCGGTGAAAACATGTCACAGAGGTAGGCAAGTTTAGCTGTGACCTTCGTTTTGGCATAGTAATGTGCCAGAGGAGATTTTTCCTCAGTGAGAAAAGAGAAGACCTCATTCCTCAGTTCAAATGATTGAGGACCAGTCCTCTTGAGAGCCATCTCACCTCACTGTGATAGAGCAGCTGGACATGATCTGCTTCCATGTCCTCACAAAGCTTGGCAAAACATCTGGAGTTCACAGCTCTACTTTTAATGAAGTTGATGGTTTTCACACTCACATCCATCACCTCATGGAACTCTGGTGACATATTTTTTGCTGCAAGGCTTTCACGGTGGAGAAAACAGTGGGTCCATTTAGCTTCTGGTGAACGATCAAGTATCTGCTTGACGACGCCCTTATGCCTGCCAGTCATTGACGCTGCACCATCACTGCACACCCCAACACAGTTTTGCTAGTCCAGGCCGTTCTCAGCGAAGTAGTTATCCATGCAGCGGAAAAACATTCTTGAGCCGTAGCTCGGTGTTGGTAGCTCTCCACAAAACAGTATGTCTTCGTGCAAACTACTGTCCCAGCAAAAGCGAAGAAAAACTAGCAGTAGTGCGTTTCCCACGTCGCGAGGTGTCGCTTTAGTTTCGAAGACTTCAGTGCTTCGTTTTATAGCATTAGCCCACACTCCACACACTGGGTTCTCGGCTCTGCCTTATGGCCTCCGTTCACAAAGCCGTACTTAAGGAAGTCAGGATTGTACTTGTGCACACATTTAGACTTTTGGGGGGGTTTGGCACCACTGTCGTCTTCATTTTTTCTGGAGATAGGAAGGAGCTGTTCCTTTTACTGCCCTGTAGGCAAGCACCAGAGTCTTAAACTGGATGCGAGCTCTTACAGGGAGCCAGTGGAGAGAACGGAGAAGGGAAGTTGTGTGGGAGAACTTGGGGCGATCGAACACCAGGCGAGCTGCAGCTTTCTGGACAAGCTCCAGCGGTCTGATGGCCGACGCCGGGGCTCCGGCAAGTAGCGAGTTGCAGTAGTCCGGGCAGGAGATGACTAGAGCCTGAATTAGCACCTGCGCCGTCTCGTCAGTGAGGAAGGGGCGAATCCTGATGTTGTAGAGCAGGAATCTGCAGGAGCGTGTAACCGATGAAATGTTTGCCGAGAATGACAGTTGATCATTCAGGGTCACACCCAGGTTCCTTGCAGTCCAAGTTGGCGTCACGACGGTATCGTCAATGGTGATGGACAGGTCTCGGTGCGGGCAACCCTTCCCCGGGAGGAACAGTAGCTCGGTTTTGTCCAGGTTGAGCTTGAGGTGGTGTGTCTACTTCAAGATGTCAGACAAGCACGCAGCGATGCGTGCCTCCATTTGAGTGTCACTGGGGGGAAATGACAAGAACAGCTGGGTGTCTTTCAGTTGTAATTTCTGTCATGTCTCCTTAAATGTATAAATCTGATCCACAGTATGTGCCATCGACTTGATGATGTCATGAAGCTGTGTTGTGAGTTATCTGCCAATCGGCAAATCCAGACCACAGTGAAAGGCTCAGGGAAGGGAGCAGCAGCAGCGGGCGGTCTGGTCTTCGCTGGAGGGTTAGTCGGGGGACCTCTTGGTATCGCAGTCGGTAAGTGAGAAAAAAATGCATGCAACAGTTTCTGTGCATTCATAAGTCCACAAGTTTGAAACCCTCTTCCCCTGTAGGCGGTGCTGTCGGAGGCCTTCTGGGCTGCTGGCTGACCAATGGACAGTTCAAACCGCTGCCTCAGATCAGTCTTGGCTCGGTCTTCTGGCCGTGCTCGGAGACATTCAGTGGACAGATTTGGCTCAACTAACTGCTCTAGTGATGGGCAACGCCACCCTGAAGCAGCAGCTGACGGCAACCCTTCTCGGGTACATCTCCAAGGAGCTCCAGGCGCAGGTGCACTACGTGGATTAGGGTCTGTGGAAGAACTGGGATACCCTGACTCAGGGGCGCACATGCTCAGAAGGATGGCGTCTTTTGAAAAGAATGTGAACTGTTTTTATGACGCTGAAGAGACTCTTTATCAAATGTTAAATCACATATTGTAAATTTGCACAGACGCCATCACAGTCTTGGTTACAGGTTATCCGGTTAATGTGAAAACAGATGTATACCTGGATTAATTTATTATGGGAAGTACACTCATCAGATGAAGGAATTATTTATTCATCAATGGCACTGTTAATCATATAAGAGACATAGTGGTTCTGTTTGTGATAACGGTTTTATACAAAATGTATAAAATATATTTGACACACCACATGAAACATCACACAGGGGAGGAACGATGGAGCTTTCATCCTATCTTTATCCAAGAGCGTGTTCTTTCAATTTGAGAGCATCGCTCATTGAGTCCACGCTCAGATTTGGTTCTGTCTTTAGCTTGATCCAGTAGACTAATTGAGTTTTTATTTTTTAGTTAGTGTTGGTTTTCTAGAGGGGGCCGGGGGCACGCTCACCTGGAAGAAAATGTTGTACATTTTAAAGTTAAATGCATCAGTCTGGTGCACTTTGAGACCAACATCAAGAACATGAACATAATTCAGGTTGACATTAAAGTAACCGGAGACTGTAACACACGGCTCAAGAAGCCGACACGCACCAGTGTGATGAGAGAATATTTACACATTTCTTTTTCTATTTACTCCCAAGTCTGTTTCGCACCACTATGGCTACAGCTGAAAGAACAAGGCTAAAATATTGTCATACACACCATGAGAACACATCTGCAACACATTAATTTACCATAATACACACATGTACTTATAGTCAGATCTATCGTGCTCTAAATGAAGCAGTGATGTCATAAATCTGTTCATTTACAAATTCACACAGTCTGATATTTATTGCCGGCTGTCTTTGTTTGCATTTGTCAGTTTAAACTGTGTGATTATGTAATATTCATGAACGGTCCACGTACTGAGCTCTGATTGGTCAGTGTGTATTTGAAGAAAAGGAATTAAATCACTCGTTGCTGAGGGAGCAGAGGGGCAGAAAACGATCAGAAGGCAATTCATTGATGATATTTTGTCTTCAATAAATAAATGTTGGAAAACAATCACTTGAGTCGTCTTGTTCCATGACCCACAACTGTTACATAAGGACAAGATGGAAGGTAACTGAAGATAGGAGTAGTGATATACTATTTTATTAGTTTAAGGGCTTTTATTTGGTTACCCACCAAGTTGCAGCGGAATCGGATGTTCCTCGTAGAACCTGTCTGAATGGACTTTTATCCGTTCACCTTATTTTCTGGATGTTTTTCCTCTGACTCATCTCCCGAGTCAAAACCACACCCATTAATGCATTGCTGGTGGAACCCAGAGAACTGCCATTACATGTGAGGAGAACTAAGCTACCACTATCACACTGGATTAGAATTCAGGGTGGACTTAACGGAAATACAGCAGCGACTGTCCTGTACAATGGTTGGGAGTACTCGACATTCTCTGGTAAGAGCTTTGGATGGGACGTTAACAGGAAAGTGAAACAGTTCAAATTAGATATCATACTACATGGTATGGCAGTTATTAGGAGCAACATTCCTCCATGGATATTTCCACAACCCAAGGTAAATCTAGAGATATTAGAAAAGAGAAGAGAATGGTGTGAGAGGAATGTTAATATCGGATACTTGGTTCAAGGTGTACTGAATTAAAGCTATTCTAATCATATAAATATTTTTACAGATGGATCTAAACACTCAGATAATAATCATGTAGGAGTGGGCATATACATTCCAGAATTCAACAAAGGAATTGTTAAGCATTGTTACAAAAATTGTAAAAAGTTATCAGTGTACACAGCCGAACTGACAGCAGTAATCATAAGTCTTTAGTGGGTGGATGAGGTCAAACCAATGAAAGTAGTTATATCTTCACATTCTGCAGCTGCAATACAAAGTATACAATCTGGTCAAACAGTACGAGAGGATCTTTTAACTGAAGTTTATATGTCATTACTGAACTCACAACATTTAGGAATAGATGTACATCTCTGTTGGGTACTGGCTCATGTCGGAATAGAGGGAAATAAGGTTGCAGATAAACTTGAGAAAAGAGCAACAAACAAATGTGATATTTTAGAAATTTGTTTCGGGAGGTCAGAAGCAAAATCAGTAATACAGCGAAGAATTATTACATCTTGGCAGGAAATTTGGAATAATGACAATAAGGGTAGAAATTACAACAACATTCAGACGTCAGTCAGAGTGAGAAGTGATAGAAGTAAAAGTAGGAAAGAAGATGTTACTTTCAGCAGATTAAGGTTCGGACATCCAGGACTCAATGACACGTTATATACATCATGAAAAAGACAGAGTGGGATAAATGTGAGATATGCAACTGTAAAGAAACTGATGAACATGTGCTGATAGAGTGGAGGAAGTTCAGGGTGGAAAGAGAAAGACTGAAGGGCAGAGTGGTAGATACAGGAAGGGAGTGGAGCATCAAAGGACTGTTAGAGACAGGACAAGTTCAGTTTAAAAGGGCTTCATTTAATATTTTGAATGGAGCGGGTTCAATACACAGAATATAACTTCTGTATGAAGTTTATTTCATTTACAAATAACATTATTATTGTGTTTAAATGATAACTAATGATAACTAATGATAATAAAGTCATGATGTTACACACTCCAGTCCAGTATGTGGCACCTTAAACGTTGGTTTGTAGTCCGCCATTAAACTCTAAGAAGAAGAAGAAGAAGAAGAAGAAGAAGAAGAAGAAGAAGAAGAAGACTCATCTCCTGGTAGCCTATAAAGCTATCGAAGTTAGCTTAGCATGCTACCTGGAAACAGACCAACGGGGACGGAAGTGACCAACACAGCGCTAGTCAGAGTGTACTGAGAATAAACGGAGTTTTTAACGGAGATTGTCTGGAGGAAACATTTCCGTAGTTTAGTGAAAATGTCTAAAGTAGAAATGCTGAGATCTTTAGTCAACCAGCGACTAACTGCGGCTGATGAAGAGATATTTGGTTTGTTTGAAAAAACGATAGCAGAATACGAGGAGGAACTCTCTCGTTCAAAAGAGCAGAACAAGAGACAACGGGAACTACTGGACGCGGTTTTCAACCCGGAAGTTCGGATACAAAGAGCACGTGGGTTCACTTTATTTCTTCTCTCAAACACTGTTCATGCTCCGGCTGATCACATTTAATGTAGTTTGAAGTTCATGCCTGCTAACTTGTGGCTTTTCAGCGAAATGTGCTGTTATGAATCAAAATATATCATCCACGTGAATCGTGTAGATCCGTAAAGGTTTTTATGGGGGGGGGGGGGGGGGGGGGGGCAACTGGCCAGCCAGCGTTTATCAGATTGGAGTCAAGGAGAAAATGTGATGTCGTGATATTTGCAATAAAACATCCTTGATGTGTCGAATCTTGGCCAATCAGCGTTAAGATGTATACACCGTCGTTCCCTCCGTTAACGTTTATGTTCCGTTGCCGTTCAGACTTGCTGGGTTAAGGCTAACGTCCACTGCATGCGGAACTTTCTCGACTGTTTTAGGAGGAAAACACGTAACGTGATGAAACATGAAGCCCCCCGTGTTCCGGTTCAGTCCACGCGGTCACTCGTTAACATTAAACCGGAACAATGGCGGATCTGGTTGCAGGTTGTTTTTTTTGTTTTTTTTTTAACTCAAAGTAGAATGAGGTGATTTCGTGGTGATACTAACTTGAGACAAGAGGCCCAGATACTGATAGGATGATGAGGTCAAAGAGCTTCAGGAAGAGGAGGCTGTTTGTGTAGCGCAGCTTGACGCAGGGCTGAGATGTGAGTGGAGGTGGGCCTGGATAAAGGTGGAGGTCTCAACAGACGTGAGTACAGCTTCACACTGTCACAGTATTTTAAATACATTGATAAGGCAGAGTATGCTAAATGCAGCCTCTGCGCCAATGAGATGAACTACAGCAACAAGGGCTCACATGCCCTCTCATCGCACTGCCAGACACTGTTCACTGTAATGACCACAGCCAGTGGACTAACAGTCCCAACAGTCCCACGTGCAGTTGCTCCCAAGGGCCCTGAAGTAATGAGAGAGAGGGTTAAGGAGCCTGTACCTTCATTTCAGAACAGCTTTACAGTAACAGTGGAAGTTAATATTAAGCCATACAGTAATGAAAACGAATCACTTTATTTTGTATAGGCGATGGTTCTCACTACTCTTGCTATCTTTGTTTTTATTTGACTAAAACATTTGAAAATGAGACCTCAGTCTCAATGGATTTTGTCTAAATAAAGGTTAATAATAATAATAATAATAATTGATGATTAAGAAAAAGCTAACTAGCCAGCTGTTCAGCTATAGCTGAAATACTGATTAATAACTGTAATGGAAAAAAATGTATCTCAGTATCATGAAATGTTTATAAACACTGTTAGGCTTAGAAAAACAGAGTTAGAAACAGAAAGCTGTGTAAACATAGTTTTTCTGCCAGAACAGTTACTGAGTGTTCTGTTTACTTTAGCGGGCTATACATTCAGACCCAAGAAATGTGAGGAATGAGACTCACTGTACTTTCTTCCTAATATGGAATGTTTAGGTTCTCACGTGAATGCATCTGGCATGAGATCATAGAAGAACGAAAAGCCAGAGTAAAACGATATCTTTGATTTATCTCAAGGCGGGGACTGTTTCTGTTTTAGTATAAAGTTTGTGAAGATTTTAACTCGTGTGGAGAATGCTTCCAACACGGACTCTGCTTGAAGAGCTGTGTTGAGTATTTCCCTCTTGCAAGATAATTAAATTGAACAAAGACAACTTTGAATCATTTGAAGACTTTTATTTTAATTTGCGAATAACTCTTCTCCCGATTAACATAGACATTTTCCACAACATAACTGAATAATAAATTCGTTTTTTGCTTAAAGTAAATGTCTTATCACTTAACCTCTTGCACCCGAGAGCCCCCTTTTTAAAGGTGGATCAGAGTACACAGATGTAGTACAAATCACTTCTGAAAACGAATGAAATTATATTTTAAAATATTTAAAAAACCTACATGATGAAGAAATTCTAATAAAATAGACCATGTAACCTATTTTAATCACTCAAAAACATATATATATATATATATATATATATATATATATATATATATATATATATATACACAAAGTACTTCAAGGTACTACAAGTACTACCACAATTTCACCTATTTCTTGCAAGGAGAACGCGAGCAATGTTCACAGTTACCGATCCCAGGCGCGACCTATGGCACTTTCACACACACACACACACCGCATATCCAAGAGCACGAGGACAACACACTGAATCTAACCAATAGCTTCCGAATTCTCCTACTTCAAACCATTAGAAAGTTACAATTATTCTCCCTCGGATCAACACACAGTGCATTATCATGAATATTGAAACGCTCCGTACCTTTTAAATGTTTTTCTGGAGGAAAATCACCCCAAAATTGTTTTAATCCTTTCCTCCATTTGCAGCAACTTTCTGTCCTCCTTTCTTCGAAGAAACTGAGTCTCTATGACAAATGAGTAATAATTTCAGTTTTGGCCAATGGGTTTGACCCATGGGAGCGGATCACTGTTTTCGATTATTTTATTGGCATAAAATCTGTCAAACAACTCAAAGAACGTATCACTACATTCCCCAGACTCTTCCGGGTTCAAATCTGTATCACATGCGCAAGTCGGCCAATCACAGGCTTTGGTAAGGTTCAATTGCATTCAGTAAAACTGAAATTCAGACGAAAATGAGCCATATTTTACAGGTTTTTATATGGCCCAGGCTCTCAAAATGATGCCAAACTACTGTATTAGATAGATTGAACACTATTAGTGATAAAATAAGTGAAATATATAGTTATATAGTATATAAAAGTACAATAAAACAGCTATATGTGCTGCTTCCAAAATCAGAATTGATGTTGGCTGACCTCAGCTGACCTGTACACCGGCCTTGATTTCTCAGGCATACTTCACTTTATCAAAGGACTGCTGACGTGTTGTGATATGATTTGGGAGAGTTTTGGCCTTCGTCTGCATCATTTCAAATCAATAAAAGTGCTTTTTAGATGGAGAAAAAAAAAAGCGAACCTGAAAATGTTCAATTTCAGCTGTGTGTAACATTCGTCCTGCATTTACCAGTAACATATTCAGTGATATGTACACATATTAACAAAGCTAACATTTATTTGTGTTATTATGCCATTTAAATTATTCACATAAACCTTGTAGTTAGAGATTTACACTTTTGAGTATGGGTATGACATTTTTGAGCAGAGGTCTCAAAATAGGCCTAGGGTTTAAGAGGTTAATATTCTTCTCAGAGTACACCAGAATGATTCATTTTAAAGATCATATTTAAAGTAAAATTCTCTCAGGGAACCGACAGGGTTTCAGGTGCTTGTCACATTTTTCACCTCTTATGAGTTTGCAGGTATGCTGATTTGTTCTCTCAGCTTCTAGATGACAGGAAATATTTCAACTTCAGGTACAAGTTTGTTCTCTTTGATAACACCACATGGATTTGGCAGCTTAAAATGGTTCATATGTTCATGGTCACATAAGTTGATTAAATTATTGTATTATCTGGTTCTATTGATACTCTGGAAGTGTATGTACAGGAGACAATTTGCTCAATTCTAAAATGTCTTTGTAATGTCTCTGTGTGTGTTTACTGTTTTCCTGCAGACGTCCAGCAGCTGTTGGTGGTTAAAGAAGAGGTTCCCTCTGAGCAGCAGGAGTGGAGCTCCAGTCTGGACCAGGAGGACCCAGAGCCCTCACACATTAAAGAGGAACAGGAGGAACTCTGCACCAGTCAGGAAGGAGAGCAGCTTCAAGGTCTGGAGGAGGCTGATGTCAAGTTCTCATTCACTCCTGTGAAGAGTGACGATGAAGAAGAGGAAGCTCAGTCCTCACAGCTTCATCAAAGACAAACTGAACAGATGGAAACAGAAGCTGATGGAAAGGACTGTGGAGGATCAGAACCAGACAGGAACTTGGATCCAGATAGACATCCAGAACCAGATACTGATGAGAAGACTGGAGACTCTTCTGACACTGATGACAGTGGTGATTGTAAGACCAGAGAACCTAAGTCAGGTTTAAACTATTTGAAACCTGATGAAATCCGTGTCAGTGATTCAAGATGTAGCGCTGGTGAGAAACATTTTAGATGCTCTGAGTGTGAGAAAACATTTGGCAATCGTCAAAATCTGAAGAGACACATGAGAACCCACACAGGAGAGAAACCTTTCAGCTGCTCAGTCTGTAAGAAATCTTTTAAGCAGCGTTCACATTTACAGATACACATGAGCACCCACACAGGAGAGAAATCTTTCAGCTGCTCAGTCTGTAAGAAATCTTTTAAGCATCGTTCACATTTACAGATACACATGAGAACCCACACAGGAGAAAAAACTTTCAGCTGCTCCATTTGCAAGAAATCTTTTAACAGTTCTTCAAATTTACAGATACACATGAGAACCCACACAGGAGAAAAACCTTTCAGCTGCTCAGTTTGCAAGAAATCATTTAACATTTCTTCAAATTTGCAGAAACACATGAGAACCCACACAGGAGAGAAACCTTTCAGCTGCTCAGTCTGTAAGAAATTTTTTAAGCAGCGTTCACATTTACAGAAACACATGAGAACCCACACAGGAGAAAAACCTTTCAGCTGCTCCATTTGCAAGAAATCTTTTAACAATTCTTCAAATTTACAGATACACATGAGAACCCACACAGGAGAAAAACCTTTCAGCTGCTCAGTTTGCAAAAAATCTTTTAACCATTCTTCCAATTTACAGATACACATGAGAACCCACACAGGAGAAAAACCTTTCAGCTGCTCAGTCTGTAAGAAATCTTTTAACCAGCGTTCACATTTACAGATGCACATGAGAATCCACACAGAAACAATCCCCTTTAGCTGTTCTGGTTCCAGTAAAGTTTCCTTTTGTGATAAAAGCGTTCAGCACGAGTCACCTCCGAAGTTACACATGATTAACCGTGGTTCAACTAAACTGATTTCAATATTTCAATACAAAAAGTTATGCACTGAATGAGCGCCAACTGTACAGTTTGAAATAGTTTTGATGATTATATTGATGATTGATTTCATGGTAATGTAAGTTGAAGATGATGGTTTTACCTGCATCTGTGCACAGTATATTGTATTTAAATGATTTCATCAATAAAAACAAAAAGGTTTGTGTATTTCACTGGTTCATACAGTTTTACAGAGCACACTTTGTTCATCAGGATTAAATCCATCTGTGACTGGAGTGTCCAGTCATGTCTTATCTGGATGAATGTGTGCTGCACAGTGTAGAGTATCGTTAGCATAACATGAATGTCCGAAGTCTTTAATATGAATTATGATCGATGGTGGATAGCATACATCAATTGAATCACAAGTTAATCTGGGTGGATCACAGTTTCCCACAGCTGACAGTCGTCGATCTGTATGCAGTGTTTGAGCTCAGTACATGTTTAACTCACAGGCTGCATGAATGCACGGACAGGTCTATCGGTCTGAGATCGACTCCACATCAGATTAATAACGATATATGATACAAATATAAGACGGACAACAGAGCGTTTCATAAAGGATTTATTGACGTAAGTATTTTGAACAGGCATCGACACCTACCACCAACTCTGTCATTCACTCTGGTCCTCGTTATGTGTCCTCAGAATCTCAACCACAGCCACGCGAACGAGTAGTACATTATCCAGCAAAGTGTTCGCTTTATATGCTTTCATAAGAAACCGTGGAAACTACGTGAAAGAGAGAGGAGAAATGTTTATTTCCTGTTTATTCAACATGGGTCCTGAAAGGCCACTCCTACCACACATCTGCTTTACGCACTCGACCATAAACCAGTTAATTCAAAACCAGTTAAACTCGCACACCGGCCCCTCCTCGTATGCCTGCTCCGATAATATAAAACATCTGGACATGTCACAGGGCGCATAAATCAAGGACATGCCTCCTACACGGGCCTCCCACATTCCATACATCTGCTCCTAACAAAGGACATAGTCAAGCAAGTATGCTGTTTCATGTGTATTGAGGAAAATACACTACACTGGAAACAGACCGACGGGGACGGAAGTGACCATCACAGCGCTAGTCAGAGTGTAATGAGAGTAAACGGTGTTTTTAACGGAGTTTGTCTGGAGGAAAAGTTTCTGTGGTTTAGTGAAAATGTCTAAAGTAGAAATGCTGAGATCTTTAGTCAACCAGCGACTAACTGCGGCTGATGAAGAGATATTTGGTCTGTTTGAAAGAACGATAGCAGAGTACGAGGAGGAACTCTCTCGTTTAAAAGAGCAGAACAAGAGACAACGGGAACTACTGGACGCTGTTTTCAACCCGGAAGTTCGGATACAAAGAGCACGTAGGTTCACTTTATTTCTTTTCTCAAACACTGTTCATACTCCGGCTGATAACTTGTAATGTAGTTTTGAGTGAAAGTCGGTGGCAATTAATCTTTTTCTTCTTCCCCTGATTTCATATCTGCAAACTTGTCGCTTTTGTTTTTTTGGGGGGGGGGTCAACTGGCCAGCCAGCGTTTATCAGATTGGAGTGAGACAATGAGAAAGGGTGATGTTGTGATCTTTGCAATAAAACATCTTTGATGTGACGTGTCGAGTCTTGGCCAATCAGCGTTAAGATGTCTACAGCGTCTTCTTTCCCTCCGTTAAAGTTTAAGTTCCGTTACCGTTCAGACTTCATGGGTTGAGGCTAACGTCCACTGGATGCGGAACTTTGTCGACTGTTAACGTTCGTCATTATCGCGATTTAGGAGGAAAAAATGTAACTTGATGAAACATTTAATTGAAAAGGGTGTTCAAAAATTATAATATGACCAAATAATAATCTTTGATCTGTAATAAACATTTCCTTCATTGGTTGGCTAACATTTCTATTGGAGTTCTGTTCATGATGACCCCATATATCTCCATGTCAAATGTAATGTAATTTGACTACATTTTCTGAGATAATTAAAGGCAAAGTTGGCCCAAATGAAATTATGATATTCATAATTTCCTCATATTTTAACTGTTAAATAAACAGTTCCTGAAGAGGTTGTAGTACATTTTCAATGGATTCTTGTTCATGATCACTCGGACTATGTCCATTAAAAATGTAATGTCATTTTACTGTATGTCTGTTTCGATTCTCTATTTTGAAAATCTAGACATTACGCTTCGTAAAAGCCTTGGTCTGTATAGCTCTACCCACTTCCTTAGTGTGGTGGTGATCAAAGGCATTGTTCTAAAACTAATGTATTTGGAATCAGTTGGAACACATGCACATTAATGTTTTTCAAGACAAAAACACAACATGAAACGCAAAACATACCTGACCACCCTCTTCACACAGACAGATATAGCAAGGGGGCATATAAAAAGAGACAAAAAACATAACAAATACTGTATGTGGATTTAATTGTTGCACAAAAATAATTTTATTTGACCTGCAAAATGCAGACAAGGTTGTCCAAAGCCTGGACAAGCTTGTTTTAATGTTGTCCAGGCCTAAAGCCTTGCCCACTGCCAAATGTAGATTATGCCCAAAACAGGGTATCCAAGTGTAATTTTCAAATGCCTTTTTGTTGTTGGAGGCATTGTCAGTAGGTATTATCAGCCATTTTTGGCATGTCCAATCCCCATTTTTCACACACCATCTCCTCCAGCGCTTCATGGATAGAATCTGCAGTATGGTCTGAATACAAAGGAGTACATCCTTAAACACCAGGACTGCATTTCCCAGGTTTCTGTTACGTACTGGATTGTGAGTGCCATGTATGCATCAACTGCCCTGCTTGTCCAGAGGTCAGTGGTGAGAGCAAAACAAGGCTGGCATTGAAGTTGAGCCTGAATAACCTGATTGGTCTCATTGTAGATCTGTGGAATTTCATTGTTCATGAAATAATTTCTCCCTGGCATATCATATTTTCTGTCCAACGCATGCACAAGATTCCTAAATCCAGTTTTTTCGACTGTGTATATTGGCACCTGATCAGTACAGATGAACTCAGCCCACTGCTCTGTTTAACCTCTTCGCATCTGTTGAGCCTCTCTCATATTTCTGCTGGCTTTCAAACACAGCTGGAAGGGAACTCTCTGGCATCTGTTTGACTGTCTGTGGGAGTGGGTGGATAAAAAATGCTTAATTTACTTGCATAGTGAGTTTGATATTTTCACTTCATATTTTATCTTAATTCATGGAATAATTATTTTTCCTTAACTAAAAATACAAATAATTAGCTCAAGATCCACCAGCATGTAGCCATTTTGCATCAATTGTGTTTCATTTAGTACACTTTTGTGTGCATTGTGACCTCATGATCATATAGGCTTGTCGTCAAACTAGGCTACGGCTCGTGTTAGGCTGTTTAAGGGTGAGCTTGGGGGTGTTCATGTTTATAACCACATTTGCTTACCTGTCGTTCTCTGAACTCTTTGAAAGGTTCGGGGTGTCTGTCGGAAAGGTGCTTTGCCATGTTTGACGTGTCCCTTGGTCTGTGTGGCTTTGAAACACGTTTTACAGACGGGTCTCTGCATGTCAGTGGGCTTTCCTTCACTTGTCTGCAATATAGCCAAAGTACTTCCAGATTTCACTTCTGGCATCTTTTTTTCTAACAAGCCGAGGACGGTCGGCAAAAGCTCCTGCACTTGACGCCATGTCTCCCCTGCGATCACTCGCAGGCTGCCTGTTGCGTGTGTGAGCGCTGGGCAGCCCCGCCCCCTTGCAGTCAATGCGTACAGGCAGCATGACAGGAAGCGGAACAGTGAGTGCGTTCTGATCGCGCGCTATTTTAATGAAGTAGCGATACTAAAAATATGCAAAATCGTATCGTTTTTCACGTCCGGGTACCGCGGTACCTTTTTAGTATCGATACACCTTGCAACATTAATCTGCAGGCAGTTGTCTAATTTCATGAGCTATTACTGTAAAGTTTTTGAGATAATTAAAGGCAAAGTTAGCTCAAATGAAATTATGATATTCATAATTTCCCTATATTTTACATTTTATAAAAACAAATCCTTAAGAGGTTATATCAAAATGTCACTGGATTGTTGTTCATGACAACCCCTACTACGTACATGTCTAATTTCATGATATTTTACTGTACAGTTTTTGAGAAAATTAAAGGTAAAGTCAACTCAAATGGCCTTCATTTTCATAATTTCTTCATATTTGGACTTTGATTACTTGAATTCCTTAAGAGGTTATATTACACTTTCACTGGATTGTTGTCCATGAGGACCTTTACTATGTACATGTCTAATTTCATGAGATTTTACTGTACAATGTTTGAGAAAATATAGGCAAAATTAGCTCATATTATATTAATAATTTCCCTATATTTGACATTTTATAAAAAACAAATCCTTAATTTATGAAAAGGAATTACATTTGAGTTGACTTTGCCTTTTAGTTATCTTAAAAAATGTACAGTAAAATTACATTACATTTGACATGGAGATATATGGGGTCATCATGAACAGAACTCCAATGGAAATGTTAGCTAACCAATGAAGGAAATGTTTTTATTACAGATCAAAGATTATTATTAGGTAGCATTATAATTTTCAAACCCTTTTTCAATTAAAGAGTATACAGCAGTGTAACTTCAGATTTTATTATTGTTGGATTTCATATCATATACAAAATGACGTTGTTTTTTGAACAAATTAGGCAAATTATTGATGAAATATAGGTCTATTTCCGGGCTTTTTGGGCTATCCAAGCACCCGTACCGTAGCACCACGAATAGACGAGCATTACATTTCAAGTGCCGGCTGACGTCACCGTGGTTCCGCGGATGCCGGACCACTTGGCCGCAGTCATGTTCCGGTTCAGTTCACACGGTCAGTCATTAACGTTAAACCAAAATACCGGCGGATCTGGTTGCAGGTTGTTTGTTTTAACTCAAAGTAGAATGAGGCGATTTCGTGGTGATAACTTTTATGACCACGATGATGAGGCCCAGATACTGATGAGATGATGAGGTCAAAGAGCTTCAGGAAGAGGAGGCTGTTTGTGTAGCGCAGCTTGACGCAGGGCTGAGATGTGAGTGGAGCTGGGCCTGGATAAAGGTGGAGGTCTCAACAGACGTGAGTACAGCTTCACGCTGTCACAGTATTTTAAATACATTGATAAGGCAGAGTATGCTAAATGCAGCCTCTGCTCCAATGAGATGAACTACAGCAACAAGGGCTCACATGCCCTCTCATCGCACTGACAGACACTGTTCACTGTAATGACCACAGCCAGTGGACTAACAGTCCCAACAGTCCCACGTGCAGTTGCTCCCAAGGATCCTGAAGTAATGAGACAGAGGGTTAAGGAGCCTGTACCTTCATTTCAGCAGGTTGCTAATGCAGAGGTGTGTGTGTATAGATCACAGCTATTATTTTACTCTTGATAAGCTACCTTATTCAGAGTAGATTATCATTTTAATTTAAATAATTGAACTGGATTGAATGCATATTAATTGCAAATAGAAGATAGGCCACAATTCTAACAGCTTTACAGTAACAGTAGAAGTTAATATGAAGCCATACGGTAACAGGGTTCAATGAAAACGAATCACTTTATTTTGTATAGGCGATGGTTCTCACTACTCTTGCTAACTTTGTTTTTATTTGACTAAAACCTTTGAAAATGAGACCTCAGTCTCAATGGAATTTGTCTAAATAAAGGTTAATAATAATAATAATTGATGATAAAAAAAAAGCTAACGAGCCAGCTGCTCAACTAGAGCTGAAATACTGATTAATAACTGAATAATAAATTAGTTTTTTGCTTAAAGTAAATGTCTTATCACTTAATTTTCTTCTAAGACTACACCAGAATGATACATTTGAATGATCATATTTAAAATAAAGCGGGGGTGAAAAATGTGACAAGCACCTGAAACTGGTTCATATGTTCATGGTCACATACATTGATTACATGATTGTATTATCTGGTTCTATTGATACTCTGGAAGTGTATGTACAGGAGACTATTTGCTCAATACTACAATGTCTTTGTAATGTCTCTGTGTGTGTTTACTGTTTCCCTGCAGATGTCCAGCAGCTGTTGGTGGTTAAAGAAGAGGTTCCCTCTGAGCAGCAGGAGTGGAGCTCCAGTCTGGACCAGGAGGACCCAGAGCCCTCACACATTAAAGAGGAACAGGAGGAACTCTGCACCAGTCAGGAAGGAGAGCAGCTTCAAGGTCTGGAGGAGGCTGATGTCAAGTTCTCATTCACTCCTGTGAAGAGTGAAGATGAAGAAGAGGAAGCTCAGTCCTCACAGCTTCATCAAAGACAAACTGAACAGATGGAAACAGTAGCTGATGAAGACTGTGGAGGATCAGAACCAGACAGGAACTTGGATCCAGATAGATATCCAGAACCAGATACTGATGAGAAGACTGGAGACTCTTCTGACACTGATGACAGTGGTGATTGTAAGGAGACCAGAGAACCTCAGTCGGGTTTAAACTATTTGAAACCTGATGAAATCCGTGTCAGTGATTCAAGGTGTAGCGCTGGTGAGAAACCTTTTAGATGCTCTGAGTGTGAGAAATCATTTGTCAATAGTCAAAATCTGAATAGACACATGAGAACCCACACAGGAGAGAAACCTTTCAGCTGCTCCGTTTGCAAGAAATCTTTTCACTATCGTGAATATTTGCAGATACACATGAGAATCCACACAGGAGAGAAACCTTACAGCTGCTCAGTCTGTAAGAAATGTTTTAAGCAGCGTTCAACTTTACAGAGTCACATGAGAACCCACACAGGAGAAAAACCTTTCAGCTGCTCCTTTTGCAAGAAATCATTTAACGGTTCTTCAAATTTGCAGAAACACATTAGAATCCACACAGGAGAAAAACCTTTCAGCTGCTCCTTTTGCAAGAAATCATTTAACGGTTCTTCAAATTTGCAGAAACACATGAGAACCCACACAGGAGAGAAACCTTTCAGCTGCTCAGTCTGTAAGAAATCTTTTAACCGTTCTTCACATTTACAGAGACACATGAGAATCCACACAGGAGAAAAATCTTTCAGCTGCTCAGTTTGCAAGAAATCTTTTAACAATCGTCCACATTTAAAGGTACACATGAGAATCCACACAGGAGAGAAACCTTTCAGCTGCTCAGCTTGCAAGAAATCTTTTAACCATCGTTCAAATTTACAGAAACACATGAGAATCCACACAGGAAACGATCCCCTTTAGCTGTTCTGGTTGCAGTAAAGTTTCCGTTTGTGATAAAAGCTTTCAGCACGAGTCACCTCTGAAGTTATACATGATTAACCGTGGTTCA
Source organism: Pholis gunnellus (assembly GCF_910591455.1). Classification (NCBI taxonomy): domain Eukaryota; kingdom Metazoa; phylum Chordata; class Actinopteri; order Perciformes; family Pholidae; genus Pholis; species Pholis gunnellus. Next base: position 18,252,920 of record NC_136533.1, on the reverse strand, counting down.
ACTACACTGATTTCAATATTTCAATACAAAAAGTTATGCACTGAATGAGTGCCAACTGTACAGTTTGAAATAGTTTTGATGATTATATTGATGATTGATTTCATGGTCATGTAAGTTTAAGACGATGGTTTTACCTGCATCTGTGCACAGTATATTGTATTTAAATGATTTCATCAATAAAAACAAAAAGGTTTGTGTATTTCACTGGTTCATACAGTTTTACAGAGCACACTTTGTTCATCAGGATTAAATCCATCTGTGACTGGAGTCTGACTCAATAGTTCTTTATCTTGGCAGTTCGCACTCTTTGCTGCTGCCATTACTGGTATAAAATGGTAATCTTGTCTGACACAAACTTATAAAAAGGGCCCTTAGAGAAAGCAATCTACACATTCTTTGGAGTCACAAACCACCAACATCCTTCTCTCGATCTATAGTTCCTTCCAGTTTAACAGGCTGACACATTCCTGAATCTGTTTACAACTTGTCGATACTTTTTTAGATTGCCGGTGGCTTTTCTTGATCATACCATCATCTTATCCTAATCATTGTGCTCCCCAGGCCTCTTGTTCATGTGTATGAGCACTTTTACCAGCTCAACTTTAGGTAACCATGAAACAGGCCCCACCTTTGACTTTATCACACAGCTCCAACACAATATATCAGGATTGATGTTGCAGCAAAGGGGTTGGACCTGATCACACCCGGCCCTCATTCCTTTGCTTCCATTTTCTGTGAAGCACTCTTTCACCTTTAAACTTTTTGTGTTGCATAATGCTGTTTGGAAAATACTAAAATTAGTACGGAATGAAAAATCCATAGAGATTTAAAAAATTAAATGGCGGTGTCAAGCTAAGTGATGCAGAACAATCAAAGAAAAACAACTCACTTTTTTTACAAGGGAAAAGACAATAGTTCAATCATAGAGTTGGAAATATGTCTTTATTAGTAAATACACACATTTGATGTCACTCTCACATGGAGCCGTCTAAAAAATACATATTACAGGGAGGAACTGAGACAGAGCTCCAGTGTTTATCCCACTATGACTACGTCCTCCTCAGGGAACTCATTGAAGGGAACCTCCAGGTGTAGAGGAGCAGGTCCCTTTCTTATCCTTCCTGAAGCATCGTAGTGGGAGCCATGGCACGGACAGTAGTAGCCTCCGAAGTCTCCGGCGTTGGCGATGGGCACACAACCCAGATGAGTGCACACACCGAGGACGATGACCCAGCGGGGGTTAATCACTCTATCCTTGTCATGCTGGGGGTCACGAAGCTCCGCCAGATTCACACCCTCCTCTGTTGTGATTTCCTTCTCTGTGCGGTGACGGACAAACAGGGGCTTTCCTCTCCACTTAAAGGTCATGTTTTTGCCTTTAGGGATGTCAGCGAGCTTGATCTCAATCTGGGATAAGGCCAGGACATCTGCTGATGCGCTCATTGAGGAGACAAACTGGGTGACCACTGTCTTGGCGGCATACACACCAACCACAGTGGTCGCTCCAGTGACGAGGTAAGAGAAGGACCTTCTCGCCTCGCTGCTCTCCTGGGAGGACTTGTTGGGGTCCGTAACCTCGGGGCGACGGTAGTCTGTGAAGTCAGGAATCTTGATATCTGTGTGGGCAAGGCGGATCCCCCCAGGAGCTGGAGAAGAAACACAAGATGTAGTTTTGTAGTTGTAATCAAAGAAACATTTTGGATTAAATTGATACTGATTAATATATTGTATCCCTAACATTAGTCGTTATAGATATGAAACCAGATTGACCTTTTTTTTTTAATTGTCTCGTCAATCGTGATTGCTTCCCCCAAGTACAATACAGCACATCTGATCTGATCAGGTCTAGATTTACATATGATACTGTCAGTCTAGCTGATACTAACAATTGATTATTTCAGTCCAGCCTGGAGATATCTACATCTGATGAGCTGGAACCAGTGAATTTATGTTTTTTTTTGCTGTCGATCATGTAACAATGCGTCTATCAGTCGGTTAACTGACTAATAGAACTTATTTTTTAAATTGGAGGCAATAAAACCCGAACTGAATAATCATAACAACTATCTATAGATGAGTTTTTTCTTCTTCTGCACAATAGGCAAGGCAAGGCAAGTTTATTTGTATAGCACATTTCAACAACAAGGTAATTCAAAGTGCTTCACATAAAACCATTGAAAGCATCAAAACATAAGGCAGAAGAAAAGGAGATTTAAAAACAATTAAGAACATTCATTGAAACATTAAAAACAGTTATTAAAACACTAAAAAGCAGTGTAATAAATAAAATACAGTAGTAAAATGCAGGAAAGTTATTAATATCCTTGAATATGGTTCAATTAAAGGCAGCAATTTGGCTTCATTTGGAGAGCTAGATTCCTCTATGAGCACATTTTGTGTCTATGGTTTTCACAAAGAGACTTTGTCCCTTGTCCCTCAGAAGCAAAGGCTGGATGGTGTTGAAGGCACTGGAGAAATCAAAAAACATGACTCTCACAGATATGCAACTGTAAAGAAACCGTTGAACATGTGCTGATAGAGTGGAGGAAGTTCAGGGTGGAAAGAGAAAGACTGAAGGGCAGAGTGGTAGATACAGGAAGGGAGTGGAGCATCAAAGGACTGTTAGAGACAGGGGACAAACAAGTTCATCTTAAGGGCTTTATTTAATATGTTGAATGGAACGGGTTCAAAATCCAGAATATAACTTCTATATGAAGTTTTTTTTTATTGTATTTATAAATAACATTATTATTGTGTTTACACGATAACTGTCATAAAGTCATGATGTCACACACTCCGGTCCAGTAGGTGACGCCTTAAACATTGGTTTGTAGTCCGCCATTAAACTGAAAGAAGAAAAATGAGGAGGAGAAGAAGAAAGAGGAGGAGAAGAGGACTCATCTCCTGGTAGCCTATAAAGCTATTGAAGTTAGCTTAGCATGCTACCTGGAAGCAGACCGACGGGGACGGAAGTGACCAACACAGCGCTAGTCAGAGTTTAATGAGAGTAAACGGTGTTTTTAACGGAGTTTGTCTGGAGGAAAGGTGTCTGTGGTTTATCTCACAGAGTGAGAAGTGATGGAAGTAAAAGTAGAAAAGAAGATGTTACTTTCAGTAGATTAATGTTCGGACATACAGGACTCAATGACACGTGATATACATCATGAAATAGACAGAGTGGGATAAATGTTAGATATGCAACTGTAAAGAAACTGTTGAACATGTGCTGATAGAGTGGAGGAAGTTCAGGGTGGAAAGAGAAAGACTGAAGGGCAGAGTGGTAGATATAGGAAGGGAGTGGAGCATCAAAGGACTGTTAGAGACAGGGGACAAACAAGTTCGCCTTAAAAGGGCTTTATTTAATATTTTGAATGGAACGGGTTCAATTCACAGACTATAACTTCCATACGAAGTTTATTTTTCTCTTATTTTCTTTCTTTTATTTATACATTACTATAATTATTATTGTGTTTAAATGATAACTGTCATAAAGTCATGATGTTACACACTCCAGTCCAGTAGGTGGCACCTTAAACGTTGGTTTGTAGTCCGCCATTAAACTCTAAGAAGAAGAAGAAGAAGAAGAAGACTCATCTCCTGGTAGCCTATAAAGCTATCGAAGTTAGCTTAGCATGCTACCTGGAAACAGACCAACGGGGACGGAAGTGACCAACACAGCGCTAGTCAGAGTGTACTGAGAATAAACGGAGTTTTTAACGGAGATTGTCTGGAGGAAACGTTTCCGTAGTTTAGTGAAAATGTCTAAAGTAGAAATGCTGAGATCTTTAGTCAACCAGCGACTAACTGCGGCTGATGAAGAGATATTTGGTTTGTTTGAAAGAACGATAGCAGAGTACGAGGAGGAACTCTCTCGTTCAAAAGAGCAGAACAAGAGACAACGGGAACTACTGGACGCTGTTTTCAACCCGGAAGTTCGGATACAAAGAGCACGTGGGTTCACTTTATTTCTTCTCTCAAACACTGTTCATGCTCCGGCTGATCACATTTAATGTTGATTTCATGCCTGCTAACTTGTGGCTTTTCAGCGAAATGTGCTGTTATGAATCAAAATATATCATCCACGTGAATCGTGTAGATCCGTAAAAGTTTTTATGGGGGGGGGCAACTGGCCAGCCAGCGTTTATCAGATTGGAGTCAAGGAGAAAATGTGATGTCGTGATATTTGCAATAAAACATCCTTGATGTGTCGAATCTTGGCCAATCAGCGTTAAGATGTATACACCGTCTTTCCCTCCGTTAACGTTTATGTTCCGTTGCCGTTCAGACTTGCTGGGTTAAGGCTAACGTCCACTGCATGCGGAACTTTCTCGACTGTTTTAGGAGGAAAACACGTAACGTGATGAAACATGAAGCCCCCCGTGTTCCGGTTCAGTCCACGCGGTCACTCGTTAACATTAAACCGGAACAACGGCGGATCTGGTTGCAGGTTGTTTTTTTAGTTTTTTTTTAACTCAAAGTAGAATGAGGGGATTTCGTGGTGATAATAACTTGAGACAAGAGGCCCAGATACTGATAAGATGATGAGGTCAAAGAGCTTCAGGAAGAGGAGGCTGTTTGTGTAGCGCAGCTTGACGCAGGGCTGAGATGTGAGTGGAGCTGGGCCTGGATAAAGGTGGAGGTCTCAACAGACGTGAGTACAGCTTCACACTGTCACAGTATTTTAAATACATTGATAAGGCAGAGTATGCTAAATGCAGCCTCTGCGCCAATGAGATGAACTACAGCAACAAGGGCTCACATGCCCTCTCATCGCACTGCCAGACACTGTTCACTGTAATGACCACAGCCAGTGGACTAACAGTCCCAACAGTCCCACGTGCAGTTGCTCCCAAGGGCCCTGAAGTAATGAGAGAGAGGGTTAAGGAGCCTGTACCTTCATTTCAGAACAGCTTTACAGTAACAGTGGAAGTTAATATTAAGCCATACAGTAATGAAAACTAATCACTTTATTTTGTATAGGCGATGGTTCTCACTACTCTTGCTATCTTTGTTTTTATTTGACTAAAACATTTGAAAATGAGACCTCAGTCTCAATGGATTTTGTCTAAATAAAGGTTAATAATAATAATAATAATAATTGATGATTAAGAAAAAGCTAACTAGCCAGCTGTTCAACTATAGCTGAAATACTGATTAATAACTGTAATGGAAAAAAATATATCTCAGTATCATGAAATGTTTATAAACACTGTTAGGCTTAGAAAAACAGAGTTAGAAACAGAAAGCTGTGTAAACATAGTTTTTCTGCCAGAACAGTTACTGAGTGTTCTGTTTACTTTAGCGGGCTATACATTCAGACCCAAGAAATGTGAGGAATGAGACTCACTGTACTTTCTTCCTAATATGGAATGTTTAGGTTCTCACGTGAATGCATCTGGCATGAGATCATAGAAGAACGAAAAGCCAGAGTAAAAAGATATCTTTGATTTATCTCAAGGCGGGGACTGTTTCTGTTTTAGTATAAAGTTTGTGAAGATTTTAACTCATGTGGAGAATGCTTCCAACACGGACTCTGCTTGAAGAGCTGTGTTGAGTATTTCCCTCTTGCAAGAGAATTAAATTGAACAAAGACAACTTTGAATCATTTGAAGACTTTTGTTTTAATTTGCGAATAACTCTTCTCCCGATTAACATAGACATTTTCCACAACATAACTGAATAATAAATTCGTTTTTTGCTTAAAGTAAATGTCTTATCACTACACCAGAATGATACATTTTAAAGATCATATTTAAAGTAAAATTCTCTCAGGGAACCGACAGGGTTTCAGGTGCTTGTCACATTTTTCACCTCTTATGAGTTTGCAGGTATGCTGATTTGTTCTCTCAGCTTCTAGATGACAGGAAATATTTCAACTTCAGGTACAAGTTTGTTCTCTTTGATAACACCACATGGATTTGGCAGCTTAAAATGGTTCATATGTTCATGGTCACATAAGTTGATTACATGATTGTATTATCTGGTTCTATTGATACTCTGGAAGTGTATGTCCAGGAGACTATTTGCTCAATACTACAATGTCTTTGTAACGTCTCTGTGTGTTTACTGTTTTCCTGCAGACGTCCAGCAGCTGTTGGTGGTTAAAGAAGAGGTTCCCTCTGAGCAGCAGGAGTGGAGCTCCAGTCTGGACCAGGAGGACCCAGAGCCCTCACACATTAAAGAGGAACAGGAGGAACTCTGCACCAGTCAGGAAGGAGAGCAGCTTCAAGGTCTGGAGGAGGCTGATGTCAAGTTCTCATTCACTCCTGTGAAGAGTGACGATGAAGAAGAGGAAGCTCAGTCCTCACAGCTTCATCAAAGACAAACTGAACAGATGGAAACAGAAGCTGATGGAAAGGACTGTGGAGGATCAGAACCAGACAGGAACTTGGATCCAGATAGACATCCAGAACCAGATACTGATGAGAAGACTGGAGACTCTTCTGACAGTGGTGATTGTAAGGAGACCAGAGAACCTCAGTCGGGTTTAAACTATTTGAAACCTGATAAAGTCCTTGTCAGTGATTCAAGATGTAGCGCTGGTGAGAAACATTTTAGATGCTCTGAGTGTGAGAAATCATTTGGCAATCGTCAAAATCTGAAGAGACACATGAGAACCCACACAGGAGAGAAACCTTTCAGCTGCTCAGTTTGCAAGAAATCTTTTAACCAGCATTCAACTTTAGTGACGCACATGAGAATCCACACAGGAGAAAAACCTTTCAGCTGCTCTGTCTGTAAGAAATCTTATAACAGTCGATCAAATTTACAGAAACACATGAGAATCCACACAGGAGAGAAACCTTTCAGCTGCTCAGTCTGTAAGAAATCTTTTAAGCAGCGTTCACATTTACAGATACACATGAGAACCCACACAGGAGAAAAACCTTTCAGCTGCTCAGTTTGCAAGAAATCATTTAACATTTCTTCAAATTTGCAGAAACACATGAGAACCCACACAGGAGAGAAACCTTTCAGCTGCTCAGTCTGTAAGAATTTTTTTAAGCAGCGTTCACATTTACAGATACACATGAGAATCCACACAGGAGAAAAACCTTTCAGCTGCTCAGTTTGCAAGAAATCTTTTCACCAGAGTCCACATTTACAGATACACATGAGAACCCACACAGGAGAAAAACATTTCAGCTGCTCAGTTTGCAAGAAATCTTTTAACCAGCATTCAAATTTACAGATGCACATGAGAACCCACACAGGAGAAAAACCTTTCAGCTGCTCAGTTTGCAAGAAATCTTTTAACCAGCATTCACATTTACAGATGCACATGAGAACCCACACAGGAGAAAAAACTTTCAGCTGCTCAGTTTGCAAGAAATCTTTTAACAATCGTCCACATTTAAAGGTACACATGAGAATCCACACAGGAGAAAAACCTTTCAGCTGCTCAGTTTGCGGTAAAAGATTTGTGCGCAATGCACATCTGAAGGTACACATGAAAACCCACACAGGAAACAATCCCCTTTAGCTGTTCTGGTTGCAGTAAAGTTTCCGTTTGTGATAAAAGCTTTCAGCACGAGTCACCTCTGAAGTTACACATGATTAACCGTGGTTCAACTACACTGATTTCAATATTTCAATACAAAATGTTATGCACTGAATGAGCGCCAACTGTACAGTTTGAAATAGTGTTGATGATTATATTGATGATTGATTTGATGATAATTTAAGTTTAAGACGATGGTTTTACCTGCATCTGTGTACAGTATATTGTATTTAAATGATTTCATCAATAAAAACAAAGGTTTGTGTATTTCACTGGTTCATACAGTTTTACAGAGCACACTTTGTTCATCAGGATTAAATCCATCTGTGACTGGAGTGTGACTCAATAGTTCTTTATATTACTTGGCAGTTCGCACTCTTTGCTGCTGCCATTACTGGTATCAAATTGTCATCTTGAATTGTCGTCTTAAACTGGATGCGAGCTTTTACAGGTAGCCAGTGTAGAGAACGGAGAAGGGAAGTTGTGTGGGAGAACTTGGGGCACTCGAACACCAGGCGAGCTGCAGCTTTCTGGACAAGCTCCAGCAGTCTGATGGCCGACGCCGGGGCTCCGGCAAGTAGCGAGTTGCAGTAGTCCAGGCGGGAGATGACAAGAGCCTGGATGAGCACCTGCGCCGTCTCGTCAGTGAGGAAGGGGCGAATCCTGATGTTGTAGAGCAGGAATCTGCAGGAGCGTGTAACCGATGAGATGTTTGCTGAAAACGACAGTTGGTCGTCCAGGGTTACACCCAGGTTCATCGCAGTCCGAGTTGTCGTCACCACGGTATCGTCAATGGTGATGGACAGGTGTGGGCAACCCTTTCCCGGGAGGAACAATAGCTCGGTTTTGTCGAGGTTGAGCTTGAGGTGGTGTGTCGTCATCCACTTCGAGATGTCAGCCAAGCAATGCGTACTAAGCTATATGTACCTCCACTTGAGTGTCACCGGGGGGAAATGACAAGACCAGCTGGGTGTCATCGGCATAACAATGGTAGGAGAAGTCATGCCAGCGAATAACAGAACCCAGAGAAGTTGTGTAGAGGGAGAAGAGAAGGGGGCCCAGGTCTGAACCTTGTGGAACCCCCGTAGTCAGCAAGCGTGGTTCCGACACGGCACCCCTCCATGTCAGGTAGGATGCAAACAGGGAGAGTGCAGAGCCTGAGACGCCCATCCCCTCGAGGGTCTGGAGAAGGATCTGGTGGTTCACAGTGTCAAATGCTGCAGACAGGTCCAGGAGAATCAGGACAGAGGAGAGAGAGTTAGCTCTCGCTGCGAGAAGCGATCTTCTAGGCTTCTAAGGTCGATTGAATAAAATTGTGTCATGATATCGCAGTCGGTAAGTGGGAAAATAGACATGCAACAGTTTATCCTACTCGTGTGTGTGTGTGAGATCATAATTCCACAAGTTTGAAACCCTCTTCCCCTGTAGGCGGTGCTGTCGGAGGCCTTCTGGGCTGCTGGCTGACCAGTGGACAGTTCAAACCGCTGCCTCAGATCATAATGGAGCTCAGTCCTCAGCAGCAGTAGAAGCTTTATGATAGTCTTCTGGCCGTGCTGGGAGACATTCAGTGGAAAGATTTGGCTCAGCTAACTGCTCTAGTGATGGACAACGCCACCTTGAAGCAACAGCTTACAGGTGCACTACGTGGATTAGGGTCTGTGGAAGAACTGGGATACCCTGACTCAGGGGCGCACATGCTCAGAAGGATGGAGTCTTTTAAAAAGAATGTGAACTGTTTTTATGACGCCGAAGAGACTCTTCATCAAATGTGAAATCACATTGTAAATTTGCACAGACGCCATCACAGTCTTGGTTACAGGTTATACAGTTAATGTGAAAACAGATGTATACCTGGATTCATTTATTATGGGAAGTACAGTCATAGCTTGATCCAGTAGACTAATTGAGTCTGTATTTTCTAGTTAGTGTTGGTTTTTCTAGAGGGGGCCGGGGCCACGCTCACCTGGAAGAAAATATTGTACATTTTAAAGTTAAATGCATCAGTCTGGTGCACTTTCAGACCAACATCAAGAACATGAACATAATTCAGGCTGAAAGTAACGCAGTTTAAACTGACAAATGCAGGAAGGACAGCTGGCAAGAAATCACTAACTGTGTCATTCTGTAAATTAACCGATTTATAATATCACTGCTTCATCTATAACGCGATAGATCTGACTATAATAACACGTGTATTCATGTTAATGTTTTACTTTGAGGTATTCTTATTCTTTCAGCTGAGAACCCAGCAATGTAAAACGGACCTTTGGGCAAATGAATAAAAATATATAGAAATATGATTCGAAGCAGTTAGGAAGTTTCCTTCCATAACTTAAAATCACCCACACCAAACATTAAAGTAACCGGAGACTGTAAGACACGACTCAAGAAGTCGACACACGTCAGTGAATGTGTGATGAGAGAATATTTACACATTTCTTTTTCTATTTACTCCCAAGTCTGTTTTGCACCACTAAGTCTACAGCTGAAAGAACAAGGCTAAACTATTGTCATACACACCATGAGAACACATCTGCAACACATTAATTTACCATAAAACACACATGTACTTATATTCAGATCTATCGTGCTCTAAATGAAGCAGTGATGTCATAAAACTGTTCATTTACAAATACACAGTCTGAGATTTATTGCCAGCTGTCTTTGTTTGCATTTGTCAGATTAAACTGTGTGATTATGTAATATTCATGAACGGTCCACGTACCGAACTCTGATTGGTCAGTGTGTATTTGAAGAAAAGGACTTAAATCACTCGTTGCTGAGGGAGCAAAGGGGCAGAAAACGATCAGAAGGCAATTCATTGGTGATATTTTGTCTTCAATAAAAAAATGTTGGAAAACAATCACTTGAGTCGTCTCGTTCCATGACCCACAACTGTTACATACAAGATTGAAGGTAACTGAAGATAGGAATAATGATATACTATTTTATTAGTTTAAGGGCTTTTATTTGGTTACCCACCAAGTTGCAGCAGAACCGGATGTTCCTCATAGAACCTGTCTGAATGGACTTTTATCTGTTCACCTTATTTTCTGGATGTTTTTCCTCTGACTCATCTCCCGAGTCAAAACCACACCCATTAATGCATTGCTGGTGGAACCCAGGGAACTGCCATTACATGTGAGGAGAACTAAGCTACCACTATCACACTGGATTAGAATTCAGGGTGGACTTAACCGAAATACAGCAGCGACTGTCCTGTAAAATGGTTGGGAGATTTACTGAATAAAAGCTATTCTAATTATATAAATATCTTTACAGATGGATCTAAACACTCAGATAATAATCATGTAGTGGGCATATACATTCACAGCCGAACTGACAATCATCAGTCTTCAGTGGGTGGAGGAGGTCAAACCATGAAAGTAGTTATATGTTCACATTTTACAGCTGCAATACAAAGTATATCTGGTCAAACAGTACGAGAGGATCTTTTAACTGAAGTTTATATGTCATTACTGAACTCACAACATTTAAGAATAGATGTACATCTCTGTTGGGTAGAAGGTCATGTTGGAATAGAGGGAAATGAGGTTGCAGATAAACTTGAGAAAAGAGCTTCAAACAAAAATGATATTTTGGAAATTAGTTTTGGGAGGTCAGAAGCAAAATCAGTAATACAGCGAAGAATTATTACATCTTGGCAGGAAATTTGGAATAATGAAAATAAGGGTAGAAATTACAACAAAATTCAGACGTCAGTCAGAGTGAGAAGTGATAGAAGTAAAAGCAGAAAAGAAGATGTTACTTTCAGCAGATTAAGGTTCGGACATACAGGACTCAATGACACGTTATATACATCATGAAAAAGACAGAGTGGGATAAATGTGAGATATGCAACTGTAAAGAAACTGATGAACATGTGCTGATAGAGTGGAGGAAGTTCAGGGTGAAAAGAGAAAGACTGAAGGGCAGAGTGGTAGATACAGGAAGGGAGTGGAGCATCAAAGGACTGTTAGAGACAGGGGACAAACAAGTTCAGTTTAAAAGGGCTTTATTTAATATTTTGAATGGAGCGGGTTCAATACACAGAATATAACTTCTGTATGAAGTTTATTTCATTTACAAATAACATTATTATTGTGTTTAAATGATAACTGTCATAAAGTCATGATGTTACACACTCCAGTCCAGTAGGTGGCCCCTTAAACGTTGGTTTGTAGTCCGCCATTAAACTCTAAGAAGAAGAAGAAGAAGAAGAAGAAGAAGAAGACTCATCTCCTGGTAGCCTATAAAGCTATCGAAGTTAGCTTAGCATGCTACCTGGAAACAGACCAACGGGGACGGAAGTGACCAACACAGCGCTAGTCAGAGTGTAATGAGAATAAACGGAGTTTTTAACGGAGATTGTCTGGAGGAAACGTTTCCGTAGTTTAGTGAAAATGTCTAAAGTAGAAATGCTGAGATCTTTAGTCAACCAGCGACTAACTGCGGCTGATGAAGAGATATTTGGTTTGTTTGAAAGAACGATAGCAGAGTACGAGGAGGAACTCTCTCGTTCAAAAGAGCAGAACAAGAGACAACGGGAACTACTGGACGCGGTTTTCAACCCTGAAGTTCGGATACAAAGAGCACGTGGGTTCACTTTATTTCTTCTCTCAAACACTGTTCATGCTCCGACTGATCACATTTAATGTAGTTTGAAGTTCATGCATGCTAACGTGTGGCTTTTCAGCGAAATGTGCTGTTATGAATCAAAATATATCATCCACGTGAATCGTGTAGATCCGTAAAGGTTTTTATGGGGGGGGGGCAACTGGCCAGCCAGCGTTTATCAGATTGGAGTCAAGGAGAAAATGTGATGTCGTGATATTTGCAATAAAACATCCTTGATGTGTCGAATCTTGGCCAATCAGCGTTAAGATGTATACACCGTCTTTCCCTCCGTTAACGTTTATGTTCCGTTGCCGTTCAGACTTGCTGGGTTAAGGCTAACGTCCACTGCATGCGGAACTTTCTCGACTGTTTTAGGAGGAAAACACGTAACGTGATGAAACATGAAGCCCCCCGTGTTCCGGTTCAGTCTACGCGGTCACTCGTTAACATTAAACCGGAACAACGGCGGATCTGGTTGCAGGTTGTTTTTTTTTGTTTTTTTTTAACTCAAAGTAGAATGAGGTGATTTCGTGGTGATAATAACTTGAAACAAGAGGCCCAGATACTGATAAGATGATGAGGTCAAAGAGCTTCAGGAAGAGGAGGCTGTTTTTGTAGCGCAGCTTGACGCAGGGCTGAGATGTGAGTGGAGGTCTCAACAGACGTGAAGGGAGAGCAGTACAGCTTCCCGTTGTCACAGTATTTTAAATACATTGATAAGGCAGGGTAAATGCTAAATGCAGCCTTTGCTCCAATGAGATGAACTACAGCAACAAGGGCTCACATGCCCTCTCATCGCACTGCCAGACACTGTTCACTGTAATGACCACAGCCAGTGGACTAACAGTCCCAACAGTCCCACGTGCAGTTGCACCCAAAGGCCCTGAAGTAATGAGACAGAGGGTTAAGGAGCCTGTACCTTCATTTCAGCAGGTTACTAATGCAGAGGTGTGTGTGTATAGATCACAGCTAATATTTTACTCTTGATAAGCTACCTTATTCAGAGTAGATTATCATTTTAATTTAAATAATTGAACTGGATTGAATGCATATTAATTGCAAATAGAAGATAGGCCACAATTCTAACAGCTTTACAGTAACAGTAGAAGTTAATATGAAGCCATACGGTAACAGGGTTCAATGAAAACTAATCACTTTATTTTGTATAGGCGATGGTTCTCACTACTCTTGCTAACTTTGTTTTTATTTGACTAAAACCTTTGAAAATGAGACCTAGGTCTCAATGGATTTTGTCTAAATAATGGTTGATATTAATAATATTGATGAAAAAAAAAAAGCTCACTAGCCAGCTGAAAAACTGATTAATAACTGATTAATAAATTAGTTTTTTGCTTAAAGTAAATGTCTTATCACTTAATCTTCGTTTGCAGGTATGCCAATTTGTTCTCTCAGCTTCTAGATGACAGGAAATATTTCAACTTATCCTCTTGCTACCGAGAGCACCCTTCAAAGGGTGTTCGGGGGGGCGACAGAGTACACACATGTAGTACTAATCACTTCTGAGAACGAATAAAATGATATTTTATGATGTATCAAAAAACGTACGTAACGAAGACATTCTGGGCAAATGGACCATGGAAGCTATTTTACTCACTGGAAACACAGTTATACACGAAGTAATACAATAAAGTACAAGTGGTACCACAATTTCACATATTTTTCGCCAGGACACCGCGTACTCCGTTACGATACCAACCAAAAGCTACGGCACTTTCATGGACAATCCGCATATCACAGAGCATGAGCATTCCACACCGAATCCAACCATAGTTTCCAAATGTATCTCCTTGAAACCATTAAAAAGTTACACTCCATAAGCCACAGAACAACACACAGCCAAACAGCAGAAAATTGTAAACGCTTCGCACCTTGAGATGGTTTTTGGGAAGAAAATCGCCAAAAATCCCAGATTAATCCTTTCAGCCATGTGCTGCCGGTTTCTGTCTGCCCTTATGTGAAAAGACTGAGGTTCTACATGCATTTATGATGAAGGGGTAGTCGTTTTCATTTTCGGTGAATGGGTTTTACGCTATGGTTTTGGATTTTTAGTGGCTACAAATTCTGTCAATCAACTCAAAGATCGACCCACTACCTTCTTGACACACTTCCGCATTCAAAGAGGTGTCATAGGCGAAAATCCGCCAATCATAGGCTGTGTGAGGTTCAATTGTAGTCTGTAAAACTGGAATTCAGAGGGTGAGCCATGTTTTACAGGTTTATATAGGGCCCAGGCTCTCAAAATGATGCCAAACTGCTGTTTTGGATAGATTGAACACTATTAGTGATCAAAACAAGTGAAATATATAGTATATAAAATAAGCAGCTGGTTCTAAAATGAGAATTCGGCTTGACCTCGGCTGACCTCTCTGTACAAAAGCCTCTATTACCTTGTTGTGCTTCACTTTATCAAAGACAAATTTGTTTGTAGAGACTACTGACATGTTGTGCTATGATTTGTGACTTATGACTTTTTCAGGCGACCCTGAACATTTTCAATTTGAGCTGTGTTATCTTCATTCAGCATTTACCAGTAACATATACACTGATATGTACACATCTTAACAAATCTCACAAGTGTTAGTGTTGTAATGCCATTACAATTATTCAAATATACCTTGTAGTTAGAGAGATGCACTCCTTTATGTATGGGTGTGCAATTTTCGAGCAGAGGCCTAAAAATAGGGCTAGGTAGCAAGACTACAAGTTTGTTCTCTTTGATAACACCACATTGATTTGGCAGCTTAAAATGGTTCATATGTTCATAGTCACATAAGTTGATTAAATGATTGTATTATCTGGTTCTATTGATACTCAGGAAGTGTATGTCCAGGAGACTATTTGCTCAATACTACAATGTCTTTGTAACGTCTCTGTGTGTGTTTACTGTTTCCCTGCAGATGTCCAGCAGCTGTTGGTGGTTAAAGAAGAGGTTCCCTCTGAGCAGCAGGAGTGGAGCTCCAGTCTGGACCAGGAGGACCCAGAGCCCTCACACATTAAAGAGGAACAGGAGGAACTCTGCACCAGTCAGGAAGGAGAGCAGCTTCAAGGTCTGGAGGAGGCTGATGTCAAGTTCTCATTCACTCCTGTGAAGAGTGACGATGAAGAAGAGGAAGCTCAGTCCTCACAGCTTCATCAAAGACAAACTGAACAGATGGAAACAGAAGCTGATGGAAAGGACTGTGGAGGATCAGAACCAGACAGGAACTTGGATCCAGATAGACATCCAGAACCAGATACTGATGAGAAGACTGGAGACTCTTCTGACACTGATGACAGTGGTGATTGTAAGGAGACCAGAGAACCTAAGTCGGGTTTAAACTATTTGAAACCTGATGAAGTCCTTGTCAGTGATTCAAGATGTAGCGCTGGTGAGAAACATTTTAGCTGCTCTGAGTGTGAGAAATCATTTCACCATCCTTCAACACTACAGAGACACATGAGAATCCACACAGGAGAGAAATCTTTCAGCTGCTCAGTTTGCAAGAAATCTTTTAACCAGCATTCAACACTACAGAGACACATGAGAATCCACACAGGAGTAAAACCCTTCAGCTGCTCAGTTTGCAAGAAATCTTTTAACCAGCATTCAACACTACAGAGACACATGAGAATCCACACAGGAGAAAAACCTTTCAGCTGCTCAGTTTGCAAGAAATCTTTTAACAATCGTTCACATTTACAGATGCACATGAGAATCCACACAGGAGAAAAACCTTTCAGCTGCTCAGTTTGCAAGAAATCTTTTAACCATCCTTCAACACTACGGAGACACATGAGAATCCACACAGGAGTAAAACCCTTCAGCTGCTCAGTTTGCAAGAAATCTTTTAACAATCGTTCACATTTACAGATGCACATGAGAATCCACACAGGAGAAAAACCTTTCAGCTGCTCAGTTTGCAAGAAATCATTTAACTGTTCTTCAAATTTGCAGAAACACATGAGAATCCACACAGGAGAAAAACCTTTCAGCTGCTCAGTTTGCGGTAAAAGATTTGTGCGCAATACACGTCTGAAGGTACACATGAAAACCCACACAGGAAACGATCCCCTTTAGCTGTTCTGGTTTCAGTAAAGTTTCCGTTTGTGATAAAAGCTTTCAGCACGAGTCACCTCTGAAGTTATACATGATTAACCGCGGTTCAACTAAACTGATTTCAATATTTCAATACAAAAAGTTATGCACTGAATGAGCGCCAACTGTACAGTTTGAAATAGTTTTGATGATTATATTGATGATTGATTTGATGATTGATTTCATGGTAATATAAGTTTAAGACGATGGTTTTACCTGCATCTGTGTACAGTATATTGTATTTAAATGATTTCATCAATAAAAACAAAGGTTTGTGTATTTCACTGGTTCATACAGTTTTACAGAGCACACTTTGTTCATCAGGATTAAATCCATCTGTGACTGGAGTGTGACTCAATAGTTCTTTATATTACTTGGCAGTTCGCACTCTTTGCTGCTGCCATTACTGGTATCAAATTGTCATCTTGTCTGACACAAACTTATAAAAAGGAAAAAAGGGCCCTTTAGAAAAAGCAATCTACACATTCTTTGGAGTCACAAACCACCAACATCCTTCTCTCGATCTATAGTTCCTTCCAGTTTAACAGGCTGACGCATTCCTGAATCTGTTTACAACTTGTCGATACTTTTTTAGATTGCCGGTGGCTTTTCTTGATCATACAATCATTGTGCTCCCCAGGCCTCTTGTTCATGTGTATGAGCACTTTTACCAGCTCAACTTTAGGTAACCATGAAACAGGCCCCACCTTTGACTTTATCACACAGCTCCAACACAATATATCAGGATTGACGTTGAATCTGATCACAACCGTCCCTCATTCCTTTGCTTCCATTTTCTGTGAAGCACTCTTTCACAAAACATTTTGTGTTGCATAATGCTGTTTGGAAAATACTAAATGCCAAAAATAGTGCGGAATGAAAGGAATCTATAGAGATTAAAACAAAAAATAAAAATGTTGTGAATCAAAAGACATCAAGCTAAGTGATGCAGAACAATCAAAGAAAAACAACTCACTTTTTTACGAGGGAAAAGACAATAGTTCAATCATAGAGTTGGAAATATGTTTTTATTAGTAAATAGACACATTTGATGTCACTCTCACACGGAGCCATCTAAAAAATACATATTTCAGGGAGGAGCTGAGACAGAGCTCCAGTGTTTATCCCACTATGACTACGTCCTCCTCAGGGAACTCATAGAAGGGAACCTCCAGGTTTAGAGGAGCAGGTCCCTTTCTTATCCTTCCTGAAGCATCGTAGTGGGAGCCATGGCACGGACAGTAGTAGCCTCCGAAGTCTCCGGCGTTGGCGATGGGCACACAACCCAGATCAGTGCACACACCGAGAACGATGACCCAGCGGGGGTTAATCACTCTATCCTTGTCATGCTGGGGGTCACGAAGCTCCGCCAGATTCACACCCTCCTCTGTTGTGATTTCCTTCTCTGTGCGGTGACGGACAAACAGGGGCTTTCCTCTCCACTTGAAGGTCATGTTTTTGCCTTCAGGGATGTCAGCGAGCTTGATCTCAATCTTGGATAAGGCCAGGACATCTGCTGATGCGCTCATTGAGGAGACAAACTGGGTGACCACTGTCTTGGCAGCATACACACCAACCACAGTGGTCGCTCCAGTGACGAGGTAAAAGAAGGACCTTTTCGCCTCGCTGCTCTCCTGGGAGGACTTGTTGGGGTCCGTAACCTCGGGCAACGGTAGTCTGTGAAGTCAGGAATCTTGATATCTTTGTGGGCAAGGCGGATTTAATGTATACTGATTAATATATTGTATGCCTAAGCATTAGTCGTTATAGTTATGAAACCAGGGTGACCTATTTGTCCCAAGTACAATACAGCACATCAGATCTGATCAGGTCTAGATATACAAATCATGATACTGTCAGTCTAGCTCAGTGGTTCTCAACCTTTTTTCGAGAGACAGCGAGATCCTTTTTGCGGCACTGGAACCCAGAGGCAGGTGTCGGAACTGTGTCAGTCAGGTGCCACAACTGTGGCAGTCGAGCGGCACTGAGCGGCACTGTTCGGCACCTGAGTGGCACTGTTCGGCACCTGAGCGGCACTGTTCGGCAGCTGCCGAGCTGAGTGGGCGGAGCCACATTTCTAGAGAACACACATTGTTGTTACGACAGGTCAGCTGCCATAAATCAGTTTTATGATTTTAGTTGAGTCACCGGAGCCATCCGTTCTCTGTATACATCCTGTGAGTAACCATGTTGTACTTTTTTGTTTCTTATTCATTTTATTTAAGTATGATTTTGCTGGTTTTGCAACAAAAGGAAACATAATACACTCCTTCCAAATTATTACTTTTATAGTCATTTACAACAATCGGCAAAAATAATGAAACCAAATCATCCGTTTTATTATCATTTAAAAGTATATATATAAAAACGTTTTTAAATGAAAACCCATAAAATCTCCAATCCAAAAATACATGTCTGAAAATATCTGAAATGTCTGAAAACAAGCTGCCAGTGACAATAGTTGTCACAAGAGTTCCGCCAGCAGTCAGAGGGGTGTCGGAGGGTGCCAGAGAGTGCCAGAGAGTGCCGGAGAGTGCCGGAGGGTGCCGGAGGGTGCCAGAGATTGCCGCGAGCAGTCAGAGGGTGCCAGAGAGTGCCGGAGAGTGCCAGAGAGTGCCGGAGAGTGCCGGAGGGTGCCGGAGGGTGCCAGAGAGTGCCAGAGAGTGCCGGAGAGTGCCGGAGAGTGCCAGAGAGTGCCGGAGAGTGCCGGAGGGTGCCGGAGGGTGCCAGAGAGTGCCAGAGAGTGCCGGAGGGTGCCGGAGGGTGCCAGAGAGTGCCGCGAGCTGTCAGAGGGTGTCGGAGGGCAGAGGGGTGTGCCCCCCCTGGTCCGTGTATGTTTTGATAGTCTGTTTTATGGTTTATTTGTTTTTCTTTTCAAGAGCGACGCAAAGTCAGACAGGTAGTTCGGAAGTAAGAATATGTCAAAAAAGGTAATAGAATGACCATATACAAGAAAATGGTTCGTCTATGATGCAAGCACATACCAGGGTAACATTAGGAGAAAAATAAATAAATATAAATGAATAAATGTGGGCTGATGGGAGTGTGTTAGCAACAATAGTTGACTACATGCGATTTCATATTAATTTATCCATGTACACAGCAAGAATGAAGTTTTCGATTAATCTGTGGATTGTTTGATGCAATACAGTTTTTAATATAGTTTAATCAAGGTCATTTTTGTGTGTGCAGAGCTGTTGCTATTTATTCTTCCACCGTATTGCTTTGCTGCTTGAGTGAACGCAGAGCATAGCCTGTAATAGCCTGAATAAGAGTGTTTACCATTTCTACCACTAGATGGCAGTATACGTGTATTTCAACCATAGATTTGTCATATTTACTTGTGTCTTTGTTAATTGTCTAGGTTATTGATACAGATGGATTTAATGCTGATTATTTCATCTGATATTTGATGTTGATGGTTAATTTGCAACCTGGTTGTATACATCATGTGTTTACTTGTTATTTGTATATAATAGAAAAGTGAGCATGTGTTCATGAAGCAATACATAATGACAATTGGAAAATAAAGAGACGTTTGGTTCATTCTTTTCAAACACTTCGCCTAATTTACCTACTTCATTGATTTAATTGTCACACTTAAATCCTGAATTGACGAGTGAAACAGAAGAAGTTAAAACGCCAAGATGAGAAGATATAATGTTGGTCAAATACTGTGGTCCAAATTAAAGTACTTCAGTTTCATTGCCATCGAGATATAGAAAGTTTGATTCTAGAATATTCGAAAAATTCCTAATCTCACAAGACAAGAGCAAAAACAAGATTAAGTTGTTCTCCTTTCTTCATTGCTACCATGTTAACTGTCTTGTGACCCCTTAGATTAATCTCTGGAGCTGTAGGCGGATGGAGACCGTCAGAAGTGTTACTATTTTGAAAATGTATCACTGATTGTGGTCATTTTAGTTCCACCTTGAATCCAGGTTTTAGGTCAGCTTCTCGAAAGCACAAAGGGCCTACAGAATTAGAATAATTATATTTCAAAGAGAAAACTATTGTTAAACGTCCAATTGTCATTATAGGGGATCCCTAGTTACTTGCCAGAGAGGGATGCCCAAAAAAGCTGTCCACAGACC
Organism: Pholis gunnellus; assembly: GCF_910591455.1. Classification (NCBI taxonomy): domain Eukaryota; kingdom Metazoa; phylum Chordata; class Actinopteri; order Perciformes; family Pholidae; genus Pholis; species Pholis gunnellus. The sequence continues at coordinate 18,232,612 of NC_136533.1, read as the reverse complement.
TTTTGCCGGATGCATCAGTGGCTGCAGACTGGTATGAGGAAGAGGTGGGCTAACTGACCCAAGTGTCACACTTTGGCAGCAACCCCTTTCACAGTGAAAAGGACCAGGAAGCTGCAGAGAGAGAATTTGCTCTGCAGTGCCCAGATGCGGTGTACTGCTGGCTGGACAATGCTGTCAATAATCTGCCACAACCTTTTAGAGATGGACTCAAATGTCTGATTGATATTATAAGAAAACTTTGTCAGCACTGATGTGTTTTTTTAATTGTCTCTTGCCTCACCATCTACTTGTTAATTGGTCAAATATATATATATAATGTGGAATGAACAGTTAGCGGTATTGTTACACAAGAGACAACAGTATTAACAGTGGTATGAATAATCAAGCTATATAATTCACCTCATTCTAGTAATGGCTTCTTAGTTCTTCTTATATGTGCTGTTGGTAAGTGTAGGATTATTGGTTCAATTGACAAATGTCTTGTCTGGTGTTTATGTTGCAGATGGGATGGAGTTGTGTTTTTTTACATTTTGGGGATAGAAAGGGAAGTATATATATATATACTATATATATATATATATATATATATATATATATATATATATATATATATAGTATATATCTGTCACGCCATTACGTTTGAATATAGTGTGTTCATTTGACTAAGTTTTATTTTAAAGAAGATAATGAACATGAATTTCATTTTTATATGTTTGAGTCTTAAATAATAGGTCATATAGTCAACTCCTACAACAGTGTTCACACACAAGCACTGTGCTAAATCATTCTTTAGACCAAATTGCCTACATAATGATGTGATTTTGTGAGAGGTGCTAAGACGCTGACAGCAGAGTTACAACAGAACAGGTTAGAGGTTGATGATGATGGTGCAGTGATGATATAGTAATGAAGGTCAAAATGGGAAGCACAAGTGGTGCTATGACTAGGTGCTAACTGAGGCAAGGTCCACTGAAGGCTGTTTACCTATAGAGTGCAGTGATGAGATTAACGTGTTATACATTTACAATATTAGCAATTTCCTGCCACGTTTTTAATATTTTGTAATACTATATTGAACGTAATTTTCTTTTCTTTCTCGGAACTCAATCACGCTGCAAGCAATCGGTCCATTTTGTAGTCTCAGATGGCTTAAGTGTTGCTGAAAGAGCACCCTTCTAACGTGCATTTAGCTTGTTAATATAGCTGTATAGTAGTAGTGTGATGCCAATAACATAACGAAAATAACAATGTGGCCTTCTGTATATGTGGCTAGAAATATATTTAAATATATATTTATATATCTCTTTTTAATTTATGCCTGTTGAAGTATAGATGTGACCAGGCGATGTGAGGAGAGCGGGTGAATTCACTCAGAGACACAGTCCTAGTATAGGGTCAAAATGATGCTTTTTATTTTCAAGTTAAGACAAAAAATTGGGGCTAAATGAAAAAAATGTAAAGTCTTACAAAAGGAAATAGAATTGGATTGTCAGTAACAATAAAAGCAAATAATAATAAGCAATGTCAACAGTTGTTTCAATTAAGGAGGCTACTGCAGGCTACATTTAGAGACAGACTATTTGTGGTGTGGTTATTTGATGAGTGTGAAATTAATGAATGTTTGTGTGAATAAAGTAAGGTTTAAGGAAATGTTTGAACTCACAGTACTGCGATACTCTCCTGGTGCAGTTGTTTAAATAGAGGTGCTATGGAAGTGGTGTGTGTTAAATGAAGATGTTATGGATTTGAATGACAACAATGAACAAAATACAGACACAGCAAAGACACAAACAAGTTGCGTGATGAAGGGCAAAGTCATCTCGGGACAATGCAATTGATATAAATCAAAACATTTTCAAGGTTAATGATAAATAAATGAAGAACTGTGTTTCTATGGCTAACTGTATGCCTATGCTCAGTTTGCCTTAAGAATCCAGCATTCTCTGTAAAGTGTGAACTTTTCATCTTTTAGAGAAAAGTAAATCCTGAAAGTAATGTCACAATTTATTCTCTTTCTGTTAATTTCAAGTGGAGCAGATCAAAAAACCAGCAGCATTGCAGCCCAAGACCCGACAGACCAACAGGTAATTATTGTGCAAGTCTGATATAGCATGTCTGAACACATCATTACACAGTTAAACAAAAGGGTTTATCATTTTCCACCCGAATTGGATGGTGAATTCCAAATTGGGGTTCCACTACATTATTCACACTCCAGTGAAATCCTGCTTATGATCCCCCGCCACCATTACAAAAAAGTTTGGTTATTGTCTCCTATAACACCGACCCGATCCAACGTTTGTTTGGTTTGACACAACATACATGGTGCTCAAGGACCTCCAGTCTGGTACACAAGCAAAATGTGCACATCACTTTTAGACGTTTGGAAAAAGTATTACTGTGCTGATGTAGCATTACGATGTATCACTTCTTTCTTGTTGAAATTAAATGTGCTATTTAGTTATTGTTTCATATTTTATAGTCAAAGTGACTTCAATTAAATATACTTCAAATTAATGGTGTTTTTTATAATGCTCCTTTTCTTCAAATGCAGAACAATGGCAAATTAAGACGTCTCGAACACACTTTGTTGGCAGCCAAGTGGTGCCAGACCAAGGTGTTCAAGGGAACAGTCACTTTGCCAGAAGTTACAAATATGGACAAACAAAACCAGCTGAAAGCGCTAGACGAACGTGAAAATATGGATGAAGACGAAGACTCACCACAAAGTGTCTTCGTCTTTGAATTCCATTATCAGAGCGATTATGACATGTTTTGTGAGGAGTTCGTGGACAAGGGCTACAAGGTGGATGGCGCATTTAAGGAGTGCGATTAGTTTTCAGTGAAGAAGGGACAAATGTTTGGGTCGCCTAACATAGTCTTGTTCATTTGTTCATAAATTCTCATGTTGTTTTTATATGTTTAATTGGAGTGGATTTCATTTTTTTACTTGTTCAGTTTTATTTTGATTGTAATTAAGATATATAAAAATGTCCTGACAGTCTCTGCGTCTGGTTCTATTCCTTGTGTGTTCCCACCCATGACAACTGCAGCTTTATTGATTCAGCAAATACTAATGCTTTCATGTGTAACAGAATTTTGACTATTATTGAATTGTTCACCATCACATTAATTACATCTAACAAGTTTCAACAGCACTTTTCATCGAAAACAGAACAAAACAGAACCTAAATCGAGCAAAACCGAACCGCACACTCTGACTACTGTCGGCACCCTTCTGACTGCTGGCGGCACTCTCTGGCACTCTCTGGCACCCTCTGACTGCTCGTGGCACTCTCTGGCACTCTCTGGCACTCTCCGGCACTCTCCGGCACTCTCCGGCACTCTCCGGCACTCTCTGGCACCCTCTGACTGCTCGCGGCACTCTCTGGCACTCTCCGGCACTCTCCGGCACTCTCCGGCACTCTCTGGCACTCTCTGGCACTCTCCGGCACCCTCTGACTGCTCGCGGCACTCTCCGGCACTCTCTGACTGCTCGTGGCACTCTCCGGCACTGTCTGGCACCCTCCGACACAGAACAACTTAATCTTGTTTTTGCTCTTGTCTTGTGAGATTAGGAATTTTTTGAATATTCTAGAATCAAAATCGATGGCAATGAAACTGAAGTACTTTAATTTGGACCACAGTATTTGACCAACATTATATCTTCTCATCTTGGCGTTTTAACTTCTTCTGTTTCACTCGTCAATTCAGGATTTAAGTGTGACAATTAAATCAATGAAGTAGGTAAATTAGGCGAAGTGTTTGAAAAGAATGAACCAAACGTCTCTTTATTTTCCAATTGTCATTATGTATTGCTTCATGAACACATGCTCACTTTTCTATTATATACAAATAACAAGTAAATACATGATTTATACAACCAGGTTGCAAATTAACCATCAACATCAAATATCAGATGAAATAATCAGCATTAAATCCATCTGTATCAATAACCTAGACAATTAACAAAGACACAAGTAAATATGACAAATCTATGGTTGAAATACACGTATACTGCCATCTAGTGGTAGAAATGGTAAACACTCTTATTCAGGCTATTACAGGCTATGCTCTGCGTTCACTCAAGCAGCAAAGCAATACGGTGGAAGAATAAATAGCAACAGCTCTGCACACACAAAAATGACCTTGATTAAACTATATTAAAAACTGTATTGCATCAAACAATCCACAGATTAATCGAAAACTTCATTCTTGCTGTGTACATGGATAAATTAATATGAAATCGCATGTAGTCAACTATTGTTGCTAACACACTCCCATCAGCCCACATTTATTCATTTATATTTATGTATTTTTCTCCTAATGTTACCCTGGTATGTGCTTGCATCATAGACGAACCATTTTCTTGTATATGGTCATTCTATTACCTTTTTTGACATATTCTTACTTCCGAACTACCTGTCTGACTTTGCGTCGCTCTTGAAAAGAAAAACAAATAAACCATAAAACAGACTATCAAAACATACACGGACCATGGGGGGCACACCCCTCTGCCCTCCGACACCCTCTGACAGCTCGCGGCACTCTCTGGCACTTTCTGACTGCTCGCGGCAATCTCTGGCACCCTCCGGCACCCTCCGGCACTCTCCGGCACTCTCTGGCACCCTCTGACTGCTCGCGGCAATCTCTGGCACCCTCCGGCACCCTCCGGCACTCTCCGGCACTCTCTGGCACTCTCTGGCACTCTCTGGCACCCTCTGACTGCTCGCGGCAATCTCTGGCACCCTCCGGCACCCTCCGGCACTCTCCGGCACTCTCTGGCACCCTCCGGCACTCTCTGGCACTCTCTGGCACCCTCCGGCACTCTCTGGCACCCTCCGACACCCCTCTGACTGCTGGCGGAACTCTTGTGACAACTATTGTCACTGGCAGCTTGTTTTGAGACATTTCAGATATTTTCAGACATGTATTTTTGGATTGGAGATTTTATGGGTTTTCATTTAAAAACGTTTTTATATATATACTTTTAAATGATAATAAAACGGATGATTTGGTTTCATTATTTTTGCCGATTGTTGTAAATGACTATAAAAGTAATAATTTGGAAGGAGTGTATTATGTTTCCTTTTGTTGCAAAACCAGCAAAATCATACTTAAATAAAATGAATAAGAAACAAAAAAGTACAACATGGTTACTCACAGGATGTATACAGAGAACGGATGGCTCCGGTGACTCAACTAAAATCATAAAACTGATTTACGGCAGCTGACCTGTCGTAACAACAATGTGTGTTCTCTAGAAATGTGGCTCCGCCCACTCAGCTCGGCAGCTGCCGAACAGTGCCGCTCAGGTGCCGAACAGTGCCACTCAGGTGCCGAACAGTGCCGCTCAGTGCCGCTCGACTGCCACAGTTGTGGCACCTGACTGACACAGTTCCGACACCTGCCACTGGGTGCCAGTGCCGCAAAAAGGATCTCGGCCCTGCACCTTTTTTCAGTGATGTACCCCCTGTGAAATATGTTTTCAGCCAAGTACCCCCTAACCAGCGCAAAGCATTTTTGGTTGAAAAAAAGATCATCACTGTCAACACTGAAGTCATGTCTTATCTGGATGAATGTGTGCTGCACAGTGTAGAGTATCGTTAGCATAACATGAATGTCCGAAGTCTTTAATATGAATTATGATCGATGGTGGATAGCATACATCAATTGAATCACAAGATAATCTGGGTGGATCACAGTTTCCCACAGCTGACAGTCGTCGATCTGTATGCGGTGTTTGAGCTCAGTACATGTTTAACTCACAGGCTGCATGAATGCACGGACAGGTCTATCGGTCTGAGATCGACTCCACATCAGATTAATAACGATATATGATACAAATATAAGACGGACAACAGAGCGTTTCATAAAGGATTTATTGACGTAAGTATTTTGAACAGGCATCGACACCTACCACCAACTCTGTCATTCACTCTGGTCCTCGTTATGTGTCCTCAGAATCTCAACCACAGCCACGCGAACGAGTAGTACATTATCCAGCAAAGTGTTCGCTTTATATGCTTTCATAAGAAACCGTGGAAACTACGTGAAAGAGAGAGGAGAAATGTTTATTTCCTGTTTATTCAACATGGGTCCTGAAAGGCCACTCCTACCACACATCTGCTTTACGCACTCGACCATAAACCAGTTAATTCAAAACCAGTTAAACTGGCACACCGGCCCCTCCTCGTATGCCTGCTCCGATAATATAAAACATCTGGACATGTCACAGGGCGCATAAATCAAGGACATGCCTCCTACACGGGCCTCCCACATTCCATACATCTGCTCCTAACAAAGGACATAGTCAAGCAAGTATGCTGTTTCATGTGTATTGAGGAAAATACACTACACTGGAAACAGACCGACGGGGAGCGCTAGTCAGAGTGTAATGAGAGTAAACGGTGTTTTTAACGGAGTTAGTCTGGAGGAAAAGTTTCTGTGGTTTAGTGAAAATGTCTAAAGTAGAAATGCTGAGATCTTTAGTCAACCAGCGACTAACTGCGGCTGATGAAGAGATATTTGGTCTGTTTGAAAGAACGATAGCAGAGTACGAGGAGGAACTCTCTCGTTTAAAAGAGCAGAACAAGAGACAACGGGAACTACTGGACGCTGTTTTCAACCCGGAAGTTCGGATACAAAGAGCACGTAGGTTCACTTTATTTCTTCTCTCAAACACTGTTCATACTCCGGCTGATAACTTGTAATGTAGTTTTGAGTGAAAGTCGGTGGCAATTAATCTTTTTCTTCTTCCCCTGATTTCATATCTGCAAACTTGTCGCTTTTGTTTTTTTGGGGGGGGGTCAACTGGCCAGCCAGCGTTTATCAGATTGGAGTGATACAATGAGAACGGGTGATGTTGTGATCTTTGCAATAAAACATCTTTGATGTGACGTGTCGAGTCTTGGCCAATCAGCGTTAAGATGTCTACAGCGTCTTCATTTCCCTCCGTTAAAGTTTAAGTTCCGTTACCGTTCAGACTTGATGGGTTGAGGCTAACGTCCACTGGATGCGGAACTTTGTCGACTGTTAACGTTCGTCATTATCGCGATTTAGGAGGAAAAAATGTAACTTGATGAAACATTTAATTGAAAAGGGTGTTCAAAAATTATAATATGACCAAATAATAATCTTTGATCTGTAATAAACATTTCCTTCATTGGTTGGCTAACATTTCTATTGGAGTTCTGTTCATGATGACCCCATATATCTCCATGTCAAATGTAATGTAATTTGACTACATTTTCTGAGATAATTAAAGGCAAAGTTGGCCCAAATGAAATTATGATATTCATAATTTCCTCATATTTTAACTGTTAAATAAACAGTTCCTGAAGAGGTTGTAGTACATTTTCAATGGATTCTTGTTCATGATCACTCGGACTATGTCCATTAAAAATGTAATGTCATTTTACTGTATGTCTGTTTCGATTCTCTATTTTGAAAATCTAGACATTACGCTTCGTAAAAGCCTTGGTCTGTATAGCTCTACCTACTTCCTTAGTGTGGTGGTGATCAAAGGCATTGTTCTAAAACTAATGTATTTGGAATCAGTTGGAACACATGCACATTAATGTTTTTCAAGACAAAAACACAACATGAAACGCAAAACATACCTGACCACCCTCTTCACACAGACAGATATAGCAAGGGGGCATATAAAAAGAGACAAAAAACATAACAAATACTGTATGTGGATTTAATTGTTGCACAAAAATAATTTTATTTGACCTGCAAAATGCAGACAAGGTTGTCCAAAGCCTGGACAAGCTTGTTTTAATGTTGTCCAGGCCTAAAGCCTTGCCCACTGCCAAATGTAGATTATGCCCAAAACAGGGTATCCAAGTGTAATTTTCAAATGCCTTTTTGTTGTTGGAGGCATTGTCAGTAGGTATTATCAGCCATTTTTGGCATGTCCAATCCCCATTTTTCACACACCATCTCCTCCAGCGCTTCATGGATAGAATCTGCAGTATGGTCTGAATACAAAGGAGTACATCCTTAAACACCAGGACTGCATTTCCCAGGTTTTTAAACACCAGGACTTCATTTCCCAGGTTACGTACTGGATTGTGAGTGCCATGTATGCATCAACTGCCCTGCTTGTCCAGAGGTCAGTGGTGAGAGCAAAACAAGGCTGGCATTGAAGTTGAGCCTGAATAACCTGATTGGTCTCATTGTAGATCTGTGGAATTTCATTGTTCATGAAATAATTTCTCCCTGGCATATCATATTTTCTGTCCAACGCATGCACAAGATTCCTAAATCCAGTTTTTTCGACTGTGTATATTGGCACCTGATCAGTACAGATGAACTCAGCCCACTGCTCTGTTTAACCTCTTCGCATCTGTTGAGCCTCTCTCATATTTCTGCTGGCTTTCAAACACAGCTGGAAGGGAACTCTCTGGCATCTGTTTGACTGTCTGTGGGAGTGGGTGGATAAAAAATGCTTAATTTACTTGCATAGTGAGTTTGATATTTTCACTTCATATTTTATCTTAATTCATGGAATAATTATTTTTCCTTAACTAAAAATACAAATAATTAGCTCAAGATCCACCAGCATGTAGCCATTTTGCATCAATTGTGTTTCATTTAGTACACTTTTGTGTGCATTGTGACCTCATGATCATATAGGCTTGTCGTCAAACTAGGCTACGGCTCGTGTTAGGCTGTTTAAGGGTGAGCTTGGGGGTGTTCATGTTTATAACCACATTTGCTTACCTGTCGTTCTCTGAACTCTTTGAAAGGTTCGGGGTGTCTGTCGGAAAGGTGCTTTGCCATGTTTGACGTGTCCCTTGGTCTGTGTGGCTTTGAAACACGTTTTACAGACGGGTCTCTGCATGTCAGTGGGCTTTCCTTCACTTGTCTGCAATATAGCCAAAGTACTTCCAGATTTCACTTCTGGCATCTTTTTTTCTAACAAGCCGAGGACGGTCGGCAAAAGCTCCTGCACTTGACGCCATGTCTCCCCTGCGATCACTCGCAGGCTGCCTGTTGCGTGTGTGAGCGCTGGGCAGCCCCGCCCCCTTGCAGTCAATGCGTACAGGCAGCATGACAGGAAGCGGAACAGTGAGTGCGTTCTGATCGCGCGCTATTTTAATGAAGTAGCGATACTAAAAATATGCAAAATCGTATCGTTTTTCACGTCCGGGTACCGCGGTACCTTTTTAGTATCGATACACCTTGCAACATTAATCTGCAGGCAGTTGTCTAATTTCATGAGCTATTACTGTAAAGTTTTTGAGATAATTAAAGGCAAAGTTAGCTCAAATGAAATTATGATATTCATAATTTCCCTATATTTTACATTTTATAAAAACAAATCCTTAAGAGGTTATATCAAAATGTCACTGGATTGTTGTTCATGACAACCCCTACTACGTACATGTCTAATTTCATGATATTTTACTGTACAGTTTTTGAGAAAATTAAAGGTAAAGTCAACTCAAATGGCCTTCATTTTCATAATTTCTTCATATTTGGACTTTGATTACTTGAATTCCTTAAGAGGTTATATTACACTTTCACTGGATTGTTGTCCATGAGGACCTTTACTATGTACATGTCTAATTTCATGAGATTTTACTGTACAATGTTTGAGAAAATATAGGCAAAATTAGCTCATATTATATTAATAATTTCCCTATATTTGACATTTTATAAAAAACAAATCCTTAATTTATGAAAAGGAATTACATTTGAGTTGACTTTGCCTTTTAGTTATCTTAAAAAATGTACAGTAAAATTACATTACATTTGACATGGAGATATATGGGGTCATCATGAACAGAACTCCAATGGAAATGTTAGCTAACCAATGAAGGAAATGTTTTTATTACAGATCAAAGATTATTATTAGGTAGCATTATAATTTTCAAACCCTTTTTCAATTAAAGAGTATACAGCAGTGTAACTTCAGATTTTATTATTGTTGGATTTCATATCATATACAAAATGACGTTGTTTTTTGAACAAATTAGGCAAATTATTGATGAAATATAGGTCTATTTCCGGGCTTTTTGGGCTATCCAAGCACCCGTACCATAGCACCACGAATAGACGAGCATTACATTTCAAGTGCCGGCTGACGTCACCGTGGTTCCGCGGATGCCGGACCACTTGGCCGCAGTCATGTTCCGGTTCAGTTCACACGGTCAGTCATTAACGTTAAACCAAAATACCGGCGGATCTGGTTGCAGGTTGTTTGTTTTAACTCAAAGTAGAATGAGGCGATTTCGTGGTGATAACTTTTATGACCACGATGATGAGGCCCAGATACTGATGAGATGATGAGGTCAAAGAGCTTCAGGAAGAGGAGGCTGTTTGTGTAGCGCAGCTTGACGCAGGGCTGAGATGTGAGTGGAGCTGGGCCTGGATAAAGGTGGAGGTCTCAACAGACGTGAGTACAGCTTCACGCTGTCACAGTATTTTAAATACATTGATAAGGCAGAGTATGCTAAATGCAGCCTCTGCTCCAATGAGATGAACTACAGCAACAAGGGCTCACATGCCCTCTCATCGCACTGACAGACACTGTTCACTGTAATGACCACAGCCAGTGGACTAACAGTCCCAACAGTCCCACGTGCAGTTGCTCCCAAGGATCCTGAAGTAATGAGACAGAGGGTTAAGGAGCCTGTACCTTCATTTCAGCAGGTTGCTAATGCAGAGGTGTGTGTGTATAGATCACAGCTATTATTTTACTCTTGATAAGCTACCTTATTCAGAGTAGATTATCATTTTAATTTAAATAATTGAACTGGATTGAATGCATATTAATTGCAAATAGAAGATAGGCCACAATTCTAACAGCTTTACAGTAACAGTAGAAGTTAATATGAAGCCATACAGTAATGAAAACTAATCACTTTATTTTGTATAGGCGATGGTTCTCACTACTCTTGCTAACTTTGTTTTTATTTGACTAAAACCTTTGAAAATGAGACCTAGGTCTCAATGGATTTTGTCTAAATAAAGGTTAATAATAACAATAATAATAATTGATGATAAAAAAAAGCTAACTAGCCAGCTGCTCAACTAGAGCTGAAATACTGATTAATAACTGAATAATAAATTAGTTTTTTGCTTAAAGTAAATGTCTTATCACTTAATTTTCTTCTAAGACTACACCAGAATGATACATTTGAATGATAATCATATTTAAAATAAAGCGGGGGTGAAAAATGTGACAAGCACCTGAAACTGGTTCATATGTTCATGGTCACATACATTGATTAAATGATTGTATTATCTGGTTCTATTGATACTCTGGAAGTGTATGTACAGGAGACTATTTGCTCAATACTCCAATGTCTTTGTAACGCCTCTGTGTGTGTTTACTGTTTCCCTGCAGACGTCCAGCAGCTGTTGGTGGTTAAAGAAGAGGTTCCCTCTGAGCAGCAGGAGTGGAGCTCCAGTCTGGACCAGGAGGACCCAGAGCCCTCACACATTAAAGAGGAACAGGAGGAACTCTGCCCCAGTCAGGAAGGAGAGCAGCTTCAAGGTCTGGAGGAGGCTGATGTCAAGTTCTCATTCACTCCTGTGAAGAGTGACGATGAAGAAGAGGAAGCTCAGTCCTCACAGCTTCATCAAAGACAAACTGAACAGATGGAAACAGAAGCTGATGGAAAGGACTGTGGAGGATCAGAACCAGACAGGAACTTGGATCCAGATAGACATCCAGAACCAGATACTGATGAGAAGACTGGAGACTCTTCTGACACTGATGACAGCGGTGATTGTAAGACCAGAGAACCTCAGTCAGGTTTAAACTATTTGAAACCTGATGAAATCCGTGTCAGTGATTCAAGATGTAGCGCTGGTGAGAAACATTTTAGATGCTCTGAGTGTGAGAAAACATTTGTCAATAGTCAAAATCTGAAGAGACACATGAGAACCCACACAGGAGAGAAACCTTTCAGCTGCTCCGTTTGCAAGAAATCTTTTCACTATCGTTCATATTTGCAGATACACATGAGAATCCACACAGGAGAGAAACCTTACAGCTGCTCAGTCTGTAAGAAATGTTTTAAGCAGCGTTCAACTTTACAGAGTCACATGAGAACCCACACAGGAGAAAAACCTTTCAGCTGCTCCTTTTGCAAGAAATCATTTATCGGTTCTTCAAGTTTGCAGAAACACATGAGAATCCACACAGGAGAAAAACCTTTCAGCTGCTCAGTTTGCAAGAAATCTTTTAACCAGCATTCACATTTACAGATGCACATGAGAACCCACACAGGAGAAAAAACTTTCAGCTGCTCCGTTTGCAATAAATCTTTTAACCTGCGTTCAACTTTAACGATACACATTAGAATCCACACAGGAGAAAAACCTTTCAGCTGCTCAGTTTGCAAGAAATCTTTTAACAATCATGCACATTTACGGAGACACGTGATAACCCACACAGGAGAGAAACCTTTCAGCTGCTCAGTCTGTAAGAAATCTTTTAACCGTTCTTCACATTTACAGAGACACATGAGAATCCACACAGGAGAAAAATCTTTCAGCTGCTCAGTTTGCAAGAAATCTTTTAACAATCGTCCACATTTAAAGGTACACATGAGAATCCACACAGGAGAGAAACCTTTCAGCTGCTCAGTTTGCAAGAAATCTTTTAACCATCGTTCAAATTTACAGAAACACATGAGAATCCACACAGGAAACGATCCCCTTTAGCTGTTCTGGTTGCAGTAAAGTTTCCGTTTGTGATAAAAGCTTTCAGCACGAGTCACCTCTGAAGTTACACATGATTAACCGTGGTTCAACTAAACTGATTTCAATATTTCAATACAAAAAGTTATGCACTAAATGAGCGCCAACTGTACAGTTTGAAATAGTTTTGATGATTATATTGATGATTGATTTCATGGTAATGTAAGTTTAAGACGATGGTTCTACCTGCATCTGTGCACAGTATATTGTATTTAAATGATTTCATCAATAAAAACTAAAAGGTTTGTGTATTTCACTGGTTCATACAGTTGTACAGAGCACACTTTGTTCATCAGGATTAAATCCATCTGTGACTGGAGTCTGACTCAATAGTTCTTTATCTTGGCAGTTCGCACTCTTTGCTGCTGCCATTACTGGTATAAAATGGTAATCTTGTCTGACACAAACTCATAAAAAGGGCCCTTAGAGAAAGCAATCTACACATTCTTTGGAGTCACAAACCACCAACATCCTTCTCTCGATCTATAGTTCCTTCCAGTTTAACAGGCTGACACATTCCTGAATCTGTTTACAACTTGTCGATATTGTTTTAGATTCCCGGTGGCTTTTCTTGATCATACCATCATCTTATCGTAATCATTGTGCTCCTAAGGCCTCTTGTTCATGTGTATGAGCACTTTTACCAGCTCAACTTTAGGTAACCATGAAACAGGCCCCACCTTTGACTTTATCACACAGCTCCAACACAATATATCAGGATTGGTGTTGCAGCAAAGGGGTTGGATCTGATCACACCCGGCCCTCATTCCTTTGCTTCCATTTTCTGTGAAGCACTCTTTCACCTTTAAACTTTTTGTGTTGCATAATGCTGTTTGGAAAATACTAAAATTAGTACGGAATGAAAAATCCATAGAGATTTAAAAAATTAAATGGCGGTGTCAAGCTAAGTGATGCAGAACAATCAAAGAAAAACAACTCACTTTTTTTACGAGGGAAAAGACAATAGTTCAATCATAGAGTTGGAAATATGTCTTTATTAGTAAATACACACATTTGATGTCACTCTCACACGGAGCCGTCTAAAAAATACATATTACAGGGAGGAACTGAGACAGAGCTCCAGTGTTTATCCCACTATGACTACGTCCTCCTCAGGGAACTCATAGAAGGGAACCTCCAGGTTTAGAGGAGCAGGTCCCTTTCTTATCCTTCCTGAAGCATCGTAGTGGGAGCCATGGCACGGACAGTAGTAGCCTCCGAAGTCTCCGGCATTGGCGATGGGCACACAACCCAGATGGGTGCACACACCGAGGACGATGACCCAGCGGGGGTTAATCACTCTATCCTTGTCATGCTGGGGGTCACGAAGCTCCGCCAGATTCACACCCTCCTCTGTTGCGATTTCCTTCTCTGTGCGGTGACGGACAAACAGGGGCTTTCCTCTCCACTTGAAGGTCATGTTTTTGCCTTCAGGGATGTCAGCGAGCTTGATCTCAATCTTGGATAAGGCCAGGACATCTGCTGATGCGCTCATTGAGGAGACAAACTGGGTGACCACTGTCTTGGCGGCATACACACCAACCACAGTGGTCGCTCCAGTGACGAGGTAAGAGAAGGACCTTCTCGCCTCGCTGCTCTCCTGGGAGGACTTGTTGGGGTCCGTAACCTCGGGGCGACGGTAGTCTGTGAAGTCAGGAATCTTGATATCTGTGTGGGCAAGGCGAATCCCCCCAGGAGCTGGAGAAGAAACACAAGATGCAGTTTTTAAAGACACGAGCAGTTAATGGGCAAATTGTAAATTATTTGGTATCTTACAAAAAAAACAACATTTAAAGTAATGCTTCTGTCACACTGTGTCTTCATATTTAAGGCTCAATTACCAGTAGATATAATGACTCGAATAATTGATCATAATTTGAATGATAAGGACATTTATAAATAAACATTTTGGATTAAATGTATAGTGATTAATATATTGTATGCCTATGCATTAGTCGTTATTGTAGTGTTCTCGTTCAGTGTGTCGAAACTCTGATTTAAACAGAGCTAAACCACAGTCAATAAAGACAGAGTTGTTGTAATTTACACCCTTTTTACTGTCACTCTGTTCCTTTAACATGTGGTGAAAACTAAAAATACAAACAATACAAAATATTCAGTCAGATTGTAAATACAAACATACATAGATCATTTGTGCATCAACACGCATTCATAAAAACCACTGGCATTGTTCCAAACTTGCATATAATACAAACCTATTTAAGTGACCCATCAAACCAAATCTTTACCAATATAAAATGCCCACTATGTCCAATGTCAAGTAAAGTAACGCTTCCAGGTGGATGCATGCAGATTACTCCTCTGAGCATGCTGCTCTGTCTCGTTTGACTACAACCAACGAAGCTATCAAAACCGGAAGTAATATCATGACGTGAACGGAAAGACAACATTACAATAACCATCTGTTCGTCTTGTAATGAGCATAAACAAATTATCTAAACAAAGTAGAAATGCCTTTAAAAGGCAACACACTCCCCGTCTGACCTATGTGAGGTCACTACAAGTTTGCAGGATTCAAGAACATTCAATATTCAAAATCAGTCCTTGGGTAAAAGTAGAACAATTTCTGTAATCGGTCTAAGAAAAGTCTTGACACTGCCCTTGTCAGTCGTCTTCACCTCGACCTTTCTTACATGTCCATCCTTTCCAGGGAACGTTGCAGCGATACTCGCCATAGGCCAGCAGTTGCGGGCAGTCTGCTTGTCCCTGAGGAGAACTAGATCGCCGACTTGAAGGTTTCTACGTGGCACCGTACACTTCTGTCTGTGTTGTAAGGTAGGCAAGTATTCACGGCTCCAGCGAGTCCAGAACTGGTTGGCTAGAGCCTGGACCTGTCTCTGTTGCTTTGTGTACAGGTCCATGTATGAGAAATCTCCAGGTGGAGGTGGAACTCCTGTCTTTTGTGTAAGAAGCATTGCTGGCGAGAGTATGAACGGTTTGTCTGGGTCCGTTGTTTATGCAAGCTGGATGTGTCTAAAGACTTGATTATCTCGAAGTGTACAGCCCTTGAACTCATACAGCAAAACATAATTGCCCATCACTTACTCTCTGCATGTCCTCCTCTGGTGCGTCTGGTTGTGACAGACCAAGGTCCAAATACACCGAGCCCCACATATGTAAAAGGAGGACAAGTTTTGAGATGCTCGGATGGCAGGTCTGCCATGCGTTCTTCCAGTTTTCCATGCAGCTTGCGGCAGATTATGCATTTGTGGAGTACTGAATTGATTAACATCTTGCCTCCCAAGATCCACAGTCCTGCTGCCCTGATCGCTCCTTCTGTCAGGTGACGACCCTGATGTTTCACCTGCTCATGGTGATGTCAGGTGAGGAGTAGGGCGATGTGGTTATCTTTGGGTAGGATTATTGGGTTCTTTTCTGCAGTTGCTAGGTTGGAGTGCTTTAGCCGGCCTCGAACGCAGATGAGATTGTCCTCCAAATTTGGACCGAGTTTCAACAAGGCTCTGTTTTTGGATACTGTTTTGTTGACTCGGAGAGCCGTCAGGTCTTTCGCAAAAACTTCCTTTTGTGTGGCTTTAAGGATAACATTCCGTGCTTGGTCCAATTCCTCTGGAGTACGAGGTAAGTTGCATGTGTGCCAACCTTTGCATTTGCTGGTTTGATTCAAGTGTTGGAAGGATCTTGCCATGTGAACCAGAAATGCTACTCCTCTTACTAGAGATGCAAAGGTGGAGAAGTGCTGGAAGCGGGCAGAGGTTGGTATTGGTTCTTCCAGGCAAGTAGCACAGGTTTGTATTTGTGGTCGGATTTCGGAGTCTCTTTCAGGTGCAAGGAGCTTAACATTTGTTTGTTTCCTCTGTAGATGGCTGATGCAAGAAGGAGGGTCCAGTGAACCAAGAGGTTTGTACGAGGCGGGATGCTGGTAAAGATCTTGATGCATGGTCGGCAGGGTTTTCCTCTGTACGTACATAACACCATTGTTCAGGCTTTGACGATTGACGGATGCGTTGAACTCTATTGTGGACATATGCATAGAATCGTTTTGACTCGTTACAGATATAGCAGAGCACTACTTTGCTGTCCGTATAGAACTTGGTGGCATCCAACTTTAGGTCTAGTTCGTCTTTAATGAGATCGGCCATCTCTGCTAAGACGGCGGCACAAAGCTCAAGCCTCCATAACTTCCTGACAGTTTGATGCAAACTTGTGTAAGCGGAGGTTTGATTCAGCGAGTGATGCTTGCGTTCGTTGAAGCAAGTCGATTGCCTCCGCTTCAGATGGTAGGGAAACCAAGCCATCGTCCACATAAAAGTGCCTTTCCACAAACTTGACAGTATCAGCATCATGCTCCTTTGCACCTTCTCTGATGGCCCTTCATAGCCCGTAGATAGCCACAGCGGGAGATGGTGCGTTGCCTAAGACGTGGACCTTCATCCTGTATTCAACAACTTCCTTATTGATGTCATTGTCCTTGTACCATAAAAAATGAAGAAAGTTGCAGTGGTCTTCATGCACCAAGAAACAATAAAACATCTGCTGGATGTCCGCAATAATTGCAACTCTCGCTTTCCGGAAGCGTAGCAGGACACCAAGGAAGGAGTTGTTGAGATCGGGACCAGTGAGCAGCACGTCATTGAGGGAGACGCCAAAGTATTGGGCACTGGAGTCGAAGACCACCCTGATCTGATTGGGTTTTTGTGGGTGGTGGACCCCAAACGTAGGGAGATACCAGCACTCCTCATCTTCTCTCAGTGACGGTGCTACCTCGGCATGTCCATTAGCAAAGATTTTCTCCATGAATGCCACATACTGTTCCTGCACGAGGTTTCCTTTTCAAGGTTCGTTGTAGGGATGCGAACCGGTTTACTACCTGTGCCCTGTTGTTCGGTAGCAGCTGGCATGGTTCTTTAAATGGCAGTGGGGCGACCCAACTGTTAGTGTCATCCCTGTAGACATTTGTGTCCACTATCTTTAAGAAGATAAGGTCTTCTATTGATGGAGCCAGTTTGTTGTCGTGCTCAGTTCGATTGAACACTGTGTCACCCAGCATCCTCTTTGTCATCTTGTCAGGCCTGCTAACGCTCTGCTGTGTCTCCTTGACATGCATGAAGTTTGTGCAGGGTTGAAGAATCGAATGACGCCCATTGTCTAGCACGTTGGTTTTGAACATGTTGAGAGTGATCTATTTTTTTAATTGTCTCATCAATCGTGATTGCTTCCCCCAAGTACAATACAGCACATCAGATCTGATCAGGTCTAGATCTACAAATCATGATACTGTCAGTCTAGCTCAGTGGTTCTCAAGCTTTTTTCTGTCACGCCCCACTTTGGAGGAAGAAACATTTTCATGCCCCACCGCCCCAACAAAATTGTAACAAAATGGTCCATGTTGAACTATTATTGAAATAACATTTTGTGACGCCATATGCTCACACATACCTGGAGAATTTTATTTTAAATATGAGCTTTAAAATGTAGCATGCTGGTGTACTCGGAGAAGAAAATTAAGTGATAAAACATTTACTTTAAGCAAAAAACTAATTTATTATTCAGTTATTAATCAGTATTTCAGCTCTATTATTATTATTAACCTTTAAAAGTTTTAGTCATATAAAAACAAAGATAGCAAGAGTAGCGAGAACCATCACCTGTACAAATAAAGTGATTAGATTTCATTACTGTATGGCTTCATATTAACTTCTACTGTTACTGTACAGCTGTTAGAATTGTGGCTATCTTCTATTTGCAATTAATATGCATTCAATCCAGTTCAATTATTTAAATTAAAATGATAATCTACTCTGGCTAAGGTAGCTTATCAAGAGTAAAATAATAGCTGTGATTTAACTGCATGTGGGACTGTTAGTACTCTGGCTGTGGTCAGTACAGTGAACAGTGTCTGTCAGTGCGATGAGAGGGCATGTGAGCCCTTGTTGCTGTAGTTCATCTCATTGGAGCAGAGGCTGCATTTATTATACTCTGCCTTATCAATGTCTTTAAAACACTGTGACAGCAGGAAGCTGTACTCACGTCTGTTTAGACCTCCACCTTTATCCAGACCCAGCTCCACCTTTATCCAGACACAGCTCCACCTTTATCCAGACACAGCTCCACCTTTATCCAGGCCCAGCTCCTTCACATCTCAGCCCTGCGTCAAGCTGCGCTACACAAACAGCCTCCTCTCCCTGAAGCTCTTTGACCTCATCATCTCATCAGTATCTGGGCCTCATGTTTCGTTCATGTTTTGTTTTAACTTTAAGTTAAAACAAACAACCTGCAACCAGATCCGTGTTCCGGTTTAACGTTAACGAGTGACCGCGTGAACTGAACCGGAACACGGGGGGCTGCATGTTTCATCACGTTACGTTTTTTCCTCCTAAATCGCGATAATGACGAACGTTAACAGTCCACAGAGTTCCGCATGCAGTGGACGTTAACTTAACCCAGCAAGTCTGAACTGTAACGGAACATAACGGAACTTAAACTGTAACGGAGGGAAAGACGCTGTAGACATCGTAACGCTGATTGGCCAAGACTCGACACATCAAAGATGTTTTATTGTGAAGATCACTACGTCACCTTTTCTCCTCGTCTCACTCCAACCTGAGAAACGCTGGCTGGCCAGTTGACCCCCCCCCAAAAAAAAAAAAACCTCTACGGATCTACACGATTCACGTGGATGAACGGCGAATTTCGCCGAAAAGCGACAAGTTTGCAGGTATGAATAAAATTCAGCATTTCCCCTCGCGCCCCACCTGCAATACCGCTGCGCCCCACTAGAGGGGCGCGCCTCACAGTTTGAGAACCACTGGTCTAGCTGATACTAACAATTGCTTATTTCAGTCCAACCTGGAGATATTCAGGTTGCCATCACTGAAAACCAGCACATATTCACATCTGATGAGCTGGAACCAGTGAATTTTTGTTTTTTTTCTGTCGATCACGTAACAATGTTTCTATCAGTCCGTTAACCGACGCATAGAAAATAATTGTTAAATTGGAGGCAATAAAACCCGAACTGAATAATCAAACTATCTGTAGATTAGTTTTTTTTCTTCTGCACAATAACCAGTAATACACGTATTATGTAACACAAGAGACCTTTCACCTGTATTGGCGTGTGAAAGCTAAACATAAATACAGTACAGGGTCACACGTCAAGATCGATGTCATCGCTGTAACTGGTGTAAAGTAACGTTCGTGTTTTTTTATATACGTCAGACTTTTTAACCATAGTTGACCTTCTGTCAGGTTACAGATGTCAGTTACAACAAAGCTATTTACAG
The DNA here is from genome assembly GCF_910591455.1 of Pholis gunnellus. Taxonomy (NCBI): domain Eukaryota; kingdom Metazoa; phylum Chordata; class Actinopteri; order Perciformes; family Pholidae; genus Pholis; species Pholis gunnellus. The sequence goes on along the minus strand of NC_136533.1, from coordinate 18,212,624 downwards.
CTGGTCAGAGCAAGTTATCAGTACTAGCGTTAGTTTGGAGACATGAACGGCAATAAAATAGATAAGCATAAAATGTACACGCTGTTAAAATGAACATGTTAATTAATCAGTTTGAAGTCAGTATATTGAGTTGCATCGTCACATCAGTACCACCACAAACTCCGCCCGTTACATCCAACGTTATATAGCCACAAGTCGTCCTTACCAGCAGAAGGCACCAAGTCCTTGGCAGCAGAGGACCGCAGGCTTTTAACTGTCTGTTTTGTCGCCTGCAAGTAAGGGGAAAGAGCCCCGGCACGAGCGGACATGGACAACATCTTTGCCCAGAATAAGGGACTTCCACGCCGAAACTGCGGACACGACACGACCTTGCCAGTAAAAATCTTACGTGCACCTCGCTGATGTGCTTTACCAGAAACTCCCTCCGCCCTCTCAACGTTCCGCATTAAGTTCGGTCTGACCGAAGTGTCCCTTTCGTTTTTATCTTATATATTGAGTAATTCTATTATTTTACATTTATTAAATGAAGCCATAATTACATGTTATATATTCAGTGTTGACATATATAAACAGTTTTGACTAACGTGGCTGAAATCCTACAATCATTTAAAATAACGGCTGTTTCGGTACAGGCATTTTTCTAAGGCAGCTGTATCTAGGGGTCCTCATGATGTAAACAAGGGTCCTCACACAAAATATGGAGAGGAGCTACACAATGGTAACCTGAGAGAGTAAAATACAATAAAAATGAAAATACCAAAAAGGAAGCTATTCCTGCTAATTATTTTTGCATATGTAGCATTTTCACTCTATGCTGCATATAATGTCTTCTTCAGCACCAAAGTCATCTCCCGTGTTCACAGGGTGGTGAAGAAAGAGACGGGGGCACTCTCGGGTAATTACACTTAGCGCAACCGTTATCTAGTCCCGATTGCAAATACACTGTTAGAACCTCGTTTCGTTTGTATGGTAACTAAGATGGAGGAAGTGTGTGCCTATAAGCTATAATGAAAATTGTGTGTTGTGTTTGCAGGTGGCGTCAGAGATGGCGGTGCTGTTGCTCCATTCCTAGCTCGTGATTGGAATCCGTGGGAGGATGAACAGGTGGACTACAACTCTGCTCTGACCAAAAAGAGGGAGGCTTTCAAACAGCACCTGGGTCGAATTGACAAGAACAAACCCAAAAGATACAGGGTACAAATCTGGGGTAAAGCTGCCATAGGTAAGTCGTGGCATTATATAATCTGTCTGTCACAGCCTGCAGAGAAGGTCTGTGGTGGGATGTGGGCGTGAAATGACAATTGTGTGACATCACAGTGCCATTTTCATTCTTACAACTACAGATGATTTAAAAAATAGTTTCCCTTTATATTGAATTAGATACAAATTTGAAAATATTGTTTTTCAAGTCTTTTGATCGATGATTTTCATTGGCCTCTGGTTGTGTTAATTTCAACATTTGTATTGTCATTTATTCAATTATACGGTGGAACAGAATGATAACTCAGTGTAGATGAGGGGCAAGAAATACAGAAACGAGGCAATACAACATAACAAATAGACAGTACAGTCTGAGTGTTATGTATAAAGGAATACAGGATTCAAACTGAACATCATATAAAAGAGTTAGAGTTGTTTGATGAAAACCGGCAGAAAGTCTAACAGCCTGAGGAGAAATCCTCTGGTTCCCTCTGACAGCTTTGGCCTTATGTCAGTATAGCACCTGCAACATGGCCAACAATTCTAACTCACATTGTGCAGTCATGCATTGATAAACATCACAGATCTTATATGATGAGAACAACCAAAATAGTATTATTTTGTACATGGTGTGGATGTGGAGAAGTTGTGTAAACATTGAAAGTATTACATTTCTAATTACATGTTGACATTTGAACTCTGGTAGTAAATGGCTGTGAACGCTTCTCTTCTCCTCAGGGATTTACCTTTGGGAACATATTTTAGAGGGACCCCTCAACCCTACTGACAAGATCGCACAATGGCGAGAGGGAGAACTGCAGTCAGGGAAGATTGATTTCAGGTAACAAGTTAAACATGGGAGACTTAACAACTGCCAAATCCAAGCATGTAGTCTGCTTTTGCATCTCTGTGAAACACACCACATCATATACAAACCACAGAAGACACAACTATCAAATTGACTTGTTCGCCCTCCCCTCTTGCCTCTCCATCTTTAGTTTCTACACAGGTCCTGCTGTGGTCCAGGGTCATGTCCCTGTGGATATGAACAGCCTGGTTCTGGTTCTGAATGGCCGCGAGCAGCAGAAGGTCTCTTACTCCACACGGTGGCTGGAGCATGTCCAAGCTCTGGTACATTCCCACACAGTGTCACACGTGGCTGTGGTCCTGCTGGGGAATGAGCACTGCAACAACGACTTCATTGCCCCATACCTAAAGAGAAATGGTGGATTTGTGGACTTGCTGTTTCTAGTGTACGACAGCCCCTGGGTCAACGACAAGGATGTCTTCCAGTGGCCTCTTGGTGTCGCCACGTATGTCATTTCTTACTCGTGTGTGTCAGTGTGTGTGTTAGTGTATGTGTACTCAATATCAGTACATGAAACTGCGGGTTGTACTTTCAAATGAATAGCTTTGTCTAACATATTGCTCTGTTTTGCTTGTCTCTGTGCAGATACAGGCAGTTTCCTATGATCAGGCCTAATGCCCAACTGATTACCTCCAACAGGCCATACCTCTGCAATTTCCTAGGAACTGTTTACAAAAATTCATCCAGAGAAACTCTTATGCAGGTGCTGAAACAATCTGGTCTGGATAAGGAATGCATCACCACTGCCAGGGAGAAGTAAGTCATTGTTTAGGACTGATATGACCTAAAATCACTTTTTCTATTTTCTTTAAATGACTATATTATTTATATATTGACTTGTTTAAAAAAAAAAGATTGATATTGAGAATAACAAGAACCTTTCACTGAGATATTTATTTTGTATCTTTTTAAACATAACAAATCATTTATATTATTTATGATACAACTGTTTTTGCTAACAGTCATTGGGGTTCTCCCATTTACTGAGACATCAAATTCAAGGGCTTTGACATTATTTTCAAGGTCTTTTCTGGTGAAATTCAAGGAGATTAAATCAGTCTAGATTGTTTTGGTTCAAGTTGCCTAATTTTGGAAAAATCAGCCGCCTTCTCTCAAATGTAATGGTACTATATGTCACTTGGCTGGTGGTGCTTAAAGCGCCCCAAAAAATACATTTGAAAATCTCAACAGCAATGTCTCTTTTGAGAAATCATGACCTGGTAACTCAAGATAATCAGAATCATAATCATAATCAGCCTTATTTGTATTTGACTCCGGTTACACATTGCTCTCATCGTACATACACACATAGAATATACAATAAACAAGAGAAATATAAAAACAAGGACATTAAAGACAGCAAAGTAGAACAGAGAAACAAAGCATAAACATTAACAGTTAAGTACCATGTACAATATAAATCCACAGACCTTGTTGTAAGCAGTTTCATGTAGAAATTATTTTTTTTCAACCATAGTTCCTACTTCAAACTGCTCACAACAAGGTCAGTGGATTATCTTGAGTTACCCGGTCATGATTTCTCGAAAGAGACATTGCTGCTGAGGTTTTCAAATGCATTGTTGTATCTAGTTCCATTATATTGGAGAGATGGCCGACATCTCTACGGCCACTATTTCTAAAACCAGGCAGCTCACACCAAAACAATCTAGATTGATAAACAGCATCTTGAGGTGAACTCTCCCTTTTTACAGTAATACATCACAGAGGCTGAAGAGGTTAGACCTTATATTATTAAACTTAAGAATTCATTTTTGCACAGATATGTGGACTGTGGATCACTTATACTGGAATTGTGTTACATGCTTTACTTAAATGTAAGTAGTTTGCAAACTTTACCCACACATTTTAGGGGCTGCTGCGCACACAGAGGGCAGCGGTAAAAATAAAATGCTCTGACTTCCTGTATGTGGTACGTAATGCAGTTTGAGAAGAGTTTTGTTTGTTGTTAATGTTGCCAGGGAACCCTGGTGTTATCGGTAGCTACCTTTTTATGTCTTTCGATATTTTAAATGTTTTTGTTGCCGTTTTTTTTACTTATTGAATTATAAATGGGGTTGAGGTGAGATATCTACAATAGGAATCATCTGATTGGAACAGTGCTGCGACATATTTAGCACATTAATTACACTTATTCCTTGCCTCAGGTGGCTCCCTCAGGAGACAGCGGAAAGCTTGAGAGGCTATCAGACAGCTCTGACTCAGAGCGAGCTCACTCTCTGCCCAGTCGGAATCAACACGGAGTGCTACCGCATCTACGAGGCCTGCTCCTACGGCTCGGTGCCCGTGGTGGAAGATGTACTGACACCTGGGACCTGCTCGGCCGGGTCCGGCTCCCCACTGCGTCTGCTCAAAGCTGCAGGAGCACCCTTCATCTTCATCAGTGACTGGAAAGAACTGCCGGCCATCTTGGAGAGGGAGAGAGCGATGAGCCAGGAGCAGAGGGTGGACAGGAGGAGGAGGCTGCTGGAGTGGTACGCCAGCTTCCGTCAGCAGATGAAGGAGAGGTTCACTGAGGTCATCGAGGAGACTTTCTTCAAAAGCGGCTGACGGGAGCGTTTCACAAACAAACATTTATGTCAGGTATACAGGGGTAGACGTTCAATATTGGTTTAATTTATTTTGTGGTTGGTGGATAAATGTGACATACTACTGGTGTTGTGAGCCTGATGATGTTCAGTGTAATATTCTTGTGCGGGTTATTATAAAACCATTTGTGTGTGTTGTAAAGCTGCCATTACTAGTCATTAAAGGGCACCATGACATTAGTGTCATGGGTCATGTTTATTATGTTAATGTTTACAACAGTGGAATGTCCAGGCGTTTAGAAATACTAAATTATACTGCCTTTGCATTTTGAAAGATCATTATTTCAAAGATTATTTCAACCATGTTTTATATCTGTTTCTACACACTTAATATTGTGATTTTTAAAAAACACTAAACATAAGGAGTAAAATGAGATGTTATGTGTTTTTAGGCCTCATTTGAAAATGGTGCTGAGAGCTCTTATTTAGTAAGCCACTTGAAAATGGATGTTGTTGCTGTGGCATGTGACAATGTTCTGATCAAAACACAACAAAGGACTTTCTTCTTTGTTCTGTTTATTTTAGTGGTGTGCTGCATGGATTTTTTAAATTTATTTTTGACAGTGCAAGCCAATAAATTGGAGTGTTGTCTTGAAGAGAAATGAGTGGATGTGCTTGTCCTGTGCATTTCTTTTTTATACACTGCAGATGGCGCTGTGGTCCAGGTAGTTTTTAGTGGCTACAATGATCTCAGATGAAGGTAAAAGCTTTTTGAAGTTAGGCAGAAATAAATGAGCAAACGCATGGGGGAATCTTTGTTAAACTTATACTAAGACAATGTATTTTAATCTGCATTTGACTAACTATTGTCTTTTTGAAATATATGATGAATAACTTCTTGACAATAAAATACATGTAGAATATATTAGCTATATTGGCTTACTTGTGTGCATGAGTGCATGGGTGTATCCAGGAAATACGGGGTCACTGAGTATGTTTTACCTGGATGTTTAGAGGCCCTCTGCTGCTGTGGGCCCTTATTTATTACTGGATATCCGTTTATTTGAAAAAAATGATCCTGTGTTTGTGATTTTTCTTTGGATTAATTAAGGGCAAAAGCAACTGCAAATCCTTACTGTCATGTGAATTTAGGTGGAATGCCACATGTAAGCTTGGGTATTTGTTTGTAAGAAGACATAAATAAAAAATAATTTGGTTTTCATTACAAGCAATACTACGGAGAATCATAACGTATACTTTGCTACATTTAAATCGGTTAAACTGTTGTATGGACACATAAACACAACTTTATATTTGGGGGCAAGGGGTGTCAGTCCACTGGTGTCCACTAGCTCTATGTGCGTGCTGATCCCTCCCTCTCCTTCCTCTCCTCTCCCTGCTTGACTCCAGCTGCTGTGTGCTGCAGTCGGCCGGCCTTGTCTGCCTCTGAGCCTGCTGGGAGTTAGGGGGGGGGAGAGAAACCGTCGAGGGAGAGCGAACAAGGGGGGGAAGTGAGTGTGTATGTGTGTGTGCGGGTCCCAAACTGGAAACCGCTACCAACAAGCACACACCCGCACGATTGAGAGCGACTTTAAAGACCTCCGGGTGGGTCGTTGCCACTACTTTACAGAGAGCCGTGGAAACCCGTCACGGAGACCCTGAAACTTGCGTGCTTGTCTTTTTTTTCTTCTTCTTCTGTGGTATAGCGGCAGCGCTGTTGCGCCGCCCGCACCGACTGCTCTGTTACTTGAGAGGATTCATTGGTTGGAGCAACATTGCGCATCGGCCCCGCTTTAAATCCACCGTTTATCCAGAGGGAAGAGGCACAACTAACGTTCAACGTTTCCCTCCGTCTCCAAGTCGAGCTTGTTGCAGAGTTAAACTGCAACAAAGTGTCATTTTGTGTCGTGCCTCTTCTTTCCCTCGCGTTCATTTTTTTTCTCGTCCTGTGTGGGATGCGACCGCTGCTGTAGGACTCCTCGCTGGTTGACAGTTTTTTTTTCTCAAGAAGTTTACAACAAGCTTCGGACAGAAAAAAGACAGAAAATGTCCACGTCGAGGTTCAAAAAGGATAAAGAAATCATCGCGGATTACGAGAGTCAAGTCAAAGGTAAGTGAGTGCTTCTCTGGGAAATGCTCGTCGGAGCCGCAGGAAGATTAATTGGGAAAAGGCTAACGTTAGATTACCTGCATGAGTCGTAGCCAGTGATATGTGTTCAATAGAAATAAAGTTAGCAGTATGTGACCTACTATTGGTGTCTACTGCACGGCCAACAATCATGTGTTTAACACGGACATATCTTCATATAAGTTGAATTTCTGTAGAATTACTTCACGGGCTTAAAACAATATAGTGGTAACGTTATTCATGTGATCATTGCCAGGGTGTGAACTTATATTAGCAAAGTAAAAGGACTGGTGCCTCAGTTCAGGAGTGGCCTGTAGTCTTTTGTTTTGCAGCTTTGCACGTGAACGCTCATAAAGGAGATCACCGTGTTTCACACATGAAGCCTATCAAGTAATCTGCTAGCTTCTAGTTGGATGTCCAATCGGGTTACAATCTTCTTCTTTTTTCCACTCGGACCATTTTTACTGCCGCTTCTTGGTCTGGCGCATTTTATTGTGTTGACGTGTTTAACAACCTGTTACTGCGCGGTTCCCACAGCATTACAGCGTGGTAATGAGACCGAGGACGGGGAAAGCACATGTTCAGACAGCACACCTGTATTAAGATGCAGTGCGTTGCTCAGGGGCACTTCAGAAGAGCAGTTAGATTGTGTGTGGGGTCATTTTTATTTACCCGTCTATGCCCTTTTCTGTTCATACAGACTTCACTCTGAAGCATAACACTGCTATGTGTGATTTAGAGGAGTGCAAGACTGCGTAATGATGCCACCCTAACTTCTCTCGTCTCCTTCAAGCGCCCCCCCCCCATGCATGCAGAGCAGAGTTAGTTTATTCCCAGACAGACCAGCACAGGAAAGAGGCTTCTGGGTAACCGTGGGGATTTGGACCCCAGCCAATCAGCTCTGTTCTTCATGCTGAAATACCACCTATTCATGTTCTCTGTATGCAACCTTAAATCCAAAGAAAGGGGGAGGTTAGCTGGGGTCGGGGGGGGGGGGGGGGGGGGGGTTGGAGAAGAAAGGTGTTGCTTGAGGAATTACAAGATCGCATGTAGTTTGAGCGCAAGCTCTCATTTGCAAGGAATGTTCAGCACCCTATGAGGATGACTCAGGGGTTTTCGGCCTGTAATGGAGGAGGATGCTCAGTCACAGGGGATGCTGACCAAGACATGACGAAGCCTCCCATTTGTCAGCGGGGCGATAAACAGCGACCTGCTGCTACTGAGAATAGCTGTTGCTAGAAAGGGCCGCCGCATCCTCTGTGAATCAATGTTACGGCGTGTTGTTTTGTTGAAGATGCAGAATTCAATTCTGAGGGTTATGTACTGAGGCTTGTCATGCATTGTAAATATTCCTGTGAGGATATTTTTATTTTATTTTTATCCTCACAGGTTGTGTCTAGCTATTTGCATAATGTATCGTACTTGTTCTTTTTGCTTCGCAAATAGCTTGCGGTTATTCAGTTTGAGAGTTGCTTTATTTCTTATCAATCACATTTATTTTTTTAGACTAAGACATTTTGAGTGTGCCTGAGGTTCATCTTTTGTGTTGCATTTAGCGTTGACAGCCTATCACACTCTGCTCACCGCAATTAACCACGGAGAGACATCATGTTGGATATATTCAGACACACTGGAGAATCTCTACAATATGTATGCTTCTTGTCGAGCAGAACAATGGCCCGTCTTTAGCCGGTCGGATGACTCCTGCAGATGCAGACCCCGTTTGTTCTGGAACAATAGCTGCCAGAGTTATAGCAGCGGAAGAAAGTGCATTCAGTCAACATTAAGTATTGTGTTTCAGAGCTGCTCCTGATTTTGCAGCTGTGAAGTGTTTTACGAGTTAGGAGTTTGCCGTGTTAATGAGTTGGAACACATCTGCATAGTAGCTGTGATAGCCAGAGGCAGATTGTGGTGAACAGACATTGATTACTCAAGAAGTAGAACAACAAGCAGCCCAGAAAACAGCCGGAGCTGACGTTTTTGATCTTTTTGGCCTGCATCCTCGCTGTCACAGTTTGAAAAATGTGTTTAAATTCTCACACTATTTAGTCAAATATCTGGCGGCCAGTTGGGGCTCATCTTACATAACATTTGCCATCATCCTGCATTATGCATGTACACAAAACATTTCCAGTTTTTTGCGAATCATCTTTTTGTTATTGTTTTTGCATTGCTATTCAAAGCAGTGAGGTTTTTAATGTAGTGTTCTACGATGGCTGACACTACTGTTCTCAAGCCCAACTTGTCATTCAGTTGACATCTACTTCTTAAGTACCTCCATCAGCCTTTTTTTTTTTTTTTAACCTCCCACAGATTAAATTAAAATCAACGTCATTCTGGCAATTGAAGGAAATTCTTCTATTGAAAAAGCTCTGTAGCAAGGGGATTTCATTTTAGCTAATTGCCAAAATCGGCATCTACATCAAGACTCAGCCTGTTTTGGGAAAAACAAAAACATTAAGAAGATTGGGTTAAGACAGTGGAATTTGTTTGTGCTTTATGGAGCTCATCGGTTGCAGTCAATTTAAGTCACTTAAAGCCGACTGAGGGACGGTTGTGGGTACATTGGTATTCTCTGTGGACGGGTGGATCAGAGCATAGCAACCCTGTTCTCTCTTGGGCAGAGTGTTGGTTTGATGTCAGGCTGTGGCTTGCTTTTTGTGGCCCCGGGTGGGTCGTGGCTCTGGTGGCAGGACCCCTTGAACCTCCGTCAGGGGCCCTCTCCCAGATCATCATAAAGGAGGCCCCCTGTGACCTGCCTTCACCGCTGTTTGAAATCAGAGCCCTGCCGCTGCATACTCAAGCACAGTGGTCTGCCCATGCGTGTATGCAGGAGGATTAAAGGCAGGAAACTGCTCTGAGGTGTTATGGTCTATTTATCTTTCAAATTAAGGGGAGACCCATCAAGTGAATAGGTGGGGGAAAAAAATAACTTGTAGATATCGCCATGAAACCTCCCCAGTTGATTACTTGTTGCATATTTTGTAGTGCAAGTTTAACAAAATGTTATGTTTAAATAGCATTATGTAGTGCTAACTTTTGGTGAATGTAGGAGAAATCTACAGACGGAAATAGACAAGGTAGTAAAAAGAAACACCTAAATGTTTGTTTTCTTTGGACTAGTCTAAAGGTAGACATGTTATGTATTTGCCTGGGTTGTCTGCTCTCTATAGGATTTGTCCTGTGGTTAAAAGTCATTAAATTGACCTCAGTAACAGTGGAAGTCAACGTTGTTCGATTGCGTGGCAGAGGATGAGCATGTATATGTTGATCACTGTCCATTACACAATCCAGATGTCACACACATGGGACATCTGGATCTGGATTGGGATCATGCAGAGTCGAACTGTAATTTTGCTCTGAAACGGTCTTTCATGTTTTTTTTTATTGAAATAAATCCAGCTTGTCACCAGACTTCAGCATGTGATGATGTGGAGAGTGTGGTGTGTCGAAGCCGCCTTCTCTAGAAGGTTCTTCTGAAAAAAACTACTGGATTATAAACTAGGAACACTTTAGAATACATAAACAAATAGTCTCCTCAGTGGAATAAATACACTTGCAAAGTGCTTTTTACAGAAACAACAGCCAATAGCCATTTCACATCAGAAGTTTCATGTTTTGTTTTGCTTATTCTACCAATTATTGTTCGAATCATAGACTGTATATAAGAAGTGGGCGTAGTCATCGTGACGTCACCCATTGGTTTGTGGACGGCTGTTTTGAAGCCTGGAGTTCGGCAATTTAGCCTTTTGCCGTCTTGGATTGTGGCCGTCGCCATGTTGTTTTTTTGCTACCGGACCATAACTTACTAAATGAACATCGTGTGTATTGAAGAAAACGTGAAACTAATGATTGAGACCATAAACTCATGTTTACAATGTTTACTGAGGGAATAAATCAAGTGAGAAGTAGTCATTTTCTCATAGACTTCTATACAATCGGACTTCTTTTTCCCGGTTTGAATGAACTGATTCATAACGTCATCCTCAACTTAAAAATAAACCATCACATCGCAACTTCCTCGAGTCCAAAGCTGTGTCCTCAAATTTCTTGTGAAGGTATTCAACTTTTAAATATATAAAACAGAGAAAAGCAGGATATTAGAGAGCTTGTTTTACTCAATCAGTAACTTTAAACTTGTTATCAATTGGTTCTATCCATTGACTGATTGACAGATTGATGAAAATAACAGTTGATTGTACTAAACAATGCTTTGTAACAGTCTTTTCCATCTCTATGAATACATACACTTTGAGAAGAGCCGTCAGACTCCGGTGTCCTTAGGTCCCCTCTGCTCTCTTGATTATTAAATATCGCCAATTAGGAGTTTATGTGCGTGAGCCGAGCTGAACGCAGCTGTCACTATAACCTGACCTTTGGTGACGGTCAAATTCTGTCCCATTAACACCAAGCTGGAGCCACCCGATGAAGTGCCTCTCTGCATGCAAAGTCATTCAGAAATCTGTTGGGGTAAATGAGATACCTTAAGGTGAATGGCAACTTGGGAACCACTGCTGTTGTGGGCCTTCCACTTTTCTCAATGTCTTCTCTTTCTGGCCTGCAGCTAATCTAAACAGCAGTGATATGTATTTTTGGCACTCTATGATGCTGCGTTTTAACAGCTTCTCAGAGGTGTTGAGGTTACAGGTTGCAAGACTAATGGAATCCTAAAGCCCCCTGGCTCTCCACATCAGGCATCCATCCACACACTTACCATCTGTCGTCACTGCCGCTCCTTCTGAAACTGTGTGTGTCAGTAGTGTGTTTCCACCCGGTGGTGTGGCACTGGTGTGAGTTTGTGCATGGGTGGGTGAATGGTTGTTGACGGAACCATCTGTGGCTGCTTACCCCCCCTTTTTTTTTGCAGTTTTGATATACTCTGCTGGGCACAAGCAAGGCTTCACCTTCCCTGCTGTGCTTTTCGTTGTAGCCATAAAGGCCACCAGGACGTTACTGCATCCCCCCACCGACCCCTCACCTCCCCCTCAAAACAAAAATCCAAACCAACCCCCTTGGAACCCTAAACCAAACAAAAAGGCTGCAATTGAAGTGTCACTGTAGCAGATCAAACAAAACAAGAAGCGTGGTGTAATTGACCCTTCGCTAAGCCCCGCCCCCTGCTACTACTCTGTCACTGACTGCACTCCCTGCATTAATACAATGTAATTTTTTAAATAGAAAAGGCAAGAGAAGCAGACAGCATATCGTTTGAAGGATACATTCATGATGTGAAACGGATTCAGCAGTGAAAACTAAAAAGATGAAGATAGAAGCTCCATCCCAGTGTAAAGGTGAACCACCACATCACCTGATGATCGAGACAGAAGACGATTAACACTGTTCCCATAGAGCTGTTACAATCAAGTAAAAGCAGCATGTGTATACATTCAGTATACATTCAGTAAACCTTCAGTTGCTAGCATAGCATAGAAGTGCTGTTGAACTCCTTTCAACTTCTCCGGGTAACGAGTGTCGCTATTCTACAACGTTACACCATGACGAGCTTGAAATCTACAAAACCAGCCCGAAAATGAAGAAAATCTAGTTGTTTGATTGGCCAGTCTGCGTTTGAGGGGTGGGACTTGGCAAAGGGTAAATTGTCTCCGGTTGTAACCCACACTGGTACTTAATTTCTTCAATTGCATTGATTAAATCAAACCCACTCTAACATGCACACTGAGGCTGTTCTACCTGTGAATGAGTTATTCAGAGTGCCGGGTAATGAGCTGGATGAGAGCCAGTGTGTAGCAGTACGGTTCTAGTAGGAGGTGCAGGGTGTTAATGGAACTGGACTGTGATGAGAGAAAGCAAAACCGACGAATTAAAAGCTGGACTGGAAAAGTGAAATGGAAGGGAGGGTCAAGGGGGGGGGATTTGGAGAGATTTTGGCATCTTTCTGGACAACTTTAATTCCTTTGAACCTCTGCTGGGGCCCAGCAGATGGACAGACAGGAAGGCAGACAGACACAGTTCGACCATCAGGCCATGCTGCTGTCTGCCACCCAATGGGGCTGGATTAAGGAGAAGGAGATTGGGGGATGGGACGGTATGAGGTCAGCGCAGGAGTAAGTGAAGACGGAGGTTATAAGCTCTGATCTGGTCGACTTGTTCTAATCTGCTCCGGAGTGTGTTCAGCCCGTTCATCTGCAGAATCTAAGCCGTTTATGTGTCTAGCGGTGGCGAAAGCTTTTTAAGAAGAACGCAAACATGCTTTAAGCGAAGTCTTTTGCCGTTTCTGTTTTCCTGCTTTCTCTTAAACAATGGGACATCTGCCACTTCGGCTCACCTTTTCCCTCCTGTGTCAAAGCTCCGACTGACCACGACAATCTGTTCACAGGCTGTGGCTTTTGCTTGACTCAGGTGTCCGAGTCTAATTCACCTTCTGGGAACTGAAGCTGAGCTTTATGTGGTCCTAAGTTCTCCACCCACTGCTGCTGTTAAAGCCTCAATATACTCAAGATGGTTCCTCAGGTCTATATGGGACTGCTCCTGGTTACACTTTATGGATAGGTGGGAATAAGTTGTCAAACTTCATTTCTACAGGATGCACACTAGTGAGTCATCAAATCAGCTACTGATATGCTCAGAGAGGAGTTCTCTAAGTGGATATCACTGCTTATACATCCACTCCACTAATTTGATTATGAGCCAAGTATATGGCACCTCTCTCATTATTGCAACAGGCATGTTAAGACTTTAATCAAGTTATCTTACTCTCATTCAATTTGTAATTGCTCTAAGTGTTGGAGAAATGCAGCCAATATTTTTGGGAGACAGCTAAACAGCTAAAGTCCACATATATTATATTCCAGATTACCATATAACCCTCCAGATATTGAAGGTGCTCAGTTGAGTTTAGACTCACTGTTACGCACCATAACTCATTGGTTGTGTTTTTCTAAAACGTTTTCAATGCATTTCCTTCAACATAAAACATCTACAAAGACACTTTTTGTATTTTAAATCCAGCATTGCTTACACTCGTGTTTACTAGCTAGAAGTCTCAAATATTTTGCCTTCATTGGAGCAGTGAGACATAAACCATCCAAAACCAAAGTGATAAGAAATGCCCTATGTAACAGCTAAAAGATGTACGGTCAGTCACAACCTAAGGGCTGTTTTCACATTATCTGATCCCGGGTTTTCACTTGTGCCTGTAGGCCTTCAGCTGGCGGGTTTCCCAGCTTTCCTCACACAATGCGATTCAAAACAATCAACTGTTTGGCAGGAATGACAACTAAGCAGCTTTTATTATGCTGACAAGTCAAGCCTTGTCTGCGTTCATCAAATGGCTATTCATATTTCCTGCACCTGACAAAGACGAGCCAAATTACATTAGCCACTTTCTGTGTCGTGCCAAAAATGCGTTTTCTTATGTCATTCCCACTGTATGCTTGAGTTGGTTTATAGTAAATGTATGTAAATATTGTACAGACAAATATGCAGTATTGTTCATGAAACAAATGTTCACATTGGAAGACTGCTCCTAAAATTTCAATTTCCAATCCCATATTTTCTAAATAAATAATCCAATTCTGACACAAAGTTATGACCCCTGGTCAGACTAAATCAGTTCTTGATGTCAACAATCCAACTTCTTCACCGAGACGTTTTATCCTCTGGGACTTTATCTCCCTAAAGTTTGTCTTCTGAGGCAGACCTTACATCCTGGCATCCAACAAGCTACTTTTCAGTTTTATACACTACTTCAATTTCTTGCTAATTGCATAACATTTTTAAACGCCGCCGTAAGGTCATTCATTTCTGACACACTCGTACAAAAAAAACCCCCTCAAAGATGTTTTGGTTCTGATAAACAAGAGGCGTTAAATGCGATTCAGTGTAAGGTTTCTCACAGTTTCTCCAAAACAATTCCTCCCCCCCGCCTTCTGTCGTAAACTCTCTTACCCATCCACCCGTAACTCTGATGAACAGAAGTTTAATTTACTGATCGTGCGACTCCTCCCGGTCCCCTCCCCCTGTTTTCCTTTTCTTTCTACGTTGACCTCGTGACCCGAGAGAAGAAGGCTTTGAGGCACGGCTGCCCTCCTAATCAATAGCCAGAGACCACCCCTTGAGGCACTGCTGCCATGTTGGCCTGCTGCCCTGAGGAAAAGTTTCAGGGGAGGGAAGTATTATAAAACAAGAAGCGGTCAATGAAATGTCAACTACAGGCTTCATCTCCTTTGTGTCTGCCAGCCTGATTGATTGTAGCTTAAAGCCAAGACGCCAACCCTGCCTTTCATTTGAAAATATAATGCAGTCTCGCTGCTGCGGACATCCCAAAATGTCTACACTGTCATGTGGTAACCTCTCCCTCGCGTCTCCGGTTCCCTCAATGCACCCGGGTCTGTTTTTAGTAGCGCAAAGAGGAGTTGGACAAAGTTTTCCGTGGTCTCCGCTCTCAGCTTATCAGCCTCACAATGGAGGCTCATTGTGGGTTACAGCAACAGCAGCAGGAGGAGGAGGAGGAGGAGGAGGAGGAGGAGGAGGAGGAGGCCCAAGCAGAGTGAGCAGATCTGAGCCGCCCCAGGCAGAGCTTTCCTCCACCCTCCTCCCCCCGAGATGCAAACAGGAGCTATAGCTGCAGTTTCATCCACGGATATGTGGGGTGCTTGGAAATAGTAAAAAAAAAAAAAAAAAGGAGCCATGTACGGATAAAGATGTCAGCCATGCTCCTCCCCTACTCGCTGTGTCCCACATGGAGAAAGTCTCCGTTCTCTGGCTGCGTTATGTCCTTTCTCACTCGCTCAGATTCTGAGCTTCAAAGAGTTTCTCCTTGGCTAACGGCTCAAGTTAAACCGTAAGATAAACTAAAGGTGAGCGATGACGATGTTATGTACGCATTTGTGAAGCTTTTACATTCCCTGAAAACTCTCAAAGCTGCTACACAATGTTGGTCAGCCATTTCTATAAATATCACAATAATGTTTATTGTCATGAGACCTCATGTCATGCGGTTATTATGCAATAGATGAAACGGATTTCTCTGTATCTTCTTCTTGCACGTGGTTTACAGTCAGATGAGGGAAAGGATTCCGAGTGTGCTAGCACGCTTACACATTCTACTCAGGTCAGTTCATATTAGAGGTGGATAAGTAAAAGGCTACTGACGTGCGACTGCTTCTGTCCTCTCACTGAGCCCCTGCTGGCAGCCTTCTGTCCAGGACAACTTGACCCCCTGGTCCCTAAACCACTGACCTTTGCTCCTTGACCTGAATCCTCAGACCACAGCTCTGCCAACTCTGTTCAATTAGATTGATGTGCCCGTTGTGCTGCTGACAGCAGGGATCACGGATGCCCGTCGGCCATTCAAACGAATAATTAATGAGCTTTTTAATCCCATGTCTTTCCGTTAGAGATTTATACTCTTATGTGCACCTTAACTGCAAAGTAACTGGCAAACCTGTTCCTGGTAATTATAACTTCTTTTTCTTTCACCAAATTGTGCCAATTCCTTGTGTTTACTGTGGCACAACTCTGACGTGTGGATGATTGCAATGAACAGACGCTTGACCGGGAGGAAAAATTCGGCAAATTTAAGGTTTGTTTTTTTTGTTCACTGCTTGCTCTCTAGATAATCTCATTCACAAATACACTCTTTCTCTTTACACTAGTCAGGAAGCTGACAACATAACTTCAATAATTATTACAAGTCCGCCCCCAGTTCTAGTTTTGATACCAGTGATTTTGCCCCTGGTTAATCCACATACAAATTAGCATAACAGATTAATTTAAGGTGTCTGTCACAACACCCGCCTACTAATTGTTGTGATGATGTCTATATGAGGACATCCTGTGAAGGAGCTGGCCTGGCAGAGCATGGTGACACTGCAAGTAGCTGCAAATCTTTGTCGTGTCGTATCTTTTTCTGCTGGATGTTTTTAGGTAAAGATGAAGTGAAGCGTGTTGCTCTCTGCAAGAACTCCCTGCAGACTCCCGACAGCCTGTTTTGTCAAAGCTTCATAGGAGTGGCATTAGCTGCAAAGCAAAGTTAGTTTTTAGGATCCGACTGGTCTGGAAATAGAACGAGCGCGACACTGTCCTGGTCTGCCCCTCTTCTCATAACCCTAAGTAGAGCAAATCCTATCTGACACAAATGGTCATGAAGAAAATAGTACAGAGGACACTTTTTTAAAAATCTCCTTCTTAATTCTAGATTGTGATCTGCACTTGGAGCAGGATGGCAGAAATTGCTGGAGCACCGTTGTAGTAGGGGGAATACGATTGTTTCGAAGTGTGTGTGTGTGTGTGTGTGTGTGTGTGTGTGTGTGTGTGTGTGTGTGTGTGTGTGTGTGTGTGTGTGTGCGCGTGCGACTTGCTCAGTCAGCTGCCCAGCATAGACGCACACTGTGGGCATGCCTCATAAATCTTACTTTTTAATCAGGCAGTGTGGAGGAAGCTACCGTCTCCCCTGGGGTCCTGTGATTTGTCCCGGTTAATGGCGTGTCACAGGGGTGTGATGCATGGCAACCTGGCTGGGTGTGAGACACATGCACGACTGGACTGTGGTCTCTCTCACACACGCATACACACACACACGCTTAGGAAAGTATGGCCTCTATCTCCCGGCTCTGTGGGGGACAGAAAAGAGAAAGCCCCAGTCTTGCTTGCCATAGTGCAGAGAAACAAAGGGCAGTGAAAGCTGATCTGTCTGTTCTTTTCTTCTCCCTCCCTCTTTGTCCCTCACTCTCTCACTCTGAGCAGCTGCCCTCAGGTCGGTTCACATTTTTCTGGCCGCGCTGGGCTCAGATCTCGAGGTAATCCGAATGCGTCGGGTGGATCTGTGTGCCGTTGCCCCCCTGCAGGCAAAACCGGTGTTGGATTTCACCTGTCCAGGCTTGTCAAGTTTGTGTTCACGCAGGGACGATGACAAAAGCCTTTAATGAGATATTTCTGACAGACATTTTTCCAGTGGATGACGTGTCCTCTCTCTCTCTCTCCCTCTGAGAGCCAGACTGAGAGCCTGCTCACAGAGTCAGCCCCTGGTACTTAGAAAAGTGGGAGCGGATCGGCAGTTAAAACCTCCCTGAGGGCAGGTCGGAGGAGATAACAGCACCTAACTCTCTGTCACTTCCTCCATATTGGCTTCCACTATAATTATCTGGAAATTAGGTCTTTGTGAAGCCCCCCATCATTCTTTCCATGTGTTGTGTGTGTGTGTGTGTGTGTGTGTGTGTGTGTGTGTGTTGGAGCTGGTCATGTTGGCCTTTGGTGCCCTGTGAGGAAGGGGGGTGCGGGGCTGTCACTTGTGTGGACTTCCTCATTCTCACTGCTTTGGCTGCTTTGTGAGAAATCAATCCCTGCTGACTGTGACTCTGACAAGAGGACTGATGAGGCCTCAGACTGCAGAGCGGGACACTCGGCCTGAAACCGGAGTGAGGGGAAAGACCAGGCCGTCATTTGAGCTACGTCCTTTTCAGCAGAGAAAAGACCTTTTCGAATGATCAAACTACACACATTATGCTTTTAAAGGTCACATAATGTTTACCATCTTAGCTTAAACATAACATTCCGTCACTACTGCACGGGGAAGTTGCAAACACACATTCAAGTTTCAGGGCGTCAATGCTAAAACCTCCGTGTTTGTACAACTTGAGTTTCTCTTTGCTCTGTTGCTCTGTTGTTTGAGGGTGCGATCCTCAATGTGACATAAGCGTGTAATCATCCTGCCCGTTTGGGCTCCCCCCTCCTTCGTCAGGTGAGGCTCTCTCAGGTTGACCTTAGGGTCTGAGAAGAGGAATGTGGAGCAAATATTTCTCCGTGCCTCAGTTTAAACATCCAAACTGGGCTGCACTGCGCTGAGCCGTCTCGATGGAGGCAGCCTCATTATTATGCCCTCGCAGTGCGGCTTTGGCCTTAACAGATGTAGTTGCGTCAGACTGAGAGCAAAAATCCTCCTGCACAGCGTTAAATTCCCTCTTTCTTTTCAAGTTTGCTTCGAGCTGTCAGTTTGGTTAGTTGCAGCTCAAGGAACACGGGGTTCTACTTAATATTTTGTTCGATTCTGGGAGATGTTTGAAACTTGCATGATAATGATTGTAGGCTTTAGATGGTCCCTCTTTTTTTGGGGCTCTGATGATTCATTCACAGCCCTTAAACAGCCATTAAAAATGCACGTGTGCATATTTGGTGGAACTCTGGAGTGTATCATATCAGCACAAGTAGAACTCTTTGATTTTAGATTATGCTTTGAAGTTTGGCTCTCGGCAAAATTTCTGCGGCGGTTTCCTGTGGCTGTCGGAAAAGACCCTCCACAGATGTCTGTGTTGGTGGAAATCAGCTTAAATATACTTTTCTTCTCGACTCAGCTAATTATGTTGCCTTTTAAATTCAACAAAATGTCTGTTCATTTAGTCATGAACAAGTGATATGTATCCATCCGTCCACAGTATCATTACATCAGTTAATCAGATTTGGCTTTGTGCGCGAGTGTGTTCACAGCAGGGGAGTCCTTTCCTCTTGTGTATGTGAAATCATTCTTTAGCTCTCAGGCAAAGCCCCCAACACCACTATCCTCCACCTGCCCTTAATTCCCTACCCTCAATCTTCAATCCTAGCTTTAGCTCACCCATCCATGCACCTCATTACGCTCAACCCTCAACCCCCGTGCCCTCAATCCCCAGCCTGTGACCAAAGTCACACTGATGCTCCTCCTCTTGACATTCAGACTGAGTTTAGATGCCGATGGACCAGGTCATGATGCATAGAGGTCATGCATGAGTCTATGTAGTCTGTGATCAGGCCCGGTTTAGTTCGGATGGAGCAGCAGGTCAGGTCTGGACACTTCTGGAGGTGTTTTGAAAATCAAAACATTTTCTCTGCAGACATATGAAAATGGTTTGCGGCATAAAATGCTGCAAATATGTACGACAGTAAAGAAGCCCCTCAGCTCAACTGTTCTACTCATCAATGCTCCTCCAACTCTCAGGATCCCTATCATCCTCCACTGGTCAAGATTTGTGAAATCTTGTTGTAAATATTGGTAGTGGATCGGTAGTGGCAAACTATTTTCTTGCATGGTAATTATAAAAATGACAGTGTAAAGTATCATTTCCGTCTTTGAATCAGATGGAGGTACAGTGTCGTAGCTAAACCTAGGTGAGGGAGACAGATGAGCTAAATAGAAACTAGAACAGACTTCATCTGACCCGGTTGGCTCCAGCTCTGCCGTTCTTGTCGTGGGACGGCAGCTGTCCGGATCCGTCAGGTGTGTGTGGGTGACCTGCCTTCATCCTGACACCCCCCCCGTCCCCCGTCCCACTGAGGTGAAGTCATCCCCTGTACACAGAGATGACCGCATAACTCGTGACTTGGGTAACCTCACTGGGAACCGCTGTAGAACTAGCTTTCAGTTTAGTATTTGTGGTTTACGTTGTTAACCATATTCAGCAGGTTTTAGCCATGACACTTACCAACATCTAGTAAACGGGGTTGGACGCCTCGAAGCTGACTGAGGCGTTTGATTCAGCTCTGTGAACAGACTCTAACCTTGAGGCCCTGTTGAGATCTAACGAAGTCCATTTTGACTCTTCTTTCAGTGTTCTCAGTGTACTAATACTGAGATTACACTTTGCTTCATTATTATCTCAATAACCACATTTATTCCCACTCTCGGTTTAATAAAGACTGTATATTTTAGTGCGTTTGAAAGACCACGCTTCTATTCCTCTTCCCTTCCTGCCAGAGATCAGGCTCCACATTCCCCAGAGTGAATATGTTTACATGAGGCTGAAGTCGTCTCCAAGAGCACATTATTTCAGCTGTCACTACTTTGAGCACCAGGTGTGAAAAGATGAACTGTTTTTCCTCAGAGGAGTTTGGGGGAAGATTCTGCTTCTTGTTCAATGTTTTCAGCCACGTTTAGAATCAAGAGGAGCGATGCGTCTCGGTTGTTGGTGATTTTCTTTATCCTGTCCCTGTTGCCACTCTTGGCTCAACCAGAGCTGGTAGCTGGCTATGGTTTTATTGCTACTCCATCTTTTTACCCTTTATGCACAGCTACCTATACGATAAGTTGAACAGCTTACTTGATTTTGGCTCAGTTAATATCACTTTACTGTATTCTTTTGCATCATTATGGGACGTAAATGTGTCCTTCACAATACTCTACTGCTGCCGAACCTCTCTCTTGACCTGAGAATCCAATTGTCCCATCATTTATTCACACAGAAAAAAATGGTAAAGATGACAGATATACAGACCGAGAAGAAGACATTCAAATGACTCACACAGACACACGCACACACACCACTGAACAAACATTAATGCATCCTATTAACACTCACAGGGCTGCCACACAAAGATGCTGCTGTGTTCTACTTAGTCTAATTTAAAGGCATTACCCATGTAATCAGTACTGCCTGTGTGTAGACACAGTGGGGTTTGTAAAAGTATTTTTAGATGAGGCTGACTGGTCTTGTGTGTCCGTGTGTGGCGCGTGCATAGAGTATGCATAATATGACAAAAACTTTCAGCTGTGCTTTGTCTCAGCCAGCTGCTCCTTTGCAGATAAGTCATTTTCTATCTTTTTTGACCTTGAAAGTAGCCTTGTGTATTTTAAACTTGCCCTTGACTAATCACAGTTTTTAAAGTCATCTTCATGGGATCCATGTTGTGCTTTTCTTTCGGAGGCTTCTTGTTAGAAAATGTAGTTTTAAATTCAATTTGGGGAACTTTTTTCAAGAAGAGAAGAGTCTCCTCTAGTATTTCTCAGATTTACAGATTAGCTAAAAGAGAACAGATGGAGGCTTTTGTATACTATCAAGAAAACACCCCATTGTTTGTGAAGTGAACGTCAAACTGTGCAGTCCTGCTAACTTTCTATTGAACTCTTTTCCCACCAAGGAAATTGATTGATACACCATGCAGTAAAGTTTCAGTCTGTCTGCATTGTTAGTGCACCATTTGTAAGGGTCAATAAAGTGCCTTCCAAAGCGCTTTATTGTACCAACTGTAGTTAATTTTAGTCAGTTTATTTAAAATATATATGGAAGTATTTACCTTAGAACAATGTTCCTCTGACATTTTTCTTGTCAAAAATAATTGTACAGCCTTCCCCGCAGTCTCAACAACACACTGTGCAACTCCTTTTTGTCAGAATTTACCAGAGCCCTCAGTCTAACTGTTTTTCAGCTAATAACCGTCCGTGTGCCATTTTTGCCTCGTCTCCCCGTTTCTCTTGCTCCCTCTCTCTCCCCAGCGGGCTTGCAGCACATGCCCTTGCTCCTGGAATTCCAGGCCTGGTCCTGAATAGTATGGTTGTTCCTGCTGGCTTTACCCTAGCAAAGGCCCAGAAACCACACATCCTGCGAGGTGCTGTTTTTTTTGTGGCAGGGCGAGAGAAGGAAAACACGGGAGCGGAGGGCGATGTTTTTTTCTCCGCTGTTTAGTGGATGCAATACAAATCACGAAGGAGCGGCTGATGTTTTGCCCTGGATTCAGGGTATTTGTGATCCCCTCTGATGTCTGCACTAATGTACTCCTCTGTGGAAGGCTGAGGTCGGTCGTCGCTCTTTCTCTCTCTGGCAAACACGTGCAGGCCGTCCAGAAGTTGTCATCAATCACCGACTCAACCACAGGAAAAAAAGAGCAGGAATGAAACAACATATCGGTTCAGATAAATCTTTCCCCTCCCTACTGTAGGTCAATCACCACATACACAATATGATTTACTGACTATACATACATACAGACTGTTGTGTTATGACCTTTTGGAAGAAATAGGCTCCATATGTTAGTATGTTGCCAGAAACTGTCCTGTGTCTGTTATTGTTAAAGCAGTAGAGGTAAAGTTGCAGTGTGGACTAATTTAGACGTGTCGTTTTCTATTAGCCGGTCTACGGTTGGTAGCACTGGTCATTATTCTGTCGGTCCACCACTTTGAAATAACATTTATCAGATGGATTGCTATGAATTCTGGTACAGATATCCATGTTGTGGGGTGAATCTTTTGGTGAGCCTCTGACTTTTATTCTGGTGCCACCAGCAGCTCAAAGGTTTCACTTTTCCAATGAAATATCTCAACTTTTATACGCTGAGTCGGCACAGAATTTGTTAGACATTTGTTGTTCCAAAACAATGCATTCTTATGAAAAAGGTCATTCTCCTGACTTTAAGCACAACCACAGGGTCTACTTATTATTACTGTCACTAAACACTAGCCTTGAACTATTCATAAATACTGTTTTCATCCAGATGTTCCCTGTTTCACACGGTGATAGTGCAGGCTGTGACTGCATGACAAACCGTGATTAAAGCTCAAACCCAGAGTAGCTTGCTTGTTACTTTATTGCTGTCTTGTGTTATTTGTGTTTCTGTTTGTTTTCTTACAGCCCGGGTTTGAACTTGCTCCTGCATTAACATATTTTTGAAGTTCACAGCCTCCCTTCATCTTCTGATCTTTTCTTGGAGTCATTAAAAGACGGATTAAGTTAATCACAGGCCTGTCTTTTTGCTGGTATTTGTTTTCATTAAGTCGACAGATGCAATATCTGAGCATGAGAAGGAGAATGAAAAATAGCCCCCAGGTAAGATTCCCCTTCCTCCACTGAGGTAATATGTAGGATTCGTTTAAGAGAGACGCCCACTACCTGAAAGTTTCTGATATGTGATGAAGGGGCACATTGAGGACGGTGTTCATAGTGTGTAGTGAGGCTTTAAAAGTCATCTCTGTGAGACTGGGACCAGTTTCTCTCAGCTTCTGAGCCGGCGGGCTGTTCTAACCTGGATGTCAGCACTCAGCATAACTGTAGCTTCTTAGTCTCTTGCATGGTATCCTTCATCCAGTATTTGTTGTCCAGCGTATGGACACAAAAAGGAAGCTCTGCCACATCAAATGAAGAGGTTACAACGTGCATTCTTCTTCTTCTTTGGTTGTATGTTGGCTGGGTGGTCCAGCTTTGTCTGTGACACCTCAGCTGTATCTGTGTACAGTCACCTCCTCTCCCACCTATACTTTCCTCTGGCCCATCGGTGCCACAGTGTCCCGACTGTGGCAACACGTCGTCAACCCAAGCAGGCAGCGGCTCCAGCTGGCTGCGGGCCACAGATCCGGTTGTCTGCCCAGCTCTGGTGTCTCCACGCTGCCGCATGGGAAGACGGACAAAAGAACAAGCCTTTTTAGAGTAGAGGTGGACATGCTGTGTGAAAGAAGGCCGATGTACAAACACATCAGGGTTATAGACAGACAGACAGACGGATGGCGTAGGAGGGCAGCTATAGATGGTCTGGATGGGGACAGACAGATGGACAATAGAGGCAGTTAGGGCAAAAGGCTGACTGCATGAAGACAAACATTCAAACAACCAGGGATGCATCCGAGCACTGAACTCATCCATTGTTGGTCCATTCACATGCTAAAGTTTTATATTTAAGCTGCAGTTGGTAACTTTTATAAAGATTACTTTTTTTAAACCGTCATTATATCTTGACGAGGGGTGCACAAAACCCACTGTTTGAGGTTTTTTTTTGCTGTCAATTGTTATTTTTACAGATCCTCAATCAGCCTTATCGACCATTACGATCGTTTTTGTTATTTTGTTCGTTATAGACTTTCACCACCCCCGATTTTGTAAAATTTCTTACCAAAAATACAATTTTACAAGATTTACTAGCTCATCTATCATTATCAGGGATCAGTGACTAGAAAGCATGAATGCTGATCGATTAATGATCAGAGGTAAAACTTTATTTCACACTTTGATGGTGAAACTGTGTAATTAATCTAGGGTTCTACACGAGACGGATGATCTGTGAAAGAAGTTCTGGTTCCTCTGCTTCTTTTAGTGCTCCTAATGGCATCTGTAGATTCCACCACGCCTGAAGCAAAAACAACCAGTCTGCTCACAGTTCACTGCTGGTGAACTGTGATCCAACTGTCAAACCAGGCAGAGCTGAGCAAATATGAATCAAGATTCTGTGACTGCGTAGCCAATATATCACATCAATTGTGTTCAGTGACATATTTTAGTGTTCTGTGTAGCTGCAATATGAGAAAGCTCGCTCTGGCCGGTGGGCAGGTTCTTTGTTTGGGCTTAAATGCTTACAACACGTTGGCCAGGTGTCAACCTTTCTCGTTTTTTACAACTAAACAGTGTGTATCTGCTTGTTTTCTCTTCTTTTAATATACATTTTGAGTTCTGAATCTGAAATACACAGAGGTAAAGACAGAAATAAGCAGCGTAGCTGGAGGGCAGACCGTGGCAGCTCTGAGTGCCGTCTGAACCCGACCTGAGACCAGACTGTCCAGTGTGTGGGGGAGGAAGACGGGTCAGAGAGCTGAGGTCAGCAGATCTACGGGAGAGCAGACAGCTCGTTGGTAATAGAGCTGTCCAATAGATTTGTCTCCACCGCTGGAAATGTGTCCGTACTCTGGTCTGCACACCTGCAGTGTAACGTGCTCGGCCCCCACACAGGTGCACACTCTACCCCCTCTACCAGCCACACTGTGTGACTATTCATGTATACGCTCGCTCTCTCTCCTTCCCGCCTCCTTGGGGCCCACGAGGAGGGAGGACATCCACAGTCTCTTAGAAACAAACCCCACCTTCAAACGCTTTCCCCCGCAGGCCACATAACTGCTCTTCCATTCTTCAGGTTCATCTCTGAGTTTGTAATATTCAAGTCTCTGCCAGCACGCTTCAGTTTTCCATTTGTTTACTTCGAGGGGAAGTAAACATTCCCTAAAGATAAAAGCTTGTGCTCCTCCGTTCCAGATGTTTCTCGTGTAACACCCTCTTTAAAGGCACTTTCATAGTATTGTTACCTCAAACAAACATCCCAACTGTAAGAGCCGTGGGCCTGCCCGGCCAAGTCTTCTGCATGAGGTTAGCTTTGTTGAAAATGAGAGGCTGACTGGCTGTCTTGACATACGAGCTTCAGCCCCCTTATCTCTTCCATCACTAATACCCCCAAACAAAAGGACAAAGGCAGGCCAGATACAAGGCGAGGTGTCGCTTTTCATTTGGGGAAAAAACACAAATGGTCAGTACATCTGAGGTGTATGTTCTATGTAGTTTTCTAAATGTTAGTTTATGGACTGGCCTTTTAATTTAAAACAAGAGGGCCTTTGCTGGTGTTCGGTGTACAGATTATGTGTCTTTATCTTTCTTTCACACACAAGCACCCACACCGGTCTCTTCAGAGCAGCTGGGTCTAGAGATGAATGAGAGAAGTGGGTGAGGTCTGACCAAGAGCCTGAAAGAGATCAACGTATTTCTCACAGATTCTCGTTTCTCTGATGTTGAGCCACACAGATGTAACCGCTTCCCGTCCTTCTTTGCATTACTCGTCCACATTTGTATCATCCTCTGTGTTAAAGTGAAGCAGCATCAATCATTTAGTCACTCGTTCTATTTGGGATATTCTGCCAAAAATCTATTTATTTTTAGTATTCAATTCTTTGTCTCTCTGTGCAGGCTCTGAAAAAGTTTTAGTTTGCTTCGTTGCAGAGGACAGCAGCTGTGGTCTGCTTTGATTCACAGCCGTTACAAAAGGATTCCACTGGTGACCCAGAGTTACAGCAAAAAAAGAAAGAAAGAATAAGCAAATTGTCCATAGAAAACTTTTCAAAGAGCTTCTGTTGTATAAAGGCCTCGCCACAGCAGTATTTAACAATTTCCCGAATCAGTCGATTCGCTTGTGAAGGCAAAGTGCATTTGCACAACG
This sequence comes from Pholis gunnellus, assembly GCF_910591455.1. Lineage (NCBI taxonomy): Eukaryota > Metazoa > Chordata > Actinopteri > Perciformes > Pholidae > Pholis > Pholis gunnellus. The sequence goes on along the minus strand of NC_136533.1, from coordinate 18,186,214 downwards.
TTTTGATCTTAATATTCAGCTTTGGTGACCTTTTGACACACATTTATGCCAATGACCAAAAGCAAGCCAGCTTCACAGTGCTGACAAAAAAAAGAGGAATGGTTGGCCGGCCGTTATAAGAGAGGAGTCAACAGTATGAATATTTGTTGCTCAATAAACATACTTAGCCAAGAGTATTAGATTATACTGCAGGAGCGACGTGAGAAGTCTTTTAGGGACATTTTGAGACACATTTCTTGTTTGCATGACTCCATTGTTACTCCTGTGAACCCAAACAGACTTTATTTCTGCTCTTAGGGAACGAGCCAGCTCCAGACTTTTTGGACCCACCTTAAAAACCCGAACAGACTCACGCAAACACACGTCCAGCCACTCAAACCCGGGCCGGTCCGCTGGACTGGTGCTCGGATCAAACACAATGTCGAGATGTTAACCAGCAGCTGAACAAACAGCTCAGCCTTCTCCCAGCATTCAGCTCCTCACTTTATTTAGTTTGGATCAAAATGATGGTCCTCACAGGCCACCGTAGTGTCGGCGGTGATTGATCTCTCTCTCCCGCTCGCTGCAGGCCTCCCCGTCTTTGGGGGTGTTGCCTTAGCAACCGCAGCTTTTTTGGCTCATACGCCATTTGGCAGAGCTGAATCAAATTCGCGGAGATTATTACATTTCACTCATTGAAATTACACATTTAAATATTACGTGTGTGTGTGTGTGTGTGTGTGTGTGTGTGTGTGTGTGTGTGTGTGTGTGTGTGTGTGTGTGTGTGTGTGTGTGTGTGTGTGTGTGTGTGTGTGTGTGTGTGTGTGTTGAGAGAAGTAGCGCTTACGTTTGTCCATGTCAAAGGAAATCATGCTTTAAGTCAGCTAGTAGGAGCTCCTAGTCTCCCCATCCTTAGCTGTTTGTATGGATGTGGCAGCAGTGACCAACAAACGAAGCTGCTAGCGCAGTTAAGCTGTAAAACGCACCTCTTGTAAGTCACTTCACACGAGGAGCCCCGCACTCTATAAAATATCCCAGAGCACATTGGTTCAGCTCACAGTGTTTGAGAGAAGCAGAGGATTGTGGGCCAGGCTCTTTTCCACTGTGATTTAACGGTCGTTCCCTGGATCACAGGAGCCTACAGTCCACTGGGGCTCTCTCTGCGGGTTTGGAAGCTGCTAACATGTCAGTCAGATGTTGTAATGGGGACTACGTTGCCAGTTCTGTAACATTTGAGATAAAATGCTTGAGCAAAGCTGGCAGTATGCTGTGTGTAGTTTGGCTGTGCTTGATGTGATCGGAGAGAATCTGTTCAGCCTGGTTGGCAAGTCGGCATACCTTCAGTCATAACTGACAGCTTTATTTAGACCGAAAATGGGCTTTGTGACAGTTTCAGTGCTTTATGTTTCATCCCAGACAGAGCAGGCGTGTTGGTAGATAGGAGACATTGGTGTTAGTAATTAAATCTCAGTAGTAGTGATGTAATCAACAGAGGAATCAGTGACACATTCTAGCAGTCATGCCCAGATGTAAGGCACAGGGTCCGGTACGGTCCAACAGCGTCTGACATACCAAGCACATGACCAGTTTCCTACTGGTCCCACCAACGTAATGGAGTCATTACACGTCCTCCTTCACAAGGATGCCATGTGATGCCTATAGCTTTAGTCACTGCACGATGAGGTGTGAGTAACTCACTCATAGGCCCCTAATGAGTCAGGATGTCAACGTCTCTCGTCAGGGAGGCTGCAGCTAGCATGCTAGTGGTCATGTGACCAGTGAGCGCTAGTGCCAGTGAGCTGCTGTTAGCTTGGAGGCCGCTATTGACTGAGGGCTTTGGCTCAATGTTGTTTTTGAGTTTTCATAAAAAGTGGTGAAATGTTTCTGTTTTTAAAATGTTTATTGACAAATTACATTCGCTGTCCTTTTTTACTACAGTGCTTGATCTGGACCTCCATTATTGTGACCAAGCAACAACAATGTAATATATAATATAACCGATAAAACTAATTATAGAATACTGATCTGATGATTGTGTGTTGAGCTTGAACCCACGTGTACAACGTAAGTAAGGCAAATGTCCAAAATCTAGACATGAAACACAGAATGCAATCATGTATTGTCATATCTCCATGTGCTTCTTTTTAATTTAATTTGGTTTTAGATTACTCATTTTTTTCAAGAGCAGTGGTGTTGTCCTCCCCTGACTCTGGTTGGTCTAGTCACTTTTTTACAAGCTGTACGATCGTCTACCTCTATTGGTCAAAAGACACTTGTCAGTGTTCATGGTAGCGGTCCCTGAAGTGTCTCCCCAGCTGGTCCAGGGCCTGCCATGCGATGTGTTGGTGATAAAGCACTCCACGGCAGCTTAGTGGATCGGTGCTGGTAAAGAGTCGGTCACCCTGCTGGCCTTCAGTTCACATCCATCTGCCTCTCGTTAACGGAGTGGAGAGAGAGAAGGAACGGAGAGTTTCAGGTGGCGAGAGAAGACGAGGGGTGGACGGAGGTTCAGAGCGCTTCCAGAAGTGTGTTTGACATCTGGGATTGCTCCGGAATGAGTCTCATTATTGGGAGTCTCTTGAACACTGCATGCATGGATTGTGCTGGTAGCCTCATTGGCACAGGTGTGTGCCACGTGCTGCCGTAGGCATGAGTCCAACCTAATAACTCCCACATTCCTATCTGATTCCTCCTGCATGTTCCTTCTCTTTATTATCTAATCTCTTTACTATCTAAGCTCATTAATGTACTGACAACAAGAAGGCATTCTTCACAGGCAGGAATGCAAATGAATGTATAGTCTATTGTTTGAAAAGCTAAAAAAACAACTGATCCCTGGTCACCACAAGTCTCGACATAAAAACCAACTCACTGTGGAACAAGTCGTGCTCCGTAGAAGACAGCAACGCGGTAGGCCCGTCTTTTACCCATCAAATAGCTTGGCTGAACCTACTTTTTGTTTAATTTTTGCCATATGGCATCCATTTATCAAAGAAGCAAGATGATGAATGATTGGCCCGTATATAATTAAGTATGGCAGCAGAGCCTTGTTGGATTTATCGGAACACTCAAAAAAATGTCAGAGGAAGCTGTGCTGTAGATGCTCAGCTCCTTCTGGCATGTGATTCCCCTCCAGCTGTAATTGAAAGCTCGTGCTCCGTTAAAGAACCGATCGGCCATTTCGCAATTACCTTTGATGGTATTTATCCCGTCTTGTATCCTCCAGAAGAGGCACGGACAACTTCCCCCAGTCCCAGACCCGAGATGTGAAGCAGATGGTGGGGCTGGGCACCCCTTTTGCATCGTCCCTCCCCAGGCCTCAGCCGCTATTTCAGGTGCTGCTGATGTGGGGGCGCTGTGGTACGGCATGTCCCAGATAGCGGTTGGTTGGAGACTGTAATCAACGAGTAGAAACTAGAAAAGCTGAGAGTCTGTCGGTCTTTTATGGTTCCCATTGAGGAATACGAGAAACACTCGGCATAAATAACAGATGCTTTTTAGACAAACTGATTCATAGCGAGGTTAATTGGGAGCATCGGAGGGGAGCGTATTGTTGGGTTCAAGAGAGAAAGAAAGAAAGAAAACAAACATATCTGACAGTCGCTGAGTTGTTTTTACTGAAGCCCGGTTTCTCTCTTTGTAGGTCAACAACCTGGGTCAGTACCTATCCGGCTGACACAGCAATCTCTTTGACAATAGAACGGGCCTGTCTGGCAAATCAGAAGCCATTCTGAACGGCCACTTTGGACATATTTGCCACCATGAATGGGGTTATGGGAAGTATGCGATGTGGACTCCAAAGGAGCATTTTGGATAACATCCAGTTCAGAAACAAAAGGGTCTTTGGTCCAAACTGATCACCACAAAGATCCAAACAGCGCTCTCTCTTTGTCCACATCACGTGCACTCTGGGCCACATTGACTGGATGTCCTTCAGTCAGCTGGAATAGTTGCTGACAGCTTCATAGGCCACTGCTTTAATTCTGCAAGTCGCTGTCCGCTCATGTCAACGTGTACCGGATTATGGGTTTAAAAGTCCGTGGAGTTTTTTTGGCAGATTGTTTGCTTGAAATGTAACATTCGGTTATTATTTTTAGGCAGCATAACTCTATTGCTTCGTTCTGTGTGTCGTGTCATTTCTCAACACATTGCACAGGTGCTCTCATCTCCCCAGTTTGAAAGGGATCACAGAGGGCTTTGATGCCTACTCCACACACACACACACACACACACACATCCCTTGGCACAGAGGCCTCCACACGTGTTTACCATACAGATGACCTCAGAACGACAGGAATGCACCATGTATTAGTAGAGCGACACTCACTATGACAGTAAGATGGATCTAACTTTCGTTTCCTGTGGTTAGCTTTTCAAAGAGGAGGTCCTGTGTGCTGGTCTGGTCGTGTTAGTTCTCTAAAAAAACAGCTGATCTGGCAGGGGGTTTATATGAAGCATCAGTACGAGCAAACGGAGCTGTTTGGCTGTCTTCAAACACTGAAGTGACTTATTTATTCATTCAAAGATTTGCCTAATGGATTAGATAACTTCTCTTATGTAATTGTCGGGCCATAATCGAAGGCTAGGACGGCCAAACTACGGCCTGCTGCCAGTTTTTAAATGGCCCACGGTGAATTTAAAATGAACTACAATATGCCTTGCCCTATATCTTTCTAATATATTGTTTGTAAACGGCAGAGTTTAAACACCAGATATCGTCTTAACCTCTTGGTACAGAAACCAATAATTTACCATTTCTGCCTGTTCTGTTTGTTTCAGATTTACATCTTCTATTTGCATCGCAATCTTTTAATTGGGCCCTTAGGCCATTAATAATAATTAATATTGGTATTTGGCAATTTCTTCCTGTTTTAACTTTAATTATTTTCACATATTATAATATAAAGTGTGCAGTTAGGCCGTGCACTGTATTTAAGTTTGAACATATTGAATTCATTTAGAAGATACAGAATATCTTTTTGTAATATGTGGTTACACCAGTGAACGCCTGTAATGCCAAATGTTAAACTGTTTAATAGTATTGTGTAGTTATTTTGATACAAAACGCACTTACTATGGCACATGTAGAAACAGTGATTTTCTTGCGGTGTAACTGGTTGGAAACTACACATTTAGTTTGACCTGTGACTACTTATAATTGTATATTACCAACAGCCAAAAAAGCTTATTTTTATTTATTTTTTTATAAACCTCCTCTGATGATCACGGATACTATTATTTTGTTGTGTGACTCTGCATTGAAATTCACAATCAGCCGTCACAGAGAGCTGTAGGCGACAGAAAGTTTCCTTCTTAACATGCTGATGCCGGCATATTGAAAGCAGTTTTGAAAAGCTTAGATTTGGGTGAAAAAGCCAAAAGATAGGAAACTTAAAATAGTGAGACAAATACTGTGGTCATGACCCTGTTTTGACTCTGTTGTTGCAGCTGAATTTTCTTAACAGTCTAGTTTCAGGAAGTGACAGACCTGTCATTTTCTCTGACAGGTGGTTGCCTTTCAACAGGAATTCCTCCGTCCTTCAACTTGGTACTTCAGCTTCAACGGCCAGTGTTTGAGTTGGAAAATGAATGATTTAATGAGTTTCCGTGTGCAGTCAAGAATGTAATTGTGTTAAATGATCCAGTACGCTCCTTTGTGTCAGACCCACGGTAGCTTCGTTTTAATCCCCACATCCTCTGGAGATGGAAGCAATTGCGAGGTTCACCCATTCGTCATACAGACCTGGTGGACTTTAATGCAGTTCCAGTTAAAGCAGACCTCATTCTCAGTGCTCATTGTTGGCCTCCCAGTGTTGTTAACAGGCTGGTGTTCTTGAAGTGGAAGTTTTAAAGTTCTTGATTGCAGTCGACCCTCTGCTTTGCTGTTGAAATGCTCTCGTCCAGGTTATTGATGTCCGCGGTGCACTGTGAGTTTAACTGCTGTAATAAGCATTTTATTTAGATTCAGCATTGCTGAGACGCCTTCCTTTTGTCCCGTCTGTCTCTGTCTTAAGTGGTTTATATCCTCGCGGGTGCCAGAAGGAAGGAGCTGCTACTTACTAGACGTAAATCGTTAATTTATCAAGATTGTGAAAAGACTTAAAACTGATGAATGGAGCGGAGCCCGTTGGTAATTTGATTACTGCATTAGGGGCGCGTGCCCATGCACACACACACACACACGCAGCTCTCACCCGCCGTTGACTGGAAGCTTTCTTATTGAGTCAGCAGTAGATTGGCCATGAAGTAGCTCCACATCCTGAACAATTGATGGCCTTCCATAAAGGTTCTCAGGGATGTTTTGGCTTCCATGCGAAGGCATTTGTTGCTGTCAAATTGTCTCGTTAAATACTATAATAGTATACAATATCTTTGTTTCAGTCCACTTTACTTCCATATTAATTAGAGTATTCATTAAGCAGCAGGTTGATCCAGATTCCACTCGTTGTGGTTCCACTTGCTCTTGTTTAATGAAGTCTCTAGTTCCAGTGATGTTGGCTACATCATTGGAGGTTCACAATGGAAATCAGCTCGTCGTCCTTCATCATTTCAGCAGGTGGTCAGACTGCGTGCTATTGCTGTAAATAGAAAGGTGCACAATTACAGGAGCAACTGCACAAGCAGACCACAAACTGTAAGTTGGAAAACGTATGTTGCTAGCAGCGTGTGTCAGCGGTGACACAGATCTCAGTCATCAAAGGAGGAAGAATAGTCAGTGCTCAAATTACAGTTTATTAGTCACAAAAACAACCAAATTGTCTAATGTGGTCAGTTGAAGCCACTGGAGGACTGACGGACACTCAAGTGGACAAACGATAACGAGCAAGATCCGACTGCTGCGTTGTAACTTTATTCAGCTAATACTCCTGCACTGCACTTGGTTTTCCTCTTAAGAAAGGCGATCGATGCCTAAGAAATCAGATACTCATAATTCACTTTATTGAGGTTTGAATCTATTCTCAAACGGATGCAATATCCTCTTATGAGTTCTTGTTCTTATATTAATATACATATTAGTGTTTGCATTATCAATACCACACTGACTATAAGTGAGGACAATAAGAAGCACATTAAACTATGCCCTGAACCAATTATCCTCGTCCTGTTCTGCTGATCTCAGTATGGCAAAGAAACATCCATAAAGACCTTTTTATAATGGCACCTGGTCCAGGGAGTTGTACAAATAGTTTGGGAAGGCATGTTGCAGCCTTTAGTGTGTTTTTGTTTTTAAAATGAAGGATCTCTCTGTGCGCCTCTCTGTTGGTGTCTGTGTGGCTCTAAATCACCTCATTAATCTGTTTCCTCTGCTGAAGATGTCTGCCTTCCATTAGGACAAATCCATTATACATGGCCCTGGCCAGAGAAGACACAGAGATGAAACAAGTTGTGTGTGTGAGGTCCCAGTTTTCATGCTGAGGATTTAAATTTCAATGAGGGGCGCTCTGACAGGCGTGATTCCTCAGAAAGGACCTCAGAGGGTAATTTACCTGCAACTTGTTTAAGTGAGGCCTGCTGTCGCACCTCTGCTTTCATAAGTGGCTTGGGTTTTCAGTCACAGGCACTGATGTGTGTGTGTGTGTCTGTTTGACCCGCCCAGTGCTATAACTCTGGGTGTGTTGGGAATCAGGTTCCATTCGTCCTGGAGATATTTTCAACCTTAATGAAACACCTGAGACCAGTTATGTCAACCTCTGCTCTTTACATGCATTCAGAAGACCTATAACTGATAATAAGCTGCACTGGGCTGCTCTGTTGTACTGATGTCACATATACATACTGTACTGTGTCTACACGTCTTCCTGATTCTTTGTCTTTTAACCAATATATCTTTATATTTATCATGGTTGCGTGCTGATTTGTAAATCTGAGCTGTGCATTCGAGTAGTTTTGAGTGTTTTCAAATGTTAACAGTGGTCAAACCTGCGTCTGTTGCATTTACAACAGATAACTGCCACATTTAATCACCTGTAGCTAGTTGATGTCCATGTCCAGTTGGCCAAACTAAAACATAAAACTACAATCCTTATGCTGATGGTTTCCTTGTCGAAACAAAACTCTAATTTCTCATCCTCCAGCTTCTGGCTGCATCCTAATCTATTTGTTGTCTTCCTTGGTCTCCCTCAGAGATCCGGGCCCAGCTGGTGGAACAGCAGAAATGTCTGGACCAGCAGACGGAGATGAGGGTCCAGCTGCTGCAGGACCTCCAGGATTTCTTCAGGAAGAAGGCAGAGATCGAGATGGAATACTCCAGAAACCTGGAGAAGCTGGCCGAACGCTTCATGGCAAAGACGCGCAGCACCAAGGATCACCAGCAGTACAAGTGAGGAGACGCGTTTGTTTATGAGGTCATCGAAGCTTTTAGCCCATTATGTCTCAATGACTTAGCTGGAGAGCTTTAAAAAATGATCTATGACGTTTCACATGTGCCACAACACAGCACTGTATTGTACAGTGCGGTAGAATTTGCAGCAGAATCTCCGCTGTCACTCTATTGAAAATCACAAAACGCCCTTTCAATATAATATATTCAGTGCAATGTGTCTACATCTACATTTTGATACTATACTTAGGACATATTTCAGTTGCTACTGAAGGAGCATTTATTTTATATTTTATACTCTTGCCCTACTTGTGCATGCTCACTGAAAATAGAACAATGTTGCGGTGTCATTTTGAAAAAAGTATTCAAGAAGTGGAGGAAGAAACTAAGCCTTGAATTGATTTGGTCTTTGTCTCATAGACCTCATTTCATAACCTGGCTGAGGTACATATGGGGGGGGGGGGATGATCTAATGAAACAAGATTCTTCATCAAACTGATTAGAGGAAGTTGGTCTCCCTCCCTCACCACCTCTCTCCTGTCTTCGTGGTGCATCACAGCTTGACTCTGAGCCTTTTTGACACAATTAATAAGCGAGCTGTAGTTTTCGGCCGTATTACACTGTAGGAGTCTGCTCATGGGAAAAGCTGGCATTAGCATATTGTTTGAGCTTGTGGTGGGAATGAAAATACAACGTGTGTTTCTCCTCGCCGTCTGCAAATAGCCCTCCTGCGCTCTGTCTGCAGCTCCGATGGCTCTAGCAGCTGCGTGCGCTGGTGCAGGGACTCTGGTGTGGCGCTCTGTGGTTTTCATCGCGTGATGCACAGTCTGGTCACTTCATTCACAGGGTAAACATTTGGCAAGTGCCTAGGAGCATATTTCTTAAGTAAATACCAGACGTCTGAATAACATTAAAAACCTTCCTGTGGGTTTTAAATAATTTGGCCTATATTTTTATACTGGCATAAACGCCACACGTACAGTAAGGCTTCTGTGCTCTCCGTATTCTCTCCGTTGTTTTCATTGGACGGACTGTAGCCTAAAGCCACTATTCATATGACAGGTCAGCTAGGCGGAGCTGCAAAAAATGCTAAAGTAGCATTAAATGAGCAGCTAAACCCATGGGTAATTAGTCTAAAATAAACTGCATTCAAACGGGGGGCCGCTGCCATAGCTCTCAGTAGAGCTGCATTTCTTTAAATCTAGTTTACATAGCGGATATGAGACAAGCTGACAAGATGTCATTCTACCTTTCTAAGAGTGCATTAATGTACACAATGTGTACCATGTTTAGTTTGTTTTGAAGACTACAGTTCCTCTGTAGACAGCCACATGCATCCTCTCGATACACATCGAGTATTTTTTACAGCTGCCACGAAGACTCTTCTCCAGTAGGGTGTAACACAGATACAGGCCATGTTGCTACTGAAGGTACAACGACATGATCCCACACTGGCTTCCCACCAAGCTGCAAACATTGCCATTTGTGTCAGTTGGTGTTCATGAGATTAGAGCTGGGCCTCTGCTGCTGGAAGGGAAATATTTTTTTCTCCTGCGCCATAAATGCATTCTATCTCATACAGGTCTAAATCTGCTTTGCTCTCTCGTGCTCCTGCCAGCGTGGTAACGTTTTTTTGGCCCAGTAGGAGTTCAGCTTTGAGCCACCTGTTGGAGCGTTGCATTAGCTCACTGCTGGAGAGGAACTCACCTGGCTTCATGGGAAGTGCCCTTTGTTGAGCTGTACTTCAGTGAAGATGGATATTCTTAAAGACGCATTCTCGCTTATTTTCATTTTATTACACTCGTTTTGGAGGGAGATATTAAGAGCAGATTAACAATCTGATTCATATTTAAAGCGATGGCCTCAGAAAAAAGCCGACTGAGTCTCCTTTTTTATTAATAAAGCCTATTGCCTATGATAATATGTCCAGTGTAAACACACTACACACACTTCTCTAGTCTTTCCGACCACTCAAAGCGCTTTCACACTACAACATTCACCCATTCACACACCGAAGGCAAGGGCTAAGTGACACCTGCCACCAGACTATCACGTTCATACACCGTAGGCACAGCTAGGCAAGTGTCTTGCCCCCTAGTGTCTTTGCCACATTGAGAAGATACTGCTGTCTGTTCTGCTGCAGGTTCGTCTCCACTTGTTTGCAAAACAACATTTTAACAGCCGCGAACACGTCAAGCTTCCTGGACAAAAACACTCTCATCCTTTTAAGTAACATGTAGTAGACTGTATTTTTAACTGATGTGACTAGCGCTACATGAACTACATATGGAGAGAACTTTGTGTGTTTATTTCCTCTTCATTACCACCAGACGTAAAAAAAAACAACTACAAAGACTCCCAGTTAAAACTATAATGATAATTAGGTGCTAGAAAGTTGAGTCAGGAAATTCTACAAAGCACAAGCTGTTCAACATTATGTTCAACACGCAACATGTCTGTGTGAGCTGTTGATAAAGGCTTTCGGGCGGGATACATCAATGGGTTTGGATATAAATGGCTGTGAATGACCGCGAGGAAAAAGTTCAATTCTACTAGTGTCGTCCTATTTCCTTCCTGCGAGAAAACAAAACAACAGACCCACATCTCGGTGTCCAGGCCTCAGTGGCAGGCTGTGGTAGAGCCATTCATTCCGGTCTGCTATGTCCATTTGTGTTTCGGTGGCTGTTTGCACAACTCACACACGCACACACACAAAGGAACGAATGTGGGCAAACATTCTCCTCCGTCTCTCTCGCTCTTTCTTAAAAACACACTCATGCACTCACATGCACACAACCAAATACTGTATTATGCAAAGTTTGTTTAGGGAGGGACGTGGAGACGTTGAGCACATGAATCATTGAATTATGTATACTGCCAAGGAAGCGACTGCGATGATCTTAAATAGGCGCCTTTTTATCCTGAATTAAGTGTCTGGTTAAAGGACTTCCTGTCTTTGTCTGCGAGGATAAAAAGAAGCTGTAGAACATGCTGTGGCTGCATACTGTATACACAGCCAGACGTTACAATCTCCTCCGCATTCAGCTTGAGTGGCAAAGAATACAGTTGAATGAAGTTATTCACAGAACTACTTGATTAGAATTACTAATCAGGCTTTTGGCACCCTGCGGCTTGCTTTTCAATTTCCATCTTGAACCTTTCTTTACGTGATTTATTGGCCCGAATCAGACGAGCAGTGATCACTTTGCTTTGGTACAGTAGCAGCAACTGTACGATTACTTTGCAGGTGAACGCCAGGCACTGTGCTGCAGCAATGAAAGCCGCCACAGAGGTTCACTAATGGACCTCAGTCCTATCAGTGACTATCAGTCGGGCACTAGAGGACTTTGCCATTTTGCCTCCGATGCTGATAAGGGCTGCTGCTTCAATACCCTGCATACTGAAGCGGTGATTATCCTTCATTGTCGGCATCCTGCTACATATGATGACGTTTACTCGGTGACTCCTGGTTTTGAACTGCGTGAATGAACAGAACACAAACACACATTAATAGGAGCCAGAGAGTTGCTAACGAGTTATTTTTCCTCACTCGTGTCCGCCCCGTCCCGCTGTCCCCCCTGGACATTAGTTTCCTCTTTCATACCTGTGTTTTAGCCCCTCGGGGTACCGCCTGTCTGTCTGTGAGTCTGTCTGACCCAGTTCCTGCCCTGGCTGAGGGGGAAATGGTGACATTGAGAGATTTTCCTGCCATTATGAGGGCTAAGCAACTCCCAGAGGTTATTTTGTCGTCACGGCCTATGTCAGTCCCCTCCCCTCGTTTTCATGTGCTGTCCTCGTTTCACTTCAGGCCTCCGGTTTGTTTTAGGCTACAGCCACACGAATATGTTTTCGGTGCTTTAATACTCCCAAGTAGTTTGAGCGCTCGGTGTAAAACGTACCAAAAGATATGCGGAAATGTAGTCGTGTGGATGTAGCCTTGGTAGTTATGCGTCCTCAATCAAGTTATCTATTAAACACGTGACTGCTTTGGAAATCCAGGAGGTTATTTTATGCGCTTCTGCAGAGGCTCATGATGTGCGATGTCCAGCTTCATGTCAGTGGCCACCTGGATATTATGCATCTGCACATGCAAAAATGAGCATGCATTAATAAACACATATGCACACACACGCGTGCCATCTTCACATATCTAGATTCAGTGCCATGGAATGTAAGTATTGCACTCAACTGATACATAATGCAGAAAGGACTTATGGTCATTGCTCTTTGTGTGTGTCCGTGTGAGGCGGTGTCCAGCAGTCCCGCTGCTGTAGCTCTGGGTCTGCTCCACTTATTTTCTCCTTTTCTAGCCTTCTCTTTCATTGCACGTGTCCTGTAGCCCGGGCATCTTTTAGCTAAATCAGTTTTTTTTTCATCCACCAACTTCCTGGTGTCTTTGAAAAGCGTCTGTGCTCTCGAGTGCTCTCGGATGTTTTTCATGTCGGCGTGCTTGGCTCTGCCGTTATCAAATGCAGTTTGCTTCCTGTTTTTTTGCACTCTCAGGGAACATTTCAGCTGGTTGGGATGTTTATGTCAGTTATTAATTTTTATCTTGCAGCAAATGGGCTGAATGCTAGTTCAGGGCTGGGTCACTTGCGAGCGAGTGCAGAGCTTCGCCTGTTGTGTTGACAAGTGCTGCCTGTCTATGCTATCTAAATCTGTGAGGGGAGAGCAGAGGCGAGTCTACATATGGTTCCTGCAAGACTTGACCCCCGGACCCACCTTAACACCTCTCCCTAATATACACACACTGATATTCTGTGCAGGCAGGAGGAATGTTATAGGTTAACCCAGAGGAAGTCGGCCTGCAGGCCAGAGCTTATGCAGGGCCCCAGTTTGCTCTGGTCTGGACAATGTCCTACAGTTAGCTTGGAAGCAGCCGGCACACAGCACAGGAAACGGCTCTCATGCTCCACTATTTCGCTCCTTTTTTTTTGCACCCAGATCTCTATCTTTCCCCTTTGCTGTGACGTCTCCTCCCTCGCTCGTCTGTCGTCTGCTGTCACATTTCGCACATAATTCTACTTTTCAAACTTGAAATACATCCATGGTTTCTCCAACTTTATTCCACTAAGTGTATTTAAAGCCTGTGGCACACTCTTCTCTGGTCGAAGGAAGTCTGCTCGGCTCAGAGCATTGCAAGAGCACTGCCCCAGAAATGTCACTGATGCAAAGTATTTCGTAGTTCATGGAATATATGGAGAGCTTTTTAGGGCCAGAACCAGCAGTATGTGGGACATTTAACATCAAGGGAGGCCTATGACGCATCTCTCTTCTGCTTTTGTAACAGGTCCTGGTGCACTCGTGGTGCTTGTAGACCTCCTGCTAGTGGAGAAACTGACACAATCTCCTCGCAAAAATGACAAATATTGACTTAAGAGGTTTGAGCTGAGACAGACGCACAGAGAGATGTTGAAATGCACCGACACGAACCACAAACGCGTATACGGATACTTGAACGCGCCTGCATGAGCCGCTAAACTGCATTACCATGGAGCGGGTTTTCAGTCTGTGACAATGCGTGTTCTTCTTTATTCATGCATTGCACATTGTGACTCGACACACAAGAAAATGCTGAGTCATCAAAACATTCTACACAACCAATTCTCTCCTACACAAGGATAGTTTCTAATTCTTGTTATTAACATGTCGGAGATTAAGCCGATATATTCATGTTCCACGTTGATCTTTCGACAGCTGATCTGACACCTGACCGATTCCCTGTTTTTATTCAGGAAAGACCAGAACCTGCTGTCCCCCGTCAACTGTTGGTACCTGCTGCTGAACCAGGTGAGGAGGGAGAGTAAGGACCACGCAACACTGAGTGACATCTACCTAAACAACGTCATCATGAGGTTCATGCAGATCAGTGAGGACTCCACACGGCTACTCAAGAAGGTGAGCGTGATCACACTACAGCTAAATATGATCGGTAGGGCAATTCTTAAGGGAGTACACACACACACACACACGCACTATAATAGTGTGACACCTCTAACTGACGTGACTATTTTGTTTTAATGGGGATTCTTTCTATTTCTATATGACCACCAGAACGAACCCACTTTAACCCTCATCCTACCAACAACATGCAAGGACTGCCGACTGGGGTCACCGGTAAACTCCCAAAATATACTACTGTAGACGCAAGAAACAACTTTCATAGTGAAATATTTAATTATTTATTTTCAAATATTATTAGTTATCTAATTATTGTTTTAGGAAAGTAAAAGTTAATTCGCATATTTTGGGAAAGGAAAATAGACAGAGCACATGAGGAAATGAGTGTCTGTCTCCTTTAAAGTGGCAGAGTGCCCCTTCCCCCATGATAGTGTGTGCTACTTTAAATCAGGACCCATGACAAACATTTGATCTATTTCTATTAAACTGTATGGGCTACAGTTGTGTGCTTTTTTTGATCCAATGCATTGGTATTTTAAAAAAGGCACTAATTAAAACAGAAACAGAAATCAATGATATGAAGTAATTAGTAACAAGTTGATTGACAAAGTCCTAAAAAATAGGAATAATGGAATAAAGCATCTGTGAGATATGACCAAAAAAAAGTACACCTCTAGTAGTTATGATTTCATCTTTCAGGTCCTAAAGTTATTTTCCAATATGGTCAAAAATAGTGCTTTGTGGTTAAACAAAACTGGCTTTTAGGTGTTTGGGCTGACAGGGACCCCAAAAACATTAACAGACTGAAAAAATTCAGAAAGAAATTTGAAATAAAAGAGCTGACGACAACGAATTTGGAAACATAAAGTCTAGAGAAATGTGGGACGTAACATGCAGGGTTACAAGAAGGATAACGAATCCAAATTAAACGTTCACCTATTGGAACACACTCCTCATTTCACTCTGGTCTAATGTGAATTATGTTCAACACATTCACTTTTATTAGTGAATACAATTTCCAGTTCTCTACAGGCGGTGAACGTAGCCTGCTGTTGATCCGTTCTGCCCCTGAAGTCGCTCTTTCACTGCCTCCATCTCCCTCAGTACTGTACTGAAGTCTGACCTCGACTAGAAGAGGTCACATGTGACTTTTCTTTGATCAACTAAACAGAAGTTTGAACTCTCCACTAACACAATCCAGATTTCTCATGGCGGTCATATCGGCCAGGGGTGTCTCCAGTCACTCGCGTGTTATAAACAGTCCTTCACTTTCAATTAACCCATTCATTTCACAACAAAGTATATTTTAGTTGCATGATGTGCGGGATACATACATTAGATATTATCCAGCTTTACGTTTGATGAGATGAAACTCTGATGGGCTCCTGCGGTTTAGCTCGGTGAATTAGAGTAGCGCAGAAGAACCTCGGTCACCACAGTTTCAGATCAGTGTGCCTCCACTCTCCTGTCTGAAGACTGTGGCTTCATGACTGAAACCGGGCCTCTGCTGCCTTCCCCACCACAAAGACGACAACTCCCAAAAAGATTATGAGCTCCTATGCTACAGGAGTCCCATGAACTGACCACAGGCCTAAATTACAAAGTGGCTTTCCTTCAGAGGAGCGCCTTTGTGTCAGTTAAGCTTGTGCGACTTTTTCTATCTCTGTTCCGCCTCTCTCTCTTTTTTTTCGCTCTACTTAACTGCAAACCCTGACCATGTAACCTCCAGATTCAAAAAGTAAAAGTATGGCTCCTTTATTTGTTCGCAAAGTAATTAACGTCTCTCGATGGTTGTGGTTTCATCTGATTGTATGTGGGGGGGGGGGCGTGGTCTTTAAATACTCACCCGACCCCCTCCAACACACAAACAGGAAGCTGCTGCAGTCATTTCCTTTGGATAGTGTTTAAAGGCTTATAGTTTTACTAATGGGGCCAGATGTGAAACACACATTCAGTCATTTGTTTTACACGTTACTTTCGTTGTCTTCCCTGATTCAACACACTTTGATTGACTGCCTTCAATGCTGATTTACATGTTAAATAAAGACGCACACTACCCTGCTCACAATCTGTAGGGGAGTGTGTGTACACACACACACACACACACACACACACACACACACACACACACACTAGTCCTATCATTGTTCCACTTGGATCCTCATTGCTCTGGAATCTGCAGTGTCTAGCCCCATTGTGTGATAGTTGTCCCCTTTTTAAAGTTGTTGTAATGCAGTTCCTCAGGTGACGGCAGACTGGTGGGAGGTCCCAGTTCATATGACACCCGAGACACCGCTCGCCCTCTAATTACAGCTTCCCCGATCCTTTGATCTCAGCAGAGCGTCGGTAACGAGGCACAAACAACAGAGAAGTCCCCCCCCCCCCCCCCTGTGTTATGTGGGCTCCCTCACAGCTTCGAGGAGACAGCTGTACTGTTGTCATCCTGCCAGCACATCAAAGACCTGTGTTTTTACTTCCTTGTATGTTTAGGTCTCGTGCTGTGAGGTGGAACAGCAGTCGAGTAACCCAGAGTGGCCCTGGTGTTGTCGTCAGCATCCTCTCTCTGACCCGTTGGGCATGTGCATTTATTTCTTCAGTGGCTGCATTGTGGTCGCTTTTCAAAACAAGCCACAGCCACGAATTATTTTAGAAACGCCCCATTTTAGCTTCTTTTGTTTTAATACAGAAGGCAAATAGGGGACCTCTCTTTCTTTCTTTCTTTCTTTATGCTTGGACAGATCTTATCACATGTATTCAGTTTTCATTATTCATACAGCCGGCTCTTTGTTTTTACTCTGCCCTGTTTTATTTATGGAAGTCACGTTCTGTGGCTGCAGCTACAAGGTGGAGATCCCAAAGCTTCAGCCTGTTTGGAACTTTTTCTAAGTTTCCATGTGCTGCTTCAGTTTCAGGGCGCTGGTTATTGTGCATGCAGACTGTCCCAATGTCATGGCTTGTCTGGGATAGAACTTGAATAGAACAGAGCCATCCTTAATGTTATTAGGAACACCTGTGTTTCTCCTATATGACGAGCCCAAATTACTGCTATGAAAAATGCCTAGCGTGCATTTATGGCTGATGTGAAGCCTGCACTGGGTGTTCGCCCACGATTATGGTACACATGCATCTCAAAGGAACAGTTAAACATTGTGAAAAATATGCTTAGTCGTCTAATTTCCGAGAGCGAGATGAGATTAAGTTAGTCTCATTTCTGTAGAGAGTACGTGTCTAGCTTGGCGCAGAATAATTTGTGATGGAGCCATTTCTGCCGATCAACAGCCAGGAGCTATGAGTGTGCACAGTCACCCCGAGTCTTTTTCCCACAGTGTGGTTGCCAGGTTTGGTACCTTACCTTTTTGTTGTTGAAACCAAAACCTGCACTCAATGACGGTATCTGGCAACCTGTGCCGTCACCAGAGACGCTGCATAGAACTGTTGACTGATGGACGCGTACCTCAACCTAAAACCACAAATTTACGTTGTTTTTAACATTCCTCATTAAGTGTGGGTTAAACAAACACGATACATTGTGTAAATAAAACTGCTTAAAAGTTATTGGACAAAGCCAGACTAGCAGTGTAGCACTGTTTGCAGTCTCTATACTAAGCTAAGGACTCCAGCTCTCTACTCAATACATTACCATGTGACCGCTGTCTCTGAAATAAAACAAATACATTTATTTCATTTAAATGAAAGGATCTATGTCATTTGGTCCAAGCTTGTTTTTTGTGAAATACATCAGCTAACTGTGTACATTAACCGTGTGACTGTTTTACAGTGACTCGGCTCTCAGATCTATGCTGAGCACCACACACACACACATACACACAGAGAGGCCCCGCAGGGTATACAACTGCCATCTTTATACAATGATTAATGTCAGTGGCAATATGAAACCCAGCACTCTCCAAAGGCTGACTTGGTTTCTCCCCTCTGGGGCGGTTTCATCCTTCTAATGTGGTTGGAACACAGATGGTATGATCTTTTTAATGAATTAGACCGAATTGGAAACCCCCGCTCTAATTTAATCAAAGAATTGAGCTACACGACACAGCATTTCGCGAACAGCCGTCATTGCGTGTAATTTGAGGTATGTGCATTACATGTAGCGACACTACGACCGGAGCTACTATTTCACAGAGTGCTTAAAAGCATTATGTTAGGTGTAGCTTTTTCTGGTCAGCGCGGTCTAAACATGCCTTGAATGTAATGTCGCTTCACTTTCATCTTTGTCTTTACTTCTCTCTCTCTCACTCACTCTCTCTCTCGCAGCTCATGTGAGCCCTGAGAAGGCTTTTCATTGAGCTCTGGATCACTTCCCAGCCTTCTCAATGGAGAAGCTGACGAGTGTTGGATCTGACAGATAGTCAAAGGTTCTGTCCTCTGAACTGACCGTTGCTAATGGGTTTCCCCACAGGAGAGAGGCCGTGTCTTTAAGATCTTCACGATGTGAAAGCATCCACAATTAATAGGCAGTTGGCTTAATATGTGGCACAGTCACGTTTGAGGAGACACAATTACAGATCAACTATAAACTCAATGACCAGATCAAACTATAAATGACCAAAATCCCAAGATCTTTCCGTAGCTCCCGTATCTTCACTTTCTCAGACATGCCTGAGTTTGACTCTTGTCAAGTTTGGTGCTTAGAGCTGTGGTTATCCAGGCTTACAGGCTGTTAGCTCTCCAATAGGTAAGAGCTACAGATCGGGGAACTGACAGACCAGGTGTTGGTTGTTGGGAAGGTGTTGCCTCTAACACTCTAATTTCAGACACCGGCCTGGCAGCCAGTAACTGAGTCTAATCCTCTTTGCTTTTCATATTCTCGAACATCGTGCAGCTTTACCCGTGAAGAACAAGAGGGAGATTTTTCGTGTTTGTGCACACACTTTTTCACAAGATTGCTTTTGTCTTGATCAGTTTGGGTGTTGACCGTTCAACAGAGTCCTTTTTTAGACATTCGGTCCAACTGTTTGTCACAATGAACAATCCTTGTGAACTGACCTGGATCAACGAGGTGTGTGACCTCTAAAGAGCCTCTTATCTGTGGCCAACACTCACAAGAAGCCTTAAGTGTGCAAGGCCACAGGCTGGGTGACTCATCTATTCTCCTACAATGTCCAATGTGTGGGGTATCATTGCAATGAACAACTACATGCATGCAATATAACAAAGACGTGTGTTTGAGTTGGAGAGGTTAGGATTATATGACCCTGGAATTAGCTTGTTGGCTTCAGCCTTCCTCTGTCTATGCACTGGACCCTGCAGCTTAAACCATTAGCTGGACTGCTCACACATTCTGCTTGCAACCATTATACAATTTTCATAAATCCTGTTTATGAAAAAGCAACCCCATGTACTTTCAAAAGTTTTCCTCCATTTCCCCCCCAACTACCAACCATTGTGCACTCTCTGCGTAAAGCAGCATCTCTTGAAGGGACCCGGTGGACACCCTGCTGGGTTCTCTTAAAAACAAACAAAAGTTGTGTTTATCTAGCAACCGCACCGAATAAATTTCCTTTCTCAGTGAACACTGTTTCATATTTTAAAACCTGCATTATTTACGTCCATGTTTGCTAGCTTGTAGTCTTATACTTTCTTGCCTTTTTAATTGTCCTTTTTAAAAATGCAATTCACCCCATTCTTGATCCGAGGTACACCACCGCTCTATCTAATCTATCCCACCACACTAGGCGGTTCAATACCCTCACAGAACTCTCTTACAGCCTTTTGCCTGGGAGTGGCTCCCAGAATGAGATTTGTCTGAGGATAATTGGGTTAGAGAAAGACCTGGAGTGCGGGACGAGGCCGTAACATCATCCAGGTAGCAGAGCGTGGTATCAACTGTATTAGAGAGATCAAAAATTCATTGTCATGACTCATAATCCCATAAACATGTGAGTCAATGTGAGGGAAATATGAGCGCTCCACAGTAAAATGAATAGTTAAAGCCCCTCTAAATCCATCACAGCTTCACTGTTAAACTGTATCCCACAACCGTGAGGTGCATTAATGTGGGCGTGTGTGTGTAATAGTATTACTGAGTCAGCCTTGTGGCGCGGCTGATTGAGTTAACATATTTGGGAAAAGTCTTTCAGGTTGAGGCGTAGAAACCAGATAATGAGTTGAGCATGTGGACGGTGAAACTCGAGCTGCGTTCGATGATTTGAGTGGAAAGGCCGTCGTGACACGGATACCACTTCCACTCAGCAACCTTGTATTTGACACAGGATGATAAATCCACTGTTCTGTTTTGTATTTGTACCGTTCAAACCCCGGGTCAATGTCTGGTCCTTGTCCACCCCATTTGTATAAAACCTAATGTACAGTAACTGGGTGCTTTTAACAGACGTGTCAAGTTTCAGTTCAATGAAAGTAGTTGCTTCTGTGTTTTTATAATGGAGATTCGTTAATTTATGTTGATTTTAAATGGGGTATACACTATGTTTTTAGTTTGGGGAAACTCTTTTTATGCATTTCATTGTATTTTACTGATTTGTTGTAATGGTCTCATTGTTTGTTTCTTTTTTTCAGAGCAAGGAAATAGCCTTTCAGCTCCAGGAAGACTTAATGAAGGTCCTTAATGAGCTATACACAGTAAGTAGTAATGACTTTTTTAACGAATGCAAGTACATCGGTCTTTGCTGCGGTTGAGACTGGTTTACAGCTGTGAGCTGCCTAACTTCAAACTATTTGTAATATCTACGACAGCTTGGAGTCTTAAACCCTGGAGCTTAAAGGTGTCTGAAGGATCAAATATTAAACTTTGAAGCAAATAGACAACCACCAAAGTGATTGCTCAAACTGTAGGGAAAGTCTGTCTAATCTCTTTTACAGCAAAAAAAAAAAAAAAGAAACGTTACCAAATGAACCGGAAATTCAAACTGAAGTATAAACATTATGTTCGCGTGACTCATTACAGTTCATGTTCTCTTTTTTGAATGGCTTTCATCAACTTAGTTTTCTTGCTCTTCAAAACAAACTCCTACAAAGCCACACCAGGCGGTTGGAGCCAAATAGCAACTTGTGGATACATTTACTTAAACAAAAAAAAAGACGCTTACTTCTTTTTTTGCATTCTTCATTCAAAAGTTTACAGAGACAGATGAGAAGCCTGGGGAGAGAGCGATTACATGCAACAAAGGTCCCCAGTTGGAATTGAATCAGGCATGTGTTGATTGCATGGTATGCGCCTTGGACCACTGGCTTACAGAGTTACCCGCTGTGTGTGTATATATACATTGAGAATCGCACAATGTTAAACGTAGCAGTGGCTGCAGACCTTTGAACCCAGAGGATGAATTATTTTGGGGGAAGGGCTTGGTAACATTTCACCAGACCATCAACGTCTTGTTTTTCTGTCCAATGCCTTTGCTGTAAGTAGTTGTCTGTGTGACGCTCTGACCTTAGTGGAGAAAGGTATTTAAAACCATGAATAAATAGCTGATTCCACTGTGGTAATCGCCCCAGTCAGCCCTGCTGGCCTGCTGGCTAAGTTGTTGTTGGACAATCAGGTGCTGGTGTATTCTTAGACAAGATGACTGGATGGTTTAGAGGCCGTGTTGATATATATATATATATATATATATATATATATATATATAATGGCTAATATGGGTTTACAGTGTGATCTGAGCTACTTTAGGTCATTCACAGGCATCAACAATGACAAACAGAGAAACGAATACATTAGAGCCATGCTGTTAATCTGTGTGTTTGTGTCATCCCTCAATCTTGTCATTCCTTCCTACTGATCAATGTCACTGTGTTGAGCCTCCTCATTGATCATCATGGTAACCTGGGAAG
Organism: Pholis gunnellus; assembly: GCF_910591455.1. Classification (NCBI taxonomy): domain Eukaryota; kingdom Metazoa; phylum Chordata; class Actinopteri; order Perciformes; family Pholidae; genus Pholis; species Pholis gunnellus. The sequence goes on along the minus strand of NC_136533.1, from coordinate 18,164,208 downwards.
ATACAAGTGGAGGCAGTTGTTGTCGCTTCCCCAGAGTTTGAGTGAGAAGCAGCTGAGCTTGCTCATACAGCCTGCAGTTACTCGCCATAGAGGATTACAGTGGTTACACTTCCAGTCGATGGCCGCGCTGCTCCAAACACAACAAACGTGTTACTCCAAGCTCAATGTGTGTCACTCTCACCACAGTCCACACTCCACATTTGAACTGGTTTAGCCCCCTGTGGGAAGACACATGCGTGAACACACACACACACACACACACACACAGACACACCGAGTAGCTATTGCATCAGACAGCCACAGTCCCAATGTCAACCTCCGCCAATGAAATAACAGGTCTGCTCCGTCTCTAAATATGTCCCTCTAAAAGGAACACCAAAGTAAACACTGCAGTGGCAGACTCCAGACCAGTAAGTGAGGCGTACAGGACCCAAGGTCAGTCACCCATCTCTAAACTGGTTCCAGTTAGGCCAAACCCCACCAAAGGCAAAAGGGCTCCAGACAAACCAGGCTTTGCTTCGTTGTTCCACTCGTACAGAAATAACTCTGTTTGGGCGAACGATGTTTAGCTTTTGAGATGGGTGAGTCTCTATTCGTACTGAAGTTGAGGTCTTGTGCAGACGAGTGACTGCATATATCGGTTTTGGAGCTGTAATTTGTTGGACTTGGTTAATTCCAGGTTAAACCACGGGTGCTCTATATTGCCCCCTTTTCCTGTGAGTTTGAATGTATTTTCTGCCTTTTCGCATTTTGCCAGCTGCCATGGACCCAGGCTCGTGTACCTTTACAGAAGGATGTTAGAAGTTGGCTTGTATTTTGCAGTTGGTACTTTGCAAGTTGGCGGCTCCAAAACATTTGATTAATGCAGTTTCCTCTTGATAGTGAAGTTTTATTCTTGCACACCCAACACCAGAATTCTGTTTGGGAAAATAATCTGCAGTGTCTAGGTGGGACGCTACTTTCTACTGGAGTCCGTATAGTTATGTAATATAACATCTATACATGCTAATTGTTCATTTGAATGCATGTGTTGGGGTTCTCTTGCTGATGACCTCATAATGGCATCGTGGACTACAACATTTCTCCCACAGCCAGTGGTTCATCTGTGTCCGTTTTCCCGACGACGTGAGCCAGTGTTCATAATAACACATTAATGATCACTCGGCTCTCTTGAAGAACTCATTGTTTGTGTTTTGTGGTCTACCTGCTACTTAACGATTGAGTCACAGTCTAAGGGGTCCATGGAGACTGTATGAGTAACGCTGTCTCTTGAGGTGATGACTCAAACTTGAGGAAATAGTTCTAATCAGCCGCTCACCGTGAAGGTGTATAAGAAGCATATGCTGCAACATGTGAACCAGAAATAAATACCAAACGCTCGAGCCAGCAAAGTGCAACACAGGACGGAAACATTTGAATGTAAAGCCATTTATTATAAAGTGCTGATAATCCCATTGTCTTGACTTGTATCGACTGCAAAGGCGAGAGCTGAATCGTCACTCAAAGAGCAGTCGACCTCTGTCTTAATAACCTCATGTGAAAACCAGAGGACCAACCCAAATCTTCTCCAAACACAGATCAGTGAAGTTGGATTTAGCTGCAGTGATTTGCGGTGGTTGTGGTTGTGTGAGCATCAGATAAAGAGGCTGCAGAGAATCTGGCTCTGGTTTGTGGCGAACCTCCTGCTGTGAGATGAGTCGATCTGTGATGAATGAGAAGGTCAAAGGATGGAAGCCTTAGTTGTGGGTTATAAAAGATTGGTCTTGACTATAAAGATGGATTACTCTGACCTTTGACCTCGCAGGAAGTGACCTGAAACTCACACCGACGCAGCCGGTTTCAGGACGCTGCCTTTTGCCAATCTTGAACAGGAAAATGATTACAGACAGGCCTTGTAAAATATTTTTCTTTGCAGCTTATTGACACGTTTGTTTGTCTCCAGGTGATGAAGACCTACCACATGTACCACTCGGAGAGCATCAGCGCCGAGAGCAAGCTGAAGGAGGCGGAGAAGCAAGAGGAGAAGCAGATCGGCAGGGGAGAGCAGGTCTTCAGCATCCGAATGGAAGACAAATACCAGAGACGCAGCTCTGTGAAGAAGATCGAGAAGATGAAAGAGAAGGTAGAATTTAGTAGAGAACATTTTTAAATCCAGTTTGGACAACAGCATTGAAATTTAGTTGGTTAGTAGACGCACCATTTTCTTTTTCATCGAGTTGTCTTGAACACAACAAAATATCTGATTTTCGAAAACTTCGCAGCCTTTTCACCGATGTCCTGCTGACCCAAGTAAAGGAAAACACACTGAAAGCATTGTCGCAGCCAAAGAGCCGCCTTTGTTTTCTCAGAACAGCTTTCTGTTAAATCTCTCTGACAAAATGATTCAATGGCTTTTTCAACACGACTCTTCCTGGAATGCATTTGGGAAGTGTTAAAATACAAACTTGTCGGAGCCCATTGGTCAGTGGATGGTGACTCACTACCAGCCTTGTGTTTGTCTGGTAGTGAGGAAGTGTAGCATAAAGACAGATGGCTCACACTGAGGTTTCCTAGTTGAAGTGAAGGATGCAGGCTGCTTTTAGTTTAGGCTTTTCTTTTTTTTCATTCTGGTTGCTCTTTTGCTATTTTTAAACATAATGCAACTCGTTTCTCCTCCAGTGTTTATTAAAGCTGTTGTTTTGCCACTAATCCAGTCTCAGCTTGGAGACATAAAAGCACAATCACTTGTCAAAAAGGCAATTCTCTGCTCATTAAATTCATCCTCGCTCTGTTGTTGTCTTTTTCTCATTCTACGCCTCTGATTCTCCTCATCAGCGTCAAGCCAAGTACTCTGAGAACAAGCTGAAGTCGATCAAAGCGCGGAACGAGTACCTGCTGACACTGGATGCGTCGAACTCCTCCGTTTTCAAATACTACATCCACGACTTGTCGGACTTAATTGATGTGAGTATAAAACCGCATGCTTTTGTCAGCCCCGTTCTGGATGCAGCTTCATCTTCAGCCCCGGCTTGTTTGTCTCCAATGAGACGGGGAACAGTTTTTGCTGAGGACATCCTTGCATAAACAGAACACACAAGTTGCAGACACCTGAGGTAGATTTTATTTTGTTTCTCTGTGCTCCTCACGCAGGAGAGCCTTTTATTTTTCACAGACTTTTTTTAGAATAGATTTAAGATCATCACAGAAGGAGAGGCTGATGACTTTAGCAGCTAGGCCTGATTATAAAAGAGATCCGAGGACACCAGACTGTGGGATGGAAATTACAGTGTAGGACTAAATTAAAGCAGCTTATTAACTTTTGTGATCAAAACTAAAAAAAACAACTTCTCCTCATGTCATTATTGAAAACCCACATTATATTCAGTTCTACTGTGTTTTGCTGACACTTTGTCACTGCCTGGAATATGTTTCCACATCGCTTAGACTTTGAGTGGACTGTGACTTTCAAACCAAGTGTTCTTTGTTGTCGTCATGTACAGCTGTGGCTCCTCACTCCATTCTGCTACCGGACCAATAAACACGACTTATTTATAATAATCACCTTGTTAGAGAAATAAACTCACCGTGTCATCTGCTGCAGCATTTCTAAGGAAATGGGAGAAGGCCATGTTTTTAGCTAGCGTTTTGGGGTTTTATATTCTAGACAGGACTGAAGGAGAAATGCAGCCTCTATTCAGAGGCATGCTGTGCGGTGAAATTACCCCTCTCTCTGCTTTGCTCACTAGCCTTCCTCGCACCGGGGGGGGCGTGGGTGTGTGTCGATGCGCGGCGATGCGCGAGCTGTATTGTGCAGGCTCACACACATTTGTTTATTGATGAAGGGGACTTTTTATAGTCAAAAACAAAGTGTACAAGGTGGCTGGTACTGGTATTGTTTAGCCTATCACTCAGGTCACGTTTGTGTGTGTGTGTGTTTTGTTTGTTTGTTTGGGTGCCTGGGGCCTGTGTGTCTTCCCAGGAGAGACCTTGGCCAAGCTTCTAGTTATTAAAACTCAGCATTAGTTCCTGGAGGTAACATTCATTAACATTGAGGTAACATTGCGTAACACAGAGGCAACACTGCTGACTCAGAAAGTGCAGGACTGTTTACGATGGAATCTTGTCTTCTTTAAAGGTCCATCTCTATTCTTTGACCATATATCGGTCAATTAAAGGTACATTTGCTCATATGATTTAAGGCTTTAATTATGTTTGCACTGACCATATGGAATTATTGGCTTGTTTTCCTGCTGTGTTCATGAACAGAACAACTTTTAAACAATCCTTAAACAGCAACAGAAAGCTTTAGTGACTTGGATTGGAGAAGTGAAAGTCCATCGACAGAAAATCATTTTAATCATTTAATACATTTTCATGCATGTTACAGATTCTCATGTGTGATTTTCTAATGTTTTTATTTGTCTTTCGTGATTGTTTATCAATCATTTTGGGGTTTTGGACAGTTGATCAACAAAACAAGCTGTAGCTTGGACTTCAAGGAATGTATTTGTCTTCATAGATAAATAATCAGCAGATTGTCAATGACAATAATGAAGTAATAGTTTAGTTATCAGTCTCGTGTTTGTGCATCATGAGACCTGTAGGATCCCGTCGACCCTCTTCTTTGCTCTCTTCCAGTGCTGTGATTTGGGGTACCACTCCAGTCTGAACCGGGCCCTGCGCACCTACCTGTCCGCCGAATACAACCTCGAGACGTCACGCCACGAGGGTCTTGACATCATAGAGAACGCCGTGGACAGTCTGGACCCACGGAGCGACCGACAGAGGTTCATGGAGATGTTCCCCACGGCCTTCTGCCCACCGGCAAAATTCGAGTTCCAGTCTCATATGGGAGACGAGGTACGTACGTAGCTCGGACCACATTTAGCTGAGACGATGAAACTGAACTAAAGAGGAGAAAGAAACCTGCAAGAATATACCATACTCATATGAGTATGCTTTGTTTCAAAGTCATCCACTGTAAAAAAATAACATGGAAGTGAATTTGGAGTTGATTAAAAAAAGTCTCAGACTTGATGAGGTCTGATTTTTGTGGCTTAAGTGCAGCGTTTTACTGCGTCTGTGCTGCCGGATCAAGTTTTATGGGCCACAGAATTTGACAAATCATCTGTTAATTCTCCCCCTGCAGTCATGTAGCTCAACATGTGTTCAGAGTTTTACTGTTTGGCGAGCACTACCAACGCTGATATCATGTCTGCAGACAGCCACACAACAACATTTAGTCACTGCTCTGCAATTGAAGAAGAATTTGGACTCCTGCGACTTGTTTGAACCAGAGGTTACGTGGCCTAATGTTCCTTCAGCGGGTTCCTGATCATTGACGATGTATTTCTGTTGTATTTTTTTTTAAATCCAGGTGTGTCAGATCTCAGTGCAGCCAGCGGTGAACGGAGAGCTCATCCTGAGGTTCCAGCAGCTTCAGTCTCGCCTGGCTACCCTGAAGATAGAGAACGAAGAGGTAAAGCAGCGCAAAAACAATCAAACTCATGCCGCAGCAGAGACGCAGCGATTGTAATTTGCTTGGCAAATTCCGATTTCCAATTCTTTAAAAGTCTGACCCGCCGATTTCTGATTTTCTTTCATTCTAAGAACGTTTCTTTCATTTGATACCATGCGAATACATTCTTTTACATTTTATTTTCTTTCATGGAAAATTTAAATTCAATTGGATGTTCATAACATAACAGGTAGTCGCTCCAAATGTGTAAAGGTTGTTGGTTGTTCCTATGGCTTATTTTTGACTGTTACAAATTACAAGCTTTATGTCGCCTTCACGTATGTTGAAGAACTTCCACACCGAACACATGGTGTGTGTGTCGGTGTGTGTGTGTGTGTGTGTGACGTTCTGGCCTGTGCCGCTATATGATGCGCCATGAAACCACTTATATTTGACTAGTCAAAAAAAATGTGATATATGACACTGATCAGCTGGTCAGCGGTCTTGACCAATCAGCTGACAAAGGGGCGGTTTTGATTGATGGGTGCATCTCGCTTACACAGGTATTTGTGTCTTGTGGGGTTTAGATGTGTCACAACTGTTCTCTGCCGCTGCGGCGTTGTTGTCTGCCAGAGATGCAGGAGTTCTGTCATGCTGCTATTTGTTGGTTACAAGAAGCTGACATCTGCAGAGCTCTAAAGCTACTAAAAAGAAAGTTAACTTCTGCCAGAAGTCATCCAAGGTGAGACAGAGGAATAGTTGCTGATGATCTCTGAAGAATCAAAGTTTTTGTTGCATATGAACCCCCACACACACACGCACACACACTGTATTTTCCTGTCTCTCATGCCCTGCAGGTAGCCATCAAACCCTCTCTGTGAAGCCTCCATTTCAGTTCCCATCGGTAGAATTCTCGCTTTTATTTGCGTCTCTGCATCTCTCGCTGTATTGTTTTAATCTGTCTGCAGCACGCTTGAGTATCGCTACATTGTTTGTTTGTTTTATTTAAAATGAAACCCGTTAGGGTAGAAATACCATGACTGCCGTCGGGCTGGGTGATATGGACAAAATCATCAAACGGTGATTTCATATCTTGATAACGATATATATCACAGCACAGCATGTTTTTTAATAAGTATACAAATAGTCTATATGGAATGACCTCATGGTTTTATAGTCTCTGGTTTGAATGAAATACTTGACAAATGAAAAGGATTTTCTCATTTTATTAAGAACTTTAGTGCAAAATAATCAGATTGTTTTGAGAGATTTGAGTGTGTGCTTGTTATTATCAATTTAGACAACGTAATTGTGTATCACGCTGTATGATTTCATCACACAGTCATCATCATTATCATATTGAATTATCGCTCAGCCTTACTGCCACAGTTTCACAGAGTGCAATCCCGTCCGTCTAACCCTCCACCCCTCTATGAGCCCTCACTGCCGTCTGTCTTCATCCTCTGTTTCTCTCCCTCCCTCCACATCAGTGCACTCTCTCTCTTTTATTCAGCTACAAAGACTAACAGAGACACGGGAGCATGTCACTCAACTTCCTCTACATCCACTGTTACTTCAGATTCCTTTAGATCATATTGTCGACACTTTGAATTTGACTGAAAATACATCAGATGGAATGAATGGCGGTGGATAGGATACCTGTATTTTTGGGCCTTGTCCTTATTACGTGTGTGTGTGTGTGTGCGTGTGCGTGTGCGTGTGCGTGCGTGCGTGCGTGCGTGAGTGCGTGCGTGCGTGCGTGCGTGTGGCTATGATGACAAGCCCCGCTTGCTTCATGTCCTTGTCCGCCTGCCTCACTGGAGCGGATGTCCTGGTGGGTCAGAATTGGAGGGCGCTGCTGCCTTGTGTTAGGATCACCAGATGGCCTCTCTTCCCGGGCACAGCGTGCCAGATACATCCTTGAAAAAAATGAACTTTCAAAGCGCTGTGACGACCTACAAGCACGACTGTCAAATGTACAAGAGAGAAAAAGAGTCTGTCTTTATCCGGCCAGGAAAGGCTGCAGGCCAGCGCTTAATAGAAGCGCAGCTGTTTCCTCAAACCTCTTTGACTCCCGTGAAACAGTGAAAGAAAACATTGCTGAATAATTTACTCTGCATCAGTGGTGGGTGGGGGGGGGGGGGACTCTGGATCCCCACTCTTACTAACGGGTTGGGGTTAACATCGCCCTGCTGGGTGCCTCACTGCAGAAACGACAATTGAAATTTTTTTCATTAAAAAAAGTCTGCTCTCAGAGGACGCCGTTCATTTCAGCTCGTCAGTCGGCGTGGTTCATCTCGTTTAATAATCTCGCCATTTAGATCTCATTTGCCTCCGTGTGAACCAGAGCTCACACATGCTAATCTTCTTCCTCGTTTGTATTCTCAAGACGTTTCCCGGCAATCTAATACCATCGCCTTTGCAGGGAGTTATTGTCTTCTCTCAGGGAGGCACATCAAAGCGTGTGTGTGTGTGTGTGTGTGTGTGTGTGTGTGTGTGTGTGTGTGTGTGTGTGTGTGTGTGTGTGTGTGTGTGTGTGTGTGTGTGTGTGTGTGTGTGTGTGTGTGTGTGCTCATAGCGGGATGATCTACAGATTACACACCTCCTTCATAGTATGTTGAACGCTATGGACAGCAGTCTGCCCTTTGACCTGTGATGATGGATGTTGCAGTAACTGTTAGTGATGCTGCCGAGAACAACATCGATTTTAAAGTGCGGAGAATGGAATTATGTTGTTTTCAGTCCAGCGATTGACGACTGTAAATAAGTCCGACTGATGCTTAGCGCCGGGTACTGGTGCGCTGTCTGTGTAGCAACACAGGAAATACACGAGTCATGGTTCTTTATTGAGGATAAACCAACTTTAATTCGATCCCGGGGACTTTCTCCAGGTCTGTTGTGCAGCCACAGGGACTAATGGGCAGAGTCTCTCTCTAAGAGCTCCGTTGTAATTGAGCCCAGCAGTGAACACTGGTAACTATTCGTCTGCTGAATAATGGATAAACTCAACAGCTTTTTCACTGGGAGCGATTCTCTCGCATGCATGGCTCCTGTCTTCATGATGACAGCTGGGCCTCTCGCCTCCACGGGAGCCAAGCGGGATGAGACTGCCAGGGATACAGCAGAGAGAGAGAGAGAGGCCCAACACACCCAGAGCGTGTAACTAATGGCTGTACGTCGTAGTGGGTTACCTTTGGTTGGCACCTGTCGTGAATAAAACCACAGTGCATACATGTAAAGTGATGGTGTGAGTGTAGTTTCTCTGTTTTCTCCCGTCTATTGAAGGCAGCGGGTCATTTTTCATTTTTGTGCAGACGATCACTCCTTTGATCACCAAATAATAACCCCCAGCTGTTGTCTCAAGACAAGCCGATGTTTTTAAAAAAGTTTTACGATCGCAGAATCCCCCGTTTCCTTTTTCCACGCTGTCATTAGTCGTGTTCCAACCTGCGGTGTGTGTGTGTTTTTTTTTGCTTCACATTTGGATGGATGACACTTGCTACATCCACATTGTGTGCTCGAGCATGTGTGTCAGCACTGTAATCCATCAGTGTAACACATGAAAGAGATGAAGTCCACCTTGCCTTTCAGCACAAATGAGTCACAGGTGAAGCGGTTTAAAGAAACAAGTCAATCTAGTGTTGTCTCAGCGTGTATAATAGTCACACAAGGAATCCGCCATGTTCTTTCATTAGCACTGAGGTCAGACTTACTTAATGACTAAGAGACGGGGTCACTACCTCTGAGTGGGGGGTCCTCCTGACCATTAACGATAATTAGGAGGACCTCCAGCTGCGTGTCGCTCGGGGTGTCCTTGACCTGGTGAACACACAGCTGAGCTGCTACGGTAGCAGCGCCTCTGTCCTCACCAGAGTGTCTCTGTTGAATGAAGGAAGGCGTTTTGCTGAATTTTTCCGTCAGTTGGTGTTTCTACATCAGCATGGCCTCTTTCCTTCTACAGCTTTTCCACATCAGTGATTCATGCTCACATGCTCCACAGTCTCTAGACTCTTCCTCCTTGTCTGTTTGTCTCCTTTTATTTTATTTCATCTTTTTCTCTGTCTCATCCTAGATCTCCTTGTTCTGCAATTTTTATATCTTTCCACAACGTCTTCGCTCATACGTGCAATTAGAATAAATGAAGGACATTTGTTTAATTTTACCTTTTTGTGTAGATCACCATCATATCATTGAATATAAGAGGCAGCCTAGCGACAGAAAGAAGTCAACTTTGAGAATAAAGTTCCATATAATGATTTGTTTTGCCTCATGATGACAGTCTGTCCACCACTTTGGTCCAGACTGAAATATCTCAATAATTGGATAGATTGTCATGATGTTTAGTACATACTATCATTATCAGGTTATCTATTATCGGGTCACAATTTTGATTTGATCAAAGTATTGCTGGTATCTATGATGAGGACATGGTAAACATCAGCTTGTTAGCATTTTCAGTGTCACTTGAAGCTTTTTTTGCCAAGCTGATGTTCGTATTTAGCTCAAAGAACGGCAATGCTGAAGGGAAGCTTCCCGGAGCTGCTAGCGTGACCGTGACCCGTTGTTATTTTAGAAAGTTCTCACCTCTTTCTTCTTTCTTTGTAAAAGGTACAACTCCATTCCAACACTATTATTGTTTATCAAATTACAACTTCATTCCTATAACATTATCATATTCTTTATTCTTGACGTCTCAGTTGTACCCACAGTGGGCCTAATACTCCATTGTACCGTCACTGTGGAGTGCAAGTTCTTCATCAATTTGTATTTGCTTTGGTCTCTTTAACTTTTATGGAGCTGTTACCAGCTCATTTGATCTTGCATTTTTGTCACATCCTCTATCACCTTATGTTATCTTATCATATACTGGACGCAGTCATGGCCTGCTGCACATTCACTGGCTGGACACCTTTCGCAGTAAGTGTGTGTGGGGGGGAAGCATGCTCTGCAAAGTCCTGACGTTTCTAAGCTCCGGCAGAAGCACTCCTGTTGACAGGGAAGAGGCGGCTATGGAAACTCATCTTAAAAGCCTGCGACTGAATTTACCATCTCCAGCAGACACTGTTCACCTCGAGCCCCTCTGAGTGCATACAAATAGACTGCTTTGGCTGCGAGTCATGTTCAGGTTGCTGGATTTCCAGAAACTTGCATCTTGTCAGAAATCGCCTGCATTTTTCATGGTGTCATGGGATAGCGAGAGAGGTTTTTAGGGAGTGCAATGATAAAGTCGCTTTGGTATGCTGGGTTGATAATGTTGTGATAGTGAAGAGATGACATCTGGGTGTTAAGCGGACTAGTTTTTGCAATTCTTCAACGCTTCTTCACACGTTCTTTCTTCGTGTCTCCAGATCAAGAAGACGTCGGAGGCCACCCTGACCACGATCCAGGACATGGTGACCATTGAAGACTACGACGTGTCCGAGTGTTTCCACCACAGCCGATCAACGGAGTCGGTCAAGTCCACTGTGTCGGAGACGTACCTCAGCAAGCCCAGCATCGCCAAGAGGAGGGCCAACCAGCAGGAGACGGAGCAGTTCTACTTCATGGTGAGTGGAGATGTTGTCCAAGAGAAGAAGATGCTGGAGTATTTCTGAATGAAAATAGGAATAACTCTCTCTCTTTGGAGGCTTGATTAGCTTTCTGTACTTTCAAAGAAGAGAGAACTATGACATTTCCTCGTTTGATTATATACTATGTTTATTGGTGACACATTTCTGTAAAATGAATCTGAGAATCTGAACTCTGAACTAGCTTAAAAAGCTAAATCTGTTCATGTAAATTCTGTTGGACCTAAAAGTCTGAATCTCATGCCGTAAGCCCCTTTGAAATCTTTGATCAGCTGGCAGAGGGGTAGGCTAACTACTATCGTGTTCCAGTCTGAAGATGGACATGCTCTGATAAAAGCTTTAAAAAGACTCTCAGCGTGTCCTTTGCCCTTGGCTCTCTTATCGTAGATTGCTGTCTTAAGAGCGGGTGCGCTGGCACTCGGGGCCGCCGTGTAATTACTCTCAATTCTCCACAGAAATTCCGGGAGTTTCTGGAGGGCAGTAATCTCATCTCCAAACTGCAGGCCAAACATGACTTGCTGAAGAGGACACTTGGTGAAGGTACAGTCACGACCCCTCCACTTTGATACTCTACTCTATATTAGCGTATATTAGCCTGAATCAGAGTCCAAACAGCCAACATAACCATAGATTTCTAATTTAATTTTGTCTTTTTATATTTTCTACAGTCTTATATTTTCAGCATTTTTTCCGCGGCAAAAACTTTTCCCAATACTCAAAGCTCCTAGATGGCAATCTGAGTTTTAAACCAGGCGAGCCAGAGCTGAGGGGGATTGTGAACTTGTATTATCCGTCTTAGTGATTGATTTGCTCCCAACTTAATGTACCGCCGTGCGTTAGAGGGGTGCTGGTCATTACAACGGTCTCTCCTTGTACTACATTGGAGGGACCTCCTCGAGGCCTCAGCTAATCCACCGTTAACCCAGAGAGTGTCGGTCAGTCATTGTTCTAAGCAGCATTCCTGGTGGTCCACTTAATGACTAATGGAGCCGTGTGCTAACGAGGAAGAGGAAAGCCTCCTGCTTCTCCCACACGCTCCTTAATCATATTGTCAATGAGCTGGACTACAGCATGACTCACTGAGACACACAGACAGGTCAGATCCTGTTCATGGGAACAGATGGCCACACAAAAAAAACCTGTTCTTCAAAAAACATTTGGAAGCTATTATCTGCTTAATCTTACTTTGCCTCTCCAAACCTGTAACTGTGTGCGTGTGTGTTTCTATAATGATCGGTGTGTCTTTGTGACTACGTCAGTTGTAAACTGTCTGCCTAGCGGATGTTTGTTTCTATTGTGATGTAGATAAAGTGTTGCCTGTTTAAGCTTGTGTGCTGCTTGTGCGCGTGCACGTGTGCTGCTTGTGTGCGTGCACGTGTGCTGCTTGTGTGTGCTGCTCAAGAGGCCAGCGGTTGTGGACAGATGGCAGGCTTCAAATGCTTCACTAGCCGTATGCAGAATGCACCGCAGGGACCTTAGAGACTGGTCCTGGCATGTCCACACGTCTAACTTCCTCTCACATCTCTTCTCTTCTCTCTCTTCACCCGCAGGCCACAGAGCTGACTACATGACCACAAGGTAAAGCACACACACACACACTTTAGGACCTGTGCATAGCCAAGACACGCATATGCAGTCTACTTTTCTTTCATCAGCGACAGAAACATTTGTGACGTGTTGCATCGTAGCAAGGAGAGGACAGTTTGCCTCTTGAAATTCTCGTGTCACATCCTCTGTGACCATGAAAGCAGAGGAGTAGGTTGGACTCTGAAAAAACAAAAAACCTAGAGAGCACTGAGCAGATGTGCTGACCTCCATGTTTTTTAATCCCAACCTGGTATGATGCCACGGGGGTTACTGTACTTCCTATTGCCAACCGTTCGTCAGGCCTGTAAAGAGAATTTAGAGGTGGTAGAGCGGAGAATGTTGAGAGGAGAGGAGAGGAGAGGAGAGGAGAGGAGAGGAGAGGAGAGGAGAGGAGAGGAGAGGAGAAAGAGTTTGCATGAAATCTAAATGTTGTATTTAGTTTAAAAGAGGATCGAATAGGAACAGATGAGTCAGTTCTCCTTAGTCTAACTTTTGTACCTTTTTGAAAGGATATAACAATGTTTTCAGTTCTTCTTCAAAACAACCCTAACCCAATATTTTATTAATGAAAAAATACAACCTAGAAAATTATTTTTGCAGATTACTCTATGATGGAAATAATGTTGAGTTGCAGCCCTGCTCTTGAGTAGAGATTAACACCATTATTAGTAACCAAGTAGAATGGCAGTAAGTGCTGGGGTGGTATGCCTAATGACAGTTTTATTGCAAATATTTCATCTTTCTGTTGGCATGATCAGATATTTAAAACACCTTCAGGCTCTTATTGCAGAATCAATCTGTCACTATGATTGAGCAGCAAAAAGGACAAAGTCCCGGACTCTTAATCTTTTAATCTCAGTTCTACAGGTCACAAGAAACCAAGTTACATTAAGTCACAGACGCACACACACTCACACACACACACACACACACACACACACACACACACACACACACACACACACACACACACACACACACACACACACACACACACACACACTAATAGAGGCAGTCCACTCCAGGGCCTGTCATGAGGTAGATGCTCACACATAAGACGCTCCCAGCGGGTCTGACATTTCACTGGCTTGTGATATTGTGTGGAGAAAGAAAAGACAGGATTATAAAGAAAAAGTTAATTCATGGGTTTCAGCGGTGTCTGAAAATACCCTCATTCACCGTCCATCATCTTCAGTCGAAGGGTTTTAAAGATTAGCCAGTCTCAACTTCAGTTCTAGTTTTTGAAGGACGTAAAGGGTATTTGAGATTAGATAAACCACTCTGAAAGGAAAACTGCATTGTTTACTTATTCTAATGAATTCTTTGTATTCTAGACATCCCAATGGGCCATTCAGAACCCACACCGGCACCCGGCGGGCTAGACCCCGCTCTGTTTTTAATGTTAGGTTATTTAATGGCAATATGGAGTCATTTATCAAGGTACTCATCACCAGTCTGCCCGCTTGACATTGCTCCTCCTCCTATCTATTTTCTGTCTTGCTCTGGCTTTCTGGTCATTTTGGTGGGTTCCCCCGAAGCACTTGAGCCTTGATTTATCTTTTACCAACAAAAAAAACAACAACAACATAGTTGTTGGATTGCGGAAACCCTCCCCATGAAGTCTGTGAGCTCTGGCGGTCTGGGTCTGAGATGAGAGGGTGGCTCTGATAGATTTGGAGGGCTGCAGGAGGAGAGGAATAGCAGTTGGAGGGATACATTTAGTCTCCGTCAGCTTCCCTGACTCACTGCTGACCTGGCATCACTGAGCTGCTCTGGCAGAGATATTCTCGTCTCCCTCTCCGGAGCAAGAGGCCAGAGAATACAGCCGGATAAATGGCAGTCAGGGAGCAGATGCCAGACTGATAAGGTGCGCTGCCTCCTCCTCCTCCTCCTCCTCCGGCCTCTTCACCGCCTCTCACCGGTGGCTGTGTCCGGTCCTGCCTGGTCCGGTCCGCTTCCCATTGTTTCCTTTTGGGTTTGATGCCAGCACAGAGTGGAATGAGGGCGCGCTCTTAGTAGAAGCTTTGGTGGGCAGCTGCTGTGGTCCTAATCTGGGTCTTGCTTTTCTCTCTATTTCTGTTTCTCTGCGACACGTCTCTGTAGCCGCGGACGACGGAACTCACACGCTCGACATCAGGTAGACACCTTGAAGCCTCTCCCTTGCTGCTTGCCTGTGCTTTCCTTCATCTGTCCTGCCCTAACAACATGTTAGCATTATGTTGTGTTTGTCTGTATCTTGTATTCGTTGTCTGACTTCTTTGAGTGAACTGAGACAGACTTGAATTGAAGCTTTTCTCAAGATGTTGCAGCAAGTTGTCTTTAGTTTTCCCAGCATGAACCACCTCCAACTTCAAAACTAATAGTGAATTTAGCAGTCATCCTGAGTCTCACATATCCAAATAGATAGTATTACATAATCCTGCTGCACTAGACCAAGGCCTCGACCCTCACGGCGCCACTCCAACGACAGTCGATTTTGGCATGGTCACTGTGTTTGGACCGTGCATGAATACACCTGAGGGCTGTAAACGGACCCTCTGTATCATTAAAAGCATGTACGGAGTCCCTGTCCAGCACTGAGCCGCTGGATCAGTCCACCTCTAAGTGCGTGAGAGGAATGTGCATTCTCTGAAAGAGACAGTGCTGCTTCTCCTCCTCCTCCTCATCTCGCCACTCCTGCACCCAGCTCCATATTGAGTGTGTGGCTCTTCAGATAAGCTCCTCTTCATTTATACACAGGGTGCACTTGATTGCTTGCATAACAACACTTAAAGTATATTTAGCAACACTGGAGGCCAATCGAAATGTGTTGGACAACAGGTTTGTACATTTTATGGGAGGCTGGACTCGAACAAATACATAGCCGGTCACCTCAGTCTGTCTCAGTAAGATCTCAAAAAGTTAACCCTCACTGTGTATGTAAACTCACCAACTTCACTAACACCGGGTGTGCATGTTCACTTTTAACATCATGTGTCTGTGAGAGCCCGACCGATACTTGTGCAGTCCGATATCATCGGTCTGTTTGTTAGATACATTGGCATTGATAGATATGTTTTCAGATATACAAAAGGAAGAAGTGAACTGCTATTATTAATGTATTATGTACTTTTGATACATCACACTAAAATTACATTTAGCGTTGTCTTATATTTACTGGCAATTGTTTACTAGTTGATTGTTTCTTTGATATATCTTTATCACATGATGTATTTTATGTTTCGAAAAAAGCAGTTTATTGCATTAGATCTTTATCATTCCCAATTGTTGATAGCCTTCTCAAAATGATATCTGTTAAGTATCTGTCGGGCTCTTGTTCATGTGATACAAATGGCAAATTAAACGTGATCTGACATTTGGGTGTTTTTGTTTACGTTGCCTTCAAAGGACTCTGGACAAGCTATCCCTCGTGTGGTAGAAAGCTGTATTCGCTGCATAAATTTGTATGGTGAGTTGGTTTGTTTTTCTCACATCAGTTAAGTGATCATGACTTGATTTATATTTTCTTTGATGAATTCTTCTCATAAACCAACTGCCACTTGTTTCATTTCCAAGTCTATGTGACTTTGGTGACATGTGACACTTCCAGGGATTTCCAGGCATTAATTGTTTTGGGTGTGTACATGTTGGGGTTTCACTGTGTTCAGTCGTGGGAAAATGCAGATTCCATCCTGTTTACAGCGGCGGCAGCCTTTCTACACCCAGTTTCCAAAACATACTGTGACAGACGGATGGCTTAGCCTGGCACAAGTGATGACTTATAATATTTGTTTTAAACCACACACAAAGACACTGAATGGAAACACAAACATTAGGCATTACAGAAGTGACAGTAGGGAGATTTCATGGTTTGCAGGCTCGTTCGCTGCGTCTTATTCAGCAGCGAACTGAAGAAATGTAAAAGAGTCGAACAGCGGACTAATCATGCTTCCTGCTGACCCCTGACCTCTCCCCTTAATAAATCCTAATTCCAGCCGGAAGACGCTTTAGTACAGCTTGATTGCGACCTCCCTGACTCATTAATTATCTTTAATTAGAAAAGTGAAGGGGCTTAACGACCATGATGTGCCTTTTAGGTCCAACTAAAGTAGGTTTTATTTGCTGAGTGAGGGAGTTTCTTTCTGTGAGTGGATTTATGAACATGTTGAGTGTGTCTGTCCTTTACGGCCTGTTTCTCTTCTTCCTTACCGTCTGTCTTTGTCTTTCATGTGCAGGCCTCCAACATCAAGGAATATTTCGTGTATCTGGATCCCACCTGGAAGTCAATGACATCAAGAACTCTTTTGAAAGAGGTACATGTTGACTAATTATCACGTTATATTGACCGTATTTAGCCAGTGGGCTTTTGGAGTTGTTGTTTAAGTGTATTTCACATTGAATCATGTGCATTTTTAATAATTAAGGATATCCAGCTGACCTGCTCCCTTGTCTGTGTCTCAGGAAATGACCCCCTGACGGACGATGAGAACAATCATGACATCAACTCGGTGGCTGGCGTTCTCAAACTGTACTTCCGTGGTCTGGAAAACCCTCTTTTCCCCAAAGAGAGGTTCAATGATCTGCTGTCTTACATCAGTAAGGACGCACGCACACACATGATTGCTCAGTCTGCCAAAGTAACATATGCAGTAGTATTTATATGTATATGTTTGATAATTGTTTATGTGAATGCTTGCTAATGCTTTTCCTATATATTTGTAATGATGTGGTTGAAGCACTGTCTCAAGTCTTCTTTATTATTTGCCAGTTTCCTCCACGACTACAGTATCTTTTAGTTTTAGATCTTATTAGTTCGCATGATTAGCATCATTAACACAGTGTGTATTCCTCATCAAACATAGTCCTCCGATGAAACGGTAGGATTACTCTGTGGTATTTGGTTGAGCACTGAGAAGGATATTATCTGTCATAAGTGGCCCAAAGCTGCCCACGCTTACAGGATCGCAGTGGAATGTTAAATGTCCGCAGCACTGAGCGACGTTTGAATCTACACTGAAGTCCTCATAAGAATAGTCACATTGTCATTTTGCTGTGACTCAGTTCACAGATCAGTCAGCTCTTTGTGTGGCTTGTTCTGATCTTTTAAGACATGGGGGGGCGTTAGGCTCCGTTAAAGAACAATTGAACATGCACAGAGTCACATGGACACAACGTGTGTGTGTGTGTGTGTGTGTGTGTGTGTGTGTGTGTGTGTGTGTGTGTGTGTGTGTGTGTGTGTGTGTGTGTGTGTGTGTGTGTGTGTGTGTGTGTGTGTGTGTGTGTGTGTGTGTGTGTGTCCTGGGTGTACTTATTCACATTTGTGCAGGATGAGTGATGGGGATTCCCTGTTTACATTCCCCAGCTCAACATGCCAGTGATTGCAGTGTGGGCTGAATGCCCAGCAGGCTTCATATTAAAAACCCTCTGTTTATTCCTTATGGAGCAGCTCAGACCAGCTCCAAGATCGCTTTTCCATTTAACTGCTTCACATTGTCAGTGTGTTGTTCACCACAGCGGCATACTGCAGCAACTGATATCTTTCATTTGGAAATTTTCCCGCTGGTGTTTTCACGCGTGTGTTCGTAGGTGATGTGTAAACGTGCACTGGAGAAGCTCTTCAAACAGTAGCTTCTGAAGCGCTCAGGAGCCTTGCAGAAACCAACTTGGGTATTCAACAAAAATGAAATGCATCACAAGTATCCCAGAAGCCCAAATCCCAGATGGCACAAAGTGGCTGGAGGGTGACAGGGCTATTTTTAGCAGTCAGCGGAGCCCTAGCTCGGCCAATTAGAATAGGGTGCTTCAAGTGCCACAGCGGAGCAAATGAGATAGTAATGAAAGACATGAAGGTCGGCAGTCCCACTGCGTTGATAAAGGAAAAAGATTTAATGCTTTGTTTTTTTTAAAAGTGATGATAATGTTCCTACAATAAATATGTTTGAGAAAGAGTGACTCATCAGTTAGTATTATCCTTATTTCTGCAAGTCAGAACAAAAGAGTCAAAGAATAAGAGAACTCGGTAAAATGCTCTTTCAGAGATACTGTTTTCATTTAGAGTAGGAAAAACGACTTTGCGTCCTTGTCGTCAGGTGCTATCGAAAAGTGCTTATTTCCTACTGCTCTTCCTCTTCGGTGTCATAGGCTAAGGTGAAGGGCACCACCGCAGAGTTGATACATTTCCCATGGCCTCTAAACACACACACACACACACACACGTTACATATCTGCATTAGTAAACCTTTGCATGTCTTCCAGAGACTTACAGTAATCCGGATAAGTATGGCTTCAACATGCTCTTGTATTTCTATGCTGGGACTTGCTGTGGTGATAATGAATGTCTGGTAATCATCAGGTAGATGAGGTTGTGCATTGGACTTGCAGCAGAGGCGAATGGATGGAAGCAAAGCAGTCTTTATTCATTTAACGATATTTTTATTTTTACTGTATTTACATCATACTCCCTTTGTTTTGTCTTCTTTGCTGCTCTAGGAATAGAAAACCTGTATGAGAGAGCGCTGTACATCCGTAAGATCCTTCTGACCATTCCCAGATCCGTCCTCATCGTCATGCGCTACCTCTTCGCCTTCCTCAACCAGTAAGTTTATGGACCAGTAAATCCATCATGTCTTTCACTCTCACCACTTTATGAAATGTCACTCTGAGTTAAGAGCATTCGCTTCTGTCAGTCATGATTTGATCTGAAATGCCGCCCCAAGTGCAACGTCCTCTCACTCGGCCTTAACTTGGTCTCCTTGTCCCCATCTCTACTTTCCTACCTCCTTCCATCCACCCTCCTCTCTCCAGCCTGTCCCAGTACAGTGACGAGAACATGATGGACCCGTACAACCTGGCCACATGCTTCGGCCCCACGCTCATGCCCACACCAGACAGCCTGGACCAGGTCTCCTGCCAGGCCCACGTCAACGAGATCATCAAGACCATCATCATCCACCAAGAAACCATCTTTCCTGATGCCAAAGAACTGGAAGGGCCCACCTATGAGAAGTGTATGGCTGGAGGAGACTATTGGTGAGGAATGATGCCTGTAGCTGGTATTGCCATTGTTTCGCTGTTGTTTCTTGTTTGAAAGACTCAAATGGCTTTATCGCAAATCAACTTTTGCTCTTTGTCGAGACACGCACTGTCAAGCTACTAGGCCGCCGTGTCACCGGTGTCAGAGGGTCAAGTTGTAGGTTATCCAGGATTAAAAGGGGAAGATGGAAAGCATTCTGATGAGATCACTTCATGCAGCTGCACACATTTTCCAAAACAAACATGTAGGTTTGAGAGTCGGACAGTCGCCGGTGGTTTGCCTCTTCCAGTTTTTTTTCCGTACCCTCGATGGAACAGAGTCAAGCAGCCAAACCTCCTTCATGAGGGACTCTCGCAACATGCGCTCTCAATGCTGCAGCTGTGTCAGAAGTATGTCAGCGTAGTTGATGTGAGTAATTACACTCACCAATTTTGTGTCTGTGGTTCAGGATCATGACTAGGTAGAGCGTGTTTCAGTGCTGACTTTAAAAGGTGGGCCCCTTTTTTCTTTTCGTTTTTTAGGTGAGACAGGCTGAAACAATCACTTTGATTACCGTGATCGTGTCAGAAAGAAAATGAAAGGTCACGAGACAGGGAAAGGGTGATTAGGTGAATTGCAGCACATGCTGGAGTCAAACAGACCTGAGACAAACCTGAGGCCCTTTGCCAGCTCCACATCTGTAAGCAGTGCTTATCACTTGTTCCTTACTCTCTTAATCGGTCTCCATTTCCCCTCTCTTATGCCCCCACATCACCACCAGCTGACAGGGATTTATCCCTGGCTAGAGCTTATCACCCGTCTCCGCACAACCGGGCCTGCCCCCCTTTTCCCCTGCAATGCACATGTTGCCCCGGGGAGATTTGTTGTCTTGGCTGCTTCCCTTTCTTGCACAAGAGGAGGTGGCTGGTGACATGCTAGCATGGGAGGAGACACTCAGTTCCTGGCAGGGTTAATCTGTGTGTGTGTGTGTGTGTGTGTGTGTGTGTGTGTGTGTGTGTGTGTGTCTGTGTGTGTGTGTGTGTGTGTGTGGCATTACCGCCAGTGAACTCAGCATGATGCCAGAAGAAGACCGTTTAGAAAAAGAGGCCCAGCCACAGAGAGGATCTAAGCCTCTCACAGAATAATGACCGCTATATGAACTTCTTCTAGGTCTTATTAATTATTAAAAAAAAAAACTCCGTTCCTCCTTGGCATCTTCACTGAAATGAGATTTGACTGTTGGGATTTGAGCAAAAGTCTTATGTTTCGAACTGAATTAGGAGATAAAGTGTCTTCAAACAACTTTCATTTCCTGTAAGAAAAAGAGATGCGGGCCTTTTGCCTGTTTTGAAACTGTCCCGTGACCCCCGACGCTGTTTGCATGTTGTTCCCCACAGTGAGAGCCCCTACAGTGAGCATGGAGCCCTGGAGGAAGTAGAAAACGAGGGAGGGACAGAGACGCACACCAGCGAGGACGGTGAGTAACAATAAAAACGTGCATGTAGTACATAATAACACATATATATATATATATATATATATATATACATACATACATACATACATACATACACATATACATATACATATATATATATATATATATATATATATATATATATATATATATATATATATATATATATATATATATATATATATATATATATATGTGTGTGTGAATTTATCCTTTTTGCACCATTATGTTCCACCAAAAAGCATTTTTAAACCGTATCATTCCTTGAACAGTACATGAATTTAAGTTCAACACACACATTGACCCGTAAAGGAAAATGCTTTACTCGGCTGTCCCATATGCCACGTCCATATTGAATCTTTCCCTTGTGTCCATGGTGCTGCTGGTGCTGCGAGGGTTCAATCCAGCTCTCTGCATCTCACTGCAGCTAATCCTGCCTTTCAGCCTGTTAAATGCAGTATCCTTGAAGGGCCAGGGAACTGGGCTCACCGTGATGGACGGCCATTCATATTGTAATGATTTTGCTTCTCCTTTGGGGCCACGATACACTTCCACATCCCCTTTTTACAAATTCCAGGGTGGTCTACACCAACTAGACCCCTTATGGGAGAGAAATCTTTTTTTCTAAGGGTCACAGTCCTCGTTAAAATGTCCAATTCCCTTGTGGGTTTTTTCAGTACTTTTGTAATAGAATAGCATATGTATGGAGTATGTGTCAAAAGTGTCTGGTTTTAATAGCTTTCCAATTATTATACATCTGTGTTTTCTCTACGTTTTAACTACATTTCCATGTGTCCAAGAGAAATATGAGGAAATTAAAAAAACCACCAGGCTCATTTAGACACTGGAGGATACAATATACTTCTGTTGGTGGGACACATTTGTGTGATCATACATGTGGGTCTTTGTTTGAGTGAAATGAATACCAGTTGGTCCGGTCCAAATCAAATAGCGAATGAGTTGGTTGAAACCAAAACATCTGCCGAGGTCAGACATCCAGTGAAAATAGCAGAAAAAGACCTCCAGCTCATTTAAAAGTGACAAATATCCGAGACACGGAGCGGACCACATGACGCAAAAAAGAGTCGACCTATAGTCGAGTTGAGGCTTCATATCTTACCTTAGTAACAGACCTCCCTAAACCTGTTTCCATGGTGACAAGTGCCCCAATCCTGTCTCTCTTTCACACCCAGAGATGATTTTTAGGGGCTCCCTCTCACCATTCGTCATCAGTCCCCATAAATGAAAGTAGGAGAGTATGGAGATCTGGTAGATCTCTTCTCATTACATCAGCTGTTGATCACTCTGCTTCCAAATTAAAGTCATCAACTGGATGTCCTTTGTAAATACAAAAATACATCTGATTAGACAAGGAAACTGCTCTCTGTGAGGATTCCCACTGTAAAACACAGCTATCAACTCTTTGATTAAATAATGGGAGATTATGTTTTCCAGAAATCAGCTTCTCTGAGCGGACTGGGAGGATGTCCTCTATGACTTGAGCCCCTCCCTACAGAGTCTTGAACTGTGGTCAAGTTATTGTTGTCAGTTATTTTTAAATCCCTGTGACCTCATTTGGACTTCAGACACGCAAGCGACCCTCTTTCCTGTTTGTTTACCAGCACTTGATTCTGCAGACTGAAATCGTTATATGTTGACAAGATGTGTTCCCTTAAAGTAAATGTACAAAAGACAGATGGAGAGTAAAAGTCATTCCACTTGTTGGTTTAAGTAGCTGTCCGGAGAATGGTCTCGTCGGCGCTGCCCTGACTACTCCGAGCCGACACACACGGCCGTCTCATGGACTGTGGCTGTCGTGCCTGCAGATTAACTGTCTGTTCTAGAGTGGCAATTCTCAATACATTGACGTACTCTGCTGGTAAATTTGCTAAAAGTTCAAAGGTGAAGAAACTGGTACATTGATTATATATCGCTTTACAGTAGTATGATGACCTTGTTGTCAAATGCCCCACTATGTACTGTACAAGCGGTGTATTTTACTGTACAGGGAGCGTCGTCCTTCTTCCCCGTAAAGAGCCACGTCCAACCCGCTTTCATCTTTCCAAGTCCAGCATGAAGTCTCCTGCTCTGTTTGGACCAGAAAGCACCGGAGATAAATATTTGTCGAGAGGAAAAAAGGTGGATAGGAAGGATAAGGGAAGAAAAAGTCCTATTGTAGTGATCCAAACCACATCTCACACCAGGCTTCTGCTCCCCTATTTCTGTTTGTGAACATGGATGTAGAGCAACGTCCACTCTGCTCCACTGGCCTATGTAAGACATGTGACAGTTTGGATCTCTTACACCACAGGGCTCCAGCACTCAGGGTCAACATTTCTTTATCTCCAGTTGCCGAGGGCGTGGGAGTGTGTAGGTGTGTATGTGTTACCTCGGTTGGTTGGATCTGAAGAGATTCTCAGTTATAATTGCACAACATGACGGAGGGGATCCTTTACCACACAGAGATTTGAGTTTATGGCCTGCCGTTTTCAGCTGCCACATCACTGTGGTGGTGTGTGTGCGTGTGTGTGTGTGTGTGTGTGTGCACCTTGAATAAACATTTGCAGTCCGGAGGAGGATGGATGGATAGATGGATGGAAAGGTTGAAGTGAGAGAAAGATAAGGGTTCTGTCAACTTTATTAACGGCCTTGTCCGCTGCAGTGCAGCACAATTAATTCTGACAGTAAATTCCTGCTTGTCACATTTTATTGGAGCTGCGTCACATGCACCCTCTCAATCCTGACAACCAAGTGAAGCAAGGAAGGTGGCAAGTTAAAGGCTGGAGAACACATACTGTATATATCTAATAGAAGTAGATGAGGCTGAATAGGACACTGAGAGAAATGAAGAAACGGCTCTTCTCAGAATCCCGCCTGGATTTCATCTATCACGTGGCCTCTCTGCTCAACTGGCAACCACTTCCAAGCTCCTGTGAAAGATATACCATGATGGCGTCTCACAGCGGATACAAGCTTTAGCCATTTACTCTGTTCGCAGTGTATATAGAGAGCCTGTGTGAGGCTACGTCTGTCCAGGGGGTCTGTCTGACTTGTTGGGAGGAGGGCAGAGGTAGGAGTGAGGGAGGGATAAAGAAGCTATTTTTAGACCCGTGTTGCTGTAGTGCGTGCATATCGGCTCGGAGATGGGAACCTTTTGAAAACGAGAGTCGACTGCAGCTGCTGTTAAACACACAGATGTTTTCTTCAGGACAGAAATGGATAGAACACAGATTTTCAGTGATTCACAAAAATGATGGACAGAGAGAGCAATCTGTACAAATGCATTGAAATGAAGCATAGCGTAGCTGCTCTATGTACCACTGGTTAGTACTGTCTGTCATATCTTTTCCTGGTCTTTCCCATGTCACTGATCCAGGGCTCTACTTGTACAGTTATTGAGTAGGTATTAACCCAGTCTAATGATCCATACAGTGACTGACATGCCCCTGAGTCATATAGATCTCCTCTCACCAGCTTCTAAAAATATCCTGCTAAAGCTCCTCGGGGCCCGTCGTTGCCCTGGCCCGGTGTTGTAGAGCCGAGTTACTATTGACTACAATAAACAACTGGCTCAGCACGCTTGAACTACATGTGCACGAACTGCACCACACATGAGCATCCTTGTGTACACACATGCCAGTGTTAGACCTGACTAGACTCTCCTGCACCGGAGCCAACTTGTATTTAAGTGCTTGCGTTGTCCATGCGGATTAAGACTGTTATATCATAAGACTGCGCGAGTTGTCTCAATCATTAACAATGTCCGTACATGCGATAATAGCCGTCTGTACTTTATGTCTTTGCCCCGTCGGACATACCTGACCTGTCTAATCCTCTTTCTGTTGACAGAGGGCGAGCCCATTGAAGCCATTGCCAAGTTTGACTACGTCGGGCGCTCGTCCCGAGAGCTGTCCTTTAAGAAGGGCGCCTCCCTGCTGCTGTATCAGCGGGCGTCAGAAGACTGGTGGGAGGGACGGCACAACGGCATCGATGGCCTGGTGCCGCATCAGTATATCGTGGTCCAAGACATGTAAGTGTTTTTCATTGAGCATGAGTTTAAATACGGCCAAGTAATGCAACAATGTGTCCAATCAGTATTGAGCGAATTAACATAATACAAAAAAAAGCAATGCTCCAGGTGGTACGCTGCAGACATTCTCCATCTCCACTGTGCTCCAGCAGCCTTTCTGGCAGTCTCCCGTTCTCAGCACTAACAAGCATACACTGCCATGGCGGCCGTTGGTGCCTAATGGACTGGATTCACTGTCTCGTTAGGACGGGAACAGAGTCGCTCCAATCACTTAGTAGCTGGCTGGCAAAAGGTCCATTTAGCGTGCCTTCCCCTCCTTCCTCTTCTGCTCTTTAACCTGCCGCTGTCCCGCCACTGTGCCTCTATCAATAATTCACCAGGAGCACTGCTGATGGGGTGTCCTCTTAGTTAATGAAAGAGCAGTGGAATTTACAGCTGCACGGGTTGTCCCCGAGCGCAGTAACATCCTGCTCTCTACTTAAACAGAGCAGGCTGGGGTGTGTAAGAGCTCACAGGGTTGTGATCTTCACTTGTCCCATAAAAGAGCCCAGAATAAAACATGCAGAGAGATGTCTGAGTGAGACCACTTCAGCACAGGATGTGTCTCTCAAACTTTCTCGTGACTGTCTGTACATTTTGTTTACCGCCGCCTCCACAGGCGGAGAAGTGCTCGCCCTCGCTCTGTCTCTTGTCTGTGCGCATTTATGTGGATACGCTAAATAAGTGACTGTGTTTCAAATCAAATAATGCACATCATCAGAGGCAGCCGTGCAGCTCGGTGGCTCTGATTACTGCCACCTGAGAGGCACCAACTGTACCCAGTCTCCAGTCACACACCTCACTGAAAGCCATACAGCTGGCTTGTGTGTGGGTGTTTGCGTGTCACAGTACATCACAGGCCGAGGAATATGACTCATCGGACTCTCTGGACCTTGGGGAGGGGGGGGTTGCTGCTGACTCGCAGGAAACTGATATCAAATACTGTCATTGAAGAACCGTGCAAATACGAAAGATCGACTGATTTGCTGATTTCTCCTTTTTTTTTTTGTCCGTCTCTTTTTCTGTCACTTCCTCTCGCTCTTTCCATGTCTCAATGTCACTCTGTCTCTGTGTCCCAGAGATGACAGCTTCTCAGACACTCTGAGTCAGAAGGCTGACAGCGAGGCCAGCAGCGGCCACGCTGGAGAGGAGAAAGGCCTGGGAAAAGACATCGTCTCGCCCTCTGACTCCAGGATCTCTGAGGCCTATATTACCAGGTTGGTTTTCACACGGCTGTGATATGTACACAATTTCTATAAGGGACCTCAAAGTAGGAATCTGGCATTTAAAAAAATCTTTGCATTCTCTAAACCGTTCACGGAGGTTTTGCTGTTTTAAACACCTGATGTTTAGGTTCTGTGAGTATTTTAATAACTATGTTCATTATACATGTTGGGTGTTTAGGATTTCTTACTGCACTCAAAAATGCAGTCGAAATCGAGACGCATTTCTTCTCAAGGTCATCACACATCCTGCTGTGTTAATTAGTGCCAGTCCTGCTGTCACCATAGTGACCAATGTGTGACCACGACACATCTCGGTCATCAGCTCCATCTAATGAAGAGACGGCCAATCCAATGACGACTGACGTGTCTGGAACAACGTCAGTGTTGCATCATCTAAGATGCTTGAAATAGCTTCTGGTGTGAATACCAACGCTCCAACTCCAGACACTTGGAAAATGAACAAACTTGACATTTTTGGGACTTGGACTATTGTAAGATGCTTGTTTTCAACCTTTTACTTCAACGCAAGCTCACACCGAGAGTGGTTTTAACAGCATGTATCTGATTTGCGTGTTAATACCAGCAAGGCTGTAAGGAAGCAGGAGACACCTGTACACAGTATGCAACCAATCCTCATTGTTGCATATGCTGCCTCCTGTCATTCTGTGTCCTCCGCTCCCATCTCTCAGCTTAAATCCACCTCTCCCACTCTTATGTTATAACGATATACTATGAGTTTTTAATACCCGGCTGGTATCAACTGGTCACACAAACATACACATGCACAGAGAGTGGAGTCACACACATATCCAGTCACACCTCAGACCTTTTTGGCAGCGTCTGTCTGCTGGTGGCGAGCCAGGATCGTGTCTCCCGCTCCCCCTCTTCATTGCTGCGTTTTCTGCTGGTGGAGTAAGCTGACCTTGAAGCGTCTGTTAGCGGCTCTTGCCAAGCCCGTGAACAAATGCTATTTTACTCAGAGTCACACTCACTCCCTCTACTTCACTGTCGAAACGTGATGATTCATACTAAAGGCGGTATTTACACCACTGCAGGAATTTGTATGCGGAATGGAGAATATATGTGAATGACTCATCTTTTTCACGTCGGCATTAATGAAGCTCCTCTACAACAACACTCTCTACCTGTCCCCCCCCCCCCCCCTCCTCACTTTTCTGCTCTACTATTCAGACAATCCTCATATGTGTTGAATCATTTATATCCTGAGCTTTATTTAGATATTTTCCATCAACAACACACTGACCAGACGGGGCCCTCTTGTAGAGTTTGGCATCACGATCTAAGCGAGCGTCAGTAAACAGGACAGTTAAATTAGTGCCTCTTTTAGTGGAGAGGATGCACATTCATGGGGTCATACCAAGTATTAGAGTTGGTCCGCTTTCTGTTATGGTGGAGAGGAACTCCTGGAATTCCTTGTGATATGCATTATAATTAGCAGAGGGCCAATAAAACAAAGTGGTGAGCCGTCGGTGTGGCGACAGCTCTCAGAGTAAGTTGCTGTTGTTGTACGCTCTGTCCCAGAGGCACACAGGTGTTGTGAATGTACACTGCTCCCCCTGCTGGGGGTCAGTGGTTCCTGCAGTTGTTTACTAATCCATATTCCTCACTGCAGTCAGAAAAATATATATTTTTCTCTCACCGGGCGCACACACCGCTCCACCAATGAGTCTTTAACTATCATCAGCAGCTATTAGCGCTGTCAAGAAGCTTTGTGCTCGCCCATTTAATTCATATGTTTTACATTGTATTACATTAAGATATTTAGTTCACTCTGTTTTGCAGCGTTTGAGCAGGTACGTGTTTCAGGGTGTTGCATAAGCACACGCGGCTGTTTGGATCGACGTGAGACTTTCTAATTAATGTAGAGGCTTGCAGTTTTCTGTGGCTTTGCACAAAGAGTTGCAATTACGTTCTCTGAGACCCTCGCGGTCCTTAATATCCGTACTCATTATTGCTTTTAGTTTAGCGCCGTGATGACGCTGCCTGTAAGTCTTAATGATCATGGCTGAGATGGCGTTCATTAGGCAGACGCAAACTCTCAGATGAAGCCATTTGCCCCGGAGAAGTGATTAAAGGATGAGTACGTCACTGCTTGTTCAGCGTCACAAAGAACCAATAATGCAGAATGAAAATAGTTAATCTGGCATCTATCAGCCTTCAGATGATATTGATTTCATGTTGTCGCCATTTCAGAAAAAGGTTACACCAACTGAAAGAGTGACTGCATGATACTGACATATTTATATATACACAGTTTCTTTTTTACCTTTAATGAGATGTTATGTAAGAAATATCAGGTAACTCTATTATTAGATTCTCTCAATGAACTGCTTTGCCTCCAGTCATGCTTACTTATATTTTTAGTCATCTACCTGCTATAGACTGAAAGTGATGCTACCTGCTTAGTCATAATTATGCAGAGCAGAGCCTGTTAGAGCCATACTGAGGAGGACGTGGTGCTGTATTGACCTTTTATGGGGCAATAGAACCACGTCGAAGGAGTAGACGTTACTGTGGTAAAACATTGTGCATAACTTGTAGCACGTGTCTCTGTGTAAGTATGACGGAGTGCGTGTCTGATCCGACATATGCATTCATGTTCAGCTGTTTCTCGTTAAAAATGTGTGTGTGTGTGTGTGTGTGTGTGTGTGTGTGTCATATCAGGTGTGTTTGGTGCAGATAGAGGACATCTGTACTCCTGAGGCAGCTGTAGCTTCTCCCAGGGAGCCTGTAGTGGTGCTCTGACAACCCACAGGCCTCCCTGCTCTGGCTGGGAGCCAGGTTCTCTCTACCTGCTCTCCAAATAAGCTGGTCGGAGCTGTTGGGCACTGACATCAGGGTTCCTATCACGCCACTGATGATTGTTTTGTTTTATTCCAGCAGTGGAAAATGTTTGAGGATGCATGCCCACATATTGTATTATAGAAAACCTGAAGGGTTACTGTGTTTTCAGAGTAAGACCGCCCTCTCTTTAAGTTCCTAAAAAGTTTGGGAGATGTAAAGTGGCACAATAGCTTTGAGTAAAAAGACAAGCTGCTTAACTCGAGGTGCAATGTATGGGTAAAAGATGGAAGCTGTAATGGAATAAATAAATAATTTTAAGTTTTAAATAATAATAACTTTGTTGTTTCCTCTCCGCCCCCACTCGTCTCTCCCAGCAGGCACAAGAAAAGATCAGAACCACCATCCCGGCGGCCCCCTGCACGCCCCAGTGATGTCCACTGCATGGTGCATCCCTCCCAGCATGGTCAGGGAGGACACACCCCGGAGATGGGCTCCCCAGTCATCGGCCACTTCAGCCCACGGGACATGCTGCGGAGTCGCAACCACATGCCCATGGACAGCCCTGAACGCCGCCGCCGCACCGGCCTCGGCAGTCTGACCAACATCAGCCGCAACGAGTCGCTGAAGAAGATTGAGAGCCCCCCGATCCGCCGCTCGACCTCCTCGGGCCAGTACACGGGCTTCCCTGACCCCCACCCCCACCACCACCACCACCATCACCATGGCGGCAAGCCCCTGGATCCGGAGACCATCGCACAGGTCAGCGCGGGACGAGCAGCGACCCGACCGCAGCTCCCTCCACCATCAAAGCCCTGCACCGCCCTGTAAAAACATAGTCCGTCCCTGTCCTCTGCTTCCTCTGGCTGCAGCTGTGTCCGTGTGCTAAATACACGCAAAAGACTAGCTTCACAGGCAGACAGCAGGGAGCATAGCTCGACACTGGGACTCATTGCAGTATATTTGCAGTCTTGATTGAGAGCATGCCAAAAACAATAAAAAAATATGAAAAACTATTTCAGAATATATCGCTGCCTAACTGGTAATACTTTTTGTTCAAGCAGACATCCATTTTTGCATCACATACTTGCATGTAATAGTAAAGCGTCCGCTCGATTACAAAGCAGAGGTCACAGAGAGCACTTTGCACTGTGCTGGGCTGTCTGTCTGCCTACTGGGAGCATGCTCAGATGGACATATCTTGTCATCTCTGCATCTCCTACGCTATCCAAAGTCATTAGCATGCAGAGGGAGAGGTGCCGGTGCGAAGTAATACTCTCTACTTACTCTGCATGTATAATGCATGCTTGGTGTTTCCTTAAAACAAACTGTCAGTGTGGTCCTCTGTTAACATCGCTTTTTGTGCCGTGCTCTACTTTCTCATTCTTTCTCACTGTTTTCATTTCTCCCTCTTACCTTCTCTTTTAGTTTCCTCTCATATTGAATCCCAGCCCTTCTGTCTGTCACTCATCTCCCTCATCCACCCCCCACCTCCCTCTCTCTTACACTCACTCTCTCTGTCTCCTGCAGGACATAGAAGAAACCATGAACACTGCTCTGAATGAGCTGCGTGAGCTGGAGCGTCAGAGCTCGGCTAAGCACGCCCCCGACGTGGTGCTGGACACCCTTGAGCAGCGGCAAACCTCCGGCGGCAGCGGCGGGGGTCCCACGCCGGCCAGCTCCAGCGAGTCCCTCAGCCCCATCCACGGCATCATGCTGAGGTCCACCGCCAACACTGAGCCACCCATCCGCCGGAGCACCAGCTCCTCCAGCGATACTATGAGCACCTTCAAGCCTCTGGTAGCACCCCGCATGGGGGTGCAACTCAAACCCCCGGCTTTGAGGCCCAAGCCCATGCTCCTGCCCAAGTCCAACCAGGCCTCACAGCCTCCAGCTACATCTGCTCAGGACCCTCTGGACAAGTCCTGCACCATGTAACTCTGGGAAGGGAACCAGAGATGTAAAACAAAACCTGTCAACTTCCAGGAGGCTGCAAAATGCCGCCAGTGTCGAGTCTTCATAGATTTAGAAACATGTAGGAGCGTTACAGCGGTGACAAGATTTGTCAGCCGGACAAATCTTCTGTCTCAATAGCGTGCACAGTTATGTGTTAATATGCTTAGTTTATTATCTAACAAATCTCCTGTTTTTTTTTTCAAAGAAATTCAAACAACAAATCACAAAGGCTTCCTTCAAGGTTTTAGAAAAACGTACACGAGTTAGATTAGTTTACAGACATTAATGAACTGTAACTTTGAACAAAACACGCTGCATGTAGCTCCACTGTTTAACCACTGAACCTGAAAGGCTTTTTGATGAGAACTGTAGTGACCAGAGTGGCATTATCTCTCTCTCTCACACACAACTAAATGATGTACTTTTCTTTTTTGTTTTGCTCTTACGTAGGACGGCCATCTAAGGTGTTGTGAACTGGTTGTACGGCCTTATCGACTTTGAGATGTAACTGATTTCACATGTTAGAACATTCTTAAGGTGCTGTGACTACCTGGACAGAAAAGGTTTGAAGGTCGGACTGACTACGGGCCTGAAGAGCCCCTAACAACTACCAATACTTTAATAGATAATAGTGCTGATTAGCAGTGTGCTTTCCTCACTAGCGTGTAAACTCTGCAACTTTCTTTGGCAAGGCACACCATCTGTTGTGTCTCAGAAATGTACAAAGATCACCTCTGTGCTGGATTCACTCAGTTATTTTACCATGCTTCCACATTGTCTGGAATGAGATACGACTATTGGATAAAACCACTACTTCATTATGAACTTGATGCATTCTTGAATTCCTGCATCAATAACTCATGATGCAGGCATTAAATATGCCTCATAATAACGTATGCCTTTGCATCTGTATAAGGAATGGTGGAGCAGTGTGAAAAATTATGACCAATCATTTCCTACCTACAGTATATAGGACACATAATGCTATATTACACGGTGTGGAAGACGTGCCACAGCTTCTTTTTACTCCTTGCCTGGCTTTGATCTACCCAAAGACATGACTGTGTGATGTGAACCTCCAGATATGATGTGGGCATATTTCATCTTCATGTGTATAGACTCATAGCAGCGCCCTGTGGGAGTGCTGCCGGTAGCCATGGACCTAATGACTGTTAGTGTGAAAGCCTCCTTAATATGTGCCCCCTGCTTCCTATGCTTCTCTGAAAACAGCCGCTCACTCCGTGTCCCTCCGGTCTGTTTCAGGTGAGAATGTCAGCGATGTGTTTTTGTATTGTTCTCTGACTGATATCGAGGCGTTCTCCGTCGACATGTGGCAGAAAACTGGAGGAAGTCTGTGATAAACGGCTTGTGTGTGTATGTGTGTGTGTGTGTGCGCGCAGTGCAGGTCGAGTAATGCTTTCGAATGCAACAGCCCCATTAAACGTATGTGCCAGAGTTCCAACCGCGTGACGGCACAGCTCGACTGTCTTTCAAAACAAGGTCGGCACTGTAGAAGTAACAGAAATGTCCTGGAAATGTTTGGCTAGCGTAATAACACACAGAAAGCAATGCTCTCTAACAGCAGGTTTACACTTTCTTTGACTTGACAGATATTGTGTGTATAATAGTCAAAAGACGATTAATTTCTGACTTACTAACTTTCATTATGTTTTTTATGTTTTTTTTTTTTTGTTATGTTTGTATTGTTTCTGGGTAGAAATGACTTGGAAGAAATGATGTAGAATAAATATCCAGAGATGCAGTATAAATCCAGTTGTAAAAAAGTGCTTTTGTCACTATGTTACGTTATCATCAACAGTAGGACTCAGTTATGCCGTCTGTAGGCTTTAAGCTACTCTGTGGTGTCCCGTACATCTGTAGTATGTACTTGTGAAAGTGCCTTTTGAAAAATGTTTTAGAGGAACTTGGGACATTCTGTACTGTTGCATTTTCATGTCGGATTCTGTGTTTTTATTTGAGAAGATGCAGTGCAGGAAGAACATGAATAAGTAACGATGCCATTTTCCAGACAGTTATACGAGAGAATGAATAATAAATAAACAGCTTACCCATTGTGACATTGCACTTTTATGTATATAACTGTATATATGGCATGTGACATCATAACATTTAGAGTTCTTTGAGGGCTTATACCTCCAAGGATTTCTTTCTAATAAAGGAAATAGTTTGTCCAATCTAGGTGGATTTTTTTTTACCCCGCTTTTTATATCAAGTAACTTCAACTTTTGTTTATTAATAGACAGTGGTGGAAGTATTCAGATCATTTTACTTGGTTAAAAGTTGAAATTTAAAAAAAAGCACAATATAAAAATTCTACATTTTAATAGTAAAATGCTTGTGCCATATTCATCTTGAATTTGTGCTTTAATGCTGTAGGTCAGTGAAGTTCATCTTAGCTACTTTATATATTGTAATTTAATCTTCAATCATACGTAGGTTCTGAAAATCTAATGCTGCAAAGTAACTAATAGCTGTGGAGTTCAGTCAGTGAAACTATGATGGACCAGAGAAAAGAGATTTTATTCCAAATTCTAACATAATTCTAGCAACTGTTAAATCATAAAGAGAGCATAAATTACATAACATTGAATGGAGTACACCATAGTGCCAGCATATTAACCAACATAGTATTGGGCATAAAGTTTAATTATTCAACATAATTCAGTATACAAAGAGTAAGGGAACAACAAAAATAAAGTGTGAAAAAAATAAAAGGATCATGGGAGCAAGGTTTTACATTCGCAGATGTACATTTCATTCTTCATTATGGTGAATGGTAAAAAATCTCCCAAGGACATGAGTGAGTGAAAAAAAACCCTCAGACATGATAAGGATTAAAGCTTCAAGGCAACAAGCATTAACCGTGTATAGTCACATCAGATGCTGGGTGATTGTAATATTGTGAAACAGGGTGTTTGCAACAGTAGCAAATGTTCCTTTCTGCCACACAATGTGTTTTTTTATGAATCCCGGAGGCTTGCTGATTCTCTAATTCTCTATTTGCAGTTTTCTGCGATGTGCGGGAGCTTTACGGTGAGTTGGTGCTCCCCAGTTCTAGCTCCAGCCTCGGCTCTGTCTGCAGGAGTTAGAGTGGCTCTCTGTGCGCTCCAGGCTGTAGTCTTCAATGCCATCTGGTGACGACAGAGAAGAGGGAGCCCATTGTCTCGAATGCTGCCACACAACCGTTTTCTTCTGCAGCTGGACTGAGGCGTGTCATAATAACGATGTATAAAAAAAAAGATATTGCACTTCAAAATGTTATCCCATTTTGACACCAGGGACAGAGAATCCGGCAGAGAGCTGGTTGTATTTGAGGAAATAAAATGTGGTTTACCTCAGCGATCCCAGACTTTCTCTCCCAAGTGTGAATGCTCCGCTGCAGCTTCTTGTGTTTGTCCTTGACACGCATGTACTCGGTGATATCAGGAGCCTGATAATCTGTCAGCTGGCGGCGCAAGTGTTGGTTGAGGGCCTCTGCCTTTAAACGCTCCTGAAGAGAGAAAATGAAGTGGAAGGGATGAAGAACACAAACTGAATTACTTTAAAGAGCAGGAGATGAGTATGGTGTAAGGAAGAAAAAGAGGGAGAGCTAAAGTTTTAATTGATTCATGCGTTTGGGCTTTGAGTTGGGTCCTTAAAGTTTGAATAATTTTTGGATGACAAACCTCCTCGGCGTGCTGTATCTTCTCCTCAATGTTTGCCAGCATCTGCTTCCTGTTGGTGATGTCACTGCTCAGCTCTGCGGCCTCCCATGTCACTCTCCGCAGCTCCTCCTGTTGACACAAACAAAAAGCGACACTGCAACGGCGGTTTCACCCATCTACACTAAATTACACTGAGAAAATGATCTCTCTCGCACGCACATTTCGAATGAGTTACCTTGTGTGAACCGAGGACACGTAGCACTTTCGAATTGTTGACTTGAAGTTCGTCCAGGTCTTTGACAATTCTGTCCTCGTTGTATTCCTGGAAAACGTCCTAGAAACAACACACAGTACCAATACGTTGTTGCTGTCACTAACAAGCGGTAAAATAAAATCTGATCGCAGACTGATTCACTGTTCTCTCGCATAGCAGTCTAATTGACAAACTGCACAATCAACTGACAATCTATTGAGATATAATTGATAAAACTTGAACACTTTGCTCTACCTCGTACTCGGCTTTTCCCGTCTCTTTTTTCTGCTGAAGCTGCTGCTGGAGCTTCTTCTCGTGGGCCTTCAGCGTCTGGTGCTTCAATTTAAACTTCTCCAACTGGGCGACCTGTTTGTGAACAGAGCAGACAAAGGGAGGAAGATGATGAAGATGAGTAGGGGTTACGAGAGCACTGGCGAAGGCAGGAAACATTACTCAAGAAATACCCTAGTCAAATTCAGCGTGAGAGTTTCAAGAACTATATTATCAAAGCATCAGAATACAAAAGCACAGGATAACAGTGATATATTTGACGTCTTCTTACTTTTTCTGTAGTATGATTAAAACAACTTGTGAATTAAACAGACAATCCAAAAAACTGGAATATGGATTAATAATGTTAAAGTGGCATTTTAAAGGTGGAAAGGCTAATGCAGGAGCTGACAACAATGAGATATGTTTACAGATTTACAACAAACTAAAGTCTAGTTTTATACTTTGCACAGGATCATGTCATAAGACCGAACCTAATTATTACCTTTGACTTGTCTCCGATGTACCGAAGCACCTTCTCAGGCTCCTTCATTTCCAGCCTGTTGTCCTTCGTAGGTTTGAGCAGTTTGCTTTCAAACTTGTTCTTAGCTTTACTGATTTCGGCAAGACTCAGTTCTGCTTCTTTCAGAGAGGCCTGGAGAGAGAAGCAGAGTCACTGAGGAAGAAATGCTCTGTAGGTGTGCGTTTGTTTTTGTTTCTTGTGCATGGGTATGTTACCTTGTAGTTGTCCTGAATTCTCTCATATCTCTGTCTGAGTTTCTCCTGGCCTTGTTGTGTCTCCGTTACTTCTCTCTTCGCCACATAAAGTTTTTGTTCCAAGGTCAGCTGCTGGAGGGGTTCTGGTATGTTGGACCTCCGCCCAC
Organism: Pholis gunnellus; assembly: GCF_910591455.1. Classification (NCBI taxonomy): domain Eukaryota; kingdom Metazoa; phylum Chordata; class Actinopteri; order Perciformes; family Pholidae; genus Pholis; species Pholis gunnellus. The sequence goes on along the minus strand of NC_136533.1, from coordinate 18,128,024 downwards.
GCACCTGACAAGACACATACACACATACAAAATGATGTGGGGCGTTCAGGAGTACAGTGCAGAGAGGTCTTCTGTCCGGGCAACAGAATTTGAATCAGGATTTAGGCAGGCCACACAAAGGATTGCTAATATGGAACAGTATGTTGTCACTCTTTCAACCCCAAAAGTATTTGAGTTCATTCTGAGCTGGTTGTGTTTTGATTTTGTAATCCTGTTTTGTGACTTGGAGCAAAATGAATCATCGAAACCCGGAAAAAAAGTCTATCTCTTTATCTACATAATGTCTTTCTGTTTGTGCAGAGTGAGTTTTGTATATTTAATTAAAGAAGTCTAGTCACTGGGTGCACTTACCCCACCCTCCAGGCTGGAGGCTCCTGCTGCCCCCGGACCATCTCCCCCGGCATGGGACACCATGTCCCGAGGATCAATGCGACCGATGAACCGGTCAAACATGTCGATCTCTGCCAGGAGGGCTGCATTGGAACATCTTGGGTGGAAGAAGTGAATATCAGCAACTTCAAAATCAGCCGAAGAAGATGCCTGAAGCTAAAAGGTAAACCTAACCTCTGATCACCTTTATAGGGAAACAGGAGCTCACCTTATTGTGTAACAGTTGATATTAAAATGCAAAAGGCCTCCACAAACGGTATTTTCAACATGTGACCTAGCTGCCTAATTTAAATGTTACTCGAGCTCATGGTCTATAGGATTGAGTTAGTGATGCTTTACCTAGTAGAGCTCTTTAACTGCTATAATATATATATATATATATATATAATACTGCTTTAAGCATATTGCTCAACAGAGCTAACAGTTTGCTAGTTTAGCATTAGCAGGTTGCACCGACCCAGGTAATAAAGCCATCTTTAGGTTAACACACGTCACGGTTGAGCCATAGAGGGTTGTGAATATTTATTTCCATTACTTTAGTTCTTCGACTTGGTTGTAGAGGACTTCTCTTTGGTCTCCTGTGATCTCTTTCCTTGTTTCTTCCGCCAACGAAACCTCATTCTCCATGGTTGCTACGGTACACAGAAACGCTTGCTGCGGTCGCTAGGGGCTTGTGTTGCCTTCACGTGCTCTGTAAACAACAACAGAGGTCATACAGATGACCTCTGTTGTTGTTTAGAGTGATTTTAATCACAGCATTCTGTCGTCTTTCGTTGATTTGAGGACTAGTGTCTGTGTGTTATTAGATGTGAATGTAACAATATGGAAATATTGGCGTAAACCGACAATAATAACCTCATCTGGATGCCACCCCTTTAACTAACAGTTTGAAATATAAAAGAAGCATGTTGATAACAAAGCATTTTAGATTACTATATTGTATTTTAGAGGCAGGCATAACATCCCTTTTTTTTTCGCTTTCTTCTTAAGTTTCAGTTTCGTTTCTCTGAAATTAGGCGTCGCTCTAGTCGAGTCAGCCCTGCCTCTGCATCAGCGGAGGTGATTTGGTTAACACTCTTTTTCAGGATGACTTCTGTCATCTCTAAATTTGTCATCAAGACCCTGTGCGACCACCAGGGATGTTTGGACTTCAAGCAGCTGGACGAGAAGATCGCGCAGAACTTCACTGTAGCGAAAACCGTCCTCCAGGGCGTCCTCTTCGACGACGGTAAAATAGCCATCCAGGAAGGCCGACAGAAGGTCGTCGGTAAACAAGTCCTCAGCCAGGACAGTCTGGTAGTGGCTAAAACTAGTCTGCGGATCTGTCAGAGGAAACCCGGAGAGTGTCCTCAGTGCGATGCGTTACACCTGTGCAGGTATTATGTGTGCGGAGACTGCACGTTCGGGTAAGTAGCACACTGCTCACGGTACATTTGGAGGTTTTATAAGTACTTTATCAAGCTGTGGTGCTCAAAGTTAATGGTAGTAAGCGGCCCTGCGTATGATTGTATATAACAACAAATTAAAACAATTGTTCAAGTTGAAAGGCTTTTATTTGCTTTATGACTCAGTAGGCTAAATGTAAACCAACTGTACAGGAAGAAGTGCTGCAGTAAGAGCAGTAGAAGCTAAGACGTTTTAAACGTTTTAAACATTAAAGCCCCACATACACAGCTGTGTTTGCTGTTTCCTGATTAACGTCATCTCTTTCCTCTGGACTATCTGGGCGTGTTCTCACTCTCCTGACAGCTTTGTCTCCGTTGGGCACATTTGTCATGTTATTGGTTCAATGAGTTTGGTGGCCATTGGGTCCTGTGTATGTCTATGGCCTTATTGGCCTATAGTTATATATACATGGTAACGTTTATATCAAGTGCGAGGAAAAGCGTCTGTTTGGGCCTCTGCGGAAAACAAAACAAACTTTGGCTGTGCATAGCCTACATTAGGTGCAAGTCCTTTTTGGACCAGAAGATGGCAGTGACGCACATCATGTTATGACCCTGAATAGCTCACTCTTAACAGTGTACTGCAAGTAGACAATTTAAAAAGCAGAGTGCAGAGTGCTGCATTATATAACCCTTTATGGAGTGAAGCGGCTTATGACCCACATTTAGCTTCTAGGAAAAGTTCGATTAGATCCTCAAAGAACTCAAATGTTTAACTTTCAAAACTGTAGAGGCCTCCATGTTTACAGAGACCAAATGTATACTGTGTATTTTATTCAGTGGTTGATTCAGTAAAACTAGTACCGTTCACTGACATCATATTTTATTCATTTTTCAGAGACAAGTGTAAAAATCCCCATCGTCTGGTTTATCAATACAATGCAGAGCTTTTGAAAAGAAATGGGCTTCACGATTTGACAGAGAAACAGCTGTTCCAGCTGTTACTGCAGAATGATCCTTATCTGCTTCCTGAGGTAGGTTGTACTGGTAACACTGGGAGGCAGAGGTGGAAATTAACAATCTCTTGATATTGTGTAGAGAGTGATGTACATCTACCTGAATGAACTGACAAACATGTTTGCCGTAATGATATGTACACCCCCTCCCAGATCTGCCCACATTACAACAAGGGGAATGGTTTGCACGGTTCCTGCAAATTCACCACCTCGTGCACCAAGCTTCACCTCTGCCAGCACTTTCTCCAGGGTGACTGCAAGTTCGGCTCTTCGTGTAAGAGATCCCATTCTGTTGATGTGCGAGAAACAAAGGCTCTCAAAGGAGTCAGTCAGGAGAATATTAAAAACCTTCTGGAGATCTACAGAAATAAATTCATCATCCTGGGTCAACGGGAGAGAGGAGCCATTGCTGTTCCCGGTAAAGAACAAGGACGATTTTATAGAGAACTTTTAAAACTTCATCTTAAATTAGTGATAGTCTACACGGTAGATTTTGTATATATGTGTGTGTGTTTTTTCTCCTGCAGTGCTGCCAGAGGTGAGACCCCTCTCTCAGCCGCTTTGCCAAAAAAAGCCCGGATCCCCCACCAGTTCTGCTGCACCATCTAAACCCATGAGCGACGCTGAGAGGAATGAAATCTGCCTCTTCAACATTCGCAGACACTGCAGCTTCAAGGGTAACACTGAAACTAGTCACAACTGCAGTCAATACATTCTTCTCAATGCGTGTGTAGATCTATGTGACGAGAAGATGACGATGAAGATGATGTATACCACTTCCTCTGTGTCATTGTTGGGTTTTGTTTCCACAGACAAGTGTGCCCGTGTCCATTGGCATCTGCCGTTCAGATGGCAGGTGTTGGACAGTGATGGTGTGAAATGGAAGGACCTGCCTAATAACGAAGACATTGAGAAAGCCTACTGTGACCCAAGAAATGACACAAGCTGCACGGATCCACCGTCGCCCACCTTGGGGATTTACAGACTCTTGTCTTTCCAAAGGTGCATGAATAAAGAAACAGACCGCAGAGACATACAGACACTTCTTAGGCTTATGAAATTATTCTAGAGCAAAAACAAAATAGTAGTTGAAGTCTTTTAGAGGATGAGGGAATGGTTGATTTACTTTTACTGCTTGCTTTCAGTTCTGCCTCCCCCCCCTCAGCTGACTTCGTGACAATGACATATGGAGGGTCTCCAGTTCGTCGGCTGTCCACTGCCTCCTCTGTCTCAAAGCCCCCTCACTTCATTCTTACAACACAGTGGCTGTGGTACTGGAAGGATGACAGAGGGGAATGGCTGGAGTTCGGACAGGTCAGTCAGACAAGTACCAATAATGCAGCTATGGGTCTCTGTTCTTATCCTACCTGTGTGAGTTAACGAGTACATGTTGACTTGCCACTCTCTTCTCTTCACTCTTCACTGATTGATTTCCCCCCCCCATTTTATCACTGGCACATCTTGCGTCATAACTTAAATGGAATACGGTCGGCTCTGTTTATTTTTCTGTAGAACGACGATGGCACACCAGCCTCTATCACTTCTCTAACTCTGGAGAACGTGTACCTGGCAGACAGAGAAACAGAGATTCCTTTCGGTGCCGGCAAACATCAGTATATCCTCCACTTCAAAGGTGCAGCGGGAACACAGAAGATGTATCAGCAGAATGTAAAATACAAAACCAAGAGAGATGTCAGAAGGAGGCCTCGCTTAGTGTCCGCTCATGATGTGGAGGCGAAGCTAAAGAGGTATTTTCTTATTTACTTTTCAATGGAGATTTTAAGATGGATTCTAACATTGCTGTTATGGATGTCTCTGTGTCTCAAGTGACTTCACTAGTCAAACAGTTCTTATGTTTGTCTCCTCACAGTGCATCATCACACGGCTCCAGTTCCTCCACAGCTGAAAGTTTCCCATCCCACTGGGACACGACTGCCCAACCGGAGTTTGGATGCAAGGTCTCTAAAGCATGTATTACTGTGTTGCCTTTCTCCCTGTGCCCCAAAAATAACAGTGTTTTTATTTTATGTGTGTCTGTTTTTAATTAATTAATAATTTCAGTCCAATGTTTCAGTTTATTTGATAAATTATCAATGAGATTATAGAAAAAAACACAAGCTTGTAGTTATATTGCTGTTTAGGATTATGATCATTTTAAAGGGGTTCACCCTGTTGTGTGTGTGTGTGTGTGTGTGTGTTTTACTGCACTGTGCTTAATATTTCAGTTGTTTTCTTGTTTTGAACATTAGATATTAATTTATGCATTAATGACCTGTTTATCTGCACTGTGCTCCTATCTTTCAGCTCGTACTTCTCTCTAAATCTGTGAGGGAGTACAATATGATTGAGACGCTGTTTAAGCGCACCATGCCCCTGGGTAAAATTAACAACATCCAGAGGATCCAGAACCCCTCTCTGTGGAAAGTCTTTCAGTGGTAAATCCTGATCTGCCTTTTTGGCTTGAAGCTGTAATCAACATTTTTATAACAACATTGTATCAAACAGCGATGTGAAAGATGGCGCTCTGCTAGTAGTCATGAACCTACTGAGAATTATCACCTGAATCTGCGTTTCCCCTCAACTTGATAGTGGCTTTCAGCTCATTTCTGTTCTGGCCCTCAACTTTACGGTTTTGGTTCACTCTCACCGCTCTTTTCACCATTTTGAGACGTTTTCAGTGGAACATGCTCTAAAGCAGCAGACAGACGCAGTTAGCGGATGAACGTAGTGCAGCATTTAGCAGTTAACGAGATGTTGGTAGACCAAAAACAGAGCTGATAGATTAATCAACAAAGCATAAAAGATCTTTAGATTTAATCAAGCGAAAATAATAACCAGTCGCATGTCATCACGTTCATGTTTCCTGTATTGTGTTCAGGCAGAAAGAGCAGATGAAGGAGAGGAACGCAGCTAAATCTGTGAATGAGCTGTACTTATTCCACGGGACAGATGAGTCCCTGATTGAGGCCATCTGTGAGCAAAACTTTGACTGGAGGATGTGTGGTGTCCATGGCACGGCCTATGGCAAAGGTACAGTAAAACAGCTTCAGCAGCCATTCCATGTGATGAATATACAATGTCTTACACAAATTTACTGTGTTGTATTTTGGTATGAGAGCATTTAACTCTTATTCCAGGTTCATCAGGCTTTTAGAACAGGAAAAAAAAGCAGCATACTTTCCCATGGCAGTAGAAAAGAGGACATCACACTCTGACTGTGTCAGTATTAACACTGTCTTGTTTTCTTTTAGGGAGTTACTTTGCCAGAGACGCATCCTACTCAAACAGATATGCCAAGGTCAAAAGAAGCCTGAGCAAGATTATGTTTGTTGCCCTGGTCCTGGTGGGGGAGTACACCAAGGGGAACAGCAGCTTTGTCCGGCCCCCAACAAAAGGAAACGGCAAAACCCTCTACGACAGCTGTGTTGACAGCGAGAGCGACCCCAGCATCTATGTTATCTTTGAAAAGCAACAGATTTATCCAGAGTATCTTATCGACTACTCATAAGTCACAATGCTGTTGTTTTCCTGTGTCGAATGGTCAGCAGTAAAACCTATTATGGGATGCGCTTCACTTTGACTAGAATTAGTGGCTTTAAAGGTTCATGGATTTTTAGTGGTGGGAGAAGTATTTTTACCACAAATAAATGCATTCAAAAGCTTACTTAAGTAATAGAACAATTCATTATTTTGTTGCAATATTTTATCTTAACACTAGAAGTGCAAAGTAGTTGGAAGTGGAAATACTGAATGGGATTTGTCTGTGTGATTATTACGGTGTGTCTTGATGAATTTGTGTCAGAAAATACTCATTGCAGAATGTTTAACAAGAAAATAATGCTTTTCCTTGGCCAATGTCTATTCTTAGGATGTTGTCTGCTGCAGGTCATTAATGCAAGTGAAGGATGATGAGGGGGACAAATAATCTGGTGTTCAGATATGGAATGATCTGGTTGTTATGTTATGTTCAAAATCGATCTATTAAAAAAATCAATATTGCTACATGCACACTTATTTTTATTCGCTCCTCTCTCTTTACTCACGTCAGTCCACTCTCCAGTTCGAATAAAAGCACGAGACGGGCACTTTAATTGAGGTATGTTGTAACTTGTAGTATACTTCATCACGTTACCTATGAAATACTTTTTAAAGGAACAGATCCTTAATGCTGACATTTTCAGTGTCACAACGTTGACCTGTAGAATGCTTTGTATCTGTACATAGGATTTTTCCACCGTCCATGATGATGAACGGTTAGTTTTTTAATTGTCTTGCGGAGAAGTCTGAATACTGTTCCCCAGCCTCTAGAGTGCAGTTCCCCTCTGGTTCCCCAGCCTCTAGAGTTCCGTCCTCCCTCAGTTCCTTACCCCGCTGGGCCATCACTCCATCCCCTTGAACCCCAGTCTATGGACTTCGGTTCCCCGGAGCCCCGTCTCCGAGTGGCAGCGACCTCCAGTTGCAGCCGCTTCCGTCTCCGAGCTTTCAGGCCTTTAATCCCAGCTGCTGAAATATACATTTTCTTTCTTGGATACATTTGAATTAATCGTCGGTAAATCACTTTTATTGTATACATTCATAATAAAAAATAATTCAGGGCTGTTACTCTCAAGCATCTTAGAATAACTCCCAAACACTGGCTGAAATTCTAAGTAAGATGTATCGACCTGCATGATACATAGTTATGCAATTGTTTTCCTTTCAGTACAGTGCAGATGTTCTCCTTGAAGGATAATGAATGAGGTCATCAAGGGAAACGGGATGAAATGCTTTTACTCCCACCCTTTGAGGTCGAACTTGATTTGCCCTGAGAAAGTTGGCCGACTAAAGTCCAGTTTCCTGTTCTGAGACATTAGATAAACCCTGACTCAGGACATCAGGAATAAAAACATGAGGATTTCCTATCCTGTCACAACCTCTTTCACGCTGAACTAGCAGCTTTCATCTGAGGAGATTAAAAGACGCAGACGCACGACAGCACTGCGTTGGGCATCATGAAACACAGTCTATTCAAATATAATCAGTAACACTTGCCAAAATATGTACCTCCGTCTATATCGACCGTGGTAATCTGTGATTGCATGGAGGTTAATTAACCATCATTCATGGGAGGAAGCAGTAGTAAAGAGAGCAGCACAGTTTAACAACAGACTGCCATTAAATGAAGGAATGTGCAAACCTTCAGGTTCAGGTGACAGATTTGTTCTACAGTGCGTGCGACAACTTCTTCTGATTAATGAATAACCTTTTTATGACAGACACCTGTTCAAAATCTATATATTAAAAAAAGCTATATTGCTAAATGCACACTTATTCTTTTATTCGCTCCTCTATTTACTCATGTCAGTCCACTCTCCAGCTCGAATAAAAGCACAAGACGGGCACTTTAATTGAGGTATATTGTAACTTGTAGTATACTTCATCACGTTACTTCATCACGTTACCTATGAAATACTTTTTAAAGGAACAGATCCTTAACGCTGACACGTGTGTCACAACATGGACCTGTAGAATGCTTTGTATCTGTTCATAGGATTTTTCTACCGTCCATGATGATGAACGGTCAGTTTTTTAATTGTCTGGCGGAGAATTCACTCGACCTTCTCTCAGGTCTCTACGTTGAATTTTCACAAATATGCCGTTTTTAGGTCCTAGAGTGCTTGACGACTTCAACTCGAGAGGAACCTGCACAAAGGAAAGAGCACTATATGTAAAAGCAACATCTTACATATATTTTACATTTTACAAATGAAGGATTATGTTCATAACCACATATAGCCGACAGACACACACTGAATTCTGACCACTATCATAAATCATTTTCAGCTTTAACATTTTAATTTCTTTATCATAATATAACCATTGAGTTCATGATGATGGGATGTTAACAATAAATGCAAACTGTACAGTTGCTTTCACTGTAGGACTGACTCAACAGATATTTTTCCATTTTCACCAGATTAAATACTAAATGTGACCGGCCAGTGGTAAAATACACAGACAGTTGCATTTTATTTTTATTTATTTTATTAAATGTATCTTCTGTGTATGAAACCTTTTAGTAGTTTGAAACAGATCGTTTGTCTTTAGTGTTTTAAAGTGTCTAACCCACCTTGGTCTCAGAGCAGGCCACTATGCTGAACCTGTGGAACAGACGCACTAGAGCCATTTTGATTTCCAGTTGAGCGAGCCTCATCCCCACACAGTTACGGGGACCGGCCCCGAACGGCAGGTACACAAATGGATGTCGATTGGCCTTGGCCTCTGGTGTGAATCTGGAGATTTAGGATTGATTAAAAGCAGTACAGAACAGGAGTCAATCAGCGAGATAGTGGGTTTCCTTTAGCACAATACAGGGACTTCATTACCTTCGTTATAGCCGTTGTAGACAGGAGTGACAGAAGAAAGGTGCTGTATACTCTACATGTTAATGCTAAAGACATTGACAGGTATTACAATAAGGAACTGAAAACATTTAATTTTATTATATACACCTGTGCTTTTCCTACGGTGGCATTTTTTGAGCTGTATGAGTAATGTTCGGGTTTGATTTATGCAACACAACAAAATATCAATATGTTGAATGGCTGCTGCACACTACTTTTCCGTTATTTGCAGGTGTTGACAGACACATGAAATACATAAGTAATGAATGAACTTGTTAGCAAATCCAGTTCAGCCATCTTCTAAATGTAGATGATAATTAAACACAAAGCACAGGCACGTTAGTTTTGCTTCTTTAGAGTGAGAACAGTCTCCTACCGCTCAGGGATGAACCTCTCAGGCTCTGGCCAATGCTCCGGGTCGTAGTGGAGGAAGCCTGCTGGGATCTCCAGCGTCGCTCCTTTAGGGAGGAATTGGCCGTTCAACACACAGTCCTGGTCGATGTCTCTCGCAAACCTTTGTGGGGAATAATGCCATGGATGTATGTTTGATAAACTTGGAACTCATTTTCCCTTCTTTACTCCATGTGATTCCTGTAATCTACTGTATGTATGTGTCACAATTAGGTTTTGCCTGCTGTGTTCTGTGTGTGTCTTTGTGTAGCTCCACACCCTCCTCACTCTACCTGTCAGTCACTCCCTCATCAGCCTAACTCCCTTCACCTGTTCTAGCCACGTTATAAACCCCTGCCTCTCAGTCACTCACTGCCAGATCATCTTCATGTCTACCCGCCCGTTTTTGCTCGTGCTGTTCCCGGTTTCCCCGTCTGCCTGCCCTGTCTCGTTCCTGCTGGATTTCCCCCGTCGTCTCTTGTCTTGATCTTGGACTCCCTGTTGTGTTCTGGTAACGATTCCTATTTCTGTTCATTAAATACCTGCTTCACGCTACTCTGCCTGGTCTGCGCTTGAGTCCTCCACTACACCCCGTACATAAATAAATGAACGTGCTCCTTGTGACTGTTGTACATCTAATAAAAATGCACCTTTTATAATTTAATGTTATTAATTTACCTGAATCCAGGAGGGTAGAGGCGCAATGTTTCACTTATAACCATGTCTAAATATTTCAGCTCCTGGACATTAGTGTAATCTGGTGACTCCTGCAACAAAAGGAAAAATAAAATAAATCCAGCATAGTTCAGTTAAAGTTTGAACCATGAAAACCATGTGCACTGAATTTAAACTGTCCAAAACTAAAATCGTATGTCATAAGTAGCTGAAGAAAATGAGATCAGATCAAACCGTAACGTGACACACTCACGTGTCTGGTGAAGAAATCATCCACTTCTTGCTGTACTTTGCATTGACATTCTGGGTTGATGGCCAGTAGGTAGCAGGTGAAGGCCAACGTGTTGCTGCTGGTTTCGTAGCCCGCCAGAAGAAAGACAAAAGCCTGTCCCACGATCTCATCCTCAGTGATCATCTTTTTCTGTGGACGCCTGGAGGAGGGCTCCTGTGGCTGAAGACGGTCGTCCTGATCCGACGAGTGCTGTGTCTGCTGATCAGCATGACTCGCTGTGTCAAAGTGTTCCAAAGACACACACTCTTTGCTGGTTCGTGCGTCCAACATCAGCTGAAGAAAGTCTCTACGCCGCTACATGCAAAAAAAAAAATACATAAATAAAAAAACATAATGGGAAATTATAAATTGTACTGTATTTAAGATTATTAGATGCTCATGAGATTCACCTGTTCAGCAGGCTCCTCCTCTCTCTGCTTGATGATCTTCTGAATGATGTTGATGAAGAAGTTATTCATCTGGTCTCGTCTTTTGTTGGGGATGAATCTCGCCAGAGGAGCCGTGATGAATGGAAAAGCAACTAGACGCACAAACCAAATTTGTTCATGTAATCTACTTGAAATGCCACATTTACACACTCGAATATGACTGCAAATACATCTTTTATGCTAAATTCTCTTCACATTTATTGTCCAATGAATTATTCCGTAACGTATCTATTTAACAGAAGATAGTAAACCCTCACGTTTCTAGTCTATGTTTTAATAATATTTTATTATTTTGCCTTCATTGCATTCCTATTATGTCTGACATGTAATAATCCATACATATAAATAACAACACCAACAGATTTGACTCACTGAAAAACAGCATGATGGGCCTGAAGAAAGAAAAGGAGAAGAACATCTGTGCATGGCGGACAAACGGGTCATCTGGGTTGTTCTGAGAGTCCACCTGGGTACCAAATGCCACGCTGGCAATAACGTCCATGGTGAAGCAGCCAAAACACCTGAAAAACACACAGATATGAGGACAGAAAACTACACCATGATACCAATAGCCTTTGTTCACTGCATGCCTAATTACCTGTGGATGTCAAAGGCCTCTCCTGACTCAGCGGAGACATTCAAATTGCTCATCAGGGAATCGGTGGCTGTGTTGATGAGAGGAACCATCTACAGGAAAATATAAGACAGTGATATTCGTCACAGCTGCTGAGAGTTTCTGGGAAAGGACAGACGCACAAACATCCGAAAAAATAGTCCATAAATACCTAAAAACTGCAATGTGGTCATTGAAATTGAACTGTAAAGTCAAGATGTTTCAATATTTTGAGTGATTAATAAAGGCAAGAAAGAACTTTATGAGAGACCCTCCAAAAGTCAGAACAGTGTTTTGAAAGGAAAGCGAATTTGGACTTGAACAAATGGACCATGAACTCAACACGCCTTGGAAATATGCCCCATTTCTACAAAGGAGTCCTTCACGTCCTCCTTGCACCTGGACTGAGAAGCTATCTCTAAATTGATGCAGGTCTGATATTTACTACAGTTGCAAGCAGTGGGGAAGCACCACTATAAATTAATTTGACATGTTTATCAGCAGAACCAGGACACCAAAAGAAACCTCAATAGTTAAACCAAACTGGGGCTTTAGTTATATAAGAAACTGTTAATTCATTATAATCATGTTATATATTGTGCAAGTTCAAATTTGCCTTACCGAATTTAAATAGTTTACAATACATCATCCAACTCCACACTTCTAACCATCCATCTGTGACAGACAGTAAGTTATTAGACAAAGAATGTAGCTCTATCTTGCATCTGCTCCTTTCTAATTGGCAAATTTTAAGACCGCAAAATAACATTCTTCGTAATGAATACCTGCTGATTCTAATTGGCACCCACTCATGTCTCACCTCTTTCATCTTGGCAGCACTGAATGACGGGGTCAGGATGCTCCGCACTCTCTTCCAGCGTTCATTCCTCAGCATGAGCAGACAGTCAGTCATGGGCTTGGTAGCGAAGCGAAGAGTCTGCACAAATAGACAGGAGAGTCAATGCACAAACATCTGTAATCGTTACATCATTGGGGCTTATACTGAAAGTGTGCATGTGCATGCCTTGGTTAATGTCCTCACCATTCTGTTTGTGAAGCTGCTGAAGTCCCTGACCATCACCTGTCTGAGCATGTCAGGGTCCGCTATCACCACCACCGGTCTCCGGCCCAGATAATACCTAAAATATACCACGTGGAGCCAACAATCTTAGTGTTGCTATAATAGGTTTTTACCAAACAAGTGTTTATTTCATTTTATAGTGTGGAAGAATTAGAACCAACAACATCTTCGGACCATCATTTCATCAGATGCTGATGCAGAGAATAATTCTTCTACTTACCCACAAACTCTGCCATGAGTCTTTATGAGGTCGTTGATAGGGTTGAAAAAACCCTGAAAATGAAACAAAGAACAACATCACAACATATGACAAATAACATCCCAAAACATCAGAAAGGAACCAGAGAACCTCTTCAAAAGAAAGAAATAACTCCATGTTAGAAACTGATTGGTATTTGAGCTGTTGTCTTAATGTAAATTATAGAACGAGGTAACAGTATGTCAATCAGCTGTATGACTCTGTGGGAGCTGCATATATGCTAGTTTTTGTTAGCTTACTTGTTAATCAAAAGCCCTGCCTTATTTCTAGATACTGAAACTTGCTTGATAAATGTCTGTAGTGGGAGCTACAGACATTTATCACAAACATTGTTTGATGACTAAATCACATCAGGATGTGCTGTGCAGAGACACATCTGTATACCATAAACACCTGGAATATCAGTGTTTAATGTTACATAAAAACAGAGATGATCTTTAACTAAGAAGTAATTCTCTTTCAGCTTTCTATATTCTTGAAAAATGAAAAATAAGAATATTATTCATCCATTAGACATATATTATTGATAAAGTAGTACAATTATATTTTCCCTCTGTAAAACACAGCACAGCACAAACTTTATGACCTTATCACTTTAACAGGCTGATATGAAACAAAACTAAAACACGATGCAATCATTAACACATTGATCTATGTGCAGTAACATGTTGTAGAAAAGTGGAGGTCACATGACTGCTGGATTGGGGCGCACAGGAGCACGCTCCATGGAAGCAGCCACAGGTGTGCTAATTGGGCAGTAGACACAGGTGCACTGATTGCCCCGAGTTCATTCACTGTTTGCACTTTGATTGACGAGGTTCCCTTTGTCCCTGATTGAGTAGTCTGTGCCATTGTATTTGACATTCCAAGTCATTTTTACTTTGTAAAGTTGTTCATCCAATGACATTATTATGATTTATTGAATTAGGAATGTATTGATGTACCGATTTAATACAGTTATTAATTGATTTTTGTATTCAAGTGAATGTGAAAAGAGAATAGATGCTTTCAAATGGAACCTGCTGAATGTTTCTTCTTCTGCTTTCACAGCAATTAAATATAGTTCAGTGCATTCCTGTAAAACGATGTTGTTCAGTGGGTAAAATGTCTTGTTAAAATCAGTTTTTAACAGAAGTTAAAGATTAAAAAAAAAGGTTAGAGACAGAGGTGTTTCTTAGTTTGATGGAAATTGCAGCAATGTCTTACCTGGCGAAACATGAATATGTTGCCTAAGAAAGGTACTGGCTTTGGATGTTTGATTCCACATCGAGAAAGGACCGAATAGGGGTAAATTGAATACCTTGAAGACAAAGAGTAGAGTTGTGTTGATGGGGGAGGGGGAAAAAAGCTCTCCAAATGCTGACTGATTGGGTTTCGTTGGTGCATGATCAACACTCTTAGTTTGTTCCCGACTGGCTTAGAAAACTTTGAGATATTCCTTCAAGGGCTTCCCCATAAAATGCTATCAAAAAGCCCAACATGCCAAACCGTAAACGTCAGTTCTGATGAATGAGGACTGTTATGAATATCTGAATTGTGCTATATATTAGTACATAACATAACTTCATTTACACAACAGATGCATCTTCACAAACAGGGATAAGAAGCATTTACTCACCAGTAGAGAAGACCCAGAAAGACGAGAAAGAGGCTGAGTGTCACAGACAGTCCGCTGGCCACATTTAGGACGTCAACTAAAGCCTCCATAGTGTAAAAACTCCTCAGTTCTCCACTGCCAGCATTAGATCAAGGCTCCTAAAAGACAAAAAATAAATAAAACAGAAAAAGATTAGGTCAGTGTAAAAGCTGCTGTTTACGAGACGTTAGTCACCAGTACAAGTAGATTATCTACAAACTATTCCTGTTCTGACAAACCTGTGCTGTGAGTTAGTTGTATTGTAGTTTCTCAGTATGATGACTGAACATGTAGACCACATCTTTCATAATAGTTCAACAGAGGACAGTGTTGTGTTCAAAAGTTTCTCAAACAGAGGAGAAGAAGAGTGTTCACCTTTCCCCTCATTTGAACAATGGGGGCATGTCTATTTTTCCTGTGTTTGGCACAGATGCTGCGTCTTAAACCTGTTTAACGTGCCACAGTTTAACAGTAACGTTACCTAAACGACACACTCTTAAACAGCTAACCATACAACCTACCATTTATTCAAGTTGAAATGCGTATTTAAAACCCCGACACACAGACTGTAGGTCATTTGTGATGCTCGGCTACTAACGCAGGCTACGACAACGTATCGCAGGTTATTACTCCCGTTTGTTCGTCTCTTTGCTGCCCGCCATGTAATATGATGATCATGTACCATGTCAGCGCCTTTATTAGATCTGGAGAGAGCTGTTACTGGAACAAAAGGACGTGAGTGCGCTTACCAAATAGTCTCTTCACTTGTCCATGTTGTCATGATGTCCTCTTCGTGCTGTTAGTAGGTCGCAACCCAAAATAAAGCTGAGGCGCATACTGCCACCCACTGTATGGGAGCGTACAGCATCCAACACGAGTTTACTGGTGCCTGTACTGTGTGGGCTTGTAAACAGGAATACAGAAACAAATAAACAGTGGTGTATAAAGTACCCAAAAGCCATACTTGAGTAAAAGTAAAGATACCTTACTGGAAAACGACTCCAGTAAAAGTGAAAGTCGCCTATTAAAATACTACTTGAGTAAAAGTCTTAAAGTATCTGATATTTATTGTACTTAAGTATCAAAAGTAATTTTCTGATATTAAATGTACTTAAGTATTGAAAGTAAAAGTACAAGTAAATGCTGTTAATAAAAAAGCAAAGCGTCAGAATTTTGAGAATTATGAAGTTTATTCTTTTAAAGGCAGCAGAAAGCCTGCATTTTTTAACTTTTTATTTGAAAACAGCTGCTGTTGCTGGAAATTAAGTTCATGCCAGTAAAGTTGCAGGTTGTTGAACAAAAACAAAAAGCTGAAAGTCACCAACATGTTCTGTGGAGCATAAAAGGACAGTAGTCAAATACTTTACTGTGGATTCATCACAATGTATGACCTCATTGCAGTACTCATTAATCCATTGTCAATATGGAAATATTGATTATGTGTGTTTAAAAAAAATCATTGAGTAAAGTTGCTTTGACTCAAGTTTGGAAACTCTTAATGTTTGACTCTGATAGTGCAGGGACTTTGTTCTACTCTGTAACTCACAGACCAGTCAGCACATGTGAGTCACCAATAAGCCACTCCTCCTTCAGAGAAAGCGAAAGTAACTCCGTCAGTCTGAGCGGGAGAACAATGGCGTACAGTCCGGATTTGTTCGACTGCTCCATCTGTTTACAGATACTGGATGATCCTGTAACGACGGCCTGTGGACACAGTTACTGTACACAATGCATCAATGCCTTCTGGGATGTGTATAGTAACAGCGGAAAGAGTTACAGCTGCCCTCAGTGCAGGCATACGTTCTCCCCCAGGCCTGTCCTGAAGAGGAACACACTTCTGGCTGCCCTGCTCGAGGAACACAAGAGGAAACAAAGTCAAAATGATGCTGCTGCTGCTGCTGACACCTATGCTGCACCTGGTGACGTGCAATGTGACGCCTGCACAGAGAGAAAGAGAAAAGCTTGGATGTTCTGTCTGATGTGTTTGGCCTCTTACTGCGAGACTCACCTGAAGCCTCACTTTGAGTTGCCACCACTACAGAAACACATTCTGATTCAAGCCTCTGCATGGATCAAAGACAGCATCTGTGGCCGTCATGGCAAACCTCTGGAGATCTACTGCCACTCAGATCAGCAGTTCGTATGCCTGCTGTGTATGATGGATGACCACAAAGGTCATGACACGGTGACAGTTGCGGCAGAGAAGTGTGAAATGCAGGTAATTCAGTTCATCCCCATGCTCAAGTAATCTTTAATGTCATTGAGGTTCTGAAAAAGATCCTGGATTTGTGTTTCAACAGAAACAACTGGAGCGAGGCAAACAGGAAATTGCAGACAGAGTGCTGAATTCAGAGAAGAAAATGGCAGAGCTGAGGCAGTCTGCAGACTCTATAAGAGTGAGTGCAAACAAAAGTACTTCTACTACTATTCATAAATAAATGTATTTACTTTCAAAATCCTGATACAAGAAAGTCAATGTACTCATTTGCTGTTAACGGACAGATAAAGATACAAGAAAAAGGGTGTGAACTGTGGGCAACAGTGGAGTTTCACTTCTCTTTTGTGCACATATGTTTGACAGCGAAGAATGATGACGATATTGAGCCTCTGACACACTTATATGAATACGGAAAATGAAATAATAAAAAATAAAAAATAACAGGCTTGGTGCATGCTGACTGTATATTTACCATTCCAATACCTGTACTTATATATATATCACATTATTCAGTTTACCAGAAAAAGATTTAGTATGTCCCCGTTCATAGTATAATACCAGGACTTTTTGCAGTATGCAATCCAGCATGTTTTCCTGGCTATTCTGACCCACAATCCTTTGTGCAGCAGATATATCAGAATCAGCTTTATTGGCCATGTATGTGTGCGCATACATGGAATTTGACCCCGGTTACACATTACTGTCATCGTACATACACACACATGAAATATATACAATAACAAGAGAAATATAAAAACAAGGACATTAAAGACAACAAGTAGAACAGAGAAACTAAGCATAAACATTTAACATTTAAGTACTATGTACAATATAAATATATATCTAAGAATATATGAGCATAAAGAACAACACAATGACAATGGACAATGGATTCGGGATATTAGCGCAGAAGGTGATAATAGTGCAAGTAGTGCAAATGAAGATGCAATATGTCTGTTTACTTGTTCATGAGAGTGACAGCCACTGGAAAGAAGCTGTTCCTGTTTTCTGGTGGTTTTGGCATACAGAGCTCTGTAGCGCCTACCAGAGGGGAGAAGTTGGAACAGCTTGTGTCCAGGGTGTGAAGGGTCTGCAGTGATCTTTCCAGCCCGTTTCCTGACTCTGGAGGTGTACAAGTCCAGGATGGGGGGCAGGCTGGAACCAATGATCATCTCTGCAGACCTGACAATCCATTGTAGTCTGTTTCTGTCCTGTTTAGTGGCCGATCCAAACCACACAGTGATGGAGGAACAGAGAAGCTAACCGTCTCCTGGCTGTATCTTCATATTTTCCAAATAGACATGCGAGTGGTATCGATCTTCTCCTTTAACTCCAGGCTAAAAAGTGTACACCCCATAATGCAAACTACTCCATTTAAATTATATATTTATATTTTAGATTTTTATACTTTGAATAATCATCATTGACCTGAGGAGGTAAAACAAATATTTGTCTGGAGTGTCCAGACCCCTAGGTTGGGAACCACTGACCTAGATCACTATCACAGGCTATAAAAAATGTCAAGTGTTTGACATGTGTTTTTTTTTTAAATGGCAAAAAAAAAACTGTAACAGAATTCCAGTTACTTATGATATGC
Source organism: Pholis gunnellus (assembly GCF_910591455.1). NCBI lineage: Eukaryota > Metazoa > Chordata > Actinopteri > Perciformes > Pholidae > Pholis > Pholis gunnellus. Next base: position 18,109,661 of record NC_136533.1, on the reverse strand, counting down.
TGCATAATAACTTAAGGGAGTTTAAAGTAGCCCGGGTTTTTGTAAATATGCTGTAACTCAAAATAGTCATCAATCATAACAGGACAAATGTTGACTGTTTCCCATACAAGGATGCCGCATGGGAGGCGGGTGATGACCTTGAGCGACTGTGTGTTGAGCGCATCCGTTTATTCGTCCGCTCTGTGGAGAGGAAGCGCTCTGAGATGAGAGAGAAATTTGGAGAAGCAGAGAAAGCTGGAGTGGACTGGACCAACAATCATCTCGGCCAACTGGAGCGTGAAGTGTTAGAGCTCAGGAGGAGAGAGGATGAACTCCACCAGCTCTCACTGACAGAGGACCCCATTCAGTTTCTGCTGGTGATTACATGTTTACAGTCTTAGAAAGTATCTCACAATTTGTATCTCATTTTTGCCGCTTAATTAAAAGAAAATGTTTTAGTCACACAATGTATTTGTTGGCCCTGTGCAGGGTTTCCAAGCTCTGGGTGACCTCCCCGTGTTCACAGACTCACATGAACGACTGACAGAGTTTACCTCCGCACAAACGGATAAACTGAAAAATATGTGCAGCAAAGAAAAAGAAGAATTATTCAGTCACTGTGAAGAAAATCTGGGTAAGTAAGACCAGAATCGGATCCCTAAACCTTGTAATTGAGTTTGGTCTAGTCTGTGCATTTCCTGTGATTGTATAGACAGAAACATCAGTTTTTTGTTTTTGTTTCTTCAGTGTCAAACCTGCCAAAGTTGTGTGACAACATCAATGACATACCAACATCAAGGACATACCTTTTGAACAGATATAAGAGTAAGCACAATGTTAATTCACTTTGCATAAATATCAAACATGAAGAGATTCCCCAGCCAAATGAATGTTTCATCTTTCCCTGCAGACTTCACAGTGGAGGTGGATCCCAACACAGTGGCTGCATGTCTTTGCTTGTCCGACAAAAACGCAGCGATATCGTGGAGTGACAGTGACCAGGCTCATCCTGATCACTCCGACAGATTCACCTTCTATCACCAGGCGCTGTGCAAAGTGGGCCTTGACGGCAGCCACTACTGGGAGGTGGAGTGGGATGGTGGCATTGTGGACTTGGCCCTGTCCTACAGAGGCATCGAAAGAAAGGGTTCAGGCAGCGGCTGCTGTTTCGGCCACAATGAGCTCTCCTGGAAATTAACCTGCTCTTCGTCCGGCTGCACATTTTGGCACAATAATCTTCACAAAGGCCAGATTCCTCCGGTTCTCTCTCGCAGAGTGGGCATACACCTTGATTACGAAGCAGGAACACTGGGCTTCTACGGTGTTTCTGGCTCGGACAGTTTGACACGGCTGCTCCAAATCCAGACCACCTTCACTGAACCTCTCTATCCTGGGTTTTCTGTTGATTTAGGTTCAACACTGAAAATATGTTAAATCTAAGCCAGCTTGTAAAAACATGTTAGCCACAAGAACAACGTACAGTATATGAGAATCTTTATTGTGAATCAAAGAGTGAAAAATGGAAATTTCTTCTGGTATATTTTGCCTCTTAAATGTTCCTAAATACATGATCAAAATACCTTGTTTTATCACTGATAAAAGACAACTTTTTTATATGAGGATAAACCAAATGTCTTTGTTCTGTTCTTTATGCTCTAATGGAATAATGTTCCCTTAAGCCTAAGTTGATCAAATCACAAATCACAGCACATCTTCAAAGGGGCCGTGAAAAGATTGTTTCTCAGTAACGTGTAACCTGATTTTAGTTATGAAAATGTCTTGGAACATATCGGCTGTTTTGTCTTTGAGTTTCATGTTTTTTACATGTTGCTCGTTGTATGTTGGAGGACCACAATGGAAATAAGCCATTTAAGATTTGTTGTTTTAATCATTGATGATGTTTATTTTGTACTTTTACTTATCAAACAAGTAAATCAAGCAGAGTGTATTTGCTCTAGTTTAACAATCTCAAATAAAGGACCATGCTAATGACATGTCTGTCATTTATTTGATCTAATGTGCTAATATTGACATTCAGTGTTCTAAATATGAGTTGCAAATGTATCTCAACATAATTCACTCATTTACAGGTCATTTTCACAAAATTCAAATAACGGTCCACAGTTACAGTCTGGGACATGTTCAATAATAAGCATCAATTCTGTAATTACATTATGATTGTACAAACAACATAATGATGTTCATTCCAAATACTATATATATATAGTTCACAATTTCTCAAGTCACAGACTTTAACATAATAACATGCAGCGCCAGCGCCACTAACAGCAGATACAATAATGAAGGCGGTCATAAAATAGATTCAACAGATTGGTTTGTGTAGGAGCAATCCACAGTGTCGTAGAAGCGCAGACAGGCCTTGTAATGCAGCAGCTTCTCAGTCAGAGGGCTGATGGTCAGAGCCTTACCCTGCACAGTCAGGTCTTTGTACCTGGTCAGCATCAGTGAGATGAGAATGACAGTGTTTGTTATGCAAAATGAATAATCTAATTTAACTTGTATTCCACATGTTTTTATGTATTATATGATCTGTAGGCCTACCTGTTAGATACGCTCCAAAACACAAAGGTATTTACAGCCATCAGTGTGGCCAGGAGGAAGAAGAACCTCTCCAGATTCCCATCATGCAATATGTTTGGGTAGAAGTTACCTGTGTGTCAACGTGGTCATATCAGCATCAGTAGCATCGTTTTTTCAATCAAATTCCCGTGTCAATGTAATTTGTTATTGATAGAAAACAGGCAATGCAGTATTTGTACTAATTTTACCTCCAGAAAGAAAGAACACCAGCTGAATGATGAAGGCTCCCAGAAAGCAGCCTCCTCCGTAGGACAGGGTGAGGAAGTGCAGGGAGATCCCTCTGATGTGGCTCGGGGTCAGCTGGAAAGATATGAGGGAACCTGCCAGAGAGGAAGTGACAGCATAAGCGTTAGATCGTCTTTCCTGCTCTTTATTTGTGACATACAGGGCAGCATTTCTGACCGGGGAAAGTCAAATGCCTTTTAGTGCCAGTTTGTGGCAAGATGCACCATGTAAGACCGGCATCAAGTGAAATTATGGGGACCTTGAGTCTGTCACATACATGCAGGAGTGACGAGAGCCTCTGCGAGACCAAGCAGGATGTACTGAGGAGCCAGCTGGAAACATGGCATGGACGACACTTGCAGAACTTTTCCAGACAGGGTCTGCTCCACCAGCGGGTATGCCTTTCTCTGCAGCTCAGACAAACCTGCCACCAGGACCGACAGGGTGGCACATGCATGGCCCAGAGCTGGAAGGGGAGGATGGACAGGGAGGGGTGATGAGAGAGGGGGCTGCAGAATAATTACAGGAGGACAGAGGGAGGGTGAAAGAGGTAGAAGAGCAAGAGAGACATTAGAATTATGTGTGCATTAGTGAGGGTGTGCGTGTGTGCACGTGGAGATACTCACTGATGACTTTTACAGGGGCCAGAGGAGTTTTTTCCTTGGAGAGGTAGCAAGTGGTCACACATTCGATCAGTGGCGCTAAGAGCAGCAGAGGTAGGATACTGATCACATTCATGGCGCCGATGGGCAACAGGAGGTTGGTGAGGTGAAGGTTTGAGTTCATCGTCTGTATGTAGTAGCCTGAGGGAATCTGTAGAAAACATTCTTAGTCTCCCTTCATGTGATAAAACATGGACATGATCCTTTTTCATGCTTTATAATAAAGACCCATAATATTCCCAGTGACCTGCCTGTGTGATGCAGGCTCTGTAAAGCAGCTGAAGGCCATAAAGAGGGAAGAGCTTGGCCAGGACTTTGACGTTTTCGACATGCGTTTCGCTGTAACGCCCGCCATTGTTCTCTTTGGCCCGGTCCAGCCAAGATCCCACATCTCCACTCAGGTGACGATAGTGGAGGCAGCACATCTTGAGAGAGTTCAAGAAAACTCCCAGTGTGGTCAACAGTGATCCACCTGGAACAGAATGAAGTGTGTGTGGCACTGTATGTAGTGTGCCGGTATACCAGTTTGTATGTCTTTTTCATGTACGTTACCTTTATTTGGTTTATAGGTGAGTTTGTTCCGCATCATGTGTATGGCGATTAGAGCCAGCAGCACAGAGGTGAAGGGGATAAGGAAGCCCAGATTTTTGCCCACAGACTGCTGGATGTAAGCGATACCCAGAAACACAACAGTGGAATTCAGGTTGACCAGCCAGTAGAACCTAAACATAAATAAAACAAATATCACTCTCACTTCCCTCCTGAACATACTGTTTGCAGATGTTACCAAATAACACATGAGTAGATGGAAACATTATTTCCATCTACTCATAAGTAGACACATTTTAGCCATGCTAGTGGCGTGGCTATAGTGATGGCCACGATTGTATGAATTGCCGTGAAACAATCCAGGCATTCATGATCCCCAGAAGAGGAACCCCACTGACTTTGCTGATTCTTTGACTTTACCTCTAGTGCCACCATGATGTTGCATTTTTGTGATATATCTTGACAACTGTTGAGTGGGTTCTCAAGAAATTTGGTACAAACATTCATGTTCCCCTAACCATGAATTGCATGATCTACAGACTTTTCGTCTAGCACCATCATTAGGTGATTTTAATGTCAAAATGACTGTGAAATGACCTCCACAATCACCCAAGCGCCACTTATGGGGCATTAGAGTTCTTGCTTGCTCGTCATAATCAACCAAGAACATGCAAGGTGTGCTTGTTTCTTGTCTCCATGCAGAATAACTGAACTGTAAAGAACCTCATGTGACAATATCAATGGATTGTTTGGAGTCTGATCATTGACTAACCAAGTGAATGCTTGTATTCAGACGGCGACACCACTCACCAGTTGAAGAAGGACAGGAGCTGGTGCTGATTGTAGCACTGCAGGCTGTAGGCTCCCATGGGACAGAGGATGGCCCGGATGCCGCCGATGCCCAGTGCAGCAGCCAGGAGGCCGGTGTAGAACAAGATTTGCTGCTCCCGAGGATCCAGCTGGTGCGTCATGTGATGAGTGTCAATGTAGAAATCTTCAAACGGGAATGCCACCACGGGCAGCATGGCTGTGCCTAGAAAGCACAAGTGACAGGTGAAGATCATGGTATGTGGTTGCAGCTATAGATTTCAAGCAGGAGTGTAACTTCACAGAAGCAGATCCATGACTAAGCGCCTTAATAGAATTACTAACGCTCATAAAATGAGCTCACACAAAAGGTTGAAATGTGTCACATATTTGTGCAACTGTCTCGTTCATGTCACAGATAACATTTTGTCTAACTGGCAGAGTTGACCCTCATTACATAATACGTCTAATCACATAACAGAAATAAACTACAGTTTTAGCACAAATTGAATCACATCAGACAACATGAATTAACTATTAACTGTGTCTTACCGAAGAAATGAAGGAAAGCACACACGTAGAGCACCTTGCTCCTTCCCAGGCAGGTCTCTGCAAACCACCCAACCAGAACAGGGGTCAGGGTGCTGGCTCCTATGAAGCACAGGTTGACTGTCGCAGCCAGGTAGTTATCATAGCCCAGCTTCACGGTGCAGAAGAGAATCGTGTTGCATACAATGCCAAAGAAAGTGAATCTCTCACACAGCTCCACAAGCAGTACACAGATGATAACTTGAAGCTTCTTGCGGGACTTCCTTCGTGGTCCAGAGTCTGGAAGAGGGGCCTGAGAGAGTCGACGCAGTCGCCCTCTGCGCTCTGGCAGTCTCTGAGGGTCTCCTGTCACCATACCACCTGGCCAGTGAGCTGGCTGCTGGGCTGCTCGGTTGGCTGGATACAGTCAGTAAGGGACCATGTAGAGCTCTGAATGAGAACCCTTCGAGGAGAGGACCAGCAGAGGCCAGAGCTGGAATCCCTCACCCTGGTGTGACTCTGGAGACACATTGGATCAGACACACCTACCTGCATTCTGCTCATGCTGGCTGCTGATTATCCTTCTGTGTCATGATCTTACTCAGAACTGTGGACGCCTCACAGGGAAGTGACTCGTTATAGAAAATTGTATCCAGGAGGAGTGATGGATGGGAGCGATGTAGAGAGCGCCCTAGAAATATGTATTACCGACAAGATACAGACATGTGGTTGTTGTTCTTTTTTCATTAATGACTTATTCAGAGCAGTGCTGGAGAGTAACTAAGTACACAAGTACTTAAGTACAAATATTCAGGTACTTTTTACTTTTGTTCCATTATATTTCAGAGGTAAATATTTTAGGTACATTTTTACTCCACGTAATTTATTTGATAACTTTAGTTACTAGTAACTTTGCAGATTCAGATTATTAATACAAATGTTGTCAACAATTAAATCATGAGAGGCATAGTTAAAATTCACCCCACACATAAATGCATCAATAACTCATTGACATAAAATACACAATATCTGAAATAGACGTAATGCATAATCCGTACTTTTACTTTAGATATGTCTGTAGACTTTATCTTTCTGTACATTTAATTTACTGAAGTTTTGGATGCCAGACTTTTAATGCTAACAAAGTATTTCTACCCTGTGGTATTGATACTTTTACTTCTTCGACCACTGATACAGAGTTACTAAAGCTGGACACTGCTGGCACTTGTTTTGAAACTTTAATCAAACTAAATAATTGTTTGCAATGAACAAAGTCGCTGGTTAAATGATTATCAACAACTCTGAGACACTGCACGATGTTGTCTACGTAGTAGGCTTTAACATTAGGAGACACTGAACAAGACAACAAATACATGTTGTGCTGCAAGTAATTACAAACACTCACAAAATGCCGCATGTCTTTGTGAAAGCAGCCCTTCAGTGTACACGCTCAAATTAGAACGCCAGCTGGTAATTAAACTGATAATGTTGAGTGGGAGTGAGACAGAGTGCACTGGCAGGTCAACTTAAACTGGATGAGAGCTGCTAGACAAAGAATAACATGCCTGTTATTACAGGGAGTGAACTCACTGTCTGAAGCACAACAAAAAAGCACAACTCAGTCAAGGACTGAACAGCATAACACTGGAATACAACAGTACCTGATCTGGGGATAATAATATTATATTTTCACTCAGAAACTATCACCAAAATAAGATCAAATAAATAATTTTAGCAAATCTGAATAATATAGTACAACCTCAGTATAAATAAAGGTTTTTTATCTTCTAAATGTCCTAAAGCGTTCTTTCATGAAGAGACATGAGCTGCAGTTAAATTAGCATCTTACAATCTATGACAAGAGGAATCACAGGCCTTGCTTATGAATTGTAACATGATTGTTTTTATGAAGGCCTGAATATTCTTCTATACTTCTAATCGAATGAAATAATTCATAATTGGAGGTAAAATTGAGGAAACAATGTAAAGCTTTATTGTAATTGTCTCCAACAGCAATATTGCATCTGCACCTCCAATCAGGCATCATTCAGATAAATACAAATGTACAATATGAAATTACCAATTATACAATCAAAATAGAAGAGGGTAAATAATGAGATATATTGCAACAGCAACAAATTGCATTTAGCCCCTTTATATTATTCCTTTTTTTTACATTATGCCATTTTTACAAAACAATATTATTCTAATTTTTGTTTCTAGATAAAGATATATCTACGTAAAAAACCTGACATGTTGAAGAGACATACGTGTTGCGTGTAAGCGTCACCATGGTTACAGAGGCTGCGTTCAGCTGAGCGTTGTGGCGCGGTGTATCATGGGAAAAGAGCTGTTTGCGAATCAGTTCCAGCGTTGGGGAAAAAGACGAACACAACAACGAGACTTCTCTTCAAAAATACGCAAAACGGTGGGTTACGAAATGTTCACAGTTCGTTCCGATATAGCAGGAGACACAGCACACATGCACTGTGGAGTTAGCTTGCATAGTACTTAGTATTAAACCTTCGCAGCACGTTAGATAATATTCAAGCTAAGTTTGCTAACCCACGCTAGCTGTTAGTTTCCTGTGAGTGATAATGTTAACCTCCACTTTGCTAACTGTTAAAACGAGCTGTTGAACTGAGCATCGGCTAACAATAGCGTTAGTAAGTGTTTGTGTGTGTAGTTTGTGTTACTGAAACGTTACATATGTTTGTTTGACATTGGATAACAGACAACGTATGTAAAACATTCTCATGTGTTGTGTTTGTAGGCTAGCAATGTCTGGAGGGAGGATGCCGAGCTGTCCTGCCTCTGTTACCGAGGGCTTCAGCTCGACCCCGGTCAAAACAACCCAGGGGAAAGACTTCAACACACCGAAGGGCTTTGACGACGGCGTCCTATCCGACGACGAAGACACCTTCTCTCTGCTTTCTCCCATCTATCACGACAGTTTTGACAGTGATGAAGAGCTGGAGCCCAGCCCATCTCAGCAGACTTCACCCAGACAGAGCGACACCTCCAGACTCAGCGTTTCACCAGTCAGGTGCTGCGGACTTCTTCAAGCTTAAGCTACTTCACGAAGCGTGCTAAAGGCCAAAGACTGCACGATTCAGGCAGATCAAATGTAAGTGTACAGTAGGATATGTATTCATTTTACACCTGTTTTTGTTTTAGATGTGAGCTACCAAGAACACCTTCAGTGCAGATGTTGAATGCTGTTAAGCCAGCAGCTGCACCTTCTCTCAGTGCATGGGAAATGTGGCTGGTGAACAAAGCCAAAGCAGATCGCTTCAAATTGGAAAAACAAGCAGAGGAGGCAAGCCACAGTTAATTATCATTTATATCACTGTATAACTGCAGCCGTTGTTACTTTGCTTTTTGTATGTTTTATGGTTTCCATACGGCTAGCCATAGTTTTTTCCTTTTCATCAAATATAATATATATATCTTTTTTTATTCGTACTCCCAGGCATACATTCTTATTGCGTTTGGTCTGAATCTCAGAGTTGTAAAATGTTTTGTATCCTTTTATTAAAAAATTAGGAGCAGTTACGGAAAGAAAGAAAAGAACAAGAAGAAAGGGAGCGGGAACACAAAAAGATTGTCATGGAAGGGAAGATCCAAGACTGGCTGAAGATGAAAACAGAACAGGTAGGCCCCTGCTACATTAAATTAATTACACAGCAATGCTACACTATCAAATGCTGACATGTCTGTCACTTGTTTTCTTCATGCGATCCCAGGAGAAGCAGGAGCAACTCATCAAACTGAGCAAGGAGGAGGAGGAGATCCAGAGGCAGCGGGAGAAGCAGAGGGAGACTGAACAGAAAGCGCAACAAAAGTACAAAGTCTGGCTGCAGAAGAAGAACCAGGAGAAAATAGAATTGGAGAAGAAGAACAAAGTAATGTGGATCTTTTTATTATTAAGTTATTCTGTTAAATATTATTTGTGACGAGCAGAAATAGACAGATTCTGATCCCTTTATCTCGACAGGAGGCAGCTGCCCTGAAGGAGGAGCAGGAGAAGGAGCGCCACAAGAGGGCAGAGGAGAAGTTTAAGGACTGGCTGGCAAAAGCCGATGAAAAAAGCCGAGCCGATCCCAAATCACCTTGCTACCCAACAAGTACGGTCATTTAAGTCATCTGGGAATTATTAACTAGGCGTTAATAATTTTAGACTAACTCGCACCATATAATAGATAGCAGCAATAATATGTTTAACGTTGGCCTTAGACTGCATCAGATGTCATTGTGGCTTATTTATTTAATTTGCCCAGCTGATATTTGTTATGTATCAGTATTCTATTGCATTGATTTTTTTTTTTTCAGGTCCCTACGACAAATCCTACTCATCACCCAGCTTCTACAATCCGATCCCCTGGAAGCCGATTCATGTCCCTCCTCAGGAAATAACACAGAATAAGACATCTGTCAAGAAACCTCAGAAACAACGAAAATGGCAACAAAGCCCCAGCACCGCTTTAAGACTGAGGAACTCTGCCAGTGCAGCGCAGAGAAGATGACACAGCAGTCTGCGACTGATGCGGTAGCTTAGTTACGGCTCTAATATGATTTCATCACCACTCATCCTCTCCACCGCAGCTCCTGAGCTGAGACTCTGTTGAATCACAGCAATATTTCTGTTCTCTAATATGAATATGGTAATTTAGCTACCATATCTATATTTTGGTTTGCTATATTGTTTATAGTTTTGTGGGATTTTTAAATTAATTTACAAAGATGATTATAATTTGATAAAGTCAGCTTTCAATGTTTAGCATACATGTTGTCTTTGCTAGACACTAAAAAGCCTGGAGTTTATTTTGTTTTATCCTGTACATATAATCAATTTAATATTTGGATAAAAATGCGTTTTCCGAGTTATTTGTCCCTGTTGTGCTCGTCTCATTTGTTCCATCACTAAATGGTCAACAAAACCACATTTCATTGCATTTAATAAGGCATCAGCCACAAACGCCCACACAACAGGAAGAAGGTGGCTGGTGGTCACAGCCAAAGATAGACCCAGCTTGGTCAAGTGCCCCTCACACTCACACATTGTTCTGTGTCCAGCTGTGCCTTGTTCTTCTGTGGGCCGAGATGACGACACAACAAGTGAGGGGGTGGAAAGAGAGAGAGAGAGACTGATTCAGATTCAGAGCAGTAAGCTCATTCTGTGTTAACATCATACTGTGATATCAATGTATGCTGCCTGAGGTAAAATGATTTAAATTACACTGTTTTTATCCTGTCTTTACAACACTCTTTCAATGTGTCTGTCGAGTTTTGCTCGTGCTTATGCGACGCTTAACCCCTTTCTGTTGTTGAGTGCTGTGGAATGTGTTAGTTGACAGTGAGGGGTTAACAGTGAAGGACCTTTTTAAATGTACAAATAACATTCTAGGGTCCAAAGGGCAGCTGTTAAGACAAATGTCAAGTGTTTACATTCTGTCAAGAGAAGTTAAATTGCAGGAGCACTTTAAGCTGTTTGCTCGGGGGGTGTTTGCACACTGAGCCTTGAAAGCAAAACCTGTCTTCATAAAGATATACGAAACTGTTCAAAGTCAGCCTCCAGCACTGTCTGGGTACCTCTAACTCTAAACTGGTAGAGTTAGAGGTCTAACTAAAATGGTGAGTCATAACCAGTTAGTTATAAAACCAACTAGAGCTGAGTGTCTAACTTTATCTAACCCTATCACATCTACATTCCAGAGCCAGTAACTTTGGTAGTGAACAATGTTTCAGGTCATTGAGTTTTATTTCTGCCTCTTCCAGGTATTGTGTCCTATTAAGGAGCCTGAATAGAAAAAGCCAAAAACCCATATCCCAAGATGCAGTGGTGCAAGTGGGCTGGCAGTTGGAGATCACACCTACCAAGACAGGTAAGGGGCGTGTCTATCTATGATATCCTTAGAATGGAGGTGAAAGGTGTAGAGGGCAGAACGAGTGACAGTCTACAGCGCAGCAGTGCAGACTAAACTTCAGTTTAAGACTTTAAGATTGTGTCCGATTGTGTCCGATTGTGTGGCGTTGACATGGAAACTAGCACAGGATGAAGAAACACTACTTTTTGGATGCTGACTTTTACTTCCAGGAAAAAAAAGGGATTTGAATCCTCTGCAATGGGGTACTTAGTGGGTTTAACAGTGAGATTATTTTAGGAATTTTAGTGTTTTTTTAATCTCAGACTGGGACCACTACCTGCGGATCACACATATTCACCTGAACTGTTATACTACAGCAGCTGTAAACCTGATTAGCCTCCTTCTCTGACAAGGATGATGTTCCTGTAAATGCTCTCAGTTTTTTATTGACACAACTTAAAAGGAACCAGTTCTGTCGCACAGAGGCACAAAGGTCTTGGATCTAGTATTTCAGCCTCTTTGTGTGTTTTTAGTGTATACATATTCCTCCTTCCACCATGCAGCCTGCAGGGCCGGAGATTGAGGACTCGTTCGACTTCCTTTTCAAAATCATCCTGGTTGGGGACTCAGATGTGGGGAAGACCTGTGTGGTCCAGAGCTTCAAATCTGGCATATTCATCGCGAAGCAGCAAAACACCATCGGTGTGGATTTTACTGTTCGCACCCTGGACATTGATGGCAAGAAGGTGAAGGTAGGTGACATGCACTCTGCTCTTGCATTCCACATACATTAGGGATCATTGAATATAATCATGGTTATGTTTTTTATATATTAACAAAAGCATGATTAGAGGTGTTATGTACTTTCTCTTATGTTAAAGTATATACTCCCCTTTCTTGCTTCAGTTGATCAGCAGTTCTTCTAGAGAAGGAGGAGTGGTTGACTGCTTCCTTCAATTGACATCATCTGTGTGTTAGCTTTCTGGGTGTGTTCATTTGTTAAGTGCATGGATGTGTTGTTAAGGTAAATACTTTGGAGTTCTGTACACATCAGCATGGTTTAAAAACGACTTCACAGCATGTCTGAATAACTTACACTTAACACACACTTTGTAACCATTTAATTCATATTGGATTGAGTTGTGTTGTTATTGCAGATGCAGGTGTGGGACACTGCAGGACAGGAGCGTTTTCGCACCATAACTCAAAGCTACTACCGCAGTGCCCACGGGGCCTTGGTGGCCTATGACATCACGCGCCGCAGCACGTTTGAATCTGTTTCCCAATGGATCAGGGAGGTGGAGCAGTTTGGAGCGTCCAGCGTGGTACTGATCCTCATCGGTAAGCAGAGGGAAAATAAGATGGTCGGCCAGTAAACCCTAAATCCTAGACTGTAGGACACAATACACCAGTGGTTCCCAACCTTTTTATTCTGACGGACAGTCTGCAACTATTTTGACCATTTATAAAGTGTCTTTTATCAACTAAAAACTTGCTTGATCATTCAATGGTTTCATCCTTTACATCAATTGTAAACTGAATATGTTTGGAGTTTGGACTGTTGGTCTGTTGAGCTGAAACAATCAGTGGACTAAATCAAGGATTCTCAAATTGGGGTCCAGGGACCCCCAGGGGTCTGTGGCAGTCTGTCGGGGGTCTGTGAAATTACGCTCTATTATTAATTAAAAGGTGCATATCTACAGATCGGGACCATTTGCACCAATAAAACAAGAATGTTGTGCCTAAAAATGTTGAGAACCCCTGGATTAAATTGTGTCAATAGACAGACAATTATTGATACTATTTTGATAATCAATTAATCGTAATTTTTCAAGCAAAAACGCTGAACAGTATCTGTTCCAGCTTCTCAAATATGAGGATTTGATGCTTTGTCATATATGAGAGTGAACTCAATAATTTGGGGGTTTGTATTGCTGGTCTGACAAAACAAGCAATATCAATACATCACACCGGGATCTGTTAAACTGTGAAAAATGTTGGTAGATTGAGAAATAATTATTCACGATTTATGTCATTTTATAGACAGAACGATAAATTAAGAAAGTGTCAGATTTTGATATTGGTTGATAACTTTATCCTTGCAGGTAATAAGTCAGACCTTCAAGCTCAGAGGCAGGTGTTGTTCGAGGATGCGTGCACGCTGGCAGAAAACAACGGTGTTCTGGCTGCTCTGGAAACCTCAGCCAAGGAGGCCCAGAACGTGGATGCGGCCTTCATCCTCATGGCCCGGGAGCTGCTGGCACGCAATGGCATGACCATCATAGACGAGGTTTCCCAAAACTCGCCTCAATTCATGCTGAGTAACAGCTCCCACCCGGTCCACGGCACCGCGTCTTCGGATAAAAAGTGCGGTTGCTGAGCGGACTGAAGTAGGAGCGTGTTGTTAAAGACTTGTTTGAAAAATAGTGTCTGCAGTTTAGGAGAAACTATACATGTCGCATTGTGTGTGTGAATGTTTTGTACATATTTTGGCCTTTAATATTTATACAGTTTGTAGAGTGAGTAACAGTTTTTAAATGGCGGTTGCTCATCAAACGTGTTCTGTGATATCCTCCCGAGGATAACAGCTGCTGAATGTGATAGCGACCCCAGCATTACAAACCGCACCTCTGCTGGAGGACTCTGTGCTAAGATGTGCTACAACATACAGAATGTTTTCACATAACAAGGTTTGGTGTCTTTTATCCTTTTTAATTGTTCTTTCATTCAGTATGTTTTTTTTCCAGTACATTATCAGAGTTCTGCAGTTTTATCCTGCAATTTAAATCACCTGCAAATCCTACATTGTTATTATACCCGTCAGTTAGAAATATAACAAACCTGCACCGTGAGACATTTTCACTGGCGCTACAACTGTAAGTACATTTTTTCTCCAATATAAGTCTTTAATTACATTCACATGAACTATATAACATTTTCATTACTTTAAACATTTGACAGAAAAATAGCACCTTTTTCAATTTGTGGTGTAAGTGTGGTACTTTTTCCAATTTCACAAATTAAAATTAAATTAAAAAGGCCGTACCCTTGATTGAGGCTTAAATCCAAACTGAACTGAAACTTGGCAACTTAACGTCATCCGCATTAGTGGTTACGCACTCGCCCCATCTTAAAAACACATCAAGCTGAAATATGATAGCAGTAAAAACAAACAGCAGGTCTGGTGAAGACCTGCTGGGGGGGGGGTTGGATATTTTCCAAAGGCAAGATGACCCAGTTAGGTAGACGGTTGTGCAAATAATAAAATCTATCTTTTTCTCTAGAGAACATGTGTCATAGACAAACCATCAGATGTGTCTTCCTGTGCTATTCCTGGATTAATCTGAATTTCATCCAGTTTATGTTTGAACTATGTCTCTCATCCATGAACTGACCGATACTATATAAAAGTCTGATTGCAGTAAAAACGCATGTAACTCAACACCTAGACTTCTTCACAATCCATGTGCTTAAAAAAAAAGAAGAGAAAACTGTCGTACAAAAGGCAAGAGAGTACACAACGTCCCTCTTGATAAACTTGAGTCCTTGACACACAGTTTATAAGTAGGGCCATTAGAAACAGTGATGTGTGTGGTTCATAATAACAAAACAAATAAAAATAGCGCAGCAGTTTGAGACACATTACCATGCCTGACCGGCTTAAAATGGGTGTAACTTTAATATATTTAGTGTTAAAACTGCATATTGCTGCATTTTGCCACTGAGTCTATGGCACTTTGTGAAAATCTCATAGAACAAGCCACTGAAACAGCTCCATCTGCCCTGAGATAACCAGGGGCATGGACAAGTCCTACTCCAGAGGCCAGCCTTCCTGCTGAAACACCAGCTCCACCGCGTCCTTCACATCCTGCACCACGAAGGACGGCTGCGTGAGGCTGGGGTCGAAGCGGAAGTCCCTGTGCCCGTGAAAGACGCGCTGCTCCGAGGGCAGCTCCTGCTGGTCTCGGCTGTACACGCCTGTGCACACCAGGATGGAGCTGCACCCCTCTGGGAGGTCCTCCTCTGCCCCGAACACGACCGACGCTCCGCCCAGTTCTGCCGATGTCATTTTTGTTTCTGCCAAGGGACCTACACCTCCTCCGCCACTCTTAGCCTGCATCTGGGCCTTGGACCGGTGGGAAGCCTGAAGGTAGTGGTTGTAGAGGTTGGCGCCGTATATGTCAGACATGGGGTTATCTCTATAAAAAGAGATGGAGTGACAACACCATTAAAAAGGAGCTCTTTCTTCAAATCAACCTTTTAGTGCTAGACAAAAGGACAAACGGTACGATTCTGACGTGTAGAATGTGTGTCTAATAGTCAAGAGGCGGCCGAGTCCCTCACCCTATTGCGTACAGCCTCTTCACAGGTGTGGTCCAGCCGAGTCTCTCGGCCTGCTGACTAATCAGCAGCTCAGCGTAGTTATAAGTCACCACGCTGGGTTTACCGATCAGAGCCTCGTACTTCAGGTCGTAGCCCGTGGCCTTCTTGTACAGGCTCTCTAAGCACACCAGGAACATGCCGTGACCAAACCTATGAGGCGGGGACATTTAGTATAATAACACTTTCAACATTGTTTCAGAGCGTGTATTTTTTTGATACACACGCAATACTGTACCTGGGATTCTTGGCCTCTGCCATCCACAGCAGGTCCATGTTACAGGCCAGGACCGGGATGTGAGGGTACCGCATCGAGCTCCAGGCATCGTCTGGGTTCCCATTGGTGTGGAGCACGTCAACGATAAGCTGGAGGTTGGTCTCCCATCGGATTGGCTCACCAAATAAGATGACAGCTGTGGGAACAAACAGGCAAAGAAAGAAAGAACATAAAAGACAGCCACACCTGTGTTTTTTGTGATAATCAATTATTACGTATTACACTTGTTGACTGTGTGTGGACACGTACCGTCTATTGGTGGTAAGCCTTTGCTGAAGGGAATCTGTAAGACATTATACCAACTGATAAGTTGACTCAGTCATCCGGAGCTGAACATAAACTGGCTTCAACATTTAACACTTCTTACGCTGTCTTTGGGCCTTCTGTCGTGATCCACGACATCTAGAAGAGAATATGCCTCTCTCAGCATATCTATGGTAACAACATCCTGAAAGCCAAGGCTGAAGTTTGGTGGGTTAAAGTCAAACACAGATGAGCCAGAGTGATGAGCCCCAAATCACAAATGAAGGAAACACTTCTGTCTAACATAAGAGGATTATTTTCATTCTATAATTTGTTTCCTGAGGTATAATTTACTATATGTCTTCATACATTAGGAAGACGTAAACCACTGGGTGATTCACAGATTTCTTTAGTAAAGAAAGTAAGAATAAAATCCAAAGCTTTTAATATCCAATCTTGAATTAATAAACTCCACCAAGCCGTCATGACAAATTACAAAATAGAGGCAATAAATATGTGAAAGGGCCTCACTGAGTCGGTTGGACAACAAAGAGAACAAAGGGTGCAAAGATTAAATACTGATAACAAAATAGAGCATGAACAAAATTACACTGAATAAACAGAACATGCACACTTTGAGGTCAACATCCTGAGGCAGTGCAGAAAAGCAGACTCCCTGATTTTAAGACAGGATACTTGTGTGCGACCTCCTCGATGGGGCCCTGTCCCGACACCAGCACACGCATTTTGTGGAACTGGGTTAACATTCGCAAAGGACTGTGGGACAGCACCACTTGGTCTGGAGACACCTGAGAAATTAATTTTAAAAAATGATGTCAGAGAAGAAAAAACACGTACAATGACAGTTTGAAAGTTTTAAATGTACATTTACCTCCACCTCGAGCAAGTGGGACAGATGGTCCGCTTTGGTCTGCCTCATGCAGTTCCCAGCATTGGTGACGAACACCACAGGCACCTTGTATTTCCCATTGCTGTCCACCAGGTTCCTAAAGCACTGCTTGGCTGCAGGGATCAGCGTCCTGCCCCGCACCAGCACCCCATCGATGTCAAAGAGGAGCCCGAAGGAGCCGGAGCCCTGAGGAGGGAGCTGGGCCAGAGAAGGGGGCCCATGTGCAGCATGAAAACATGGGGTTGCTCATTAACGTGCTGCTACACTACAGGTCAAGCACTCCTCGTTATCTCGACATTTCAGACACAGGGGACCGCGTGAGACTTTGTTCCCAGAATGTGTCAGTGACACAGCACACTTTTATTGGGGTAGATAACTCATTGATGAGCGGATGAATAGGACAGTAATAACTGAGGTTGTAAATGTGTGGTGTGCCACCATGTAACCATGTGTGTGCCGCTGTGATTCGCTTTAATCATGTTGATCTATAAATGTCTTTCCTGCTGTTACACGTCTCAACCTTTTAACATTGAAGTTGGAAACAAACAAGTACAACGGCTGTTAAAAGAGTTACAGTGCAGTTTTTCTTCATTCATTCTTAACGTAAATTGAATAAAGTTTGAAAATAGCGTCCACTTACATGGCTATAATATCGCGAGGTCGAAGGCGAGGTGTTTACTTGTTTCGCTGCTCCCTCACAGCTTGATTTCAGCAGCTGCCAACCAGTTCTCAGAGTCCTTATTCTCTGCATTTCTTGTGTTTTCAAGCAGGCGGGTAAACAAAAGACAGAGCTAAGCTAGCTTTAGCTGAGCTAGCGTTAGCCGAGCTACTGGTAACTGTCTACTTACGACGGAGGAAATGGGTCATGGTATCTTAAACAGTAAGAGTCTCTATTCAACTCTGTGCGATCTCCTCACGTGTAGCTGCCATCGTTCAACAGCAACCTCTGACGACAACGACTGAGCATGCGCAGAGCCGGTTATTTACCGGAAACACTGCACGTTGAGTGTGATCGGAGTTTTTGCAGAAATGAAAGTGACTCATTTAACAACCTTCACAACTGAAACACGCATTTTAGTTTATAAACAGAATCTAAGACTCTTTGTAGGATGTCATAGTACAACATATGGTGTGTAAAGTGACGTAGCAATATTAATAAATGACAAAATAGTCAGATTACATTTTTATTCACAAATGAAATTTTCTTAAGATGTCCTATGTTTTTATAAAATATATAATTCATAAATAGGTATGATAGACTACCTATATTGTGAACATAGTACGATGTGCCTCTATTTCAGTGTTTAATTAATTCCTTTATTTACTATTTTTGTCCTTTATTGCCTTTTTCCTTTTTATTTTATATTTGATTTAATGCAATTTGACTGTGCCTTCTATTGGCACTGTTTTACTCTTGGGTTATAACAAAATGGAACTATGTTTTGATCAGGTTTTGATGTTACAATGGTCAGCAACACTTGAACTATTCCATGTCCGCTCCTCTCAGAGTGGTATGTTCCACCTTCACCACCCAGTGTAGTTCAGATCACAGGAGTTTATCCTGAGTTCAAGTAGTTAGGCCAATTAAGCCTAAAACGTACGTTACTGCCTTTGAATGGCTGTTGTTTACTACCATTGAACTGGAAGTACATCAAGGTACATGTTACTATGAATAATGTACAGTATATTCATCCTTTTTAGGTTAATCTGGCTCATCTCCCCTGCTGCTGGTCACTAATTAGCTTCCACCTGTGTAGAGCCTGTTCTTACTCCATTCATTGTGTTTCTGTGTTTATTCATTTGCAACTCACAAGTTGTATTGCTATAATCATGCTCACTAAGCTTTGTCAGGTAATATGACATGCATGTTATATTCACAAGCTATGGTATCCTACTTGTGGGTTTTATATCTAACGCTAGTTATCTTGACTTCTAGTTGATGCCTCGCTGCTATTCCCTTTAATGGGATAATGTCGTGTAGCTGGCACCATTGTGGCCCTTTAGTTCCACCTTGTGGCAGTGTTATGCATAGCGGTGCATCGCTCAGTTCCTCCCAATGCATGTTTCTATTATGTTCTTTTTGCAGAAACCACACACACATTCTCATAACACAAACTATATGAAGGGTATTCCTGTACAAGCTGTCAAGCCAAACTCAGCTATAAAGTGTTTCTAACTGAAACTGCTGATTTGACAGCTTCAGTGGTGGGCGATGTTTTCCCCCATATATAATGCATATGTTTAGTTTAGTACTAAAATGACACCTCAGAAGGATTTTAGAACACCTTAGTGAGGTAGCATACTCATTAGCTTTTTATAGTCAACTTAAAAAGTAGTTTAAAGTACAGAAAACAAAGGAATTATGCCCTACCATATTATAACTGCTCATCACAACAGATTTTATGTTGTTTCTTTCCAGAGAAAACAAAATGTTTGTTAGCAATGACTAAGAAGCACACAGAAGAAAAACAAAGAGGGTAAGCAGTTACCGCTTATAGTTTGTTAAATACAATATATGTGCACCATTCTGTTAATCATAAACATATGCGAGGCATGTAGAATTCACTGCATATTAATAATCACAATACATTACTAACTACAGTATGATAGAGTATCAATTAACCCGTGTAGCTTCTCTGACTGTAGCTTGTAGGACTATTTAATATGTTGAGCCAAGAGTCTTACCATCTTACATTTACCTAATGTGTTAAGTTCCCAAAAATTATATTTAGTTTAGATCTTTTCACAGAATAACAGGAGCTAAAATAAGAGAAACACTTTAATTTATGAAGAAAAAACTAATTCAGAGTTATTTCACTGAAGAAGTAGTGCTAGTTTTACAGGTACCACCATGATATAATGTAACTGGAGCAGGAATGAACTAAAATAAAGTATTAATAGACACGCTAATATAATAAAATGCACGATGGCTGAATTTAGCATGTAGCTGCTTCAGTTTAAGGGTCCTGATTCTGTGCATGCTATCTCACTATCAAACGGTCATGTCTTAGTGGGACACTATAGAACAGAGCCATCGTTAACGGTATTCAGAACACCTGTGCTTTTCCTGCTGCGACAATTCAAGATGTCTGCTGTGAAGAAGCCTTAGGCTATTTACAGAATTCATTCTGTAAATAACGTTCATTAATTCAAAATTGTTGTAGCAAAACCTCTTTATTAGTTCAAAAAACAAAATAGAAATAACATTAACTCTAAGTTTCAGTAATATACACAGTGACACAAACATTCTCGACCGCGATGAACCTCCCATCGATTGTCCTGGAAAGGTAGACAGTAGACACTACAGTCCAGTCCTCAGCTGAATCTCAGCTCGTTTTCCAGCCCATAGATCTTAGCCTTCAGCGCCATCAGCTCACCCTGAACCTTCTTTGTCCGGCCGTTGGTCTGGCGTACCTCATGCAGAATGGCTAAGTCCTGGTTGGGCCCGATATTAAGAGTAACCTGAAACAGTGGATACATAAACACCAGGTTACACGTTAACTATGATATCAGCAGTATGCAAGGCTGGAGGAGAAGATAGGGACATTATTTCTCATTTTGTTTTCTTTAAATAACATATTTCGGTGTTCATTATTTTAAAAAAAAGAAAGAAAAAAAGCTCAAACCACATGTGTTAAAATCACAAAATATTTTACCCATGACCAGGGCAAACACATGTAATGTCAGAACAAATTAAGACACTAGTTAACTATTTGGAAAGTCTTTTTTTTTACCTTGATGAGTTGTTTTTCTACATCTTTGAATTTCTGTCTGAGGTGCTTCAGATCCGTCTTGAAGCCCCCCACCTCCATAGCCCTCCTCTTCTCCAGCGCCTCATAGCGCTGAGTCATCAGCTGAAGACGCTTGGCCATTTTGTCCGAACGCTCCTGCACACATTCAGATTTAGTAAGACGAATACATCAATAACAAGAAACTTAATAAAATATGAACAATCAGAGATGTGTGTGAGGATTTTACAGACATAAGCATCTGTCCAACCACGGTACCGTAAATATTTCCCTGCCCACATCCCCTTCCTCTCTGATTTGGGACAGTTCTGTCTCCAATGTAATACACTGCTCTCTGTACATCTCTGCCAGTCGGTGGGCTTGCTTCAGATCCTCTTGCATTGCCTGATGATGGTTAATTTAAATACGGTAAATAAAAAAAACCTCAAACAACCCAAAACAAAAAGAGCTTTGATATCTACATTACATATATGTTTTTAGTTCTTTTAGAATAAGAAATATTACTTTAAGCTCCTCCTTGTGTGTCTGCTGTAACTCTGGCTGAGTCCGGGAGAGGAGCAGGGCTGTGCTGCTGCTGGGTTGCCACGTTCGGCCCAGCTCCGCGCCAGCAGATCCAGTCTTCCTCAGACGGTTGTGGCAGGAGTCCAGATCCCTCAGCAGCTGGTCCTTCTCCACCATCCAGCCCTTCTCATGAGCCCGTGTGTCAAACTTAAGCTGTAAGAAATCTCTGGTGCTCTCATACAACAGGTTCTGGGTTCGCTGGAGCCTGAGGTGTCAAATGCGAGAAGAGGTGCGAGTTATACATTGAGAGGAAAAGGGAGTGGAAGGCGCATCATTCCTAAATTACACTAGGTTGTTTAGTCGTGGTGAACAACGCAGACGCACTGGTCAGTCGTAGCTGTGATTCGCTCCTGATCTCTCTGCCGTTGTGCCTGTGCCTCCTCTGTTTGAATCCGTCGATCCTCCAGCAGACACTCTATCTGCTCTTTAGCCAAACGGGTCTGTTCCTCCATCTGAGCCTGCAGAGCCTCCACCTGGAAACATGAGCCACACAAATAATAGCCCGGTACACTCATCACAAAAAACGTAGAGACAGGAGAAGCAAGGAGCAAAAAGTTTCCCACCTGTAGCAACAACGTCTGCTTATCATTCTTGTATTGTTCCAGGCTCTCTCCATTTAGCCCGTCTCCTGATTTTGTTCTCCTGCTGCTCTCTGCTTGAACAGACATGAAATCAGGGTGGCACAGTCTGTCTGGATCAATTACTCATCATTTTGCTTGTCTACTAAGGGCCCACATGTCAAACTTCACAAGAAACATTGCTTCCTGTGTTTGAGTTTCACTAAACAGGAAACATTAACAGATCAGATACTGACATTTAAAAAAAAGTACAACAGCATTGTTGATACCTTGTATTAAGGAACACAACAAAATATTTAAATCATATTCAAATGTTTCTTAAATCATTAAACAAAATTAAAATATGAAATAAAGAAAAGCATTTGCAAACCTTTCCTGGCTGCAGCAGGTCTCAACTTTGTTGGCCTTAGGTTGAGAGTTTCCTCCAATCGGGATTCAGCGTTCTTCTGTGTGACAGTGACCTGAAATATAGTCATCACATATCACATCAACAATGCCTCTGTTCCATTCAGGCGTGCCAGCCAATGCAGCATTTATTAAGGTGATTAACTGCCAAAACGTCTGCTGTGAGGAAAGTCTATGATGAAGAAAACATGGACCTTGTGAGGAGGCTCCCGGTGGAAATATGTGATCTCTCCTGCATCAGGACCCACCAGGGCAAGAAGGTGCTGGATTTTCTTCCTGTCCTCCAACTCCCTGTACAACAGTAAGTTGGGTAAGATAGTTGTGTGTACAGAAGTGCAATACTGAAGACAGATATTAATCTGGCTGATTACACCTCAGCTTGTACATGGCTTGTTCAAGGCTACATAAGAAGGCGCAGAGGGCAGTGATGACATGTTTTAATGACTGTGTGTCTTATGAAGAAAAACACATGCATGGATGAATCATGGGTGTGTACAGGCTTTAAATAATCTGAAATAATATGCAGCAGTATGTCCAATGGCAGCCAATCATATAGCCCAGTTATCTATTACTTTTAACTTCTCATAGGCCTTTTCTAAACAGCAAGTATTTTTTATTTGCCATATGAGGAAAGGCACAGGTATAACTACTAGGGTTGCAATAATATTCATGGTGGAAACTTTTTATGGGAGTTCCTGGGAACTTCCCTGATAACTACTAAGATTAATGATGGCTCTATTGAAGTGTCCCAGTAACCCTTGACAGTAATCAAACATGCACAATAGCAGGGTCGTGGATCTGGAACACATAGATGGAAAGAAGTCCCCATTTATGGTATTAATTACACCCGTGCTTTTCCTTCATTCACATGTCTACATATCCGGGTTCATCATCAACCGTGCACCAACCTGATCTTTAGTCTGTCATTTTCTGCATAAAGCCGAAGAGACTGTTCTCTCTCTTGGAAGAGGTAGACCTGCATGTCACTCAGAGCGTTCTGCAGCTCCGCAATCTCTCCCTCACGCTGTCGTACTTCCCACTGCAATTTATGCTGAGAGGATATCCGGGTTGGAGAGAGGATCAGTTAAAACATACTCTGGTGCACCTGAAAAACGACATCACACACGACTCCGAGCTGTGCCTCACCTGGTCTTCTGTGATGCCTTTGTACTTGTCGAGCACCTGCAGCAGGTCCTCGTGTTCTCCGTCAAACTGGGCAATCTTCTCTCTGTAGAACTCGAGCAGCTCCCTGGAAGGACGCAGGTACGCTAGCCGCTCATGGATGGGGGGAAGTGGGGAGTCAGGTTCTCGACCAGGGGTATGAATGTTGGCTCTGTAGTGAAAAAAAAGAAGAAGACTTTACTAAGACTCAACTATAAGGCCCGTGGTATCTTTTAACATATTTTATCCTGTGCATGTTCAGTACATGTCTGTGGTATATTTGAGAAACGGCAAGACATTAAATAAATGATTACCCAGGCATTTAAACCCACTTAAGGAGTGAGACTAATTCCATGTGGGATAAGACTTAGGACTGTAACAGTGGGGGACCAGACTGACACAATCAGTCTAAGCATGATTCAGGGAGATTACAGTTAGAAGCATTACATCTTTATCACCATGGACACTCTCAGTATGTTTCTCTCCTCTGTCTGTCCTCCTGTTGACTATAGGAGCTTACCTGTGTGGCGTTGCATCTTTTGATGGCGACGCCATCCCAGCACACAACACTGACAACATAAGCGAAAAAATAGTGACTTGTCATCAATAGTGCACACATGGTTTGTTGTAGTAACGATTAGATATAACGTACTTTCCGCAGAAAGAGGCCACACAGACAAAGCTTTTGAAAAAATGCATGCAAATACAGAGACGTCAGCTTGGAGAGCACCTATGAGCAATCATTATATAGCTTAATACTGACACATTTAAAGCAAATGCTATTTCCAAAACTGTTAGTATAATGTAAAAGTGAACAGTAACTTTGACATAAAGAAATGCTCCACCGTGTGGTTCAGTGTGCGTGGGTTGGGCGCCAGGGGGAGCGGGACGTTTGAAAACAAAGTCTACTAACGTGATGCTTAAACGTATTCACGTTTTAACACACAGACATAATACAACTCGACCCAGGTGGACAGACTGAAGTTGTAACGTTATTCAATGAGAAAAACAAAATGACAAAATTCCCGTCGCAAAGCAAATTTGCAACGTCTTTCATATTTGATATATTTACCGGTGAAACTTCAGATGTAGCTAAAATAAAGTCAACACATAACAGGATACATAGCTACAAAAAATGTTTCTCTGGCGTGTTTGTTTAACACACTACCGTTAACACATTATACATACCTTCTGTCTTTCTAAACGCACAACTGTTTGGTCGTTACTATCGAGCTTTTGAAACCCGGAAGTCCCGCCTCTTTGTCTTCTTCGTTGATACATTTTATGTTAATATTCCCACCAGCGACATGCGGTGTTGTGGAGTGTCATGAAACAATTAATAAAGCAACCACACCATTATTAAAGTCAGTTATGAGGCATTTAAGCTAAGTGGTGTTGGATATTTTTCACGATTAAAGCAACAGTTATTCATTATATATGATGGTCAGGGAAACATTGGAAGGGTTCTGGTTAAAAAGGCGCTCCTTGTGGGTCCAGTGATTTATATCGATTTAAAATGCGTATCTGTGATACAAATATATTCTAGTTTAACCAAGCGTTTAAATAACTAGCGTTAATTGTCCAAATGACGGGCAAAGCAGCGACTGTCCACAGTTTTATTTAAGTGTGTTAAAATACAGAAGGTAAACGTCCATCCTTCATAATAAAGGCCTGAATTGGAAGTGTGTAAATAACTAGAAATATACAAAAAATGATAGGCCTAACGGTAGTTACTTGAAAGTAAGATGAGTTCTGTTTTTATAAATGTTCTCATTGATCGTATTCATTACCCCAACTATTGTATCCTGTTATCATTGTCTTACCATGAAAATCTTAACCGGAAGCTCTCGTTTTCCAACGACCAGCTTGACGCGCTGACCCTGGTCCACTCCTGACAAACTTCACCCTCACCGGGAACTCACGTCGCTCCGGTTGCTCCTGCCTTTCAGCGATGGAGCGTAAAGTTGCTCGGGAATTTCGGCACAAGGTAAGATTCAACCATTGTCCTCTAGTGATATTGATTACATTTCTCTAAACGTAAGTCTTTAAAAAGCTTTTTCCTTACCTGGTTGTCACCTCACTGGCTCAGGTGTCTGTCGGTGGGACGTTACGCTCACACAGGCCTGGTCGACAGCCGCACGAAATAAACAACACATTAAAATCATTCAATATGGTATTTCAATATAATCCTTTTCTTAGAGTAAATCACAAAGCATTTATATAAATCAAACACAAATTAGAAATTGTGTAGCAGTAGCCTCAGGATTAAAATACAATGTATTACTAGTGATCCCTAATTTACAGCCCATAGAGAAATAATAAACAAAACTAGAGGTGCTAATAGACGAATGTGTTTTCATTTCAGCTGAAATAAGTTATTTTCATGGATTGTCCAGGATGACATCATTATCATAGGGTTTTGGTCCAGGATAAATAGATGTGAATCCATGGTATGTGGCTCCATGAACTGAGCACCAGTTATACAATGTTTTGTGGTTGGTGTTGGGACAGGACAACCTGAAAGGGTAACTATGAATACAGAATAACAGAGGAAAGGAACGTGATCTGTTCAGGGCATTTTCAGCCCCAGAGCATATGAGATCACCACGCAGCCATCTGTGCTGCACACAGACTGGCAGTGTTCACATATCGCAGGCTCTTCACAAAGGGCATCCTAGAGTTATATCGTGCAGATCGTGTCAGAGATGAGCCGCTGAGCGGAAGTGATGGGACAGTTTACGGGTTTAATTAGAGGCTGAGGGACCAGCATGGCACAATCAGGCTTTGTTTCTTTGTGGGCCATTATCATAGTCTCTGTATCTCTCTCTGGTTGAGAGTGTGCGTCTCATAATTATCTGTTATGTTGATTTAAAAGTGCCAGGTGTCTTGTTCTCTGAGGGTATATTGTTCATACTGCATCTATCTACAAAGTTATATAAGCTCTTTTTTTGTGAAACTGAAAGTTTAAACTAGACAGTGCACTTTTAAAAAATCTGACCGACCAACGATCTCTTTGGTATATGGTGCCAAAGTCTGCATGCAGTTCAGGCTGCAGCAGTGGCTGACTGCGTAACTGCCCTGAGCAAGAGACGTTTATGACAGTTATAAAGACACGCCCTCACAGCAGGGTCCACGTAGTGCAGTCATAGACCTTTTTATTACCTTTCTGTTGCTAGGACTACAGCTTTGGTTCAAGTTTTCTTCCTGTCATCAACTGAATTAACAAACATTGCAACAGGAAATACAAAAAGGGTCCATTTAGGATGTTTGCTGTCAAGTTATAAAAAGGTCTTTAGTGAGTGTACCAATGCTTTAATCCTTAGATAAAAGGCTGTAGTGTCTGAATGTGTTTTTTCTCTCTCTTTAAGACCTAGCCTACCTTTGAGTACACGCTGCTCTAGATGAGGTGCGTGTGAATGTTGGGTGTGAATATTCATCTCTGTTTGTATCTGAGATGTAAGATGACACTGCTGACCTTCCTGCTGCAGCCTTTCCTCAGCTCTGCTGCCGTTATTCCCTCCCAGTGGTTTGATAGTGAGAGAAGACACCTGCTTTAGTCCAAGGAGCCTCATCATCCCCAAAGCCTATAGTTTGAACTACCTCTCCGACAAAAAGAGCGACTCAGGTTGGGTTTTGAAGCCTGCAGCTTGTAGTTTGGGACATTTTTAGTCGAGGGGGGGGAAAGTGAAATGTGTTGTATCGGTGATTGGCCGAAGCGTTTCCTCAAAACCATTCTGCTGCAGCTGAGCTGCCATCAGGTTTGTATTACTCTCTCTCTCTCACACACACACACACACACACACACACACACACACACACACTGACGGCTCACCCCCTGTAGCGTTGACAGGACCACAGGAGAGAGGTACAGTGTGTGTGTCAGTGGGCTGACATGTTCGATGATTCAGCTGGGAGAAGAAGGATGGCACCAGATGTTTTTTCTTTCTTGCAGGTGGAGTTGCTGATTGAAAATGAAGCTGAGAAGGATTACCTGTATGATGTCCTTCGCATGTATCACCAGTGAGTACCGTCTGTCACCTGTCAGTGTTGTGTTTGTGTGTTCTGCGAGAAAGTTGCTTTTACTTTTTTGTTTTATCTCTTGTCACGCACACATCTGTATATTCACACCTCTATATGAATACAATGTTGATGGTTATTGAATAGGTTGTGTCCTTAAAACACAACCTTATACTTGTGGCATGTTACATATGCAAATATAAAAACAACAATAGATAAAAGGCTACATTTGTTCTCATATGCTGTAATTGTTTCATGACAGCTGCAGGAAAAATGATGCCCAAATGCCGTAACTTCTATTTACTATGTTTAGTTTTTAGAAGCTCTTTATCTTGTCACACACCTTTCTGATGCACACAGACCTCCAGTTTAAACTGTGTGCTGCATCAGGCTTTCTGATAACAGCCTGGTCTCAGAGGGTCTAGGTTGGGGGAGGGGGGGGGGGGGGGGGGGGGCTACAGGTCTAGGTTTCAATTAATCTTTGTACAAAGCCAGAGCTCTGTGTCCCCACCGGCGCCGCCTCTGATCAGTTTCCACTGTGCTCCGACAAGCCTGGCCAGTTACCCACAAAAGCTCTTTTTATGTTCATCCTCCAAGCAGGACTGAAATGACACTAGTTAATAATTTAAAGAGGCCAGGTGGACAGATTTTACACAGTAGCTTTTACTTTGTTGCTTTAATTGCTGTTCTAGTTGCCTTTTGGCTTCCTTTTGAATTGTGAAAGAAAGATAATTGGATGTTTTTCCATCAGCAATTATATATTATAGTCCTATACTTCTATTGTTGTTTAAAATTAAATATTAAAGGGGCTGTGCTACATACTGCATATGTGACAGAGTTCTATAAAGCACTCCAGAGTGGAGCTGTGTGAAGTGTGATAAATTGCCTCAACAAGTGACTTGAGTCAGCATTCGTTGGGTGTGAAGAGTATAAGTTTGAAAAAGTAAAACCTCTGGGGATGTGGAGTTAGAAAAAAAGTGAGCTTTCCAGACCTCTGTAGCCCGTTCTCCATCTCTGCTTGAGGCTAGATTAAAATACCTGACCAAGCTGTCAGTGGTTGAGTTGCATTATGACTTTATTCATCTTGTGGCAGATAAGATCATCAGAGGTCCGTTATAATTACTTGTACTTTCAACTAGAGTCAATGTCCCATTCAGTATCTCTGAATCCGACCATTCAGCATTATAAAGCGTGGCTATGTGCACGCTAAAAACAATTGGTGAATGTTTCCTCCAGACTTACATTCTCGTCAGGGTACAAAAGCCTCTGAAACAATACCATGGGGGACCTAAAACTCTGCAGTGTTCTTGAGTGGAGGAATCCTTGGGCTACAGTAGTCCCTTAAGTGTAGAATTAATTTACAGAAAAAATAATCAGATGTAAATAAACAAATGAATAAAATGAGCAAAGAATTTCTCCGGTCAATTTTGAGGTGCAATTTCCAGTGTTGTATCAGATTTCATTATATTGTCAGGTTTTTAACTCAATATATCTCAATTCTGTTTTTAACATATACCAAAACATTTTATTTTCCTAATTTTTACAACTGCAGTTCATACTGTATTTCTACTAGAAACCCTTTATTGTACTGGATCGTACCTTCACAGAAGGTAGAAGTCATTGTGTATAAAAAACATACAAAACGTAAACTATAAAATGTCGTTTTTATGCCCCTCCTCTTTCAGGTCAATGGATCTGGCGGTGTTGGTGGGGGACCTGAAGCTGGTCATCAACGAACCAAAGCGCTTGCCCTTGTTTGATGCCATCCGACCTCTTATCCCACTCAAACACCAGGTGGAGTACGACCTGCTCACCCCAAAGAGGTCACGGTGAGTACAGCATAGACTCCATGTCCTGGTACTGGTGTACATCTGGTCTGTATCGCAAATGTATGTGCCTACGTAATGAAAACACAACACCAAGACAATTTTATACCATAATATCCCTGAGCATCCCCACTCTCTCTGTATTCTCCTTGTTTCCACACTGAAACCATCCTCCTTCTCCCTTTTCTAAGTCTAATATGGCTCATACATCCTGTCTTACATCTTCCTCTCCCTCCTGATCGTGTAGGAAGCTGAAAGAGGTGCGTTTGGATCGGACACATCGTGATGGACTGGGTCTGAGTGTCCGGGGAGGGCTGGAGTTTGGCAGTGGCCTCTATATATCTCAGATGGTCAAAGACGGTCAGGCCGGGAATGTCGGTCTTCAGGTATGCACATGTGTGTGTTTTGGCTTTTGTTTGTATGTTACTATTCAGTTACATGTTATAATGCATATATATATATATATATATATATTAGTTATAATGCATATATATATATATATATATATATATATATATATATATATATATTAGTATGTTATTAGTGTATTTTTGTATATAATATGCCATTAATCAGTATATTTATTAATGTGATGATTAGGCAAGGGAGCCATTGTTGTGTCTGTAGAGTCAGTCAAATGAATGTTCTGTGGCCATGTGTCTCTGTAACACCAGGACCCACTAGGTGGGGCACAGCACCGTGTTTAAAACTCTTACAGAGCTTGCGTGTCCGTCACTGATTGTCCAGTTTCACCCAGATGGACGTTAAATAAAGGAAATAACCCCTGTCATGAAAAACAAATGTAATGTCCTGTTAAAGATTGATGCCTTAATACGTATGAGACTGAATGGCCGCTGTGGGTCATTGTGTATTATAACATCCAAGGTGAGGGTAGTCTGCTGTCCAATATCTGGATTAAACCCAGAGAGACACAGTCAATGCAAAACATGGCGACATTCCTGCTGGTATGATGGAGATGTGAGGGGAGGAAATAATGACTTTTATCCCATCCTGTCTTGATTCATAGGTCGGAGATGAGATTGTGCGCATCAATGGATATTCCATCTCCTCCTGTATCCACGAGGAGGTTATCAATCTCATCAAGACGAAGAAGATTGTGTCACTCAAAGTCAGGCGTACGTCAAACACAAACTCATTTTCAAACAACATCAGCAGGATTGACGAATATTGTTTAACGGCGATGGCATAATTAATTCTATTTTAATTATTTGTTCCATCTGTGCAGATGTGGGGATGATCCCAGTGAAAAGGTAATTTATTTGATTAAAACAGTTTCTATCTACTGTTTGAATGGTGAAATGAGGAGTTTATGGACTAGAATGACATTACTTTGTTCTTATTTACTTTTTTAATTCCTCCAGCTCATCAGATGAACCACTCAAGTGGCAGTTTGTCGACCAGTTTGTGTCTCAGTCTGGGGTAGGAGGCATATTTAGTTTTTGCTTCATGTTGCTATCAGTTTAAGAAGTTGTATCACATTAGCAGACAGCTTATGGACTTTCTGTAACCGCGCCAGGAGAAAAAAGGCAGCATTGCAGGCTTGGCGTCCATTGGAGGCAAAGAAATCAAGGAGAAGAAGGTTTTTCTCAGCCTTGTGGGTACCAAGGGTATGGGCATCAGTATCTCCAGTGGTCCAACCCAGAAACCTGGTATCTACATCAGTAATGTCAAGCCAGGCTCCCTTTCTGCAGAAGTTGGACTTGAGGTGATTGCACAAACGGAATACCTCTATTAAACTGTGATAATCGTATACCTACTGCTGCAAACTGCATCTATGTCTTATCCTAAAATGTAGGTTGGAGACCAGATTGCTGAGGTGAACGGGGTGGATTTCACCAATGCAGATCACAAAGAGGTGAATTTTGCACAATTTAAGTATTTGTTCATTTCCACTTTTGGCTGGTGTCGTAGAATATTTCTATGTCCATCGGGAGAAGAGAGTGTTATTCGCAAATCAAAATAATCCAAGTCTCCAAATCATTCAAAGTTGTCTTGTTCCATTTATTCTCTTCACACAGCTCTTCACACAGAGACTGCTGGAAGCATTCTTCAACATCAGTTCAAACCTTCACAAACTATATACTAAAGCAGGAACAGTCTCCTCCTTTAGACAGGTCAAAGGTGTCTTACGCTGGTTGATCTGATCTCCCATTTTCCATTGATCTCATTGTCAGATTAATTTACATTAACCTAAACATCCCCAGGACAGGAACAAACCCCCAGTGTGACCCTTTCTGACCTTCCTGTGTCTCTCTTTACGGCCCTCTAAAGTAAACAGTAACTCTCAGTTCCTGATCTGATCATAAATCATGTTTACACAGAGCTATCTGTTCTTACCCCATGTTTGGACAGAGCTAAATGTCTAACTCTGTTCTTCTAATGTTTCTAACCATTTCATGATACTGATATATATTTTTTACCATTACACTGGTGACACGCTGTTCTGTTGATCCCAGCCAGAACAGCGTGTCACCAGCCAAAATGGTTTTGCAGTAGAAAAAAAAAGAGTCCTTAATGATGTTTTTTCCCCAAAGTGGCTGATGGAGAAAACAAAGCCTGCTGTCTTTTATCATTTAACACCCTAATAAATACACATAACACACACTTCACACAGGCCATTTTTTTTTTAGAGACTGTTACTGTTAATATAATTCATAAAATATATCTTCAAAATGAAAGGCATTCTTTGAAGTTGTCTGTTATTATATTCCCAGGCTGTGAGAGTCCTGAAGAGCAGCAGGAGTTTGACTATTACTGTTCTGACAGGAGCTGTAAGTACACTGCATTACCTTTAATACAAAAAGAAATGATCATTTAAAGAGCATTCAATATCATCTTGTCTTTTTGAACTCATAACTCTTGTGAGTATTATTAGATTCACCCTAAAACACAACAGGAAACACTACTTTTAAGATACAGTGCATATGATTACATCTGCATATGAGACACTCTTAGATAAAGTGACACCTATGCAACAGTGTTTTTATTACATATATAGATATCCCAAAGATTTTCAAGTGTCTGGATGATAAAAAAAATGTGTTGCCAGTTAAAAATGTTAAATCAAAAGGAATTTCATAGTAAAATGGTTAGAATTGGTGTTTGTATTGCGTTGGGAATCGTAGAATAATATGTAGATTGGGATACTTTGATCTCTCAGAGGGTTAGGGATCATCTGTTCTGGATGCGGGAACACAAACTTCTGCCTTTTACCCTTTGCATTCCTGCGCCGCACAGATTAATGTGTTAAGTGTGCTTTGGAGACATGACATTACCTCACTGCCTGTGCCTCAGCCCGGCTGTCTGCAGGAGCAACATTTATCATCAGTAAAGTCACTCGGCAGGTTGTTTACCTCGAGACAAGTAGTCGTCTCTGATTCATAGTTTTCATTGATGCCTGAGTAATGCATTTCTTTTATTTTCATCTGCATAAACGGGGAACCCTGCAACAGTAAATATTTGGGAATGTATACAGTACAGTATTTATTGTATATTTTTTATAAATTGTTGTTCCTGCACATAGATAGTAATTGTATACTAATTAGAAATTGTTCACACACACAATGAATCAATGATTCTTAAGTTGTGCCTTAGTTTCTCTCTTTGGGCTTGCCTGCCGGTCTCCAGAGCCCAAAACATTTGGGGATGCTTGCTCTACAAAAAAATCTTTCCCTGATCGTTGTCTCTGGCTGTTGTCGCCTCTCAGGGCAGAGAGCTGTTCATGACAGATGAGGAGCGTCTGGCAGTGGAGGCCCGCAGGGAGCTGGATAGGCAGGAGCTGATGCACCAGAAGAGGGTGGCACTGGAGACCAACAAAATCGTTAAAGAGCAGCAGCAGAGGGAGAAGCAGTGAGTGAACAGCCAAAACTCCTGTTCTTAAAATTCACCCCGTCTTTGTTGCATGTCAGAAAAATGACAGCCGTCTTGTTGTACCTGTACCCAAGACATTTTAGTGTCTCTATTGTGACGAATGGGAGACATATGGTTTAAAATCTTGAAATGTACAGTAAGACTACATCCTTACCCTGAAATTGAGATCAGGAACTGATTAAAAAAACCTTTTGCCGACATTTGAAATGGCTTTAACAAAAATCCTCCTCCAGCTGGATGGCTCAGTTTGTCTAATTACCTTGAGAAATACCGACATGCGGTTAATCTGAGACTGAAAGTCATCAACCAAGACAAAGCTGACTGACATTACTTCGAAACAGAGAACTCTGCGCAGAAAGTAAATACAATCTACATTGATTTTCCATCCAACCGAGGACCCTATGCTGCTCTGTTGTTACATCACTATATCGATTTATGTTCATACTACTAAATATTTTGCACATCCTTCGCAGGTGTTTGTAAATTCGGAGGACACGCTCAGTTTTCTCCGTGCTTTGATGCCAGAAATATCAGACGATAAAACAAGGCTGACATTCTTAATAGCCGTCATAAACTGGATTAAAGTCATATATTCTGTATTTATAGCCCTGTGCTTTAGCGATTGCTGGCCATGGTATTTATAGCCCTGTGCCACATGTTGTGTTGACAGAGTTTTATTTTGTAACTCTATCATGTGTTTTAACAGGAGAAAGATGGAGATCTCTCAGAAAGCCGCAGAGGAAGAGGAGCGATATAAAAAGGAGATGGACAAGTATACAACTAATATTGTGTTTTTAATGTCCTTAAAGTGCCGATTTCAGTATTGTTTTGTAAATCTCTTCCGACTCTCACTTGCTCTGTCATCCTTTGTAGGATTGAGGCTGTGGAGCAGAAGCACAGCAGAGAGTGGGAGGAGGACTGGGGAGCCAAAGACAGGCCCAAAAGTCCGAAGAGCCCTCGCGCTCCAAAGAGCCCATCCCCCGCCCCACCCGAGTCAAAAACCACCAAAGCCAAGAGTTCTCGTAAGGACACCTGAATGAGTCTTCACCCTGAAATGCATGAATCCTCTATTTACTCCTGAACCTACATATTTGCTTTTCTTTTAACCATTAGATTTGTAGAAGTTGCTCTTGCCTGGATTTCACCCCATTTTCCCTCCTTTCTTACGCATGCTCTCTCTGTCCCTTTCTCTCACTTCTGTGTGCTTTGTTGCTGTTATGGCCTCTCCTCTAAGCTGATGAAGCCGGCTCCTTCACAGAGGAAGACAAGGAGGAAGATCAGGACAGACAAGTGAGTCTGGAGCCTCAGCTGTCAGTGTCACAGCTGTTGTCGGAGGATGTTGGTTCAAACCAGCGCACACAGAGACTAGTGCTAGATTTCCTTTGACAACCAGAATGTAACCATCGGAGAGGTTTCCGTACCATTTCAATTAGTTGCATTTTTTTTGCTAGATGCTGCTGCAAATGATGACACACAACCAGTCCAGCTGTTGACAGCTGTCTTTTTTTGCATCACTTAAAGGCATTTTTCCATGTAGTTATTCAGAGTGGCTAAATGGAGCAGGCTTAATCTGTTTGTCTCTTTTTTCTCTTGGGGTGTTGTTGTTGTTGTTTTTAATAGATGCACTGCTTGGAGTTTGCTGAGTCTGTGTTTTAACCTTGGATGTAATTTAACACATTTTTGAGTGACCTGTGTTCATCTCCATCCTTAGCATTTGGCTGGTTTTATCGCTATGAGGGAAAACTGCCGTCACTCCGCAAGGTACTGTCAGCTGCCTGACTTCAGTGTGGTGAAAGAGTGGCTACAAAGGAAAGAGAAATAGTTCTCATGTCATCATGACAAAGTGGCTGTTACATATTCAAGATCAGAGCTTTTGTTTTTAGAAACATTTATCAGTCTTAAAGTTGTTGGTTGGGCTTTTATCCATCAAACACGGTGTGGTGTCGCTAGCTATTTCTGCATGTCGTGCTGCGTGGTTTGGAGTGGCAGATTTGTCGGCCCCCTGCTTTTTTTATTTTGACTTACTGATGCGACCTCAGAAAGGAGAAAAGAAGAAGAAAAAGAAGAAAGTGTCCAACACGGACACACTGCAGGAGCAGAGAAAGAACAAGAAGGAGATGGAGTTTGAGCTGAAACTCGCCAAGGAGAAGGAAGAAATGTATGAACGAGAGAAGCAGCTGAAGATCAATCGTCTGGTGCAGGAGGTACGAAAACAAGGGCTTACCAAAGTGAATTGTGGAGTGGATTTGTTCTTTTAATTACTGAACAAAGTGACAATGTGGATTAAAACATTCAATATTTATGATGCACTTTATGACACAGTTAACTCTCAGGGTGTCAAGTTGTGGGTTTTTGATGCACCAAAGGCTGTTTTAAAGCTCAACATGTAAATGTGTGTATATCGGGCTGATTCCTATTGTCTGATGCTGCCCCATTGTACCAGGTTTCAGAGACGGAGAGAGAAGACCTTGAGGAGTCGGAGAAAGTGCAACACTGGGTGGAGCGTCTTTGTCAGACTCGGTTGGAGCAGATATCCTGTGTGGAGAATGAATCCCCAGAGGTACAGAGTGAGACCTCCTCTGTCAAAACCTCTCTGCACTCAGAGCTCCTCAACATTATACAAAGTTATCTGCCAATTCTTTTTTACTGTTGCAAGGAGATGAGTAGAGCTCTATTACAGTAGCATAGCATTCCTGATAATAGCATTAAAGCACCTCCTTCCTGCCATGTTTTTAGTTGGTGATGGAGTGAAATGACGTGAGGAAGGACAGTTCAGAAAGTCTTCTGTGTGTGTGATGCTCATACCACTAAAGCTTATTTCCAGGAAGTGAAATCAGTAGAAAAGTGCAGGAGATGTGTGAAAATGGAAGTTTTTGAGTATGAATTTTGAAATACCACAAAATAATTATCTTATTCCATTTTTTTTATTTCTACATTGTTTTGGAGGGATAGATGTGTGTGTCGGAGAATTGACACGAGGTGAAACGAGTCATTTTTCATGTCACTGTGACTTTAAGCTCTCCCCGCCGCGCTCTCCTGCTTCGGTGCCCAAGGTGAAGCGTTTCCCCGGCGGCCTCCACCTGGCCACCACGGATCTGGATGACATTAACCTGGATGATGTGGATCAGAGCCTGAGGGGCCCTCTGAAGAGACTGGCCCCCACCCAGCCCAGCACTAGCCAGCCTCCCCCTCCCTTGCCTCTCCCTCCACCCTCACCCAAGCTGAACCCCACGATACCCCATTACTCCCCTCCCTCGTCTCGAGCATCCCCCCAGCGGCGGCCTTATTCTCCTACCAACGCTAGAAAACCTCCCTCTGCTCCTACCTTGAACAACAAGGGGCGCAGGCCTCAACCACAGCCTCCCCCTCAGCCTCCCCAACCCCCTCGCCCACCTTCCTCCCACTACCCTCCTCCGTCTCAGTCGTCTTGGCCTCCATCCTCCCCTCAGCCTGCTCCACGGCCTTCTCCGCCACCACCCCCTCCTCCTCCTCCACCACCACCTCCTCCTCCTCCTCCCCCGCCGCCCCCACCCCCACAACACTCAGGAGAACGAGTAGGAACCCACAGCGGCTACCGCCAGCATCATCACCATCACCTCCAACACCCTCCCAGTCCTCCAGAGCACAGGAGCGAGTGGGAGACTGGTGGCTATCTGCCAAGAGGAGGAATTTACTCGTCAAACACCAGTGAAATGTCTTACCCCTCTAGTCCAAAGGTTAGAGATTCTCATGTGAGTGAGATGATGTGTGGATTGCTGTGTTGAACTGATCGATGGCAAGGATTATTTTTTCTCATCTATGAAAAGAAATATGAAGGGCGCACATAAAGTTAATGCATTTTCAAAGCTGCAGGACTCGGTTCTCTTTATTGAAGAGCCTTATGAGTGTGTTCAGTTTTATGTGTTGGGATGTTTTATGCATGAAGAGAGAGCGACGCACTGTAATAGGATGACTGATTTACGCAGTCATTGATTTACAATTTACTTTCAAAGATTCAGTTTGTTATTGATGTTTGCGTGTAGCTGTGTGGATTGTCCTATTGAGTGGAGTGTTGCATGGTGTGTAGAAGTGATGAAAGTAGCATGTTATTGCTCATGAGAGGAGCTGATTCTTTTCTTTTTTAAAGTGTGTGTTCTTGCGTTAGGACATTTGCATTTCATCCAATGGGTTATGCAATGGATGCTTTTGAAACTGCAGCCATGCTGTGATATCTCAAGAGATGGGAGTGCATCTGGGTGTGTGTTGCACTGATATGCCTGCAGTGCTCTGTCTATGCCAGGGGGCTGAGAAATTCATTTTGTTTTTACTGTGGTTCAGGTAATGAGAAAATCCTCTCATGCCAGTCGTATTTCCAATTCAAGCACCGCCTTGGTGAGTGTCTTTCTTTAAAACTCTGATTGAAGTTTTGCAAACAAAAAGACATTTGTAAAAATCTTCCCAAAACAAGATGCTTTTTCTGTAAAATAACTTACTGTTTAAATCCAAACTTGAACTCGGCTGTTGCATGGAATCATGGTCTTTCCCCACTAGCAACTAGCTCCTAGTCCCCCCAACCAGAGGCGTCAGATGGCCCCTGTCATGTCTAAACCCGTCATGCTGCCACAGTCCCAAACCCACCGACCAGATCCACTCAGACCTGCACTCCGTTCTGATGGCCTGGTATGAAACACGCCACACTGCAATCATTTGCGCCTTGCATCCATCCATCCTGATTCAATGCAATAGAGTCACTAAACATTAAGACATCTGACAAAGCTTGCCATCATCTGGGTGAGAGATTAATCACTTCCTCTTTTTGAATCCTTTTTGAGCTGTTTCACAGAAAGACAATCTGTGGTTATTAGATCACACGGGAAAGCCATCTATCCCTTCTTTCAAAAAGCTCTGATGAAACTTTTTATTTTTCAAACTGCATTTATTTTGGAGAAACCATTTGCAGTAACCCCCTGCCGTGCATTAATAGACCTGAGAACACAACCACACACTTGACTGTAGGAGCTGAAGGGTTGCCACAAATCATCATCACTTTCCCCTAATATGTTTTACCACAATGGTCAGTCGAGCAGTCTACACTGCTGCAGCACACGACTGTGCCAATACAATACACTGTGGTGTATTTCATATATTGACTTGAAAGTATTGACATAATGTTTTGTGCCGTATGATATTCTTAAGGACTGTGGTGTACCGTATGCTGTAATACTAACATGTTGATCACGGCCACAGACATGAAAGGGAAGTCTTCTAGACTAGTATTTGGTCTTTTCATGGGATTTGTGGACAATAACAAAATAAAGTAGGCGGTCTCAGTCATCATCACAATACTTATCTTAGTTTTTTATCTGAGTGAATTGGACCAAAACATTGCATGTTTATGATATTATTTTTTTTTAAAGAAATCTCTTTGCTTATACCTAGAGTAGCATAGCGTGGTTGACTCACCCTCGAATGGTTTAACTTCTCACCTTGTGATGTAGCAGTGTACTCTATGGCGTGGCGGTACACCGTGACATCACTGTTGAATGTGGTTACAGCAGGTAAAATAGTACACAATGCTGATTGCGCCATCACTGTTGCCGGGAGTGGCGAAGCAAACACAATTCCAGCATCGTAGTGAGGGATGTTTTTATTTGTTTTTATTTGTTCGCTAAAGCTGATACCTGCTCTTGTGTTTCAGCCTCCGGAAATGCTGAAACGGATGGTGCCTTTCAACTCGTCTTTTAAATCAAACAGCAAACGACAAGTAATCCATACCAATCACCACTTCCATTGATTTATTTTTTCTCTTATTCTTCTGCTCATGCTCACACATCAGGTTTCCTCGTGCATCTCTTACGCCTCCTTTGATTTTGTCCTCTCTTTAGGCTGCATCACTGCCTTAAGGTCCAGTTGTGTAGCTTATACATGCGTGCACTTTTATTGATTTGGAGCACACAATAGTACTGTGAACATACAGTGTGGGAATGCATGTCACAGTCTCACTGCTGGTATTGGTTTTGATCTGGTAACAGATGGCTTGTACATCAATTACTCCATGTGGTTGTAATCTGTCTGCTTACATTGGTTGGTTCAGTTTGCAATACTAGAAGAAAGGAAGTTGGTTGTTTTACCTTTTCTTGTAACTCCACTTTTCTCAGAGACAGAGAACATCAGTGTCCTTAAATTAACTGTATCTTTTATTCCAAATACGACTTCAGTTAGATTGTTTGGGCTGATTTTAACTGCCTTCTCTAGCCACAACAAATAAAAACAAAGTTTACAAATGGGTTCATTCTTTATGTTTGCGTCAAAACAGGAAATGAGGATTTAAATGAATGTGTGTTTTATTTTTCAAGGAGAGGAACGGCTCTCCGAGTCATCGTAGCTGGATTAATGTGATGTCCTTTGTTCTGTTTCCTTCGATTAAATTAAATTGCTGCTGGCTTTGGTAGGACTGATTAGGACTGATTTTCTGTGTGAGCCTGTGTTCCTGTTAACTATGCTTGTTATTGAATGAAAGTGGGAGGCTTTGAAAGCCACTTTGTCGTCATGGTTTTCATTTAACAGGGTGGTATGGAAATGTTATAATAAAACTGGTTGTCAAAGGAAATCTGACCTGCTGACATTTACTGAGATTTCTTAGTTTCTTTATATTTCCTCTTGTCTAGTTTGTTAACCACTTATTAACGTATTGATCCGTTTTAATGAACTACATGTTAATTCTCTTTCAG
Organism: Pholis gunnellus; assembly: GCF_910591455.1. NCBI lineage: Eukaryota > Metazoa > Chordata > Actinopteri > Perciformes > Pholidae > Pholis > Pholis gunnellus. Next base: position 18,069,735 of record NC_136533.1, on the reverse strand, counting down.
GGATTTCAGAAATACGAGGACGATTTTGATCCCCACTCCATGGTATCGTATGCATAATAGTGTTCGCACTACAACGATGCCAACGATATTTGGCAGTTTAAAATGAAAGTGGTATTTAGCAGGTCTTAGCTCCAGCTAACTATACATGTAAACCTTTTGTGTCTGCTAGGATTAAATAACCATTATAGCTCATTTTATATTATCTTATAACATGTTTGATTTCCATGGCAGTCATTGTGAATTATGTTATATCAAAGATACCTTAGAACTAGCATTACAACAATTTAGACAAATTACAGAATAATTACACGTAAGTGCTTTATCTAGATGCTAAATTAGCTAACTTCTAGTAGCTTGCTAGCGAGCCAGATATAGTCAAATTTACTTTTTGTAATTGTCTTTTGTGTGAATAAGGGATATTTTCAGTTTGTTTTATTAGAACAATAATTTTCCTAAAGTGAACAATTGTCGAGCAGCAGTTCTCTCCTCATAAGTTATAAATGGTTAATAACCCCCAAAGGGTATTTTACATCTCTTGTTTTTTTACTGAGCTTTGCCATACACATATATTCAGAGTAGAAAGACATTCTTTATGTCGGCACCTCTATTTATTATTTTACTTCCTTTTAAGCAACAGTGTTGTCTTTTTCCCTCTTCAATCCTTTCTCTGTTATTAGTTCTCCTCGGACCAGATAGACGGGCGAGATGTGAGACTGCTGAGAATCAAGAAGGTGCTGCACTGCATCTTCTGCCTTCACTTCAGATAACTCACTTTATTGATGAGAAAAATCTCGCTAATCACATTTAAAGTGTGATCTTCTAAATCATGGCTGGTGGTGTTGATGCTTTTGGTTCATTGTTCTTAAGACTGGACAGCTTGACCTGGCTCTGGAGGGAGGCGCAGACTCTCCGCTGGGAAAGTTGGTGATATCTTCTGTGTATGAAGGTGGCGCTGCAGATAAGCACGGTCAGTTCATTTTCTATTTTCAGATATTAACTTAATGATTATCTTTAAATCCATAAAAACAGCAAAAATCGCCCATTTGATTTAAGTGAAAACATTTAAATATGAATGTGCCAGCTTGCTGACCTACCTTTGTGCATACAGTTACGATACAAGCTTTAGGACAAATTGACTCGCACTGCAACAGTGCATCACTGTGAGGGACAACATGTTAAGGGTTAACTTGTTTACTGAAGTCAATTCAAGTTTGTGAGCGTCTCTTCAGGTGGACTATATTTATCTCTGCAGCTGGTTCTGGCACTCACTGTTGTGAATATTCACGTTTGACAGTGAGCCATCTCTGATGTGTGTCTTTTGTAGGTGGCGTTGTACCCGGGGATGAACTTATGGCTGTTAATGGGAAGATCCTGATTGATGCCACCTTGACTGAGGGGCAACACTCGCTGGGTCGGGCCTGGAACAGTGGAGGGGTAGGATTCAGACTAGAGGAAACTGAAATGCCATTCTTCCCTTTTTTTTAAGAAAGCTATTGTTTACCCTAGTAGCTACAACATTAGGGTGTTTTATTGATTTGACTTAAACCACTTCCACCTCAATTTATGTTTATGCTTGTTGTTTTCACAATCTGTTGATTCAGTCAAGTAAAAAATGAAAGTAAATGTTTTTACCTTTTTAGGACTGGATTGATGTTGCGATTGCTGTTTCCCCTCCGAAACAATATGAAGATGAAGTGTAAGTATTCCTGATCATTATTTATCTTCTAGTCCGTGCTTAATTCATTTTTGCATCATATGTATATTATTCAAATGCACATCTGGCACATTTTTGTTATAATTTAGGCCATAATCTAATGAAACTGGCCCAGTATTTTACAGTATATGACCGTGTGGCTTGTGTGTATGTGTGCATGTGTAAGCAGCCCTAAGTCAGCATCAGTCAGTCCCACTGTGAACACAAAGGTGTTTGAGGGCAGTGCAACACTGTACAGACACGGCTACCTACTTCAGCACTAGCCCTCCCTCTCCTCCTACCTCACCCTCAACTTGGTAATCGACTTAGTCTTTGTACTTCCTCTTCACTGCAGAGGGGATGCTTGGTGTGGCATTTGTTTTTGTTTGGCCCCTCTATTTTGTCTTGAGCACATGCGACAGTCTCCCTGTCAATCAGAAGAAACTAGCAGAGTATTTTGGTATTTGTTTCACCTCATCTTTGTCAAACTGTCAGATTTATGTACTGCTGTCACAGCTTGGCTATTTCAAAGAAAAGCTAGCGTGACAGTGGGTGTATACAGTCTATACAGTATGCGGGTTTTCTATTTGAAGAATGCCTCAGGGCGATGGTTCTTTATTGCTGAAACATGTGCTCTACAGCGATACAGCCATGCTATTCGAGTGAATAGACAACAGCTATTACAATCAGTGACCCATCCCACCATATATCTGCCAAATCCCGCCCCAGTGAGCCATTTATAAACACATGTGTGGCCTCTGTGGTATTGTCCTGCGTTGTCAGGTCGCGGTCAACTCATAAAAGCAGCTTAGGACTCCTGCCAGCCTTCAGCAGTTGTTCTGATTGATGTTGTTCCCCAGGACTGTTACATGTTCTGACGACCATAGACAATTAAGTGACACCGGGTGGTACTGTAGGGAGGGGTGGTGGGGGGGGGGTTCCTCCTCTGCTACAGTAAAAATGTTCCCAGGGTTTGATCAGGGTTATCTTCTAGGTTGACATGATAAAGATTAACAAGAAGTGGGTTTTCCAGATCCAATTTCTCAGCCCCAAAAAACGAAAAGACAAGAACACTTTGCTTTAGTCTAAGCTCTGATTATTTGGGGTTTCTAAAACTCACCTGCATGTGTGTTGGTCTGTTGTGTTTATTGTGCAGTGATTGAAGCAAGCACAGTATAAAACGAGGTTTTCCTGATGAAACCTCTCTTAGCAGTCCAGTTAACAAAGTACAGCTGGTTTAACAGCATTTATTTGGTGCAACTGTCATTCTTATCTTACATGTTAATTCCTCTTTCTTCACCTGCAGAACGTTCTTCTAGTCTCGTCAACAGCCTGCCGAGAAAACCACACTGATGAAGAAGCTTTTCATAGCTGATGATTCCTTCAGGATTCACTGTCGAGCTAACGATGGTCTTTTTGTTTTTACTTAGCATTGCTAAAGGCTCTTTTTTCATGTATCAAGATATTGACACCATACAGCTAATAAGCATCCTCGCTGTCTTGATTTGTTAAAGGATGATCCAGTCAATATTCAGTCATTTTCCTCCACTCTGTCAAGCCGATGTATAATTGACCTTGCATGGCCATGTTGATTGTTTCTTTCAGACCTGCGTTTCATTTGTCAGAATAACAATAAAGGCCACAGAAAAACAGGCAAACTGCAATCAATAGCAGCACTCCAATCTACATTTGTAAAGCCAATTAAAGGACTGCTCATGATCAGAGAATTGATTTTCTGTTGTGCATACAGTTTCTCTGCTCCCTCTACTTTGCATTGTTCAACATGACGTTACCAGGTTGGTGTTCTCTATTCTAATAGAATCTATTTCCATCCAACTCATGATTATATGTCCACAACTGACACACTGAGTTACTTAGGTTTCAAGTTATATGGATTTTTCCCATTTTGAGTTGACTTAAAAGTTGAACAATATGCTACTCATTTACAAGGAGCCTGAGATAAACAGTGCTCTCCGTCATCACCGCCTCCTCCTCCTCCTCTGCTAGATTTCACCAGCTCTGCATCGATTTACGAGCGTGGGGAGCCATACGTTTTTTAAATTAAATGTCCATAGTCAATAGTGTGCCTTCTTGAATATCGACCCTCACTGAGTGAGGGGATCCCAGCCGTGTTTATAATTCTTAATATAATATTATTTTAATAAAGCTGAATACCATTAGATAGGCTTGATTACGATTTAAAATTAATCCATAAGAGTACATTGCGATAAATGTACAGTTTAGGTTATCTAAAATAAAAAATAAAAACCACTAAAGCCGAGCAAGGCACCATGTAATATATGTGTGTTGCATCGCTGTGGAGCGTCCCACTTCACTGTTGCATAAGCGCTCCGTGCAGTCATCCACTCCCGTGATGAGATACGTGACTCTTGTCTGCTGCGAGTTCCAGCGTCGCATTGACCGCTGTGGTGCGTTTGGTTGTGCGCCAACTGTTCCTGTAAAGCCGCCAGTCCGACGGTTCATGACCGAGACCAAAGGTGGCCTTGGGTGGAGGAACTGCCTCCTTCTTCCTTCTCCTGCTCCTCCTCTTCCTCCTCGTCGGCACCCGGGTTCAGTACCGTGGACAGCTACTTGCCTCCACTCATAAACCGCCGCCTGTGGTTGGACGCTCAAACACAAAGTGGGACAGCGAGACGTCGGCCGCACTCGAACGTATGAGAGACAGGAATTTGGGAGATTTTTTTTTTTTTACCTCTTTTCTTTATTTCACATCTAAGCGACGGATGTGACGGTATTGAAGAGTGCTTTGTGGGTCGGGGAAAAAACGCCGCTGACAATGATCTCACGATATAAACCGGTAAGTGCTGGTGGTTGTGTCACCTGGTCTCATTGATCTCTCACTTTGAATAGTAGGCTGCACTGCTTTGTTAGCATTTCTTGCACAGCATATAGCATTGAAGGCATCATGAAGTATTTCTCAATTACACATAGGCCACTGGGACCTCCATGCGTGCATTGCATACATCATTTTACAGAAGGGCCAGCTTATCATATTGTGTTACTCATCACAGTTGGTTGAAGAATCCCCGTGTTTGCTGTAACGGAATAATACATCACTGGGATTTATTCATAGAGGCGAAATATGGGAGAGTGTGAAATACTGAACGTGTTGGTTTTTGTGGCTGCTGTGACAGTGTGGTTCATGTGCTGTCACAGCCAGATGGAGAACATTTTCTAAAAGATGAGTTGGAGGACAACCCCCCCCCCCCCCCCCATCTTTTTCTGTCATTATACAAATTTGAGTGAAAATCATCACAGAGCATAACACATAGAGCATGTTATATTTAGTTGGCATCTTTCTGTATCTGTGGTTCTGTAACAAAGATATGCCACCACATAAAAATGGCAGAGTTCATATTTGTGGCTGTTCTGTAATGATTTTAGGAATGCATTGTTTTTTATCTTTGCTGTCAGCCCCCCAGCTAAAACCTTTTTATTTTCTTTCTGAGGGTATCTGAATGGTCGCTGCTCTTCTACTAATTCTTGTTCTTTCTACACACACTGAAGCCTCAACTCTCCCCAGGCAATCTAGTGATGGAGAGGTCTTATCTCTGATGTAGGCCACCACAGAACTGTAGCTCAGCCAGTTTTCCCAGCTGTAAAAAAGGATAATACAGACAGTGCATGATAAAACTGTTATCTTTAGTTGAGGCATTGATGCTGATATTATATTCATTCCAAGATTAAATCAATTCTCATTTAGTTGATAAAACCCCTGCTGACATGTCATCTAGTCTGTGCTGTGCTGTACCATTTCAATTAACAGATAGCAGTTGTTTGGGAAAATACCCCTCTCCTTAATTGATCCTAACCCCCATGTACTGCTCAACTGTTTACGGTCAGCTGGTGTAAGTATGGTCTTCAGAGGAAGAAGATAATTAATGGGTGACAGGAGGAAGATACAGGACGTGGCTGCAGTTGCTATGAACTCATCTTAGATGTACATTAACCGTCAATGTATATCAGAACTGCATATTTTCCAGCTTCTTAAAAGATAACACTTTGGAGTTTTTTCTTTTCACTCGGTATAAAAGTTTAAAAGAGAAATCTGGCTGTTCTGGTTTTCGAACTCCATCGAGAACAGCTTGCAAAGACATTTGGCAGCATTCCCACCAACAATCCAGCTTTTAAATCTACATATTATCCTTTTTCATAACATGAAGATCATTTCAGAATAGCCAATATTAAAGCAATTCTATCAAAACCTTTTCATTCTGCTTGGATTAAATATAAAGCGAACACCACATGCATTTATGCTGTGCTTTATATCTTCAATTCTACTAGAATTACAGTGCACAGTAATGGAAAAGTATCATTTTGAGGATAAAAGGCAATAGATATGCTGCTTCACACTATATTATATGACAATAACTATGAAAGCCGTATGTCTTTCAGGGACATTTAATAACATCTAATGCAGAATGAAGTCAGACGTTTAAATGGGGGACAAACATTTAAACGCCTCTTTCAAGTGGGTCCCCATCAAGAGCACACCTTTTTTTTATTTGTTATTGCTTTTATGAATCTGTGTTCTCCATCTAGTTAATGATATTGCAGGCACAGGTCCACATTTTGATAACAACTCAAAAACTACATTATCTTTTAGTGGTGACCTGAATGTACCTCAGCACACATATGTGTGTGTAAACACTCATGTAAACTGCTCATTACATTCAAGCGAATCTTCCTGTTGTTATGTGAAGGTCGCGATGGCGTGGAAACATAAATCACTTTAACCAGTAAGAAATGGCCATTAGTCTGTCCCCGTGGATATAGTGGATTATCAAAATGTGATCCCATGAGGCTTTTTGCTGATCCCTCTGAGCAGGTCAGCTGCCATTGGCTGCAGCGAGATCTCTGCATCCGTCCCAGGAATTCATTCATAATTCATGTTTCTATTTTTTTATATATGTGGCATATGTATTCAGTCACGGCTGTGCCCTTTCTTGTTTAGTGCTCTTGAAGATATAATGTGAACTAAAGTAATACACTGAGGGAGCAGAGTTATGTAATCGCTTAAAACGTGGCGTTGGGATTTAGATTAGAGCTCTTGCTCATGCTTCACACGCACCTCGTGTACAACGATTGGACTGCTCACTCAGCAGCTGTACCCCTTTCCTTGCTCCTCTCTCTCTCTCTCTCTCTCTCTCTCTCTCTCTCTCTCTCTCTCTCTCTCTCTACCATTCACGGCTCCCCCCTACCGTCAGTGGCTCTCTAGCTCAGTCCTCCAGCTCGCCTGCACAGTCTTCCCCCTCTGCTCTCGTCTGCCAAGGTCGACTTTGAGCTCTGGTTTGCATAGAGACAAGAATAGCAGGTGCACTGCAGAATGCCACCGCTGCTCTCGCTGTGTGTGCGTGCGCGTGTGTGTATGCGTGTCTGAATGCATTCTAGTGGAGCTTTGCAGCGCCGAGTGAAGCTTCAGTTTTAGAGGATGTCTGAAGACTGCAGGCAGACGGGATACAGATGTTTCTTACCAGCATGGCCGGGAAAGCAGCTTAGTCTGCAGGAAAGGAGAGAGAGCTGCTGCTGCTGCACTGGACTGTGACTCCCTCTGACCCTCATCTTCCTCCTTCCGTCTCTCCTCCTGTCTCCTCTCTTTCATCGGAGCCGGTATTTGGGAGCTGCATTCAAGCAGGAGCAGGAAGGAGGTCACTTTGGGAATTATCTGCTGAAGAAGCCAACAGTGTTCCCTTTGAAAAGACGTCATGCTCTGAGAGTCTCTATTTAAAATCTCTGTCTCTCCGCTGTCTCTGGTCCTCCCCTCCTCCCCCTCTTCCTCCTCCTCGGGCCGGTTCCCAGCAGAGTCCCGGTTCCACCATGTCCTTGGCGTTCTGCGGGAACGAGAATAACTCGGTGGCCTATAACGTGGACAGGGGGGTTCTGAATAATGGCTGTTTCCTGGATGCACTCAATGTGGTGCCACATGTCTTCCTCCTTTTCATCACCTTCCCCATCCTCTTCATCGGTGAGTGTCGCTGGGAGGTGAGATCCTCAGCTTTTTTACATCACCTCCCCCTGCACACACCACACACACCCAGCACACTCTCTCTCTCTCTCTCTCTCTCACACACACACAACGATGACTCAAAGATTGATGAGCTTCAACATGCTCTCTAAATGTCTCTCTCAGTTCTTGCTTATATCACTTAGCTTACTTCTACATGTGATTAGAGAACTATCAAGTGCTCATTTTGGTCTAAAGTCTAATGAAACACTTTTCACACACTTTCATTCCCTGAGTTAAAACACCCTCTCTGGGTGTTGGCTGTCCCATTAGCCAAGGTCAGAAATACAAGTCTCTCTATGGTAGAAGGTGGTAAGGACATTTTATTGAGCTGCAAGCAAATGTGACTCCCCTGATGAATGTACAGACGCAGCAGATGCCATAATGCTGGCGTTAGGTTACACCTCCTTTGCTCCTGACCATTCTATTAGTGTCATTACTGGTGTGTAAGAGTTCTGCATCGCCGCACACAGTCACACACAGACGCTTCATCGTTGATCCTGTTGTTTACTGGATATGCAACCTATCGGATTATATCTAACACACAGAGACATTGTCTTCCTCAGTGACACATTACACTCCCAGTTCATTCCAATGTGTCTTTGTGCTGCATGCATACATGCTTCCATATAATACCACATTTCTAAATTTGTGTTTATTTTCCTGTTTATATGTTTTTGTAGTAAGATATTCTCTGATACTTTAGCTTTCAGTGTCGTTTCTGTCACCATTATTAGAACTCTTTTTTTTAACGTTCATATTTTCAGCAGCCAAAATTGTAACACATTTGGGGATTCCTTTACTTTTCATGCTGTTTGTGGTGGAAAATAATCTTTTTAACCTCCCGGTGAGAAATAACTGTCAAAAAATAAAAAACTGTCATCAATTAAAAAATGTAATTTGTCCGATACTTTATTTTATAGTTTATAAAGATAAAGATAAAGAGGTTTTTATTGTCATTGTGGATACAAGGACATTGACCAAAGATCTGCTAAACTAATGACTTTCCCATCATTATATAACAAATGTTAGCATGCTTACATACAAAACTAAGACGGTGAACATGGTAAACGTCATGCACCTGCTAACTGTCAGCATGTTAGCATTGGCTATAAACTATTAGTCCTTTTTTGGTCCGCTGTCTCTTGTGTGGAGCTGTTTAAAAAAAATCAGTTGAGGTTGCCGCAGTGATTTATCGCGCTGCCCTGTCACCTTGAGCAATACGGCTATCACTTACAACTTTGTCACCAAAGAAAAACCTTGGGGGTGTGACAACTTTTCTGTCCACCTTCATAAACTGTATTCTGCGCTGCGCTCTGCCCTGCAGCTATGTACTGTTAGAGTGTTGCTCTTTAGAGTGCTGGCTCATGAGTCACAGTCACATCGAAGTTACCTAAGTAAGGGAATGCTGTGGATATAATTGCACGCCAACACCTTTATAAGAGCAGCCTTCAGAGACGAGGATTATTATACCTCAGAGAGCGAGAGCGAGAGGAAGCTGATATTCAGATGTTTAGTTTTGTCCGACCAGCAGTCCAAAACCTAAAGACTTTTCATTTATTATCACATAAAACTAAGAAAACCATCTTCACATTTCTGAAGCTGAAACCAGCAAATCCTTGACATTCGTGCTAAAAAACAACTGAAACAGTTGATTATCAAAATAGTTGATGATTTATTTTTCTCTTGATCATCTAATCGTTTCAGCTTTTTTGTACTGTCAAACCAACAAAACCAACAACCCTGAACAACCCACATTCCTGATTACCTGCTGTTGGCCATACGAATAAGTCCATGTAAATTATAATCAAAAACTGAATTACTTAAGGAGATTTAGTTTTATATCTCAGAAAATGTCCCTGATGTAAGGCACAACATTGGAATGCTGGGGGTGTGCGTGTTTGTATTTGTGTTTGCTAGCTTGTGCCAACACTTCTCAACAAGATAAACTGTCCAACAGCTAAGGTGCCAACAACAGAGGAGTCATTAACGTAATGTGTAGATGTGTTTTATGACAGCAGTGACTCACATTAATGACATGAATTGCACTTTGACGATAATCATTGCTATATAATAGTCTGAGTTGAGACAAACATCAGTTTAAGGGACTAATGACAAAGAAGCCTTAGACACAATACGAGCTACAATAATTTACTGTGGGATTTTAGGCCAGCAGCCATCTGGCAACTCTAGCTGGCTTATGTGCCAAACATCGACTGATGTGCTAAATGTGATAATAATACAAGTTTCCTGAACTCGGGAAACTTAACTGGTCGGCATTACCCCCAACCCCAGCTGGTCGGCATTACCCCCAGCAAACCGTTCCTTTTAGTGTACTTTTCATTCAGCTTTGCTGTTAGTATGAGAACACTTTGTTATGCAGCTCATGATGTTCAAGGTGGTACTGGAAGTAGAAAGCACTATATAAAGACTTTTATTGAGTGCACATATACAGCTAAGAAAAAACAACTTTTGTCATTTTAGTCTCTCTTTACATTTTCTGTCCGTCTGCTGGTGTCCGTCTTTTATTTCTCTGTCTCTGGCTGTGTATTTAAAGTGACACACTTTATTTGCTGTCTCGTGTTTGAGGCTGGGGCAGCCAGAGTTCAAAGGTCCACATCCACCACAGCACCTGGCTTCACTTTCCTGGTCACAACCTGCGCTGGCTCCTCACCTTCGTCCTGCTCTTCATCCTCGTCTGTGAGATTGCAGAGGGCATTGTCTCCGATGGGTATGTTTGACTAATCTAAATAACTAATCTAACCTGCAAGTGTAAGTGACGTCTTTGTCAAGAACATCCGACTCTGATGGTGTGACTATTAGCTTTTAGCAATAACTATTCCAATTATTATTTTCTCATTTACTCACCTCAAACTCACAAACTCAGCAACAGTTTTTCTGCAGACTTGAGGCAGGTAACTACAGTGATAGTTACTGAAGTGAATAGAGGAGCTCTGCTCAACTCTTCACCAGGCTTTTCTGCGCCTGTGCTGTGCTGACAGCCTTTCATATTAGTAAAAATCATTTTGTGCTTACTCTAAGCTTTTTCCTCCGATCTGGTTTTCATTTGCAGGTTCAGCGAATCCCCCCATCTTCACTTGTACATGCCCGCAGGTCTGGCCTTCATGGCTGGTATCACCTCTATTATCTACTATCATAACATCGAGACCTCCAACTTCCCCAAACTACTATTGGGTACAGTATTCTTAAATTCAGCTATCCTTTGTTTTCTTTCTCATCTGCCTTAAATTACACAAATAATATAAAACGGACCCTTTTTATGTTGTTTACCTCTTACTGTCAGAACAACAGCAGATTCAAACTGCATGCGCTCTTCAAGATGATATAATTATAAACTGGGTCAGTGCAACCATTTCCTGATGAATGGGTCATTACATAGAAATAGGACTGGAAAATGAATGAGGACAATATCGTCCAGTCTAATTGCACTGCTAGTTATTAATCATCCCTTTTCATTCGTACATTTACTTTGGTGAAAGATATACACAGTTTTCTGTGTTTTTAACAAGAATATATTTTTGCTTGTTGTTATCATGGCGACCCTTTACGACCTGTGATAAATAATACACCGTAATAAGATATCCCCATAGCAACAACGTAGTTATTTTAATGTTAAAAAAGAGATACAGTAAGACATACACTGTATCCTTGGTCAGCTGATATATCTCTTCATGTCACCCATTTGAAATACATCAATTCACTTTATTTCATGTCAATATTACCTTTCACCTTAGTCCATTAGTTTTGGTCCCATCTTTTGCTTCTGCAATGCTCACTCTGAGTGCTCCTCTTCCACTGTTCTTGCACCATTAACTTAAGTGTGCAGCTCACAATACCTTACTGGCGACTCTCATCAAGTCCATCAGCCACCTTTGACTTTTCAATCTCGACATCACAGTCATTGTCTTGACAAAAGTGGTGGAGCAGTGCTGGGTTCACCACTGCCTGAACAGAAATGAATCTCCCTTATCGAAGATTGAAGATCTTCTTGGAGTAAAGACAATTGACTAACCTGCTATTTAGTGGATGAAAGGTGTTGATCTTGCAGCTCTAATCGGTGATGTGTAGCTGTTGGCATTTGCCGAGAGGAGGAAACGTAGAAGAGCAGGGGGAAAGAAAACATTGAGCCATGGCTACATATATATACTGTATATATATATATATATATTATTTTTTTTTTGACTAGTCATATTGACTAGTTTGACAAAGCACACCTACATATTGCTTTTTTCTACAAATCCAACAAATCTAGTTTCAGACAAACTGACAAAACAAAACTCCCGCTCTAATATAACCTGTCTGCATGTCTGCAGTCGGGTTATTTATAATTTTGGGTCGCCCAGTGATTTGCCATCTTTTTCTGATCCCTGCTAAATCTCCTCAGCCCTGCTGATTTACTGGGTGCTGGCCTTCATCATGAAGACTATCAAGTTTGCCAAGTACACTGAGCATGGCATCGGCCCCAGGCAGCTACGCTTCTGCATCACCGGACTGCTGGTGCTGCTGTATGGACTCCTACTGGCTGTGGAGATCAATGTGATCATGGGAAGGGTGAGTCTGTGTGCGTTGTCTTGTATGTTAAGTTGTATGTATCCAGCGGATTGTGGCCTATTTTTAGCTCCATTCACTTCTCCTTTTAGTCGGAAATCCAAATGGCTCCAGTGGTCAGTAAATCTGTCTAGGTCGGGATACAATCAGTTTAGATGCAATGATGCTGCCTGTTTGTTTCATGGTGGTGCCGGATGAAAGGTCAGTGGATCACTGAAGTCCTTTGGCTTCATCCTGTGGTGGCCATGAATGTCTATACAAAATTCCAGTGTAATCCATCAAATAATTGTTGAGATATTTCAGTCTGAATCAAAGTGGTGAACCGACTGGCTGGACATTGCCATTCCTAAAGCTGTGCTGCTGGCATGGCTAACAACATTTTTAGAGGAACAAAAGCACAAACTTCTCATGAAAAACACAGCAAAAATAAAACACACCTAGAATCATCATCAAAGCAAGGACAAATGAAACAATCAACATTATAGTTTAAGGCCAGATCCTTTCAGCTTTATGAAACCGATAATAAGTTGCCGCTGCCGTACTAGTCGAGGTTCAAAGGTGTTCCTGTCTGCTGCCACACTAAACTGGATCTTTATGTTCATGAGCTTCATGTTACTCACTTATCAATTGTCTGGCTGTATTGTTTGAATTGCACAAGAAGTCGATCATGGTCATCGCTTTTTGACATTTTCAGTCATCCAACCCTTTTTGAACACAACAAAGAAAATGTCAAACTGGTGTACACATTTTCCCCTGGACAATCTAGAGTGTGTTTGTGTCTGTTAACCTCTGCACTAAGCACAGATCTCTTATTGAATCGAACTCCCTGGTGTGAACAGCAAAGAAAGGGATTCTCCCATCATGCTTTGCACTTAGTCTGTTGAAGCGCACACTCAGCATTATCTATTTGTAGTGTTTTTCTGGATCATAGCTGTGTTTTAGCAGCATTTAGCAGTATGTTTTCACTAACGAGGACCACGCCAATAACAGTATGAGTTTCGAGAGGTTTATTGCTTAATGAAATGATTGTTAGATTTAAGAAGCGGAAGGGGTCGAGGGATGAATAGGTAGAGGGATGTAGGGTAGAGGGATGAAGGGTCGGGGTAGGAGTTGATGTAGGGTAAGGATGAAGAGATGTAGGGTAGGAGTCGAGGTAGAGGGATGTAGGGTAGGGATGAAGGAGTCGAGGTAGAGGGATGTAGGGTAGGGATAAAGAAATGAAGAGATGTAAGGAAGAAGAAATGAGGAGGGTTGTAGAAAGGAGGTTAGGCGATCGATGAGGGACTGTTGATGTCCGGCGGCTGGCGGGAACGGGGGGGAACGGAGACTGTAGGGTGGGGGCCGTCTCTTCAGAAGCTCTGGTGGTGCAGAGTCTCCTGTTGTTCCTGTAATCCTGCAAGAGAGAGAGAAAATAGAAGGACAAAAAACGGGGATGGGGGTGAGGGATGTGAAGACAGAGTCGAAGAGGAATAAATACTCTGTGCGGAGGAAATGAGGTGTGTTCTGGGCGTGGTCCTGTTCCTGAACTAAGTTTATAAAACTACATTTAAATACGCTCTTTAATAGGAATTCAATTGTACAGTCCAAAACATGTTGTTGCTTTCTATTTACATTTTTATGATTAAATGTCTCTGACTGATTATTAAGTGATTTTCAATCATCACATTTTCAATAATCCTCTTTTTGACTGTGTTTGATTGGCTTCCATCCCCAAAAACTGCTCATCCTTCCGATTGTAATTAATATCTAACAAGACATGAATTTGCAAAACACATTTGGTGAATATTATTCTTGTCTTGACTGATACAACAACATCATGAAAACAGAATATTAAGAAACCTGCAGTATAATGAAATAATGTGATTTGTGTCTGTGTTTATAAATAGTAACCAGTGTTTGGACATATTCTGTATTTCATCCGTCAGTCACTGACCTAGTTTCCATAAAGCTTAAAAACATGCTTTGACTCTGTTTCACTGTTTTCATATTATATTGTGAGGCTACATTTTACTGCATCACTTCTTTTATTTTCTATTTCTTTTATTCAGTCCAGTCAAATGGTTGTGAAAGGAGAACAGATGAAAATGTTTGAAGAGTGTTTTAAACTGGCATATCTATTGTGTTGTAACTCTAATTTATGGAGTATTGAGGAAATCTAATCACTATCTAATCAGCAGTTGCATGTTTTTATATTCACCCTCGATAGTCCAATAATAAATCAAACTTGTCTTTCTCTCCTTTTTATCACAGCGCTACATGTGTTACTCCGACCCCACAGAGGTGAAGCCCCCCGAGGACCTCCAGGACCTCGGTGTTCGTTTCCTGCAACCCTTCGTCAACCTGTTGTCCAAAGCCACCTACTGGTGGATGAACACCTTCATTACCGCCGCTCACAGACGACCCATCGACCTCAAAGTCATCGGCAAACTGCCCATCGCCATGAGAGCCCTCACCAACTACATAAAGCTACGGAAGGCCTTCGAAGACCAGAAGGTTAGTGCACCGACTGAATGGTTCAGTGTTGTTAATCTTTACTCCTTTGTGGGAAACATGGGATTGCCGCCTAATGCTGGAATCAACTCGGCCCATAGACCGTTGGAGTATCACATACGTAAATGTTACGTGAGTTAATGCTGTGTCATTTACCATGTGCATTTCCAAAGTGATTGGACGCTATTCTTTCTGAAATAGAGTTAGCAATATTTGATATTTTCTGCAGAATTCTGTGGGAGATGTGTTTGATTTGAGATCTGAGGTCTTGGAACTGATGTGAAATCAAAAGCATCACTTCTTGCGTCATTGGTGCTGAATAAATAAACATGGATGTATCAAGCACTGGTGGAGATGGCAACTGAAAGTAACAGAAGATGATATGTTGGGAAGGAAATTCCCCCATGACTTCTAGCTTTTGTCAGAAGTGAAATGTTGAAGATTTTTATACGCAAATGCCACAGCAAATGTCTGCATTTGAAGGGTTCTTATCTTAATTTAAGCAAACATAATCTGAAAACCAGATCACGAAACAGGAGAAAACTGCTATCTCTTTCTGAATGTGGTGATTCATCAAGGAATCTACTTGGATCTCCCACAGTCACGAATACGGATGTAATTATTTATGTAAGAGTGCAGCTTTTTTGGCTCTTTATGGCCCCACTTCACTTCACTTTGAGCACATTTGTTAGTTTACTGTCTTAATAAATCTTGTGTTTGTTATGTTGAATTGCTGTCTGTTAGTCAGCCTGACATGTGCATGAAGGGATCTGGGAATCCTACAAGATTTCGTGTGTTTTCTTTTTTTATACAGCTGTTCTCATTAAAGACGTTGATCTCTGTCCTGTGATGACTCATCCCTGGCTGATCTGGGACCATCAAACTATATTCAGACATCACAGAGATGATTAGTCAATAATATAAACACTGAAATGTCACACTGCCTTTAAACATGCACACATGCACACAGGCTCAAGCTTATTACTCAAGCTTATTCTTTCTATCTTGGTTCTGTTAAGGTGTCTTTTATTTTGAAAAATATATTTCCACATCACAAAATTGAATGTGGTTCCTCCGCTTTCTACCTTTAGCACTACTTTTGTGAAACATCTTTGTTGGTGTTGTGTCAGAGACGTGTTGACTTAGTTGCCTTTTTTAAATCTGCTGTGTTTGGTGGTGTTTTGTCTCACTTTGTACTGTGAGGTGTTTCTAATGTTTTGTCCTCCATGTATGTAACGAAGGTGAACCGAATATTAGACACCGGCTCGGGGTTTTTCCAGTGTAATAGTTGTTATCTTGTCCTTGCAACTTTATGGGTTTCCTCTTGCAGTCATAAGACATGCAGATTTAATAAACTGGAAACTGTAACGTGTGATAGACTCTCTTGTCTTCGGAGTACCGTTGGCTCTCATCCATTGCATGCTGGAGTACTTGAGCACCCGATGACTTTAAGCTGGAATAGAAAGTGGGTGGGTGGGTGGATGAATGATGTTCAATACAACAACAAGGATTTGCTGGTTTGATGACATGGAACGAAAAGTCACTTTCGACAAAAATGATGCAATGCAACACACTGAAAAAGGCTTAAAAGAGTTTTGTTCACTGAGCGTATCCTCATATGTAAACACCTTATACATGAAGAGTATTGTTCCAAAATGCAATAGATGGCATTTTGAAAATCAAACAGCGCTTCCTCCTATGAATTGAAACATTGACACGTTTTCATTTCCTCCTTTCTTTTGCGTTACTTATCATTTCTCCTTTTTTTCCGCTCTCTCTCACTTTTTGCGCAAGTGTCAGTGGTCAGAGGTGAGGGGCCTCCTGTACAGGTCATTGTTTTCCAGTGTTTAGAAGCTCACAGAGATTCGTCACTGCTGCATATGCGTCCGATGTGAACACAACCCCCCTTTCCTTCCGGTAGAAGCAAAGGATGAGATAGATTGAGAGATCCCAGTGGAGAGGTGGTGGGGGGGTGGGGCATTTAGAGGAAAGCCCAGTGGCGGCGGATCCTTCCCATTCTACTGTGAACGAGGCGACATCTCGACCCCTGTGGGGGTGAAAGCACTGCGCTTCATGGGAAGCTAGAATCACTCCGCATGTGTGAGAAGAAACGTCCTCCTTCTTTGAACCCAAGGTAGAAAGAAAGGATGTGTGGGTGTGTATTTGCGTGTGTGACGCGCACAGTGACACAGGTTCCGTGTGAAGGCTGAGGTTCATGAAAAACATGGAAAGATAGAGACACATGTTATCAGTCACGTCTGTTCTCACAGTTCTGTGAATGAATAAGGCAAGCTCGCAGAAATGCACAAACGCACTAAATGTTCTGGGATTGTTTACTGCACCGTGACAGTCCAGATGTGTTCTTCTGATTATTGCTAACTAACTGAACCAAGCTGTTGTCTTGTTGGGAAGTTAATATATTTTGAACCGTATATATCTATGCTAATTAAGATCAGCAGCTCTTCCAGTCTGCTTCTCTTTTGTCATTAAAAAACCCTCTGCCTGTTTTGACCTGCTGTTTAATTCTCGTCCTCTGCATCACTGTCAGGGTTTTCTAGCATCATTAGTTTAAGAGCAGTTAAACATGACTGGCTGAGCTCCACTGCGAAAATCACCATTAATCATCACATCCCATGATGCAGCGGCAACGTGCAGTATAGGGGCCCCGAACTTGACCTAATTTTCCAGGTTTCTGTTGCAGTGGGGGAGCGACTCTTGAGTTAATGGTGTCAGCTTTCATGTTCAAGTTATAACTTTCTAGCAAGCTGTATTGTGTATATTGTTTGGTGCAAAGAAATAACAAACCAATTTGCACTAATAAAACAACATGAATGTTCTGATAGATGATGATTTATATGTGTGATTTTGATTTTCATAATCAAAATCCTTTATAGTAATGTAGATGAAATTGTTATCCTTTTACTGCTGATAAGCTGTATTCAGCTGATGACATTCTCTGAATGCTGTTCATTTCCCTAATCATATTCACTCAGCATGCTGATATATTTCCTACTCTGACCCTCTTTCTTTTTATCTTCCCTCAGAGGCCTCAGAGCACAACTCCCCAGGGCCCAAAGTTGATCTGGCAGGCCTTGAGGAAAGCATTCGGCAGACCTCTCATCCTCAGCATCACATTCCGCTTCCTGGCCGACTTGCTGGGCTTCGCCGGCCCTCTGTGCATCTCCGGCATCGTTCACCACATCAGCAAGGACAACCGCACCATTCAGCAGCCGGTGAGGGGTCAACCATACTGCCATGCACACAATAGTAACGTAACCTAACCTAACCTAATCTATCCTAACCTAACCTGTGATTTGTGATAAAATGCATAATATGGTCCATTCCCTGAAGAAGGCTGTGGGATACGGTCATAAGCTCCAGAGCTAATAAGTTAACTTTGAGTTTAGAATATTTTGACACATGTGTGATAGAGAGGTAAAATGTAGATTTTTGTGTGTGTGCTGCCAAATCACACCCAGAATTTTTACACGATTATCGCATCGCCCAAATTATTTGATGGCATCAGTTTTTGTTTGTTGGAAAATGCAACAACCCGGTTTCAGCTTTGTTTCATTGTCTTTCACCGAATGGCAGTCAGACTTTCTATTGTTTTCTGTGCAAAAACAAACCAGTTTCACCTGCTTGTCTAAAGTTTCTCCTCAGCTGCTGAGTTTTTTTTCTACATCTCTTCCATTAAAAAACGTATCGTTAACTAACATATTTTTTGTATAACATTACATACTCGTTAATAAATAAGCAGCACGGTTTGGGAAAAAGTAATCCTTAGTTATAATATATTCAGAGCTTAAGAACTCAGAAACAGACAAACACAGCGTCAGCAGACATGACAGACACATCACAAGGCTTCGTTTTACCTCTTAAAGGTCACTGTTACAGTTTGATGATGCCCTCACCTGGCCTGTATTAATTTAATTCTCATTAAATATTAATGAGACCTATTGCTGGCGGAGCTGTCTCGGTTTCTTAAATTCCACTCCGGCATCCTTCTGTAAGAATAACTCTTTAATTATTAGTTTGAAAGTCACATCCAAAACAAGCCAGTGGAATATCAAAAGTGAATTGGAAATGGCCATGCACTCAAAGTACATTTTCTCGACTGTGTGTCATTTTGGAGAGAAGACTGAAAATAGGCTTGTTTGTGAAATAGTGACATAGAGCCAATGATTGCAGCAGCATAGCGTTTCTGGGACTTATATAGGTCACAAATTGTTATTGGCCGTGAGATGAGAAGGAAGGCGGATAAATGTCAAGGATGATTGGATCTGGAGTGGAGCCACATTTCTAATCAATAATTTGTAGTTCCTCGTCAGTGAATGCTCTCTACTTGATGCAGAATTAATTCATCTTTGAGGGAGATACTGTATCCGTCTCTGGTAGCTGAGCCGGACTCTTATTTGGTTTCCAGCTCAAACCGCACTATCTGCTGTGCGATAGACTCTGACGGCTCCTCTTTATTTCAGTTTGATGGAGTTTCATATGCAACGTTCTAGCCTGCTGTGAAATCAAAATGATACATTTTAAATGGATATGGTAACCCTCGACTTTTGCAGCAATTTGCAGGAACAATATTAGATGAATGTCATCACTGACTCGGCTGAATCCAATCCTGTAGAGGTCAGCTTATGCGATTGACCTTACTGAGGCTCCTGCCTGTCTAAATGGGTCAATATGTCTATCTCCCCCTCTCTCTACCTGTCCGTGTTTCCAGATGAGGTTGCTGGGAATCTATTTCATATCCTCCAGGGAGTTTCTAGAGAATGCATATGTGCTGGCTGTGCTGCTCTTCTTTGCCCTGCTCCTGCAGAGGACCTTTCTCCAGGCCTCCTACTATGTGGCCATTGAAACAGGCATCAACCTGCGCGGGGCCATACAGGTACAGGCAATATTCCATAGAACATATGATTATTGAGGGTCTACTGTTTGTCCACATGAATGTGAATGTGGTTGTCTTCTCCCCAGACAAAAATCTACAACAAGATCACGCGGCTGTGCACCTCCAACATGTCCATGGGCGAGTTAACTGTTGCTCAGATCTGTAACCTGGTTGCCATCGATACCAACCAGCTCATGTGGTTCTTCTTCCTCTGTCCTAACCTGTGGGCCATGCCAGTACAGGTAGGAAACATGTTTTACTTCATGAAGTAATGGCTTCTTTTAGTATTCATGTGTTACCCCGACTTGTGCAGTTTCACGTCAGCTACATTCACAAGGTCCAAAGCTACGCCACAATCCCTTAACACACAACTATGAATCAAGTTGTACATTGTTGTATTTGTGTTAACTTTTGAATTGTTTGCGACACTACATTTCTTCATCATGCCGTCCATTGTCTTTTCTCATCAGGCGCATGGTTTGTAGGGCGAAGCTCCCTTTACGATCATGTGGGAAATAAAGGATTGTATACAGAGATGTGAAGGCTGAGAGGAGCGTCAGGTGTTATAGCCCCTGTGGGAGTTAGAAAAGATTCATTGTGAATGAGACCAGTCAATTTCAAGCCTGTGACCTTCATTCTTTGTAATGCTGTCCTATAAATGGATTGTGTATGTCATGACCCAGTACTGTATACTCAATGTTGTTCTTCATTAAGTCCTCAGGAGAAAGTAGAGTTGAATCCAAACATCATGGTAAATTCATACAAATTAAATTTCAGCAACTATTTGGTTATCATTCTATTCAAGATATGTTCTTGTCATATACCTGCTGTTTCTTTCTTCCCTCTAGCCTCTCTCATTTTATACAAATGTAAAATAATAGAAACAGAAATACAGTTTCACTAATTGCCACATTTGCATTTACCAGCTGCTGCTGCATGTTCATTTAATAACACTCCATTATAGGGGGAGGTGCAGGGAAATCAAAGCTCCGGGAAACCAGAGATAGCTGTCACAACAATCATAGCTGTGGCAAAGATGACTGAGAATATACCAGGATTTTGACATCTTCTAAATACCAATGACCACGAGACTTTAAAGAACACATTTCATTGTGTCACATGTCAACTCCTCTCCATCTGTCTGTGTTCACTCACTAACTTTAGCCATGTTCCCCCCGGTTTAGTTTGCTTGTTAGGATTGACACACATCAATGACGTTATTGTTATACATATTTAACAGTTGGACAATGGTTGTACAACACTTAATACATTGAAATTCAAATATTGGCATAATTTATCAAACGTGATCTGCTAATCTGCTTATTTGACAAACAACACATGTTGTTTACGATGGCTCAATTCCATCAATTGTCCCAGTAAGCCAAGCCAGTGAGCCAGCATGCACAGTACCACATTCCTGGAATTAGTCACCTAAATGTAATGTAGTTGTTTTTAACGTTATCTCTTCCACCTGTGCTTTTCCTGCTATTACAAGCACTTAAATCAGGGATTCATGAGAGAAGCTGACAGAAACCGTGTGGGGGTTGGTGCTTCACAACTGTACATTACCATTTGCATTGCCATGGTTACAGACTCTACTCAAATCTAAACCTATTCTTTTTTCCCATCACGCACCTGCTCCCCCACACATTATCCTGTGACAGATGAAGGAGGGGGTGTGCGCATGTCAAATGTCAAGTCCATCTCCATCTGGATCTGTGTCTCCTGGGGATTCCTGAATCCGACATGTGCTCAGTGTGATGCCAAAGACATGGGGGGAGGGAGAGGGACAGGGAGAGGGAGAGAGAGAGGGAGAGGGAGAGAGAGAATATTTGAAAGATGAATAAAAGCTTTCATCAATATTTCATTTCGAATTCTTAATTCTTAATTCATTGTTCAACTTGCTGATTGATGCTTGCATAAAGAGTTGTGTCTATAAAATCTAGAGTTGTGTATAGAGATGCGTAGCTTTGCATGTCCCTTCACTTGTACACATGCATATTGTATACTTCCAGTCAAATAATGATGTCTCTACAAAGGCTGTTGTTATCAAACATTTCTTTTTAAGCTGTATGTCCCTTGCTTGACATATTCTTGCGTGTGTGATATTATGCTCAAGGTCACTGCTCCTCACAATGTGGAAATACATTTTCTTTAAATGGTCTGTGTTGTGTAACTGAAGACTGCCTTTATTTGTCATTTTTCTCTCCACAAGGTTAAATTACATGTTCTTTCTTCTCTCAGATTGTCGTGGGAGTGATCCTGCTCTACTACCTCTTGGGAATCAGTGCCTTGATTGGAGCGACCATCATCGCTGTGTTAGCTCCTGTACAATACTTTGTGGCCACCAAGCTGTCCCAGACACAAAAGAGCACCCTGGTGAGCACTTGTATTGTTCTTCTACGGAGATGCAGCATCGTATTATGATTTTAGCCATGCCAGTATTTATGGGTGGCGATATCTTTTGGTCGGGCAGGCGTTCAAGCGGTCAGTCCAACACTTCAGTCCAGACTGAAATGTCTCAATAATATAAGATGCTAATATTAAAGCTATTATTATCACCAACATTCTATTATATCCACTGATGCTGTTATTATTATTAGTAATAATTATTATATCTGATATTATTGGTGCTACTACTGCTGTTAATACTTTCATTACATGTAGGATTTCTGTCATAATTTTACTACATTTAACTTCTGCCCATCCTGGAAGAGAGATCCCTCCTCACTTACTCTCCCTGAGGTTTCTTACGGGATTTTCAACATTTAAGCTTTTTTTGGGGGGGATTGAGTTTTTCCTTATCCGATGCGAGGGTCCACTGATAGAGGATGTCATATTCTGTACAGATTATAAAGCCCTCTAAGGCATATTTGTGATATTGGGCTAGACACATAAAACTGAACTGAATTTAATTCGTTTTTTTAAAGAAATTAACAACCCCTGAGGATGAAATCATTTTGGTGATCCCCCGACTTTTCATGTAGTACCACCATGAGGTTGACATTTGTTGTTCAGAGTGAAATCTCTATTAGATGGAATACCATGCAATTTACTGCAGACTTACAAGGTCTTTGTCAACTGTTCATCGAGCATCGTCATCAGGTCAAAACTTCAGTTTGTCTTTGGTTTACTTTGCAATGAGCTGCTAGTGTAGCGTCAGACTGTTTGTTTTGGTATAATATGTTGAAATCAAGTGAACTTTATGAAATGCATCATGGAGAAACTAAAAGTACTGCCTAGTTTTTACCAACGATATATTCACACGTTGAATCGTAATGCAAACGATGTCTTCGATGTGTTTGGGCTCTGAGCTGCATCAGTTTAATGCTGAACTTTGCAAACAGAGTTGGTCAATATTGGCTCGTCCACATCATACCAGGCAATGAATGACTTCACAAAAAAGGACCCAGATACACACAAACGCAGGCACACAAACATCTGGACACCTCAAAACAATAATTTCCTTGAAGACAAAAACACATTTGTTTGATTTGAAGAGAAGAAACAACAACAACAATTTCAATCGCACAAGATATGCTCATCTTGCCTCACGCCTTCCAGCTGCTTCCATCTGCTGCAAAGCAACTATACGTAATGATACTGTTTCCTACGGCGCGTGATAAAGCGTGGCTTTATACCAGGGAAAAACACTTGCTTAGATGGCTCAGATTGTTTGTGTTGGGATTAAACCCAGAGATGTAAAGGTGATTACTCTCATGTCGCCCTCTGGATGAACCATTATGGTTGTTTAATAAAAGTCTCCCTTTTCCCCTTGCAGGAATACTCCGGTGAACGTCTAAAGAAGACCAACGAGCTGCTGCGGGGCATCAAGCTGCTGAAGCTGTACGCCTGGGAACACATCTTCTGTGACAGCGTGGAGGGGACCAGGAGCAAAGAGCTCACCAACCTGCAGGCCTTCGCTTTTTACACATCCATATCCAGTAAAGCACTTTGCTCTGAACTTTGATCTCTTACACTTGAGCTTATGAAATGTGTGTGCAAAAAATTAAAACATTTACAGGGGAGGCACAAGGCTTTGCAGTGCATCACTTTTTACGTGATTATTGTGTTTCTAATGTCGTTCCACCTTCATTGAACCCCGCAATTTCCAGTCAGCATCTAAAATTCAACACATACGTATAAAAATAACTGGATGTAAAGGTAATTAATGTTTGAGGCATGGCTGACATGGATTACTGTACTTCCATTCATTCTCCATTTACAGTACCTAAGAAATCCCAGCACAATATGATGCATATTTGTTTTCTACAGATTGCTGTCTTACTTTCCATGTGAACAGTGGCTGCACGGCTCCAGTCCTGTAACAGACTGTGTTGGAAATCTAAAATCAATGATTGCATAGTGAAGAGGAGTGAGCGATCATGATCTCCTCCCTGACAACAGAGAGTAATGGAACAGAACAATTTTATGACAGTAATAGAAACCAAGATTGAATCACCATTAATGCAAAGCTGAGACTACTCTGTCACTACAGTAACAACCTTGTTTTTATCTTAACGTCCATTGATTTTTTTAGATATTTTATGACATTTTTTTATTTATTGCATAGTTGACAACGGCGGGTCACAGAAAATAATGGGCAGTAAAAAAAGGGGATGACGTGCAACAGATGTCCTTACACAGGATGTTGTGATTACCCAGTGTGCACTTGCAGACTGCTCATCTAACGGGACAAATGAGTCGCTTATTTGTGAGTCTGTCTAATTGGTTTCAAAAACGTTTCTATAAAGTCATGGATGAAGTCAAGGATTCATCCTAAATGTAACCAAGTAATAGTTAACAGAATATCTGTGAGCTGACACATTACTGCCTTTTTAGTGAGAATGTAGGGACGCCATAGAAAAATAGCTGTTCTCTACTTGACATTGTTTATTTTCACTGGGTATCAAGCTTGGTCATCCTCCTGTTTGTTTCTTTTCTGCTTTCAGTTTTCATGAATGCAGCTATTCCAATCGCAGCTGTATTGACGGTGAGTTTGAATTCTAGTTCTATCATTAATTCCTGTTGACTTCCCCCAGTGTGAATGACAGAGCAGAGACAGTGTCCAGTGACATTTCAAAGGGACAGCGGTTAGGCTCTCTGACACTAAACCATGCCTGTATTGATAGAAGTCTTTCATGGTTGTAGACTTGAGTGATGACAAATGAGAAAAGACCGACAGATACCAGGTAGAGGGATGATTATACAACAGACGAAGACAAGTGATTCTTCTTTGATTTTATCGGGCTCGTCAAACATTTCATAGGACAACTCAAGTTCAACAGCAACTTGATGCCGATGCTGTTTTTCTTTGCTGGGGTTTCACCTTGAACATACCGTTAGTGTCTATCAGCCAGTCAAGCAGCTCAAGGGTTTACGGATCTAAATCCATGCTGCTGAGACTAACCTCGGCCATTTTGTCCTTCCTCTCATCCTGCAGACGTTTGTGGTTCACGTTCACATCTCCGAGGACGCCGATCTTTCCCCAGCTGTGGCCTTTGCCTCTCTGTCCCTCTTTCACATCCTGGTCACCCCCCTCTTCCTGCTCTCCAGCGTGGTGCGCTCCACCGTGAAGGCTCTTGTTAGGTGAGAAAGAATATCATTTTCATTCAAGAGAGCAACGTCAGATTAATTATCCTACTGCAGATTTTTCTTTTTCATAAATGAACAAAAATACAGTTTCATGATCTCAAGATAAACTAGGAAATACTGGTTTGATTTTGAATGAATGTTTAGTAGTTGAAACAGAAACAGAAACACTGAACAGAGCATTGAAAAGCAACATCGTTATATGACATGCTTGACCTTTTCCTGCAGTCATTATTGGATCAGCTTTTGTTCATGTAACAAAGTGCTTAATTTCTTTGTTGTTTTCGCACACTTGTCTCTGACACTGTTGTGCCTATTTATTTTCAGCAATATCTTCACAATTAGTTAGTTTGACAGTCAAGCCATCTGTTGTGTTTCGGCTGCTGCAGAGTTAAAGGTCTCTCTCCTTGTGTTAATGGTGCTGCACAAGTTAATGACCCACCGTGTGATGAAGATGATGTGTACACTTCTTATATTTTTACAGACCTACAAGGCAGTTAGGATACAATTAAATAAAACGTCCTTGATTATAACTGCAGAGAGCCAAACTGCACAAGATGTCTTGACAATAACTTGCAGTAAAGTAAGAGCACCTGAGAATGACGGATGAATTCATTCATTTTTTCACCTCTCTTAAAGGTTGGGTGTTCAGAAAAAAGCAACAATTGTTCTGTGTACTCTACTATGGGATAATTATAAGATCAATATTGAAGGGAGAAACATTTCACCTGAGCTACGAGTGTACATGTGCAAAATAATTTAGGTATTCACTTTCCAAATATGACTAGACGGTGAAATGAGACAAAAATATGCAATGTTTAGCAGACAGTCAAGGACAGAATAAAAAAAAGTTGTTTTGACAAAGTGTGAGTCACTGCAAACACAAGAGTTCCTTGAGCATGAAGCCACAACTGACCAACCCAAGTTATGCTGTTTGCTGCAGCAGAATGTGAGATTAGACAGAGGTACTCACTCACGCACTCACGCACACACACACACACACACACTTACACACACGCACACACACACACGCATACATTTGAGCGATCACATTATTCTCCTGGCGGAGATGAAGATTGATTTACTGTCCTCTAATGATGTCTCATTAAGTCAATGAAGCTGATCTATTTTCCTTGAGATCGTACAGGCAATGAGAGCGTGTCAGTTTAAATCGCATCATCTCCAGCTTCACGTACTGTAAGTGAACACAGGGCAGGAGTGTAATGAGTGGGGATGATGAAACTGGCATCACACACTTTTTATATGGGGCTTTAGGAGGCCAGCTGACATGACTGTGCTGGTGTAAGCTCCTTATTTTAACTGTAGAGTGTCTTTTCTTATTTGAATGTGGAAGCTGCCTGCGATCCTTTGAGATATCTATTTGTCAACCACCAGGGATAAAAAATAAAAAAAACTAACAGTTTAGATTCAGTTTATCTTCACACCTCAACATAAGAAAATGTCTCTTTGTAGAAAAAAAGCTAATAAACTAATATGTTGACTACAAAGTAATTGTGCAACTTTAAATATATCTCATTAGATTTCAGTTGTTCAAGTTGACATTTAGTGCTGAATAATAGCTCAAGTCAATGTTCCTGTGCCAATCTCATTTAATCTTGCTGGTGATTAAACTTTAAACTTAATTCTAGTCTATACTGAATGTCTTTATCTGTGAGACTTATGGATGCATAGATTAATTAACTAAAGGAAATGACTCCCAGTGTCAGCTCTGACATTTAGCACAGATTTAATAATTAGCTTTAGATGGCCTTTATCGGGGAATCATTTGTTCTTATTTAGGTAGTGAAGTAGAAGCTAAGTGATTTGACTCAGAGATGTGAGTGTGTAGGGAGAGACAGTGAAAGCTTGTTGGTAGTGAACCTCTGTCCAATCATGTTCTGTTCTGTTTCACTGAATGAAATATGACAGTAAACAGTAGGGATTCTCTTATCTTTGCATGAATATAAGTGAGTTCATTCAAAGTCAATTTTGCTTGTGCCTGTCTGCTATACTAGAATACAGTATGGCCCATCCATCAGCATGTTTTGAACATATTCTATAGATTTATTCTACAGATTCATTTCATTTTTTACGAGTAGTGACTTGATTCCTCTCCGGTTAATCTGCAGTGTTCAGAAGCTCAGCGAGTTTTTCTCAAGTGATGAGATTGGAGAGGAACAAGAGCCCAGCGTGATGTTAACCTCTGGCTCCAGCAATCACAACCAAAATAGATACCAGGCCGTGGTAAGTACATGTACACGCATTTATTTTGGGTTGGATTCAATCAGGCAATAAAGTAGACAAAATGTGCTTCTTACTATTTCCTCTGCTGCTGCTGCGTCCAGGCTGTCTCACTTTGCTGTGAATGTTGTTTTCTTCCTCCACCTTTTGTGTCTTCCTATTGAGATCACCATTTACCTCTTTGTCCTTTGTGTTTGATGTTACACAACCCTCCTCTAGTCATCCTCTAAACCTCTCCCATCAATGTCCTCCTCCTCTTTGTCTCGACACCACCAGCCCTTGAAGGTGGTGAACCGGAAGCGCCCCCCGAGGGACGACTGGAAAAACTACAGCTCACCAAGGGATCATGAGGGGGACAGACCCTACCAGGACATGAACCAAGACATCTGCATCAAGGTGAGAAAGATAAAAGGACAAATGTGGCATCCTGCACCAGAAGTCACCTGGTCAGAAACAAGGTGAAATATTCCTCCAGGTTACATAGGTGTTGATGTGGCAGTTAGAGTGGCCTTCACAATTCAGAACATTAAACTAGTATTATAGGTCAGTCATTTCGAATGACACTGACTTAATGGGAGCAAATAAACTTTCGGTCTAGGTTTTGTTATGACCTTCAGAGATGTCTTTGCATGAGGGACAGAAATCAATAAATTGTGTTTTGCGGTGATCCTGTAACACCCTCTGCTTGTTTTGAAAAATCCAAAAGAAGTTTGAAAGTGTAATTCACCTCCCTGTAGAGACTGAGGAACAGAAAGTAAAAGTTGGTCAGAGTGTGTTAATAAATACACCGAGGGACAGCAAATTAAAACCATGTATTAAATATTATAGTCCTGCAAATGACATTTACCTCTATGGCCTCACTCTGCATCATTTTGGATGGATGGCATGTTAACTTCTTATTATGCTAAAGAGCGAGTTAATCTCAGCTTGACATCTGGATGACTCTGTGCGATGCTCTCCTCAGATAACTACCGGTTATTTCACCTGGACCGATGGACCACCAACACTTTCCAATGTGGACATCAACATTCCTTTTGGTGAGTGTCAGGCAGTGTGATGTACAATCTGCCTCCTAAATTCTTCTGCCTGCTTGTTTCTGTATCCAGTTTCCTTCTGTTACTTAGCTGTTTACATTATTCCCTCTCCAACCTCTCAGGTAAGCTGACTATGGTTGTGGGCCAGGTGGGTTGTGGAAAGTCGTCCCTGTTGCTGGCAGCGCTGGGAGAAATGCAGAGAGTATCAGGAGCAGTCACCTGGAACAGGTCGGTTACAAGTTCTTCTGTTCTCTGTCTGTGTCAATCAACTCGGACACTTCAGTTTAAACGTTTTAATCACTTTTTGAATGATTGAGTTGAGTTGATTGGGGAAAACAACGTAATTTGTGAAAATAATTGCGACCATCCCTTAAACATATCGCTTAGATGGGTGCAGGACCATGGTGCTTGTCATTGTTTGTCCTAATTATCTGATATTTATTGTGATTAAGTGTCTGCTGTCCTGGGCCTGAATTAAATGAGGCTCTATGAAGGTTCTCCATTAATTGGTAAAAACAGTAAATATACAACAGTCATCCCAGTCAACCACCTCCCCATAAATGTAATTACAAAGCAATAACATACATGTGCCCTCAGGGAAATCCATGAACTGTATGTTACACAATTCTTGTAATGAAATTCAATCCAGGTGAAAGGTTAATCTAAAGAGAATTGCTTCTCATAGAGACTCTGACCACTCCGATCGATATCAAGTCAATGTTTTCTTCCTCATTCTCAGCCTGTGTGGAACTCTAACTCATACTGTTTTAACCTCTCTGGTAATTGGTCTGTCAGGGAGCTTTTATTCATGCTTTTCCTTGCAACAATAAATTCTAAGTCCTTGACAAGGCAACACAATTAGCATAACAATCAGACCTCTTACTATGACATGGCAATAAAACATAAATGGATTTGTAGGTCAGTGAAAGAGAGCTGATATTGCAGCTTTTATGGCTAATAGAGTGTAGAGGAACGTGAGGATCCTTTCATGCACCACTGACCCAAAATCAGTCAAATGCAGATGG
This sequence comes from Pholis gunnellus, assembly GCF_910591455.1. Taxonomy (NCBI): domain Eukaryota; kingdom Metazoa; phylum Chordata; class Actinopteri; order Perciformes; family Pholidae; genus Pholis; species Pholis gunnellus. Next base: position 18,040,172 of record NC_136533.1, on the reverse strand, counting down.
GAGAACATCCCAATAGACTTGCTGTGGCTGCAGGCTAGAAAGCCCTTTAAACAGACGACACCAACATACACCACGCACATTTTCTTTGAAAAAATCTGGAGTAGAAAATACGGTAGATGTATCGGAGTACATCTACCTCACATTTCTATGGAGGTTGAATGCGCTCATTGTATGTTACTTCAGAAAAAAGGGCTAAATCAGTGTTTCCAGACCTTTTTAAGCTAATGACTCCCCCAAAGACACATGAACGTGAAATGTTCATATATGTGGACACTAACTCTCTACATTTCTCAGTAGCGTGGTGGTAGCATTGCTGTTTTCTGAATGACATTTCTGTAGCTTCGCTCTTTTATTGATCCAATAGTTGCAGTAGCACAAGCTACATTTTCTCAAGCATTTCTGAAGCTCACGTGCAGCAGAGCTTTCATGCTGCAGTCTGAAATAAAACAGCTAAGGATCGGTAAGTCAGATGTGCTTGTGTAGCTGACCGAGGCACTACCGTATGACGGGGACATCATGAACCAATCCTTGGGCTGATACCTACGCCTTTTTTCCGATGCAGGGAATACATCGTGAGTTTACTTGATGGAAAGATGTTAGAGTTTGAGGACTGAGAGGAATTGATCCTGAGGGAGTCGCCCTGGCTGTAACATCCACTGTTTATTATGCTAATATATTTCAGTTTACACTGTACCTCAGTGCAAGTCAGGTGCATTTTGATTTGGTGGTAAGGTGCATGATTGGATGTCAGAATTCAGTGTGCATTGCTAATTGAATATAAAATGAATTTGGTTCAATGTAAAAAGAAAAAGATAGCTTTGATTGTAGTTAAACTGCTTTTGCCATGTTGCCGTAAATTAGCTTGGTAGCTTAGCTCACTACAATTTCCAAGTAGCTTGTCCCACTCAGGTGGTCACTGAACAAGGCCTAAAGCCAAAAAAATATTTAGCTTTACGGATATATGTCCCCAAAGTCAAGATTAAACCTCCATGCTCAAAGAAGTGAATTTTTCAGTATTGATCTTGCTGCGGATTGTGGATAGCCAGTTTCAACAGAAGTAAACCCCGTGGATCTAAAAAAAGGAAACAGAGCATGTTTGAAATAGCTCAGCTGAAACGAAATACTTATATCCCATCCAATGCATTCTGGGAGTCATTAACCTCTGTCTCCTGCTTCTGAGTATCTCGTCACCTCCCCAAGATAGTCCCACCATCAGTCTCCATTTGTCAACAGAGATCAGTTTCCCTTACTTGTCACGGTTTCCCTGGCAGCCACACTAAGACTCACACAGATGCTCCTTCTGTCCAGATGCCAGGGCCGGGCTGGCACTCCCTCTGATATTAAGTAGGATTGTATACCCTCTCAGTTATCAGGTTCCCAGGGAGAATTTTACATGCTGGGATTTAAACTTGATCCTCCTTGCATTCAGCATTCAGACAGATTGGAGAGGAATTTGACCTTATGTTTCCACCATGTTTGTTGTTGTTATTGTTGTGCTGCATTTCAATCAGGAACATTTGTGGATGCAACGTTATATCTGGGAGATTAATGGTCTGAGTGTATGCGACAGATTGAGCACCGAACAAAACCCGGCAGATACAAACCACTGAGATAAGTAATGCTCCTAAAGCAAAAGGCGATAAAAAGATGACAGCACATGCCTGACAGAAGTAAACTGCATCACTAATCAGAAGGATGAGCGTGCAAACATTTCAGATTCATGAAGACCGCCTCATTGACTCATTTAACAATGACTGGTGGCTCTGAGAGTCAACTGTAACTGATCAGCGGATGGTGCGCATGTCTTCAGTGCTTTGCCTGAGCTCACCATGCTCCATGTGTTTATATAATCAACAAATCAGAACTATTTTAGTTACTTGACACATATCACGTGACCCTCCTCAGCAGATGGAGTGTGCCCTGTTTTCATGCATCTCCATTTGGTTGCCAAAAATATCTCACCTCAAGGTCCACTGTTCAGTCAACTGCTGGTTCCAAGATGAAGAATAAACTTTCAATCTCAAACTTGTTAAAAGTTGTTTGTATGTATGACAACATCATCAGGAACAGGTTGTGCTTCATGCTTTTAGTGTCTCTATTTGCTGTGTTAGTCGCTTGCTTTTAATACAATCTGATTAGTTTATGATGAAACAAAACCTGTCAGATTATATGACAGGTCATGCTGGGTGGCGTCTTTCCTTTTCCTTTTCCAAACACAACTTTTCATTCCCATTGGCGGGACCCCCCCTCAGCCTCCAACCTCCAACCCCACCACCCTTACTCGCCCACCTGCTCCCAGCTGCTCCCGTCGCCGCTCTGCTCTCCCACTCCAAGTATGGCACAGAGCAGGGAGCCTCTGGGACTTCTCTGTTGCTAAAGTGAATAACTATTTGTAGCTTGACCTCAGTATCCAGTCAAAGCAGTGCAGGTTGGATACCCTGTTTACAGTTAGGTGCAGAGTCTCCTTACTGGGCACCACAGCCAGTTCTCTAACGAGGGTTTCAGTTGTTGAGCTAAAAAAACAAGAAAAGCAAGTGAAGAAAAGGCCTTCTTTAAGAGAGTAAAGTGAATGGGTGTTACCAAATGGGGCAGTAATTATAAGGCGTGGTCATCACAATGAGCATGCACAATTACTCCCTGTCATCATTATGGAAACTTAAAGATTTAAATGGGCGTTTAAGTTAATTAAAGACAGTTAGAAACATTCAGGCTTTGATGATTAGACTTGAGTATTTTTTTGCTGTCTCGTATGAATCCCTAATGAATTCTCCTCTTACGTAACTTTGAGGTGCTGATTGGCATGAGGGGGAAATAGCCCTCACTTCTTCCGTCAGAGATGAAAGTTATTCGCACGATTACCCTCTTTTTACCGTGTCTGCAGGATAAAGACAATCAGCCCTCCATCAGGCTTCAGTGTCTTTCAAGGGCCATTAAGTGATGAGGTCATTTCCTCAAGGGGTACTTTCATTGTTTTTTTCAACATTGTTTATCCTTGATAATCGAGGAAATGTCCATCCCGCTACAAAAAGTTAATTTGATATTTGACGTGAGGATTTTTATGCTGTCATCTTATCACTAGTATTCATTTTCCACAATGCCCAAATCTGATTGAAATAAAACACTTTGACAGAAAGTTTAACATAATGACTAGAGCATTTTTGTAGTCTTTAGATTATGTATTTATACTCTTGCCACTTGCTATTTCATCATCTTTGTAAAACAAATACCTGTAATTGGAGACGGATTCCCTCCTTTCAGGAAAACCAGGCACAGACGGTATTCCTTGAGATGTCTTGATGCACGGATATGGAAAGCCAACCTACATATTATTAGGAGCTCGCTATCTTTACAAACGTCATTTTTTTCTGTCAAATGCATCTTTTTTTCTGTCCTTTTGTTCTTTTTTTTACTCCTGAGCAGTACTGAATTGCTCTTTGTATTTTGTGATTCTCCTGTTTTATTTTGTATCAAATGGATGGAAAATCAAATGGATTTTTCCTATCCACGACAGCGAAGCTGGTGTTGTTTTCACCCTGTGAGTCTGTGTGTCATCGTGGGCAAATATGGTCCTGGAGACACCTACTGTAGCTGGAATCCCCACAAAAACAGTTTTGAGTTCTTTGACAGTGTATTTGTCTGTGGACAGAGCTTTTCACCGTCACAGCTTTGCAACTGTGTAAGAGGCAGTCACACAACTTTACAGTTGTGTAGTTGAGATCAAAATAAAGGTTGAGCGCAGGAAGTAGGGTAGGAATATATATATATATATATATATACAGTAAAAATGCAGCTAAATGCAAAAATACAGCTAAATGCAAAAATGTGCATTATGTTTTAACATGTTAACCGACATCATTCACTTCAGTGTCTTTATCTTACAGTCAGAAGTTCACACAGAGGTGTTTATGTATGCTTGAGGTATGTTAGAGCTTCTTAAATATCAGTTACCAGTTTTCTTCCAAACAGCTGTGTTCTTAAAGCTTCTCATAGAGAGGCGTCAACATGGGAAACCTAAAAATACATTGCAGTTTCTACTGAGTGCAAAGCTCCAAACAGCCAATCAGACCTTAATGATTTTAGATGTTACAAGTTTGAATGGTAATGGTTACGTGCATGTGTGTGTGTGTACTATATGTGTACACTTTGAGGCATTCAATTCTAAAAATAAGAGTTTCTGTGAGTTTCAATGCCTTTTTTAATTACATAACCAGACTTCATGAATATTCTCTGCTGGCATCTGGAGGTTTACATTTTAATGTAGAAGAAATGCAGAATTGTTAGATACACTTCCATTTATATATTTCCTTCCTATATTTTCTGCAGCCTGCCAATGAAGTCTGAGGGAGATGAAAGGTAAGTTGGAGAAAAATGTCAAAAAAGCATCCAAATCTTAACATAAATCAGTGCCATCATGCTTTTTTAAATGTGTCTCAAAGGACCATTTCAAACCTGCATGAACATCTGAGGGCAGAAGTCAGTGTGAGTCAAATGCATACAAAATATTGGCAGCCTGGATTAAGTGCAAACATACTGCAGTGCGCTATTTTTGATTACAGGAGAGACATTTAATTCAGCTGTTGCCATAAACAATAGTGGACTGGACACTATAAAAGCCTCTTTTAAAAAAAGCATTATATTTTAAGTGTGGGCGTCTACAGGAACAAGAATTGTCTGGTGAATAACAGTAGAGAACAACACATATGTTTGTTTATATAGTGTTGGAACAGTGAATCAAAACTATTTCAGTGTGCAATGTGAACAAAATACTCTTATGTCAATTTAAGATTCATTTTATTTGATCTTTTCTTACAGTTTTTATTTTTTTGCTCAAATGAACATCATGGTAAAAGATGGCCTCAGCAGTCCCTTTAATTATAAACCACATGGTTCAACTGCCAGTATAAAACAAAATGTCAGATCAGTGTTTCTGGTTAAAGTCTGCAAGTTTCTAAAAATAGTAAATACATTTATACATTTTTTGAAGTTGAATATGCTCGTATCATTCAACACTCGGCCTTTGCAGTTATAGCGCAGCTATCAGAGAGACACACACTCGATGAACAGGTTACCAGCGAACAGCTACAAACATCCCGTCAGTCACAGACCCCGTGTTGACGTACTAATCTCAGCCCGAGGAATCAGATCCTCTGAGAACTGAATGCGTCAGAGTCCTAACGTATTTATGCTTCTTTGCATATCAGCAAATTACAGGGAGAAAAATTGGAAGGGGGTGGCGTCATTATTTTTAGGGAGGATGAGATCACAGCTAATGATAGATGTGTTCATATAGGGAAGTTCACGGCCTGTTTGTGTTTGCTGCTGAGAAAATACATGATTGCCGTAGTGAGGGAAGAGTATATGGGTTAGTGCGTGTGCGTTTGTCATCTGTTAATCATTTCATGACAAAGGGGGAGTCAATAATGTTAGAGGGAACAGTATTGCTTATTTAACGTTTTTTGTGTGTGTGTGTGTGTGTGTGTTTTTGATATTTTCTCTGCAGTCCCACTGACAGAGATGCAGCAGGCGACGGAGAAATCAGGTGAGTTCAGACAGCAGTATGTCTCCAATGAGACCCATCACCATTATCAGCAGAGCAGAACAGCAATCCTCATGCGCTGACCATAATAGAGAAAAATGATTCCCTCTGCTCACATATTTACCCTGCCGACCCTCAGCTGCATATATTGAAACACACCACACGTCTTAAATGATCAGTTCTTTATGGACCCGAGTTGTTATTATGCACCTACAGCTCCTGAGGCTGAGGACACCCAGTGGTCCAGAGGTTAAACCGTTTACTAACCATTATCTGACACAAAAAAACTGATTAAGAAGTAGAATTTGAACATAAAGAACAGATTATTTATCGTTCGACACTTTTGCATGTGTTTCAAAACCTCTGGTAGGAAGAGAGGTGCTGTGGCCTACGCTTCCCAGAAGCCCTGGCTGTTGAATGCGACACTGGTGGAGAACATCACCTTTGAGATGCCCATGATCAAAACGAGGTAAGACCTCATACCTGCACCAAACCAGTGGCTGAGCTTCTCCGCCGCTGCTGCTGTATGTTGATGAGAATGTGTTGCACATTTCAAGTAATGGAAACAGTAATGTGACTTAACTTAGCCGAGGTTTTTTGGGGGCATTTAATGATTTTATGAGAGAGTCAACAGTAAAGAGATGAGAGGACATTAGAGGAGAGAGTTGGGGGAAACAAGAAGAGACGTATGTACTCGACTTTCACCCCATCGAACAAAGCTGCCGACAATGCCACGCTGCGTGTAGAGTGTGCTCGGACCACATAGGAGGGTCTCTTACCCATTGAGGGCAGAGCCTGTGTGAGTTAGAACAATATTCATCCCTGGCAGATCCAAACAGGATCTCTGTAAATCCAGAGGCCACCAGGGCACAACAACCAGAAATACATTTAATTCATCACACACAAATGAGAGGAAGTGCAGAAAGATGAGCAAAAGATTTATTTGCAGACTGTTGTATTAGACTGCATTAGTTTTGGCTAGTTGTACACGATGAACCGGCAACTTGAGTGTAGCGGTTTGTTGATTTGTCAACATCCTGTTTCAAAGCAAACTCTTGATTTAATCGTTTAAGTTCCTCTTGAATAATTAGTTTGTGGATGTGCTCCACAGTGAACCACTTTGACCTTCAGAGTTGTTTGTCATAACAGAGTACTTAATGTGTTGTCAGATCAAGCTGTTAAGCCAAAATAGAGCCAATATCCTTCCCGCTCCCTGAGGCCACTGCGGTAAATTGGACGTGTTGATGCCTGATTAAGTCAACACTTTGTGTCCAGTGGAAAAAAAAAACACATTGTGCCTTCCCAAATAACCTGTTTTGACACTGAGACAGCCCGAGCCAGGAGTTGTCTTGGCTAAAGTTGTCTTTTCATTGAGTAGAGTTTCTCTAGTTTCAGTCACACCTGGCTTAATAACATTCGCCTGCGTCAGCACAATCAAAAACACACAAATTCTCTTTTAATGACTTACAGTCAAACACAATTACTCACGCTCACAATTTTCATCCTCACGACAAATGGTCTCTCTGAGAGGTCAGTTGCTTGGATTTATGGTTGTGGCCGGCTCTCTTTGAGTCTAATGGACTGTTTTCATAAAATACATCTAATGGACCGCTTCGGTTTGTTACTGTGGAGATGTTTGCCCAACCTGTGCTGCCTCTCCCCGCTGTCTCCTTCGTCTTTCTCTTCACACATCTCTTTCTCACTGTTCCTGTCCCTTCCTGCTGCCACTTTATTCAATGGTAAGCTCCAGAGAACCCAAGGGCAGCGGCGTCAGGTGTTTGAAAACAAGGATGCTGTGGGCTCAACACCTTTTTTTTTACAGCAACTATTTTGACATGAAATAGTAGTGTAGACACAGTTGTTACAAAGGATACTAAGCTTCTGTTCCATTCGGGTCAAACAGAGTCAGGGTGCTGCTATTGTGCATGATGACTCACTGGAAGTCTGCTAAACTATATGGAACAGAAACCATGTTGGCTGCAGTGACACTCAAGCACAAATAATACACAGTTATTTCAAACTTTTAAAGTTGACAATCAATATTTTGTCTGCACCTGCCGCGATGCATCATTTCTGTCTCGGGAGGCACAGCTCTGCCTCTATGTGTGACCATGTTCATAGCTTGGCTTTCCCACAGTCTTTTAACATTACACTTTATTTTTAGCCAATTAGCTAAATAGTCCATTTGTAGCATGCAAACACTTTAAACTAAGATGCTGCTAAACATGTCAGCATTGTCACTGTGAGCATGCCCGTATGCTTATGTTATTTAGATAGAAGTACAGACTCACAGAGATGCCAGAATGGCTCTTAGTCTTAACGTGGTATTTTACAAGTTACTTGTCCTTTTACAGTGCAGAGTTTTGCCTTAAAGTGTGTCTTACAATGTCCTGTTTAATAGACATTCAGTACTGTAAACTCAGACGCTGTGCTCCAAGAGATGTGACTGGTGCATGGATCGTTGTGATTTGTTAAATTTAGACTCACATTGCCAGCTGATGCGGGCACATCTCATTAATTAATATTAGTCAACCTATTCTGGCCCGTGACCCCAAATTTTAGGTCACAATGTTCTCAAAGCTCCAGCAATTACAGAACTGTCAAGCTGTCATGTACAACTGAGGGGGGCTTTGTGTCTACTGCAGTTTCAAGACCATGTGGGTAGATCTGGATGGCGATACATTTGAATGACCATGATTCATTTGAATCAGAACATGAATGAATGACTGAAAATGAATTTTGTTCCCAGTGTGTCTCTGTGCTCTCTGAATCTGCCTCTCTTCTCTTTCTGTGTCTGTTGAAGCAAGTCTGATCGAGTGCTCAGGGCAAAATCTTTGAAGTTAAACCACAGGGGCCGCTGAAACCTGCTTCTTCTTTTCTTTTTTATTGTTTGTGGCTCAGTCCCGACTTTCGTTATTCATACATATCAGCAACTTATATATAAGATATGTATCATTTATTAGTTTACTGTCTAGAGGTTGATGGCCCACGGTTTGCTTCTGGCTGGTATTAGAAGCTGCTCTCTGTCCTCATTTGTATTCTGTGTCTGTTTCGGTCTGCCAGGTACAACGCTGTCATAGAAGCCTGCTCTCTTCAGCCAGACATCGACATCCTTCCACAGGGGGACCTGACAGAGATCGGTGAGCGGGTCAGTAAAGTTAATGATTTTCTTTTCTTCCTCTGCGGTCTTTTTATTTTACAGATCTAAACAAAAAAAATTCTGATCTGGCCGTAGCTCCCACTGTGGCTCCCTGTATTGCAGAATAATTTGTCATCGTTACTGTGCAACCAGGATATGATGTATGTGTGTAGGGAGCTGGACTGACCTTGTTCAGCCAAAGCACTGTCATGTTGGATTTCGTCATGTACCAATAATGCGGGAAATAAGCCGTGATCTCCTTTGTTACTCTGGAGGCAACCGCCACACACCTTTATGGATGTAATCATGTTGTTCAATCCTCTTTGTTGTAAAACTTGTAATAAAGTTTTCTGCCCTCTGGTGCAGGGTATCATCCTGTCAGGGGGACAGAAACAGCGCATCAGCGTAGCCAGAGCCTTGTACCAACAGACCAACGTGGTGTTTCTGGTGAGTCTTTGTCTTCACACACGCATCTTCGATCAAAAGAATGATTTCAGTTGTTGGATTGCACTTAACTAACCTTGTTAGTTGACAGTCTATCGGTATTCACAGTGAAACATTGTGGAGCTTTACCTGAAGACTCGGATGTGATCATATTTCTGATGCCTTCCTACGTGACAAAAATAGCAACACGCTCTCTTAAGCTCAGCTGCAGGGCTGAGAAGCTCAAAGCAACTTTCAACTGACAGTTGGAAATGTCACTGCCTCTCAGATGTTAATAATCACTTTGTATTACATGTTTGTAGCGACGGCTTCATTATCAATCGATCTGCAGATTCATTTCTCGCTAAATCGTTTAGTCTATGAAAGAAATAAATTTGGGATTAAAAATGTCTCAGAGGCCACAGTCAATTTGTCAATTTGCTTATTTTTTCTGACTTAAGTCTAAAGCCTAAAGCCGTAAGATTCTCAATTTACTGTCATATATGACAAAGAAAGACGACAAATACTCATATTAAAAAAAACTGGGACCAGTGAATTTGGGCCATTTTTGCTTGAGAAATGACTAAACCGATCCATCAAAGTAATTTATTTCTGTGCATTAGTCAGACCACACATACACACAGTCTACAAGTAGTTCTTAAAATAAATAAATATATTAAAATAAACTCCTAATAAATAGTAACTAAGCTTTCCAAACTTCAACTTTGATTGATGCTTATTAAGTCATTCATATTTAATGCTACAGAAAAATACGTATTCCTACCCAGTACCTATTTAATGTATAATTGTCTGTTTTTGCATTTTTTTTAGGATGACCCATTCTCTGCCTTAGACATCCATCTGAGTGACCATCTGATGCAGGACGGCATCCTCAAGCTCCTGAGAGAGGAGAAGAGGACGGTGGTGTTGGTCACACACAAACTGCAGTATCTACCCCACGCAGACTGGGTAAGACCTGTGTGTGTGTGTGTGTGTGTGTGTGTGTGTGTGTGTGTGTGTGTGTGTGTAAAACAGAGATATTTGCAGCTATTATCTTAACCAACTGAATAAACTGTATATTTACAGACCCTTTTACTCTGTAATAGTCAAACGAAATGATAAGATTGTCCATTTAGGATTCTGTTATATTATTCAGGATGTAAACATTATATTTGGGATGCAGAGAGTTTATCTCAGGAAGATTCCAGAGCGCATACAGATTGATTTCCAGTGTCAGCTAATACTAAAGATTGCATTTCCTCCTCTGTCTCTGTTTGTGTATCTGTTTGTGTAGATCATTGCCATGAAAGATGGCACTATCCAGACTGAAGGGACGCTGAAAAACATCCAGAAGTCTGAGCCTGAACTCTTTGAACATTGGAAAACCCTGATGCACAGACAGGACCAAGATTTTGAGACCGTAATTACTTACTAGACATTCGTGCGGATGAATCCTTAATGACTCTGAATCGTTGCTTTGCGTTAATTTGACAGTTTTAAGATTCAGGAGAGTTTCATGCAACCCAGTGCTCCTTGAAAAGTTTAACAGTTGACAGTTTAACTACCTGGATGTTTGCTTAATGTCCCACCAGATTGTCGTCTTTAGTATTCTGGGGAGAATCTCAAGCTTTTCTTCATATCTCCTCTAGGAGACGGAGGCAGCGAGTATGACAGATCTGGAGAGGAAAAACCTTCGGAGGGCCATGTACTCCAGAGACGCCGCGAGGACTGAAGAGGACGAGGAAGGTGAGAGGTCACAGGAAACAACAGCTTGATTTCATGTTTGTATGAATGCAGTCAGTCCTGATTTCAGTCTGATTTTAATGAATATGTGTGTGTGTATACTGATAATAATAGTAAAGGCGGAGTATCATTTCCATATCCTGTTGTGTGTACTTGCTGAGGAGCAGCACCTCTTACATTACATTAAAGTTTAAGCTGAACAGCTTATTTTTTATGTAACACCTGCTGCAATAATTTGAATAATTCCTAATTCCCTGTATACCATTCCCGTCCCTTGTTCTCTATTTATTATATCCTGTCTATGTAAAAGAAAACATGGCATGGGGGTCAAATTCTCCAGACCTTCTTCCAGGTCTGGTGTCTCATGACACATGCCTTCTCTCTTGCAGCCTCCTGATGTGGCTAAATACTGAATCTGATCCTTTACATGTGTCTCTGCTGTAGAATGTGCAGCTGTAGTGGAAGGTGCTAAGGTGCAGTGCTGTACTCTTTATCTGTATTCTGTGTTGTCTCCCGTGTGCTGGTGGCACCCCTGAGTGGACTTGTGCGATGGCTCCAGCATCAAGTGCTGCTCTCATGTTCGATCGAGCAGGTGTGGCCAGAAAGCTTGGACTGAAAAAAAAAGTCTGTGGCATTGTGACGCTGCAAGCAACCCCGCAGCTGTGTCAGCTTCTCCCACCATCTTAGGATCTCATCATGCATCATTTTCTTTGTCCCCTGACATGTGTCACTCCTGCTCCACAATACCTACTTAATGCCAGCATGATTGCACAGTAGATGATGGTAGCTATTGCCTGTTTAGCCCTGCTAGTCATCCTCTCCCTTTCTTTTCCTCCTCCACTCTCCTGCCTCCTTTTTGCCACCGACTCGTAGACTCCTACCTGCAGCCTCATGCTCCAAAGCTTGCTGCATGATGTGATATGATATATATTTACATCAGGGGTGGGGAGGAGGCTGGAGGTCGTTTACAAGCTCCTCAACCCCAGTCAGTGTGTCATGGCTGCTCCGTTGCCCCTAAAAAACATGCCATTCAAGTGAATGAGCATTGGCTTGGTGTTTAGGAATGTGAATATAGATGCTGTCGCCTTTTGATTAGTTTCTCTGTGGTTGCTCCTCTCATTTGGCCCTCTTTCCCTTTTCTTCTCCTCTCTTCCTGTCCTGTGTTAGTAGATGTTCTTCAAAAAATTCTGAGAAATGTGTGACAGAAAAAGATAGACGGAGAGAGAAAACAAAGATATTGAAATATATAGGAGGAGGAGGAGGAACGTCAGAAAGGTCAGGGAGCACATGAGCAGTGAGTCAAAGCAGAGGAGACCACAGTTAAATACAGAAATAGCGCACATAATACACATTCATGTGTTCATTTCTCACTTTCAAAAAAATGACTATTGAACATTTTAACTCGTCTGTCTTCATCCCAGAGGAATCTATTGAGAGTGAAGATGAAGACAACATGTCGCAGGTCATGCGTCAGCGTGCCACCATCCCCTGGCGCTCCTGTGGCGCCTACCTGTCCTCCGCCGGGGTCCTCCTGCTCACCCTGCTCCTCCTGTCTCAGCTCCTCAAACACTCCCTCATGGTCGCCATCGACTACTGGCTGGCACACTGGACGTCAAACGTCATCGCGGCCAAGATCAAAGCAACACCTCGTAACTGTACCGTGGTTCAGGTGAGCGGCTGAACTGGATCGTTTCTGTTCCAGGTGATTTGTTGTTATCTCGCCAAAATGCTCTTTGCTTTTGTGTTGATCAGCAGCCTGAAGTCAAGAAGTCTTCTCCTGCTTGTCACTGTCTTTAAGGGGACATGTTTCGTGGATGTACAGCTTTTCCAATCATATCTCTAATCTTTGCATTTTTTTTGTAAAAAATTAGATGATTTGAGGAGGTCGAAACTTGTAGTTTATAGACTTCTGACACTTCTATTTTGAAGAGATCATAAGTAAAATAGGAGGTGAAACATTGTCTTATGTGATAGTACACTGGATATCTTTAGGTTTTTGACTGTTGGTCGCACAAATCAATCAATTTGATCATTGTGGGCTTCAGAAAATTGTTACGGAAAGGTTACAGGTTACGGTTACAGAGCTATTTTTTTTAGACCATGCTGGAGTGAAATTACACAACAATTTTCACACAAATTCTCCCCGAATCTCAGTTGATCAGCACTGACCTAAAAACACGAACACTGCCAGCTCCAGATGAAGCGTTCGCTAACGCACCCTGAAGCAACAGCAGCTCAGACTCATCTGCATGTTAGAGAAACAACAACAATGCATTGATGACGTCTCAGAGAACGTTCTGCTGGGAAATGTAAACACGCAGAGCTTTGTTTCATGTAGATTGGTCGAAATACCTGCACATGTCAAATATGTGACAGTTTGTCACCTACATAAACTTCTTCACCTTCATTCAGTTTGAAGCTCGTCTTTCGTCAGCGACCTCTTCCCAAATATAGTCTCTAACTGGCACTCACGCACACACACACAGGAAACACATTCAGAGAAAGCAGAGAGTAGCACACACACCCTCGCTCAGATACACAATATCAGAACCGGTGAAGGTTAAGCTGCTTCGTTCACACGTCGGGATCACACCAGCTGTTAGCAGGTTATCATGTTCCAGGACCAGCAGCTCTATTATTAACAGTTATATACGTGTGTGTGTGTGTGTGTGTGTGTCCGTCCTGTGATTTGCCACGCTAAGTCACATTTCACACAATCATGCAAAGGCTAAAGTCAACTGGGATTTTGGGAGTTTCAAGTGCTCTGTGTCCTCCTGTCGTATACAAACAGAACAGTCGTTGCCAGGTTTATCTAATCTGCAGTGCGCTGTAGACAAATCCATGAGGGGACACTCAGAAGTCCTGTTCTACTAAATACAAACTCTGGCACATTACTGACACTACATGTAACTACCGGGTCGCTGCCTGGCAGCACTGAAAGGAGGAGAGTTATTGCTGAAGTCTACAACATACATACAAGTCCCCAACCACCCACACTATACGCTCCTGTCCTGCAGAGCTAAAGCGAATAGGAAACAACTTGTAAAATGCTCCGTTTTGATGCTCGCAGTACGACCATGTGAAAATGGCCAAGGCCGGGTTTAAGTATAATCTACATGTTTACATATTACGTCTTTGATCTAAGTGAAGTGTAATGTGTGGATGAGCGACAGAGAGCGAGAGTGACGGTGGATGCGCTCAGAACAAACTGACAGCTTGAAGTGAACAGTGTGAAGTGAAGATGTGCTAAAAAATCCTGCAATACACCAAAAAGTAAAATGTAGAAGAGCTACCGGCCCACGCAGCACTGGGTGTGTGAATACTTATGAAGACTACATGAAGGTAGAAAAGTTTGATTCAGAATCAATAAAGGCACCAGAAGACGTAGGTGGTACATTTGAGTAGAAAATGGAGAAGCTCAGTCAAGAACAACATCTCTAAACAAAAAAAGTTTAAATGTTGCCAGATCAGCTGTTAAAGCTTCGCTGGCTTCTGTCACATTAGTTGTTTTTAAACCAGCCTCAGAGTTTAATTATGTTTAAAATTGCAGTACAAGAAAACCCCAGCTCTCTCTCACTTTCTCAGACACACACACACACACACACACACACATAGTTGCGATCATGTCTTTAATAATCTCGTCCCTCTCTCCCTCTCTCTCTCTGTAGGATTGTCACTCGTGGTATCTGTCAGTGTTCAGCGTGCTGTGCTGCCTGGGCATCGTCCTGTGTCTGGCCACCTCCGTGGCCGTGGAGTGGACCGGCCTCAAAGTGGCCAAAGAGCTGCACCACGACTTGCTCAACAAGATCATCCTGGCCCCCATGAGGTTCGACGCTCAGTGTGTGTGTGTGTGTGTGTGTGTGTGTGTGTTTGTGTACGTGAGTGATGAGATGTAAGCTTGCTGATACTGTGTGTTTGCTGAAACAGATCATTTAAACAGAGAAACACCGTTAAAAGCATCTTGTTTCGCCCCATTACTCAGAGTTACAGAACACCATCTGCTTGCCTTACACACAGCCTAGGAGACATTGCTTACATAAGACGCTCATGTGCACACAACACACCTGCATGTACTGTATATTCACTCACATACACAGCTAAACAAACAGATGCATTTCACATAAAATAATTCATTCAACCAGCTGACTGCACAGCACGTCTGAGCAGATGCATGTCGAGTATTTTTGTCTTATTGTGGACATGTGGAAACCTATGAAATATAATTATAGTCTCCAAGGCTTATAGTAATGTTATGTAAATAAAACCATTTTAAAATTAAATGATTAAATGGATAAAGGGTTAATTAAATTTTTTTATCCATCCAGGCTGTTTGAGACGACTCCGCTCGGCAGCATTCTCAACAGGTTTTCCACAGACACGAACACAATTGACCAGCACATCCCCACTACCCTGGAGTGTCTCTCCCGCTCCACCCTGCTGTGTGTGTCCGCTCTGGCCGTCATCTCCTACGTGACCCCCGTCTTCCTCATCGCCCTCCTGCCGCTGGCCATCACCTGCTACTTCATGCAGAAATACTTCCGGGTGGCCTCCAGGTGAGTGGGATGGGACGGACTTATTGTTCACTGTATATTTTTCATTTCACTCATTTACATTCTACAATTACACACAAATAACACATTGAACGCTTTTAAAGGCTCATTCTGATATTTTTTTTTTTTTACTTATATTTGAATTTGACTTTTTCTGCCCAAAAATAGATTTCCCATAGGGCACAGACTTTTTGGGGAATAGAATTAGATTTATTTTGTCAAAGCAGGATGTGAGATTTGTCGTCTTTGGCTCTGTTTTCACAAGTGCTCTGGTGCTTATATTTCCTATAGACGCAGGCTAAAATGCATAAACCCACTGCTTTGTCCATCCGTCAAATGCATGTGGCTGTACTGTACCTGACTGAGAGTGGGATGCATGTCACAGTGAAGCCAGTGAAATTACTTTTCATTTGATTCAACTGTCCTCTGAACCTGTTTAACCGTGCAGTTCTGCTTTCCCCGCCACTCCAACCGTACAACCTTTGATGTTAATTGAACTTTGCTTCAGTTGATATTTCCCTCTGTACTGTGTCCTCTGTCTTCTGGTCAGGGACCTGCACCAGCTGGAGGACAGCACCCAGCTCCCTCTACTCTGCCACTTCTCTGAGACAGTGGAAGGTCTCACCACTATAAGGGCCCTCAGGTGATTATTAACAACAGGTTGAACTATCTTAACTGAATGAGCATTAACATTGTTGTACAACATTGTTTAAGAGGGATATACGTTTTAAAATGTGCTTGTTGTTAACTTGGATGTTGGAGCTTCACTATGCATGATGCTTGTGCAGAGCTCGACGCTGAAAGTCTGTTTTCACATTCATACGTTGAAGGGGCAACGTTTCTCTCTGCTCACCTTCAATCTCAGTTAACCGCGTGTACGTACGAGATGATTTAGTGACACCACAACTAGTTTGGAAGCCAATCATGGCTCCAAAATGCAACTTGATGTGGAAACTGGAAATCTTTATCTTTATTCTTCTTTCTTATTTTTTTATTTGAACATGTTCGGAGTTTGATCATGTTTAATATGTTGTCTGTACAGTCAGAAATACCTCATATTTTGACTGCAATTTACAAATGTTCTTCTCAAATGTTGTGTCAGTATTACTATTTAACGTCATGTAATGATGATATGTGTCTTTCATTCAAAACACAAGCCCAGAAGTTAAATAATTCAGATAATTACATTAGTATTAGTTAATTGGTTATTGCTGACACTGAGCCAGTCAGGCAGATGGACTCTCAGGACACAAACAGAAATGAGACGTGTCTTTTTCCACCGACAGGTATGAGCCCAGGTTCAGACAGAGGTTACTGCAGTTCACGGACGCCAACAACATCGCTTCTCTCTTCCTCACAGCAGCCAACCGTTGGCTGGAGGTCCGAATGGTAATGGTCTGTCCCCTGTTCAGTGCTAGAACATTCAGTGCCGTCCTGTCAAACATCAGCTGTCGATGTTGCTGGCTCCCTCTGTTGGGATCCTGAAAAACAGAATTTTTCATTACTCGCTTTATTAAGATCACATTTCGTGTTCTTCACGAGATGGATCGACTGCATGCGACTCGCAGCTCATTTGGCTTCTTGTGTGTCACAGTTTGACAGAGGAGATAACCGTCAGGTGTTAATGGATTCATGCGCAGATGCAAAAGAAAACAAAGAGGGCTTTTTGGCAGCATGTCCGTCTTTTTTGCGTGTGTTGGCAACAAGCATTGATGGATCTGCTTTTTTTAATTCACCTTTTTGAATTATTTAGCGATGTATTGTTTTCCTGCTGTGACGTGGACATGGTCTCTCTCTCTACAGGAGTATATTGGAGCCTGTGTTGTGTTGGTAGCAGCTGTAGCCTCCATCACTAACTCTCTCAACAACCAGCTGTCTCCCGGTCTGGTGGGGCTGGGACTGACATATGCACTCATGGTGAGACTGTATGGGTGTGTTTTATTGCACTGTGCATATTCTAAATGATTATCAAACTTTTTATATTTGTTCTGCTCTTACTATATTTAATTATATTAAAGTTTTTCCTCATTAAAAAAACACAAATCTGGACAAAAACCACTTTTTTACCATTCTTGGTGGGATACTTATGGAGCGATGTATAAAGAGAACACCTTCAGATCCATAATCAGTGGCTAATTGCATATCTTACAGCAAAAAATATAACTATAAATGTGATCATGTAAAATCTGTTGAAACAGATCAGCGCATATATATTAAAATATTGGTAATTAAGTAATATAAACTACATAGTTGATTATATTTATAAAACTTCTTTCTCAATATAGTCTATGTCCAGTGAAATCCATGTGTTTCCTAATTTGGTGAATTTAACATTTTCAGATGAACTGAATATTTAAAAGTTGAGCTGTCCTCATGTTCCATAGACCACCGGACTATCTGACAAATGCATCGCAAAGCTAATGAAGTGTATGCCTAGAGGGACATTAACCAACTCCTCAAAACTCCCCCTCCTCCCCCTCCTCCCCTCCTCCTCCCCTCTCTATGTATCAGGTATCCAACTACATGAACTGGATGGTGCGTAACCTGGCTGACATGGAAGTACAGCTTGGCTCAGTCCAGAGAATTAACGGCCTGCTCAAAACTGAACCGGAGAATTACGAGGGAATGCTCAGTGAGTGCAGCAACAAATTAAACCTCTTTCACCATTTCAACCGGTGCGCATTTGGGGTTTCTTGTCTGAGGTTTTTTTCCACTTTTCAACCTGGATATGAACATGCACCTGACCGAGCATATTCACGTTAAGTACAGAAAGCTGACGAATCTGAAACTGATGAGCCTAACACTTACTGTGAGGTGTGTTATTCAACATATATTTTCACGACCTTAAGTTGTAGATGTTCATCCAGTCTGTCTTAAGGATCAGCAGTTGTACATTCTCTGCACTCTTTGTTTTTATTATTTTACCTCCACATAGTTAGTTCCTCACCACAGGCATTATTTTTGTTAGCCCAGCGTTGAGGCCAGATTGCAGTCAGATGCCCTGCCAAGTGCATCAAACGCACTCTTTGTAGTTTTGTGGCCAGGCTTACCTGTGGCGCACTTGGGCACGAGGTGGGATCAGTAAAAACGCATAATTATAGGTTGGCTGTTGCTGGAGGCTTTGACAATCACAGCCAATCACAGTTATTTGACTCAAACGTAGCTTAACCTTGTCATGTTATATGTCAACCATTGTCAACCCAACGGGCATCATTATGCTCAGGAGAAATGTATCGTCATCCCACTGCTTTTATATCCTAGTAATCTATCATACATGCACGTTTCATTTCAGCCAGAAGGGATTTTGGAAAAAGACATTGTTAATGAATTTAAACAGGATTAAAAAAATAATAAT